>NC_086165.1:621275-1242550 GCF_035149785.1 Candoia aspera
GCAGGGAACCCCCTGGCCAGACAACCCTCGCTCCCCCTCCTAAGTAGATATATCAGGCTGCCTCCGTGTAGCATTTCAGGCTGTTCAGATCGCTTTGGGAAGGTCACCTTGAGACAGCTACCACAGATTCCCTGGAAGGATGCATACGTTGCCCAGGGGGGAGTGGCCGGGTTGCCCCAGCAAGAGTCAGAACTAAGGCACTGGGTTCGAGGCAGCGCCTGACTCTCCCAAGGTCTGGCCAGCCCCGCGGGCCTCCCTTGCCAGGCCTGGCTGTGCTGCGGACAGAAGAAAAGGCATTTTAAGTTCTCCAGATGTCAAGCGCAGAACAAGAGTCGCCTTTCACAAAGCCAACCAGAAAGGACAGAGCGGCTATTATTCCAGGCTCCGTCAAGTGATCTGCGATTCCTTTCTCAAAATGCCACCAAGACCATGTGAAGAGCCCAAGCAAGAATTAAAAATCAAGACCCAAATGTCATCCCCCACCCCACCCGGGTTGCATTTGCCACTCTGTGAAGGAACGAGGAGTTCAGGCCACTGAGCACCGAGACTCCCCCTGCACAGGCTGGCTGAAACGGGCAGAGGCAGCCCCAGCTGCTCTCCAAAACAAGCTCAGGAGGGCTTGCTCTCAGAATGCCTTTCCTCCTGGCCACAGACTAACAACTGCTAGGGGAGAAATCAGATGGACCAGATGCCAAGTATCTTTCCATAATTAAAGGATGCCTTCCTTCCTAGAGTTTTGCCCCAACTCTCCCAGCAGTTGGCAGGAAGAACATAGACATTGACAGCCCTAGGATCACAGACACTGTAGCCCAATGGAACTGCGCGGAAGTCAGCATCAAGCCAGCCAGGATAAAACACACTCTCCCCAAGGAGGGCAGAATTGTCTTCCCTTGCGCCGATGTCAAGCCTGGGCCAATCCGGATCAAGGCAGCCAGATTTTTACAGCCGGGTCAGAATCACTGGCTAAATTCAGACAACGTGAAGCAGGCGGCCTTTTTAGAGGCCCTGCCCTGGCATTCCCCAGCTGTGTGGGCACTGTAGCCCTGGAATTTCTGGCAGGAACACCCCCACACAGCTGGGGGAGGCACAGCGGGAAGGGCGCATGGAGGCCAGGCCACGCCTGCGAACACAGTGTGTGTGTAGGTGTTGATCAGAGAATCTCAGCTTTCTTGGTGCAGAATTTAGGACAAGGACAACTAGAGGATGTAGTGCCAGGTATGTGTCTGTGTCTGTCTGTAAGTGAAAATTCAGCTTACTCTCCTCTCCTCTCCACAGTTTATCACTATCAGTTTAAAATCCATTTCATCCACGAATTCCAAGAACGTCAAATTGATCCAACGTTCACCATCTCGCTGACCGGCAACAAAGATGATGTTGAAAATCTCTCCATCACTTTGTGAGTTCCAAATGTTGTCCAACTTGCCCCTTGGCCCCAGGACCCATAACACGCACATTTTTTGGCCCATGCCCTTATGCCAGGGCAGAGAAATAACATGGCTGGTGTCACAGGCCTTGGCACAAAAGGCATGCTTTATATCACTTAGTGTCTTGGCATGTTCTCTTGCTGAGATCGAGATTACCTTGAGGTCTCCCTTCCTTCATGTGGAGAAAAATGGCACATGCACAGGTAGCACCTTTATACCTTCCCATCTCTCCCAGGAATTTTGAGATCTTGGAGCCCAGATGTCCACACCACATAATTTCTGCTTCTGTCCTTTTATTGCTATTCTTGTCAATCCAGAGTCTTCTTGCATCGTTCCACTTGGAGTCAATAAAATAAACCACAGATATATGGATACTTTTTATAATTTATATCTGTAATAGTTTAACATACTGTTAAAAAATGATGTTTTGAATTGGGAAATCTGTCGCTGCTGCTGCTGCTGCTGAACCAGCACATGGCAAGGACAACTCAGTGGAAAAGCGGGACAGAAACAAACGAACAAATGAGTGGATCTCTATCCACAATGAAGCCCCAGCAAATGTGTTTTAGTCGTGTTTGTTCTTCTCTCCCTTAGGATCGAAGGCATCACTCAAAATAAAACCTACACCTTTCTTGTTCCTCTGGATATTGATATTGGAGAGCTGATGATGATCAAACTGAAATGGGAAGGAACAGCCATCTGGGAAAACATTTGGGACACCGTCCAAACCATCATCCCTTGGCGAAAGGGAGACCGTCGGCCAGGACTTATTGTGAAATCCATACGAGTCAAGGCAGGAGAAACTCAGCAGAAGTAAGTGTGTTCAGATCCCGCCAGGAAGTAAGAAGAACATGGAGCCCCAAAGCAACCTGCGGGCAAGGTTGCTTTCTGCAGCCGGAGTCCAGGGGATGCGGCAGCACAGACAGAGTTGCCCACACACCCTTTGCTCAAAATCACCTTTCCCATTCGATGAGCTCATCTTTTCATTGCACAGTCCTCATCCTGCACCTTGCTTTGCAGAAAAAACTGTTGGTTTATTAATTAATCTTTCTACTTTCCTTCTTTTTAGAATGACATTCTGTTCTCAGCATGTGGATAGTTTGCACCTCTATCCAGGTCATGAGAAAATGTTTGTGAGATGCGAAGTCAGTTCCCAACAGCTGTAGTGAGCATATGGATGATAAGCCAGAATTCGAAAAAGCTGGCAAAGGTCCGGAAGAGATGCTTCTCAGCTTTATCTTCTCCGCAGAAAAAGAAAAAAGAAACACCTTTGTGTTTTTGTTTTTTTGGTACAAACACACCAATGTTGCG
Source organism: Candoia aspera (assembly GCF_035149785.1). Taxonomy (NCBI): domain Eukaryota; kingdom Metazoa; phylum Chordata; class Lepidosauria; order Squamata; family Candoiidae; genus Candoia; species Candoia aspera. The sequence goes on from NC_086165.1 coordinate 624,011, forward strand.
ACATAAAAAAACGTGATGGATCAGGAAGTACTGTACACCGTTTAGGTTCAAGATTAAATTGATTGAACAAATAAAAAGGGAATAAAAAGTGAAAACTACTAAACTAAATCAGCCTTGTGAATCCAGAAAGACAACTAACAGTCCACAATCTCTGGTCTTTGGACTAAAAAGTAATTTTATTTCTTGAAAGGGGAGGTTGCAATATTAAGAAGTCATGTTGAAGATTACTGGCATATTACTGTTGGCGGTCCCCAGGGGGTGTGGTGGTGTCCCAAATCATGTGTATTTTGCCCATACTGGCTATGGCAGGTAAGAATGGGTCTCCAAAAACATTTGAATGGCTAATTCTGATGCACAAACCCGTTTGGAAAGTAACATCAAATGCAATTACTTCATTAAAAATTAGGGCTGCTTTCAGAATCTAGATTCTCTTTGATACATTGAAAAAGCAGCTTTTTAAACAGTTCTGGAAAAGATACCATTTCATCTTATGCCAGAAAGTAAGCTTTATAAATAATGGTGTTGCGTCGCACTAATATGAAAGGAAGCGAAATGCCCAAATCACCAGCTCCATTTTGGAGAGCATTGCTATGGAAATTAATCTGGACATGTAATTCCAAACCACTGTCCACATTAGTTGACACCTGAGATTGAGGTTCTGAGACTATAATTTAATCTAATACCTAAAGGGGTATGAAATGAAAAGAAGTATCTCCAGGTGAGTGTTTTTTTTCAGACCTGCTGTACAAGACCCTTTTTCATAACATGCTTTTAGAAGAGGTAGAGCTGAATAGCAGCAACGGCCACCTTGAGGTATTCTAGAACGGCCTTGCCTGGTGAAGTTGCACCACAAGCCTGTGGGAAGGAGAGGAGCAGCTATATTTCATACACACACATACAATTTTTTTCTGCCATACAGTACAAACATACGATATATTAAATATTTTGCCATTTACATCTGTTGCTGACTGTTGTCCAGAATCCCAGGATAATAAAAGCAATGGAGTTGCTAGAGTGCAAAGAATTTAGTAGCTGTGCAAATTACTATTTTCAGAAAGATGAAGCAAAAGGCATGCTCTAATTGGTTTTTTAAAAACTGCTCCATTTTCAAGAGAATACAGGAATGGGGATCTGCCTTGCCAAGCCCTGTAATTAACAGCTGTTTCCCACCTAATTCTGCACTGGAAGGCACAGAACACAGGGGGGTCCTCAAAGGTAAAAAAAAGTAAATTTGATTTCCTTCCTTTTGCCTTGGAGGAGCTGGGGGGTCCAAGGGGCTGCCCTGCGTTGGGGCCAAAGGGTGCCCTCTGGGGAGCATTTCCAACTCTGGGAGGCAGCTTCTCTCATGGGGCTACCCAACTACCCACTCCAGAGGGTGCCCAGGCACCGCTGCAGCCATGGAGGGGACCGAGGGCAGGGCAAGCCCCAAGGCCCAGGCCTCTTGGGACAACCGCCCGTCCACAGTCTTCTTGGCCCAGGTGGGTGTCCCTTCTGGTCGGCTGAGTCCCCATGGGCTGAGGCAACAGAGGAGGGCCTGGTCTGCAGAGAGGGGTGGGAGAGGGGCAAGGGAGTGCAAGAGGGCCAGTGGGGCCCCAACCCCTCCACAGGGGCTAGGGTCAGGGTCTCCATCGTTGGAAGGTTTCCGGGGCCCCTTTGCTGCAGCAGGATCAGCCTGGTGGACCCCAAATCTCAGACTGGGATGGGCTGAGTCAGCACCCCACGGCCCCCAATTTGAAACAATTCCTTCTGCCCCTCTTTTTTGCCCTTGAAGGCTAAAGGGCGGCACTCTCCCCCTGACTTGTGAGGAGGCAGAGAGGCAGTGTGCAGGGCCCTCCACTTGCACCCCCATCTTGGCTCCAGATCCCCAGCTTTAGCCTTCTGCCCCCCACTCACCTTGGAAGGGGGCAGGAAAGAGCAGGGAAGCAGCCCCCCCCAGCACTGGGGCCCCAAGCAGCCCCACTCCCCTGGGAGCCCCTCACATCCATCTGTCGCAGGAGACTCTGGGGAGAAGTCGCTCTCCAGGGGCCCCGGCCCAGCCCGTCTCTTCCGCTCGGGGGCCGGCTGGACTGGGGTCTCCCTGGAGAGGCAGGAGGAGGACCTGGCCCACCCTGAGGCCATGCTGGAAAGCCAAGTTCCCCACAGCAGGGCTGCTGAATCCAAACCCGGGGCCTGCACCAGGAGGCACCTGCAGTGCCCATGGGCTTTTACCGCAACCCACAGACAGACTCACATTGCTTGCCCTGACTCAGAGAAACCAGGTGACTTTGGGAGTGATTTCATCAGGTCTATTTATTAATGCATTTCAAGTTTCAAAAACCCTTACATTTGTTTGCACAATACTTTATAATTTTTTTTGCAACTTTTTAGTAAAAATTTCCAAAGTGAACAAAAAAGATACTGTATAAAACACAGTGGACATTAAACTGACAGTAGTATTAGATCGCAATTTGCCTTGATATTTTTTATTTTACCACATCTTGACTTGTAGTAGAGAGTTCAGTGCACTTTTTTTTTTTGCAGAAAACATTAAACTTAGACCCCAAATAAAAACAGGTCAGCCAGCTTTCTGCCAAACACCCTTGCCACAGGATAACATTACAAGCAAAGAATTTACATGGTCCAAGATCAACCACACTTAAGAAGTTGCTAAGAACTCTCGTAGAATAAAAGCCACCATTTCAGAAATGCAAACCTAGCTTCCAGTCTTCGCACAGTCTGAAGAAAAAAAGAATAATCCCAAAATGGTATTTTAAAATGGTTTAAAAGCAACTACAGAGACCTCTAGCTAGTTAAGATCCTTCAGAATTATTTATAATCTATTAGTCTGGGGGATTCATATACAAAATTTGTCTCTAAACCATGTACAAAAAACCTGTATTCTGAAAAAAGTCACCACATACTGTACAAGTTTTACAAGGAAGAGATCCCATTATATTCTTGTAACGTTTTTCGCCTTGCTGGCTTGCGAGTCACATATGAGAAGGAATGCGTGTGTAAACCTTGTACTCTTGAAAAACCAAAACAAAACCCACAGCCTAGCCAGCCCCCCCCCCCCCCCCCGATACAACTGGATTCCTAAGCAAAGCCAGAAATATTTTGCAGCCATTTGGTTCCCAATCAGCTTGGTGCTTTTGGAAAAACAGAAGCAGTGAATACAAGCTTGAATAATGCCCTCTTCCATTTCCTGCATAGCAGTTAAGCATATTATGACATTGCTTTTTCTTTTTTTTAAAAAAAAATGCCAATTATATACACTTGCAATAAAAACTTTGGGCCATTGTGCTGTTTGAGATCCTCTTTAGTGCCTTTCACATTCCGCACCTGCAATAATTACACCATCACAGCAACTCCCACAGTAGTGGCTTCTGTTTTAGTGGTTATCCTTTAAAACAGTTTCATGCTGAAAGTTTACCAAAATACTTGTTAAAACATAACCAAAAAAAAAACGTATTTTAATCTCTCCCAAATTTATCAGAATTGGGATCATTATCACTTATCAAGGCGATCAGAGCATAACAAAGAAAGCCAGCTGCAATGTGAGAAAAATACGAGAGACTTATCTTACTACCAAATCATGGGGAAAAGAAAAGTTGATCATTTAACAGAATAGGCAAAGGTCTCTTTCTTCTCTGCAAAGGCTTCTGCTGCCCTCCCAAGAAGGCAGGCGTTGGACCCGAGTGTTCAGGTCAGCGCTGGCACGATCCCAATCCCGAAAGAACGCTTCCCACGCAAGCCTCCCCTGGAGCGGCCGGAATTCTCTCAGCAGAGCTGGGCAGGAGGAGAGCCTGGACTCGGCATCCAGGCAGCGCGTTAGCAGTAATTCTGACCGAAAGAGAGATGCATAAAAAACGGATTTGACGCGATTCACAATTCCTGCGTAAAGCATTACAGAATCCCGGACCTTTATACACCATCAACCTTCCGTTATCCTGAGTATGTCAATTAAACAGTAATTTCTTCATTAAGAGCGTAAAAGGTTTATAATATAAAGGAACATCCATATTGCAATTATATTGTTTTACAATTGCACACAGAAGTACAGGTGTACATTAGAAATACAATGTCTGCATATGACCATTTATGTACATTGGCAAAGTAACGTCTCCAACATCGAGGCAGTCTAGCTTCCTAGCCTTGGCAGCTGAAAAACAGGTACTTTAATTCACGTGAGGAGAAGCTCCGTCAGAGCTACGTTTGCCTGCAGGTGAAGAAAAGGCAACAGCGAAGATCTGAGGGGGGAGAGAAACGCGTGGCTTCAGAAGACTGCTAAAGATCTGCTTCGCGGCCGGCCCCTTCGCTTCGGGGCAGGGAAAAGGGATCGTCGGACTTTTCCAGGTTTGGAGAACCTCCTTCGTCGACTAGGGACAATGACTTATTACGGGTTTCTTTGGAGCGAAATTTTCCCACTGTAGGCACTAGGAAGAACCAAGGCAACGAGCAGCCCTTAGTGTCTCATGTGACCCATCTGGTAACTCTCCCGGGAACTCTGCCGTGGAGCAGCCTGGGTCGTTGCGGGTGGCCTCCTTCGCTTCAAGGTGCCTGCAGAAAGACCGGAGGAGAAGCAGGTTCAGAAGCTTCTTTGCCTAGCCAGGCGCCGCCCGCCCGCAGCCCAAGCTCTGATTTGCGACCGCAGCTAAGCAGCCCCAAGCCAGAGTTACGGGAAGACGATTTTCCGGAAACAAGGGGGGCCTCCCAGCACCACTGCAGACTGCGCCAGCCAGAGGCCCCGTGAACCTAAGCCAGTTCTCAGCAGAGCAGCTCTAAACCCCTTCATGGGCACGGGGCAAGAAGAGCTCCAGGTGGCACAGTGCATGCACATCCAGGCTTTGGGGAAAAGAGGTCCGCTGTGGCCGACAGGGAGAGCTCCCTGTGCTTTGTTTGCCCCCCCCCCGATTCCTTGCTCATTTGGTGTGCTCAGCCCCTCCCCAACGCTGGTTCCACACCCCCGTGCATCTCTAACAGCCCCAGGCACAACCAAGCCCGGGGCCCCCTTCAAGTGCTTGGGGCAGTTTGGTCTGCCCCTCTTCCAAGCCTGGGATGAACTCCCCACACGCCTGATATAGTTCCAACCAGAGCACCCGGGTCCTGCCACCTGCTTTTCTCCTATCCGCCAAGGCACCTTACGGAGCTGGCATCGCGCAGGATGGACCTCCGTCCCACACCGCTCTGCAGCAGAAGTTCTCGCAGAGCTAGCAAAAGCCTCACCTGGAAGGGGTTTGGGCGGTGGCAGCTTTGGGTTGCTGCTCGGGGTGTGAACGCTGCAGATTTTGATGAATCCCGCCATCAACATGATGAGTGCAATCCCCATGAGCAGGACGGCCCACCAGTGCGCCTGGGGTTTTGAGACAGAACAAACAGGCATTTTCCCCCCATCTGACCGGGCAGGGCAAGCTCTCTGTGCACAAAGAAGGCAGGCCACGCCTCAGCACCCGGAAGGCCAGGCCACCCTTAACAGCAGGCTTTAATCACTTTGGTAGGCCTTCCCTTAGGGGCAGCCTGTCCACCCCCACCCCCCCACAGAGGGGCTTGTACCAAAACCGCCTTCAATAAAAGGGTAGCACATCACCACAGCACCAAGAATTGATAAACCAGGAGAAATTTAGAACAGAGGAGCAGGAGGAACAAAGACACCTGTGGCAGCCTGCTTGCCCTTGGAAACAAGAAGGATTCTGGCACCTTCACCTCACCCCTTATGACTACTTTGGAGAGCTACACAGAAGCCTACTGCAGAATACCAACAGCAATCTAATTATTCTGCAAGTTTTCACAATACATCCTGAAGCTTTTAACTCAATTTAAACTTACACCTGTGTATAAATGGAATTATCTCCTCCGCCCCACCCCCAGCAAAAATAGAGAAAATAAAAATTCCCCATCATGTAGAACTAACTAAACAAAGCTGCGTTAGCGGGGCTTCTAGAGAGACTGGCACAGAAGAGTGCAGGATGTGCCCACAGAGCAGCAGGGAGAAGGGCCACCATCAGTTTGGAGGGACAGATGAGGGAAGAAAGGCAGAAGCGCGTCTGAGGAGAGAGATGCTAACTTATATTCTATCCCAGGAGGTAACCCTACAGGCAGACATCCTAGGAACTCCAACCACAGCGGGCCCCTCTGAAGGCAGGCTCAACCGAATGGCTACCAGTCAAACCGCCTCTGCCGTGGGCAGCGCTGGAACATCCCACGCCAGCGGACTGGCGGTGCCTCACAGGTGAAAGGAGGCAGTCTCTCCTCTCGGCACTCAAGGTTAGGTGGCAAAACCCCCAGGCCCGCTTTTGGAAAAGAGCAGGGGCTGCGCACTCCGCAAGCAGCTGGATTTGCCCATCTCTGTCTAACGTGGCAGGAGATAGGAAGCTGATGCGCTTGGACTCTGGGCAGCAACTAAGGAAGCACACGAGCCAGAAACATCGAATGGCAGTAGAATCCGATCTTCTGAAGGAAACAGAGCTCCACCCAAAGCTGTTCACTGCCTGGACCCCATGAGCTGTGAGCCCCAGGAGGTCTCACTGCAAGCGGCAAATACGGGGAGGCCGGCTGGTCGCCCAGCTTCGCTATCCACAGGCACAACAGGCTGGGAAGCGACTCCTGGATTTGAGGAAGCCACAGGCCGGAACAAGGCACAGACCAGGCACTCTCCTGAGGTGACGAGATGGGAACTGGGCCCTTTGGGAACACGGCTGAAGGGCGGAGGCAGGGGCTGAAGCCTGGAAGATGCCATTGGTCAAAAAGCATTTTACGGCAAGAAGCTCGGTTCCAGGTGCAAGATTCATAGCTATCCTGTTCCACCACCAAGGTGTCCTACTGCACCATCAGAAGCCCCTGGTGCTGAAATGAGCTGGCCCCCTTAAAACTCCCTTGCGTGACCCATGGGCAAGTAGGAGCTGGACACCGTCTTCAAATGCCGGAAGCACGCGCACCAATCTCACCTCCAGGCACAGCTAGGGCGGGAAATGTTGTTTTTAATCTCCTGAAAACTGCAGACTGAATGAACCTCCTGGCTGCCTCGCAACGCAGGCTTCTGATTGGGTATCTACCTTGCAGAGCAGCAGGCTGGTGGTAAAACTGGGCTTGAGGCCTGCTGGCCAACTGGGCCCAAATTGCCCAGCATGATCTTTACCGCTAACAGGAATGCTGCATTTGGCATGACTCTATCAAGAAAGGACAGCCGTAAGGAAGGCTGTCCAAGGGAGCGAGGAACGCCAAAGAGAGAGAAAGGGCAGGGCAATTTGGACGAGCAGAAAATATTGCTCTGGAGGCAGAAGAGGTGGTGGCCTCCAGAAGAGGGAGTGGGATTGAAAAGGAAAGTGATGGAATGGTTTGGGAAGAAGCTGAAGGGAGCAACTGCCGGGAGGCCTATTTGAGAGATCCGGAGGGAGTTAAGCGGGATCGAAGCGGCTGCGATAATGGGACCGTCCAAGGAAACGTAATGGAGAAGCAGCAACAAGTGCTCAGAGAATGCTGAACAATGGAAAGGCCACAGGTGCTGATGGTGTAGCTGGAGAAACGTTTCAGCGTGGCTGTGAGATGCTTTTGGATGGGCTGTGTGACCTGCTTAACGTGTGCAGAGATTCCGTCTGTGCCCGACAACCAGAAGGATGCTGTCATTGTTTCCCCATGCAAACGGAAAAGCAGCAAGTGAACGCAAAAACTAGGGGGGAGTTAGTTTGTTAAGTGTGCCTGGGACTATATTTGGCAGAATTTTGACCAAAAGAGTACAAGAGGTGACAATGAGCAACATTCGGGAAGTAAAATGCAATGGTATTCCTGGTGCAGGATGCACAGACCAGGCCGCTGCACTCAGGGAGTTCTGAGAGACGTCCGCGCCTAAGAAGGCAAGTCTACTGCTGTGCATTCATGTACAATGTACAACAGAAGAAGTATGAGGAAGAAAACAAGTCTGGCCAGAATGTTTTGAGCAAATAGGAAATTGAAAGCTGACTGCCGAACGCAACGCGGGAGGCGTCTGCAGGAAGCAAAGCACGCGTCAGAGTACATGGAAAGCTTAGAAAATGCTCCAACATTAAATAGAGAGAATGACAATTATGAACAAACGAGTAAGGACCACTTGTGGTGATGTATATTTGGGGACAGGAAGGCCTGTGTAATTTTGTATGAGGAAGGTGCCATGCCACTGGCCGAGAACCCCGATGACCTGTGGTGAGTACTAGATATACCGTATGATGGATTGAGCAGCATCGATCTGAAAATTGACGTATCAAGGACCAGCGCGGGAGAGGGCAGAGAAAACAGAGTGAACAATTTCAAGTTATAGTATTAATGGCAAAAAGCAAGAGCAAGTATGTGAATTTGTGTACCTTTAGAAAATGTTTACTAAAGTGGGAAAATGGATGGAGAGATTTTAAGACATATAAACATGTCTGGTAGAAAGATACTGGGTAGCATGTAGATTGTTGCAAGGAATGAATGTCAAAAAGCAAAAAACGGCAACCTGTCAGAGACCCAGTAAATGGCACTGGTGTCAACTACTTTTCACTCTGTTTCCTTTCTGGATGTCTTTACCTTCTCTAACTTACTAGATCTGCTCTGTGCTGAACGCTCCTTACCCTGGAAGGGAAAGGTGCAATTGGCGTGTATGTCTGGGCACCTGTAGTAGTGTTCAGAGGGCACACTTCCATGAATTCTTACGGCTGAACCAGGCTCCGGGCACCTGCCTTCTCCACTCACCGCAGGGCACCTGGCCTCCACGCAGTGAGCAGACCTAAAGTGAAATGGGCTTTCTGCTCACATGTTTTTGCCAGATTGCTACAAAATGGGACCACGCAGTCCAGGTCTTGAGAAAATTGATCCCATTTTACAATGTACTAAAATATACGCTGCAAGATTGAATATACAAATTTTCAAAATGAAAATCATCATAGTTTAATCTTGGGAGAAAGTGTTTTTGGGAAGAGGGAAAAGGAGAAAAGGGAGACCAAAGAGTAGTTCAGTTTTTGCCAGATTTACTATAGCAAAATATTGAAAAGATAAAATGCATCTTTCTTTCAAACAGCAACATTTTTAAAAGCTGTGGAAAACAGCACTGGCTAAAAAATTAACACAGCAGCAGTGTCCTGAAGGATCCTTTAAATAAAAGTTTTATCCATATTTAATCTTTTTTTTTAATTCTATCAACAACTAACTTCTAAATTATTACCTCCATCTACACAAATATTTTTTGAATAGAAGTACTGAACATGTATTTTAAATTTTGTATCTCAGCTCAAGAATGTAAATAAGTAACGTATTTATTTTAAATATTTCCACTTCGTTTCTGCCAAGAACTCGAGAATGGCAAAGTTTGTTCAGAGCGTCCATCGCTCCACTCACCACAATCCACTCTGCAATGTTTTCATACAGCTCTGGATTGAAAATGGCCTTCTTCAGCCTGGCCAGGGGGCCATCAGCATCCACCAAGCGGCACCGCATGAAGACATCGCAATAACCTTTGAAATCATTGCAGGGTGACCCTGGCTGGAGGGTGATAGTTTTGAAACTGAAATAATCCTTCCATGCTTCAGATCCCGTACTGGCACACGTTTCCGGATGCACTGGATAAAGCAGAAATGATTTAAAACTGAACACCAAAGCCTTTGGAAGAGCAGTATCAGGATTTTGCTGTTCAAAGCAGAAGAGAGAAATTACTGGCATGGAACAGACAAGCCAGGACATTGCCATGTACAACTCTCTGAAAAGTAATAAAAACTATGCAGAACGATAGTTGCATTTATCCATAACTCTCAACTAGGCATAGGACTCTCCTAAGCAATTACGCCTCATGCATCAAGGAGGTCTCCCACTATGCCATGCTGGCACCAAGTGAGGCACCAGTCTTCTGAGCCAGGTACTTCCTTTTTAAAGCTGAGCAAAAAATGATTTTCATACTGGAATTAAACCAAGCTGTGAAATGGTTATCTGAAATGCTAATGCCTCTGTATTTTCCAGGTCTGAGAGTGCAATTGGAAAATACTTCAACTGCACAGGCATATGCTCATCTTCTACCAGAAATTAAAAGAAAGGGCAGAAGGACTTTTACAAAGCAGGACTGTCCCCCACTTAACAACAAAGGCTTGGCCATGAATATTTGCTACATCCCTACATAAATGCTATGTGGAATGCTATGGTTCCTTGGCATAAAAAAACTTACTTTTCTTCATGCAACAGACATGGCATAATTCTTTATCATCCTTTGCATCAGAACTAGCACAGGTACATTCTTCTAAGTCGTATTTCTCACAGATGGAGCCGGCACATTGCTGGGGAGGAAATGGACAACTCTTACTAGATGCTTTATCTAATCAAGCTCAGAGTCAAACTGTATGAAATGGAAAAATGAATGCCATGACCAATTTTGAGCGTTAGGACCCTTCACAAGTTTCCCTTTTTCCTTCCTGTAAACAGAGAAATACGTTTGGCTACAGAAAGCAGAGTCAGGAAAAGAAGAATAGTTTGTTTCCCCAAATTCAACTCCTCCAGAATTAGCCCAGCACCACCAACGTTAGAGATCCCTGAGGACACAAAGTTGGGAAAGATCTGAGGCTTCCTTGTAATCCAAAGAATTTTCTGGGTGAGGAGCCTTACCTCAAGGTTTAAGCACCTCTTTGCTTGACAACAGACAAACAGGGGGACCGGTTTCAAAAACCGTCAGTACAAAACCTCTTGGTATCAAACTCCAAATGAAAAGAAAAGGTCTGTTTTTATTGGCTGGCCTAAGAGAGACGCTGAAACAGGTAGACAGAAAGAAACACAATCCACATGGGCCAGGAGCCACAAGCTGGAGCTGAACTGTGGTCTGGCTTTTTTGAAACACTTCTGGAGAAAAGACTTACACCATTGATGCAAACTTGTGTACGTCTGTTGCAGTCTGTCAAGTTTGGCTTCGGTACAGATGTGGGGCAGAAAGAAGAGTTACCGTTGCACCTTCCTTCTTCGGCACACTCAGAATCATTCCGGCACTTTTCCCGCTCCTTCTTGAATTCACAATTCTGCGTACAACAGGGGCCTTCGCTGGGGCTAAACAGGGAGGAAAAACTTAGTGCCATTCCAACAGGCTCCATCATTTCACAGGAGATCCATATTTACCTTCAGTGACAGCCCTGCTCCCGTCTGTTCCCTCTCACCCTATAGACCAGTCCCTGATTTCCCTCTGAAAACAGTGCAGGGAGAACCTATGCTCAACTCATTCTGCCCACAATCCAAAAGTGTGGGTGCTTTTAGCTGGACTGAAAACGAGTGGCACGCTTGTGTTTCTGAGTGCTTCTCCCTCCAAGTCAGTTTTAGACTTTGTTATTATTTTTTAGCACTGCCCTTATTTAAATAAGGTACCCTTCCAATTCTGAAGATAGCAGTCAATGGAACAATTTCAACCAACCAGCTGCAAAGCAGAAATAGGCAGTGACAGCTGCGTGCAACCCAGCCGGTGTATGAAAAGCCAGATGTATACCCTCCTCTGGAAGGCTAAGAGAAGGGAAATGTATCCCACAGCCAGCTCTCTTCTCCTCACTCTGCCTGCCACTAAAACCTGGTGCTTGGCTTGGAATGCAGTGGCCAATTTGGATGAAGGAAAGATGCGCACTTGTAAACCAGGAAACGGGGCTCTCCCGCTCTACACAAAATGCACACCGAGGCCGAGAGAGCCACCCTTCCCTGGCAAAGGCCGCCCTGCTCGCCCCATGCCCGCAGCCAGAGAGGTGTGCGCAGTCAACCCAACGGCCTTGAACCTGCAGTTCTTGCCGCGTCTCAGTTTGCACTTCTTGTCCTCCGGCTGGTTGGCATCGTAGCAGCAGTCGTCCTTACACTGGTCGCTGTAGCCGCAATCGCACTGCTCCCCTTGCTCCACCAGTCCGTTCCCACAGATGGGCTGGCCAGATTCTGAAAAACAGCAAGGTCATCTGAATGCAAACTGGTGTCATGAGAAATCTGGAGAGGCCTCCTTGGGACCGAACTGGGACACGGGGACACCTCCTTTTAAGGACGCGAATCCCAGTTCCATAAAGCAGAGGCCATGCGGTAAACCTGCTCCTTCTCAGTCCAGCCAGAGACCGGCATTGCAAGCCTCAGGCACATTCCTTTCTCCAGCGTCTGTCACAGGAAAGGAGGAAGTTACGGACGGGACCTTGGCTGCAGTTCAAGGGCTGTAGCAACGCATTTCACCATATGCATAACACAAAAAACCTGAACCTGCCTAAGCAGTGATTAATGAAGATGGGTTTTGTGCATTTCTTGCTAGAGCAGGTGAATTGTCTTGAGGGAGGGAGGGAGGGAGGGTTTCTGTGGTATTTAAGCAAACCAGTGCTTCCCATTACATGATCAAAACAGAACAGTGTCTTTGCTACCAGACCCTGATCAGAGCACTAAGCCTGCAACTATGGCATTTTTTGAAAGGTCAGCGGGAGAGGAACTTGCTTCACTTTAGGCTGCAAAGCTGTGCCACATAGCTCTTTGGCATCAACCTCGCTGGCTTATGATCAGCCAAACATTTTGCTGTTCAGATGGGCATCTGCCTTATTTGAAGACTGTGCCCATGAGAGTGCATGACAGCAAGACACCCACACAGACCACAGGCTGCCCCTCCAACCACCTAAAGGAAGCTGACTCCGTATCTGTGGGAAGAGGGGTGGGCACTGCCCATCTCGAGTGGCCACTGACGAAGTGCAAATCCCAGTCAGTACATTCCAATGGTGTGTTGGAAGAAGCAGCTCTCAGCTGAACTGTAATTGGCTGGGGGGGGGGGTGTTCAGGGAAATCTGACAGGGACATCTCACTAAAAAACCAGGATGCCCCCCCCACACCCTGGACACAGGGCATCAAGCTCAGCTCGTTTCCAAAGGAGTTCAAGCGAGGACAGGGTGTGATGGCCGACTTGCCTTCTTTCACCTTCATCCGCATCTCACAGGAAGGGCAGAGGCCAAACGTTTAGAAAATGAAAAGCTACAGAATCTCAAGCTGACCCCAGCGACGTTCCCTGTTTTCCCTTCTCGCTGCCATCCCACAGGCAAAATAAATAAATGAAATTGTTCAGAAGAAATACGTACCAACAAAACAATTATTCCTCTTTTTTTCAAGCACTTGACTGATATTCCGAATGCTGCAGATGGAGAATTTGTTGTTGTTCAGTTTGTCGCCAGATGTTGCCCGTGCATACATTATGTAATTGCCATTTTCTTTTTGCCCCAAGTTTTTGGACTCTCCAGGAGTGCATTCTGTTCCAGAGTCGTGCTGCAGGAGACAAAAACCGTCAGCCTTCGTCGCCAGAGGTGCCGCTGTTTTCTGCTCCTTGAAGAGGCCGCCATGCTCAGGTAAGGAGCCAGTTAAAGTACTCCCAGGAAAAGGGCAGGGCAGCAAGTGGGTGAGGTGGAGGTGGGTGGGAAGGGAGCCAACTCCCCCATCAATAACTTCTTTGTAACACATTATGGCCACTGATAAAGAACCCTTATCTCTGTTCAATTCATTGCACCAAAATCACTCTTTTTATTATCCTGGTTTATCTGTTAACAATCTTGTAAGAGTCTGGCCTCACTTACATGATTGGGAGAGACAGCATAACAACTAAAGTCAGATTTGTATTTACCTGCAGCAAATCATTTCAGAAACAGGAAGGGCTCTGAGCAGTCAGATGCAAAGCCCACAGGCTAAGGCAAAGCGGCCAGATTGCCGAGGCCAGTGGAGGTGCGCAGTTCTCATGCAAGTGAGTGCAGGGACTGCTTTGCTGACACCTTGGCACATGTTTTCAACATTATATTTCAACACTATCAGAAGGCAGAGATCAGACCCAGAAACACTGTCTCCAAACAGTACTACAGCTCTTCAGAAATAACCCCGCCTTTGCTTGCACCTTACATAAAGAGCATAATTCACTCCAATTTCTCCTCTCTTGGAAATTTCACTATCTGTATTGGGTGCTTTTTGAACACCTGTCTGGCAGGCTGCAAGCAACGCATATCCTTTCTTCTGATTAGGCTAGATACATTTTGCTGTAACAGAAGACAGGACACCCCTTAGGGCAGGTTGGCTGGCCCGATTCATCAGGCTGCTTCATCATGCAGTGAGCACGACTGGTCAGTTCTGTGTACAGAGGGGATAGTTTGGTCACAACTTTTAAGGGTTCCTGAATCTGCTGTAAAAGCTGGACCAGTGAGGAAGAGAGTTGGAACACACAAACTTACAGGAGAACCAAAGTTATGCCCCACTTCGTGCGCAAAGGTGATATGAGAGACCTTAGGAGGGACATGGGAACCGTAGTTTTGCACCGTGATTATGCCAGTATTTAAGGACTTCTTTTTCCCATCAGAATAAAGCTTGCTTTTCTCACAGATTCCACCAGAGCTCCCTGTAATTAAGATCAAACAGTAACCTTTAGCAAAACTAATTAGCAAATGACTAAAAAAACCCTTTCTCATTAAGCAAAATGTAACCAGCACTTTTAATCTAAACAATTCATTTTATTATCAAAATATCTTCAAATGTATCAGCTCAATCTGAATTTTCATTCTGTGAGCCAATCAGAAATCACGAAAGCTCTCTGAGCTGTTCTGGGACTGTGAAGGCAAAATCATTGGCTCTCCCTTCAGAGAGAACAGTTCTCAAAGGCTGTTTTCACACACTGCAACACACCATGATGTGATGCATTTGGCTTTCATAGAACCACAGAACAGGAGGGTTGGAAGGCACCTTGGAGATCACTGCAAAACCCCTTAACTACAGTACCCCCAACCAAAGGCCGTCCAGCCATCATTCAACCACCTCCAGGGAAGGAGGCTGCATCCTCTCCCAAGGCACACTGTGCTGTGACGAACAGCCCTTACACTCAGGATTTTTTTTTTCTGTGTCCAACCAAAATCTGTTTCCTTGTACTTTAAACCCCGTTTCTTGTCCAGCCCTCTAGAACAAGTGAACAATTCTGCCGTATCATCTGGGCTGCTCTCCTCTGGACATGCTGCAATATGACAATAATCCTCATAAAAAGTAGTTTTATACATCCAACTCAAAAGAAAGATCACCTCATACATTTTAAGTAGACAACTGAGCAGTTATATCCATCCACCCATGTTATCTAGATAACCTCTAGATGAAACCATCTTCCAAAAATCAGGCTCTAGTTATAGCAAAGATACCTAATAGTCCTTCCTCCTCCTATTTTCCCCACAACATTCCTGCGAGGTGAGTTGGGCTGACAGAAGAGGGACTGGCCCAAAGTCACCCAGCTTTGGAGGAGTAAGGTGCATGAGAAGGGAAAATGAATATCCCCTCAAACAGGAGTTTGCTTCTGTACACCGCAAAGAGCGGTGTCCTTTTATTTGCAGTAGAAATTACCCAACTGCATTATGAGCCTATCATGTAAAGCCAGACCTTGGATGGGTTTCATTCAGGACTCTGTTTGGCAGCAGCCCTCCAGACACCTAATCAAAAGTCTCTTTCAGCTCAATGAATTGAACTTAATCACTTCTACACAAGAGTGATGCTCTGCACTTCCCTTCTGTCCAAGAAATATATTCAAATATTCTTTACCCGAAGGTGCTCCAACCCAGGCCAAGCCAAGCACACCGTCATCAAAATCACGATCAGTAAACACGTAGGCCAAACAATAATCATCATGATTCTGCTCAGAATTAAGTTCTAGAAATTTCTCCACACCAATGTTTGGAAATCTGAAGGGATTAGAAGGGTCTTTTTCATCTTGGGTAGTGTTGATCTGAAAGAAAAATATTGTACCCTGTTAGACATCACTTTCTGACCAAGTAAAAAAAATCCACACCTACTTGTTTTCACAAGGGATGACTCACAGAAGAATAGTGTGAACATTACCCACCGCAAAGCCCAGAGATGAGGTAAGAGCTCTGCAGTGTTTTTGATGTGCAGTTGAAATCTTATTATGCACCAATCATGGCCTGAGGTTACTGCCACGAAACAGGGAAAGATAAGCCCGAGCTGATCCTCTAGAAATCAGGATATGGAACTAACTGGGCAGTAGAGGCATCCTTCAGCTTTGCCCGTGCTAACTGTCAAGTCAAGAAGCCACTGTGATCTTCCCGACATTTACGAGTAAAAAAGAGCAACATAAATGCACTGGAAAAAGCAGAGCAGTTGTGTAAATAAATTCAAGGTTACTAGCCATCAGGGCCTCTCAGTGAAAGAAGAAACCCAGCCCTCTATGAGCAATTACTGTTTTGCCATAAGATATTGTGCAATAAAACAGAGAAAAACACAACTAAATTGGCAAGCGCGTACAGAAGTAAAGACTTCCACAATGAAGTGTCTGTATACTTACTCTAATTCGTTTCACCATAAAACTGATATTTCGGATTCCTGAGAAATCTGTTGACTGGTAAATTGTGTCAATTGCTTTAACATGGCTGGAAATCTAAAGGAAAGAGGAAGTTAAAAGCTGTGGCTGTGGATGCTGTTCCCTCTGCAACCTGCACGATCGGTTCTTCTAACGCTAGGCTGTCGAGGGCGACTGCGAGTGCTGGCAGGCAGCTCTGAGTCGCACTCGAGTGCTGGTCCTAAGTAGGAAGAGTCCCGTCGGCAGCCTTGGGCTCATGCCCACTCCTCCTGCCAAGAGAGATTAGCCAGACTTCAGTTTCACTTCAGTAAAGCCCTGGCTTCTTTCCCAGGTTTAAAAGAAATCATGTCATGGTTTAAAAGAGATCGTAGTTAACTGTCAAAACCAAGCAAAACAAACCAGAAGTTATGTTACACGATGATCCCTGGTTCGCCTGGAAGAAACCAGGAAGCGTCTAAAGTGAAACTAAACTCTCACTTATCTCTCCTCCTAGGATGCAGGGCACACCACCTCAGGGCTCACCCATGTTCTTCTAGGCCCCTGTACGGCTACCCACAAGATGCAAATTCTGAAACGCTCCAGAGATTCAGACAGGAATCTTTGTCGGCCCCATCCGCCAGGGCCACAGACGTAATCTGGAGCCGTTCACATGCAAAGCACATCCTCTGCATCTGAGCGACAATATTATCTTGTTAATTTCACTGGATGTTCAATTTTTTTTCTCATCTTTTTTCTAAAGATGCCATAGTGCACATCCATGAAGTAAAACAGATTCTGCAACTATCATGCTTGTACGCATAATTTGTGGGGGGGGGGGAGAAAAAGATGCCTGTAGTAGTACACTTTTAAATGCCCTGGAACAACCACACCATCGTTCACCCGGCACTGTAATGTGGCATACGAAGGCTCTCTCGCTCTCCTGCCCATTATTTTGACCTTCTGCAGCAACCGCCAGGGGCTTACCTGTGCAATCACAGCTTCTCGGGTTCCGTAATACCTGAAGAACAGATGATCGGTCTGAATGTAGAGCTGGCAGGTGTTCTTTTCGGCTTGTGCAGCTCGCTTCTTCCTCAAGAGCTCAGGGTCCTGTCTGGTCTCTTCTTCAGATGGCTGCTAAAGCATCAGGAGACAAGGAACTTAGTTATATTGAGATACAAGATGTTTATATAGCCTTCCATTTCAAACTATTCAGAGTCCAACTTGAATGTGAGAATAAGAGGGCTAAAACAAGGGCATGGAGCTCATTGTTTCTTGGAGTGACCTGCAAGAACGTGCCAATTTCTCCACCCTACAGTACCTCCCTTCACCTTTAACCTGCTTGAGACCCCTCTGCCCCCTTTGCCATCACGGCTGCTTGCAGCCAGACAAATTCCTGTTACCATGCGTGCTGGTGGAGTAACTTGGCTTTGGAGAACATTTGCCTCCAATTAATTTGGCTCACACCAAGTTTATCCAAGGACTAAAAGGAAATAAAACAGCTCATGAGCTAGCTGAATGCATAAATAATGTTTGAATAAAGGAAGTCACATTTCTGCAACTGGAGGAAATTCTCAGCCAAGTTTTTAGGCCTGCTGCTGTCAGGTACTTAAAATGTTCTTAAAACCTGCCATTAATTTTAATAGAAATTTTAAAAATTAATAAACCAACTCAACCTATGGATTTCATGTTTGTAGCTATACAGTAGATAGTTTTCAATAGTTTTAGGAAAAAAATGTAAAGTTCTCTACCTAACTACATGCAAAGAAAAATTCAGCCAGTTCTGCATAGTGGCTATTTGCAAAACCCCAAAACTCTCTCATAACATAAGGCAAATTCAAACTGAGAAGACTTTGAGAAACATTATGTGGTAATGACATATCAATTCAAAATTAGATAGATCAGTCATGGCAAATTTGTCATGTCTTGGCAATAGCAGAATATAGTTTATCCATGTCTGTGGTCAGATCAACAGCAGATACACAGGAAGGATAACAGGTATTTTATCAAATCCTTTGTTTAATGTTTGATACCTGGTGTCTTGGCTCTTCTCTACCAGTCATTTGGTATTTCTTCATTCTTTCAAAGACCGAATGATCTGCACAACCACCTTGTGGTCCATATTTATGTGGATATTCTAAAACAGAAACCAAGAGACTTGCTGGCACCTATTTCCCCTTATGGATGGTTTTAAAACTAAGATACTCAATTACTAATTTTAAAACAAGTCATGTTTATTTCAACAATAGTGGGAAAACTAACATAATCTGTTTTAAAATTAGTAACGTCAAAACAATGGAAAAGGGCAAAGAAGTTAAGAAATATCCAGTATCAGTAACAGTTTTAATGAGGCTTAATTCAATCTGTTGGCATAATATTCTCTCCCCCTCTCTCTCTCGGAGGGTGAGGCATTAAAGAGATTAGGTTTGCACAAGTCTATTACACAGATGTGAATAGGAAGTGCCCACATGCTTTGTTTTCCTATTAAAGATAAATCTGGCACAAACCCCAAGCACCTGCAGGTCCCCTTGACAGCCATATCCCCCTTTTCAGCTCAGTTCTACATGCAGGTTGCATATTGCGGAACAATCTGCCATTGAGAGTAAAGCAATCCCCCTACCTTTTACCATTTAGTAGCGTGCTCAAAACGTATTTACCAAGGCTTTCTAATGCTACAGCTTTAGTCTGCTGTTTATATCGGTCATGCTTTTTAATGTTGTTTTTATAGATATTTGTATTGCAGTACATCCAAAGTCAATGGGAGTGGGCAGCACATAAGCCTTCTAAAAACGAAAGCCAGGATCCAAGCAATCTTCAAGCAAGTGATCAGACTTGCCCTGGCAATGAGTAATTGTTGACTCCTTGCTGCTAAAAACAGTCTCAGGACACGAACAAGCCAATTCTAATCTGCATAGTTCGATAACACAGCAGTCAAATGAAACTTCCTTTTTAAGCCAATGCATCATAAGAAGAACCAACCTGGGTACAACCTTGAATCATTGGATTATTCCTAGTTGTTTTCAATAGTGGGTCCTTTGACAGAAAACTATCCAGACAATTAATACCTTTTCTTTACAGCAATATCTTGCATATATTGCATGATTCAATGATACATGTATTTATTTAAAAGACTTATACAGCCACCCACGTTATGCACCATAACCCTGGGCAGTTTACAAACAATAAAAACAGTAAAAAATATAAAACCATCTTGAAAACTCCAGGCACCCCCCAAAACAACACACCTGCCCACAGATACATCAACAAACAACTTTACTGGGCTCCAGCCTCACTACACCTCAATGCCTGGGGGAAAAGTCAGGTCTTCAAGGCTTTTCAAAAGGCTATGAGGACAGGGACCTGCTAGATTTTGGGGGGGGGGGTGTTCCAAAGAGCAGGGGCTGCTACCGAGAAGGTGTGCTTGCTCTCCAGGGCCCGCTAGATGGGAACTTTTAAGGGAAGGCTCCTGGAGCATGCCCATCTTATCTGACCTGGAGGAATGGCCAGATACCCTCAGGGAGAGGCGGTCCCACAGATAACCTGTGCCATTTAGGGTGATAACCAGCACCTTGAATGGCACCCGGAAAGAAACTGGAAGCCAGTGCAGCTCACACAGCAGTGTAACATGAGCAACCTGTGGGGTTCTTTGCATTTGTCACTTTACATGACTCTTTTTCATTTCTTCAACCTGTGGATCTTTGTCTGCTGATCTGGATCGGCTTCTACATTATATCCTTCCCCCTTTCCTTTTTTAGGTTTACTGCAACTTTATGATCCAAGCAAATACAACCAAAGAGACGGATTATTCTAAGAATAATGAAAAGTAAGCAAGCATTACTATTTTCTATCACAATTCAACATCAGTAGCAAGACCATGCTGCGTGCCACATCCAGAACTGCTTCTAGAACGTTCATAGAGCTGCTGCCTTCAATTTCCAACCTTTCCTGCAATGCCTGATATACTTATGGCAGGGCCCAAGTAATGCCCAATCAAGACAATCTGTTTCAATCAAAATGGAAAGAACTGTAACCCTCTCCCTCCTGGCAAAACCATTGTTTTCAATAATTAATATTATTCCATTAGAGTATGAATACAGACCGAGAGTGAGAATTTTAAATAATTTGCCTATATCTTAAATCAGAATAAAAGGATTGTCTTTATCTGGTCATTAATTTAAGAGAGAGCAACGTGAACAAAGGACTTTGTAGGAAACAGACAATATAATTCTCATTTTCAGAACTGGCTTTTGTTTCAGCTTTGAATAAGACTTGTCATGCTGAACATATGCCACATTGTTGTGTCCAAAAAGCACTCACAGAATATTCTTGCAAAAACTAAAATATGGGCAAAGGAAGGGCTCTCTCATTAACAATACAGATTTCTTTACCCGAAGCTTTTGCTTGAACTGACTGTAACCTTGTCAGCTTCATGTGCAGTGTACTCAAAATCCCTCTAAGTACTTATCCTACAAGTAGAAACATTACAAAATGTTTGGCACTATAAACTACACACTGAATTAGGGGCATGGGGGTCTCTTTGTGAAAAGCCAGTGAGACTTTTGATGTATTTGTTAAAGATCTATCCAGTATTTTCCAACCTGAGTGTCCTGAACTACTAGCATTAAGCTGTTTAGATCACCTAAACTGGGCTGACTTAAAACAATTCTCTGGCTCTTTTTCTGTCAAAACAATAATAAAACAATATTAGAATCCCTATTACATTACATAGCTTGTACTTTCTAATGAAAGTTCTACGATTAGCTCAACACTTTGGTTGGCTCAGGAATCTTTCGATTTTCAAATCTGATGAGACATTCTAGTTTCTATGAGAGAAACGAAAGTAGTCAGTCTGTCTGAGGAATCAGGAAATGTAATTGGTGCGGAAATCTGTAGACTGAATACAAATCTGAAGAATTACATGCCAAAGGTAAAATGCAGGGATCCCAGGGGTAACAGATAGAAAATGGACGCAGATTAGAAGGCAGGCGGCCAGATCATGATTTCCCCACAATATGGTCCCAATACTACAGGATGCCTTGAATACAGGGCTTCTTAACGTAAATAGGCAGCTTACAATATGAGGAGCGTGTTCTCGGTACTCACTGACACCAGCACGCCTCCAAATGGAAAGAAATAAGGTGGCCCTTTTAAAAACAGGAGGGGGGAGGAAGTAACAGATCTATGTTGGACAACCTGATTTAACTGCACCCAATACTACTAGCAATTACTGCTGAAGGGTCGCATCTAATATAATATTAAAAGCTTTGCGCATTTAGGTGCTTTTTGCTTATATTAGCTGAATACTTCAGGGGACACTTTGAACGATATGAAATGAAGCTAAGGAACTTGTGTGAACACTTTGAAGAACACTTCTCACTACAGTCGGGTCTATGAGGGTTATAAAAGGTTCTAAGCATTGTTTTGCAAACAAAGTGACTCACCATGCTCAGGATAGGTGTCCCTGTACAGCAATCGAAGAGTGAATGCTTACTGAGCATCAGCGTATTCTATTTAAGATTGATTGTCCTGAAAACCTCACTCGCTCACAGCTTTTGTTCCTATCTGTTCTATACGGCATAATTTCAGCACAGAATGAAAACTTACTGATATCATCTTCATGGTACATGACAGAATGAAAAGGCAGGATTTTGTCCTTAATATATCTTTCTGCTGGCTCAATATAAAAGGTTCCAGTGTGAGTCTTGACAAATCCTTCAAATCTTCCATCAACAACAGATCCATGGCTAAAGCTTCCCTGTTCACCTGTTTTAAAAAAGTATATAGGGTTTAGAATACCCTGGCAATTGTTATTCATAGGCAACAGTTACCAGCAAGAGTTAGGAATCTTGACTCACCTTGCCAATATTTGAAGCTTTCTTGCCTCCTGGTCTACCTGCCTTCTCCATTAAAATGCTCACGCCACTACAGGAAATAGCTGCACAACTATTCATTTTCTCCAAGATTCTTGAGCCATATATTTTAAATTAATGCTCAATAACCAGCTTACTATAACATTTATTTTAGATTGTAAAATCTGAAGTAGATACAAGTTCAAAATTTGAAAATGATGATTAGGGTGACCAATTTTCCTTAATTTGAATATTACTTCTCAGCAAGTGATCAGGAAACAAATGCAGCATTCATGCACATGCCTGTATCAAGTTCTAGTTATCACCAGTATCAATAAATACTTCATATACAATTAATAACAATTCATGGTTCATAGTTCTTTTCTGTTTTAAATTCCTACTCCCTTTTCTCAAGGTAATTTATTGGCTTTTTTTATTATTAAAAATAAGACTCCATTACAATGTTCATGACAATCAGATGTGCTACTCCTTCCACACAAACTAAATAAAGTATGTTTTAAATTCAGGAAAGCAGTAGTTTACTTGGTCATTTAAAAATATTCTCTCCATCCATTCAAGGCTTGCGCATGGCAAGAGAGGTTCAAACTGCTTCCAGGTAAATCTGCACAGGTACGTACAAGGGCTGTGCACACTTTTAAAATGGTCTCCACAAGGTGATTTAGACCTTGCATAAATACAGCACCTCTGGAATCACCCTGCCTTGAATGGGAAATTGGGCTTCTTTAAGGAGTACAGAGAAGGGCTCACGTAAGAACATTTTCAAAGCATGCACATCCCAAGAACAAAGCCAGGAGAGGAACTGCTCAAAATATCCAAGGAGAAACGAAAGGTTATCTTTTAGTCATCCTGAACATACAGATGTAATCAGAATGGGCATTAACTGATCTAAGCAAGTAAGACACACTGAAGACAGAGACTCTTTTCTTTTTTTAATTGATTTGTAAGCCATTCCAAGAACCTTTCTGGCTAAATTAGAGGACTTTAAATGAACCAACAGTAGACTGCTGCATCAACTGACTGGTTTGGGTAGGATCCAAGCATGGACCATTTTTTTCAAGTAGACATTTTTTATTTATTTATCGCATTTCTTCACTGCCCATCTCGTACAAATGACTCTGGGTGGTTTAAGGTTATTATATTCCTTGGGCATATAGTTATCTTCAACTCACATACCTACATTTCTTAGCAAGATAACTAAAACAACTGTTATGTAGCATTTTCTTGGTTTCTTTCCATAATCATGCAATAAAATCAGCAAATTACAATTATTTTAAAAACAGGAGCAAATCTCATTCATTTCAGATGTTATGTACTTCACAATATTTATTACATAATTCCTACCCAGATGACCAAAGGTATACACTGGAAATTGGTCCTTTTCTGTGTCCCATCTTGTCATATTCAAATGTAGTGCTACAAAGTGATTCAAGTTGTTCCTTTTATTTAAATACACAAGTTTCTCTGGAACAGATTAGTAATTCTACCATTTTTATGCAAAGCTTTTCACATCTCCATGTGTCAAGCCTTCTGTTTCAGTTGTAGAATTTGCTGTATGCCGTTGCATCTAATTCTTCTTTTTGCTTTCAACTATATGACCAACTAACTCTCAAATGTTCTTTATTCTTCACACCTGCCACCAACCCTGCCTCTGATTTTATCTCATCTCTTCCCTCCTATTTGCCCCCCATCCATTTTATATGTTCTCTTTCTGCCCATTTTAAACACCTCTACAGCTCAGTTTTCTTCCTTCTATTTTACTCTAGGCATCTACCAGGTTTTTATTCAACTACATCTCACTTACTTTATAGTATATGTTTAAATGTGATTTTATTACTCCTGAAGTTTGTTCTTATAAAAATATCTATTTAATCATTCCTATGCTGTATTACTTTTCAGTCTAGATCTATTATCTTATTTCCCACTCTTTAAATGTTAGGGTTTACTGAGTTCACTTCCCATGTAGAATTATTTCCACTGCAAAAGTTACAAGCAACATTTTTGTTTTGCTTTCAGTTTTAAAGACAAAAATGAAGTTTCTAAAATTGTTTCAATTACTGAGAAAATGGCCTATTGCTCTGCACTGCAGTAAGACCTAAGGAAGGAGCTATTACTAGTTCAAGACAGAAAACAAAGTTACTGCACTTACCATAAATGTGCCCAGTATAAATATGGGAGGTATCATAATCAATTACTTTATCTGACATTTCAAGCTTGAAGTCATCACTAAAGAGAGACATATCTCTTTTCAGCCTCAGATTAAAATGTCTGCAAAGGGAAGAAAGACAGATTACATTTACAAAAACACCTCATAACATGGGCTGTTAGGTAAAAGTGAACATCCTCAACCTTGTTAAATACTTTCCCCTTTTGTATTTAGTATTTTTATTTGGTATGCACTTATAGTACAAGCCTAGTACAAGATTTATGCTTTTTCCCCACACCTTCATTTGCCTTAACATTTGTAAGGGACCAACAACCTGAAGCCCCATGAAAATTTTCACATCATAATTACAACCAAGGATGTTTGGTTACCTTAAATATAATTATATTTCAACTAGTTACAGGAAAATACGTTATCTGAACATGGAAACTAGGCTTTGTAAATTATATATACATATACTATATGTATATACTATAGCATTTTATGCTATATCCTAGCTTAATCCCAGTTAGCTATACACACACACACACATGCACGCACACACATTCAATCATGTCTGATTCTCGGAGACTGCCTGGACAAGTCCCTGCAGTTTTCTTGGAAGGTTTTCAGAAGTGGTTTGCCACTGCCTCCTTCCTAGGGTTGAGAGACAGTGACTGGCCCAAAATCCCCCAGCTGGCTTTGTGCCCAAGGCAGGACTAGAACTCTCAGCCTCCCAGTTTCTAGTCTGATGCCATAACCATTACACCTCGGTGCAATGTAGACTAGCCTCCTCGTGGTGCACCCCAGGCAACGTGACTTGTCACGGCTGAATAGTCTACACATCTGGCTGCTGGACCTCACAAGGATTTCCCAGCAAGAAAAAAGCAGCATGAACACCAGACTGCTATGCCATACGATAAAAAAAAAAAGAACCATTACACCAAACTGGCTCAATTTGCTATACAGCAAAACTCAAAATGCTACAGAAAGATCATATATTCAAGTAAAACAACAGCAAGATAACTGCCTTCAGAGGAATTATTTTTTTTCCTATGTGTATTTTCTAAAACAGGTTTTCCACTAACCAACTCTATACCTTGGACAAATCAGAAATACTATTGATACTAATACTAATCAGAGTATTAGTCAGTTCAAGTATTGACCATTTCCGTTTTAATCTTTCAGAGAAAACTACATACAGGGTTAAACTCCTTTGCAGACGCATTTTATTGCACAGCAGCACCTACTTCTCTTGGTAACTCTGACTAAAAGACATTAAACTAAAACCAGAGAAAGAGAATTGGCCACCAGAACAAACTATTAGGTTAAAAGCTCTCCTACAATGGTTTTGAAGTCTCCAAAACAGCCAATGTTCATTTCTGAGTTGAATAAAAAGAAACTGAAAACCTCAGGTTATTTTACCTAATTTATTTTAGCTACAAGCATTTTGTTTTACAAGCTCCCTGGGTTTTAAACTGTTTTGCCTCCACGTTAAGAAGATTCCTTCAGCCCCCTCACATCTTACTATTCACTTTCTTTTCTTTCCTAACAAGGTATATTTAAGCACAAAGATACCTAAAAAAAAGTCAAGTCAGGAGTTAAAAGATTATTAATAATGTAATATTGGCAAAACATCAAACCACGCCATAATTATGGAAGCTTAACCTTGGGCTGGTGCAACTTCTGGATTGCTGGATGTACCACTATTCTAGCTCAGCTCGTCTCTGACTATGAACTGCTTAAAATAAAACTACTGAAACGCTTATGCGGATAATCTGAATTAGTAACCTGCAGAGCAAAAATAAAGATCATTTTGGATTAGCTGATCTACGTTTGCCACGTTTCTTCCAGAAGTGAATAGTCCTGAGACAAATAGCGGTGCTGGCTCACATTACCCGTGTGCCAGGCTTACCACGGGCTGCTCTGTGCGGATAACGTCACAGTATGTACACCAAATTATATTCCCCTCCTGATACTTGTTTTTGATGTACATTTTAAAAACCGACTGCTCTTCTTAATTTTGCAAAAATTATAAATATTTGCACTAACCTCTTACCTAGTTTCAGCAGGGAGAAAAGGGAAGCATGGTAGATTCACTGCAGCTATTTGACCCTGGCCCCCTTATGCAGATATAAACCCAAGAACATACCATATTTGAATACAGTCACTATTAAAGTCTGGAAAACTTCAGCTGACGGGAACAATTTATTTTCTTTTCTCTGAATATATGCCAATACACAGTTGTTTCATACCTGTACCTTGAATACCCCAAAACAGATTTGTGTGTGCAGAGATATAGTTTGTCTTAAACTGCAGACTGGAACATTCAGTGATTCCCCAGTGCTACATATATTACTAACATACCTCCTTCACAGCCAACAAAAAAGATTCAGATTGGAATGTTGCTCCCTATCAGAGTTTAGGACAAGGTATCCAAACTTTACATTTTGACAGAATGTGGATGTTATGATTACTGTTCAGTTATACTCAACTAAAGTTAATGGTGATGGAGGAAATTAATTGATACGCTTTTACCTTCCATGAGCATGAAAATCTAAGCGCAAAAATTGGTCTTCATGAGATACTGCTCTTTTGGCACGCTGGTGTTTTTGGTGTAATGAATCCACGTCGTATGACAGTCCTTCATAATGTCTTATGAATTTATTTAGAGGGTTTCCATACTGACCTGCAAACAGAAGAGTAGATAGATACACTAATCAAAGCACAGTCTACATTAAATTTTTTGCTAACAAAAATGAATTACGATTCATTAATAGAAAAAGGAAAAGCAATTACATTATTTGAAAAGCATAAAAGACATCTACTCATAAATATGCGTGATGGCAGAACAAGGAAATGGAGCCAATACAGTTAAAGCTATGACAGAAAAAAGAAACACAAGAGCTTGCAGAAAATAGGAATTATGAAACAGGTGGACAAAATGAAACCTGAAAGCATATTCAAATTCCAGTGCACACGTTCCATTCTAAAGTCTTTTTCCAGGTTGCCCAGACACATACACAACTGTCCATCTGAGGGCAAGGTGTTTTGCTTTTCCCCAAATGGAAGCACACGCTTCTTCCTATCAAAAAGCACAAATGTACTGGCAGGGAGTTTGTAAACAGCTATCATCAGGCTCTTCCTCACACAAAATGACAGTTGCGTGCAACACTGCCAAGCATTAGTAAATCTCTTTTTCCAAGGGAGAAAGAAAGACTTCTTTTGTATCTCCTGACAGACAAAGCTGCCAAACTGTTCCACATTTCTCTGGCTAAACAGCAGTTTGTTGAATGCAAATACATTAATCTAGTAAACAAAAAGAGTTATCTTCATAAAACTGACAGAAAAATAACAAGTTTATAGAAAGCTCTTCTAGAGTAATTGGATTATAATTTATTTGATTAATATAATTAATATAAAAATATTAATTTCTTGGGTTTTTTCACCAGAAAATGTTTTTTTGCTTCTACACTGAAGGTTGGAATTTATATGCTATTTATTTGAGAACAGTCATTTATGTTTATTACATTGACTGTAATAGTTATCTTTTTAATTTGGGGTTCTTTTTATTTATAAATTTGAGAGTGCAATTGTACTTTGGATATTTTTGTAACTATTTTTTAAATAGAAACTAAACATAGCATATATTGTCACTTGATCAATGTACCAACCAATTCCACTAACACACACACACACACACACACAATTACAATTGGTAAGTAGGCATTGGTTTACAAGACTCTATTACATTTCTCTATTGAATCCAAAGTTTAAGCATTTGCAAAACTGTTTCACCCATTTTTAATTAAGTATTCAAACAATCAGCCATAATAGCAGCAAGATGCAATGACTCTTGTATATCAGGTTGATTTAGTGGAATTCAGTATCACTACTTTGCTGTTTTACAGGGAAGATTAGGGTTAAATTCACAAAAAACATCATGCCTCTTTGATCACTGTATACAGGAACTGGTGCTTGCTTTTATTTCCTCTTAACACCTGACTCATAGAAATGTACTATACTTGGCAAATCTCAGTGCATTATGACAAAGCTTACTTTGGGAACTTATTTAACTGGAAAACAGAATTCCCAACTTGGCCATTCATACCAAATATGGGAATATTTCCCTTTCTTTTCCAAGGATACCTCTGTAATTATAAAAGCTAAAGTGGGATTTATTTTATTTATTTATTTTAGATATCAGTTTGACATCAGTTGAAAATGCAGTTACCCAAATCTGCCAGTATTCATGCAAATTACTATGATTCGATAGGAAAAGGTTTAAAAAATAAGATTTTACCAGCAACACCAACGCACACATCTTTACTCTAGTGGTGGAAGAGTTTCCTAATTTTTGCTTGTTTGTATAAAAATGCACTAAGTCCTACAATTATTCCATATACATGCTGGCTCCAAGGTTTCCCATCCCTTGTTGCAGAAGTTAACTACAAACTGGAGACTTTCACCACATCAAAAGAAACATTAGGTTGTGGCAACTTGGGAAATTGTTACCAGAAGATATATTATTCTGGCACTTGTATTTATGTAATTTTCAGTCTAAACATTCAGCAATGTTTTTTCAACCATTTCTTTATCACCCTCAACTAACACAGGCAAGTGTTTCTGCCTAAGACCAGGAAACCATGATTTGACAAAGATCGTTCAACTGAGCTGGAATCTGAGATAGTGACATGGTTCTTAAGATCAACCTTGAGGCATCAATTATTTCTCTGACTTTCCAAAGGAGCTGATACTTTATCTACAGGACTCCACAAGTGTGGCTGGGAAGAGACATTTCGAACTCATGATACAATGCACCACACACTGACAATCTTTCCTGTACTTTGGATTGCGGTGGAATATTTGGTTATTTAGTATTCCAAATACAATTTTGGAGAACTTTAGAACAAGTTCCTAAAAGGAAAGTGTATTTAATTTTTGAAACAACAGAGGTAAAGAAACAGTATAAATGTCACTACTTAGTTTTAACTTACTAAACTGTATCTAGTAAGAGGAAAAATAAACAAATCCTATAGAGTTTGAAATTTCCAAGGGCTCAAAATAGAGCTTCCCAAACACAAGGCAAATAATAATTGTTGGTTCTTTAAACATAAACAGTGTAATAGAGCAAATCAGATTATTTGGAACACAGAGTATTTAAAACAATTTTTCCAAACACACAAATACTCCCAGATTCTTCCCACCAGCAACAGCGGATCCAGTGCTGGCAAAAATTTATCTTTCTAACCTCATCCTTCCACCAGCAAGTAAACAAGATCCAAGACTGCCACCCCGTTAGTCCTAGAAGTTAAAACTAAGAAAATACTTTCCTAATGTGCAGAAATTCTTGGAAATGTCTGGTGTTGAAATAATATGCAAGCTGTTGAAATACATAATTATTTAACTGATTTCATGGTTGAAAGCTAAACAAATCCTCCCAAGAAGATTTATCTTTAAAACTGACTGATTTTCTAGTCACAAAGCAAATAAATATACTTGCATTCTTTTGTGGAGAAAGTGAACACTATTTTAGGGGTAAGTACATTCCAACAGAGATCTCTATACTTCATAGGTCATGTTTTTGAAGATGATCTGAAATGAACTAACAAACTTCCATGGCAGAAGTAAGATCTGAACCAGGAACTGTCCTAGTCTGCAGGCCTTTAATTAACGGTTTATTTCTGCCTACAACATTTGGCAGTGTTTGGATGTAATGTAATATGCAATAATGTTTAGTTCAAAAGTGAAAACCAAAGGCTTTGTTCTTTCTTGCACAAAAGGAAAGGGAGGGAAAATGCCAAAGATACCTTCAGGTCACTTGAATTAAGCTTCTCATGACTGTCTGAACTATGATATTTGACAGAAATCATGCTTAGCGTAAAATGGTATCTAAAAAATCTTAAGTCTCCTTACTGAACTGTTCCTTAATCAACTCAAAACCAGGAAAAATTCCAGAATTTGCTTTTTTCCTTTCCTGTGGTAAGCTCTGACTCAGTTCTGGTTGGTTGGTTGGCTGTTTTAAGTACTATATGAATCCAGTATTTAGTCCAATTTTAGAAGTACATTGACAATTGGAACTGCTGAAGAAATGCCAAACACATTTACATAATTGCAACCGTAGATTTTCCATTTTTTTTTGAAACACTGGGTTTTATTGCGGAAGGTGAAACTGAAATTACTGTGCTATTAACTTTATCAACAACCTTAAGAACACAGGTCATACATTTTCAAGAATAGCTTGGCCCTGAGGAAACAACTTCTAAATATGTGCTGAGATATGGAAAGTTTATTTTCAGAATAAACTGAAGACTGCAAATTCTCAAACAATTACATGCAATGAATACTGAAGTTCTACAAGGGAAAGAATGAAATTTTCAGAATAGTGCTGTTGATCAGATGCAACGGAGGAAGGTGAACAAGCTGAATTAAAAACCAGACAAGACAGAGGTTCTGGACTAGGGCTAAGTGTAATGTTTTCTGATGTACACTGATATAGAAATATAATTCAGAATTTAAGAAAACTGTTCTAAAACTGTTCTATGCGCTTTGATTGAAACTGTTCTAAGGAAACTCCTCAGCCCATCCCTGTTCTTTATCTTCCATGTAATGATGGTGGCAAGGAACAGATAATACACAGAATGTCAACTTCATTGGTTTCAGAGATAGCTGGCCTTAGTAAAATTTATCCATAAAGTGTCCCCTGATTAACAGGCATGTAAGAAGTTTCTTCTCTAGTTCACTCCCAAACTGGAACACTTGCCCTTGGATTGTATTCCCACTCTTTCAGGAAGAGCATCAGGCCATATTTTTAATTTAGTATTTTGAAATGTTTTAATATAGCTTGATAATATTATTGATATTTTCTATTTGGAAATATACTATATCAACTCATTACTTCATTAGTACAGTATTTTGTACTGCTTAGCCATTTTGAGCACAATTCGATGACCGAAAGATACAATTATTGAGTAGCTGAATATAATAGCACTGCTAGGCTTCATCTAAACTAAGCGTTCAAGACCTAATGATACATTTTGTGGATTTGCAATGTATTTCAGAGCAACCCATGCAGAGTTTGAGTGCATACAGATTTCCTTTTGCGTTAACAAAACAGCCCTAAACTGGCCTACCAAACACATCAGAGGCCTTATTAGTGTGATTTTGTTTTTGCTGCCCACTATCAGGCAGGATGTCCACTTTCTGTTCCTTAAGTTTCCTGGCCACAGTTTTACATTCCCCTTGTGGGATGTGTGGCAGACAGCTGGGGAGAAGGTTTTGATTCCCTCTCTTCACCCTGTTACCCTTGGGGCCTTCAGAAAAGCATCCTGCAAGGATGTCCCCCTCAGATACCGTCTCTCCCAGCTTGCTGAAACAATAGATAACTTACCGCTGAACTGTTAAACTACCACAGGAACTTTTAAACTTTGCACAGGAACTTTCCAAATGCCGGTATTGTACCTAAGGCCCCGCTAAACCAGTTAGGTAAGAAAACCTCTTTCACACCTCATAGAAACGAAGGACTTTCTTTCCTTCTCCTTTTTGGCTCAGGCGTATGGCTCTAACATGGGACACCGCGGGAGCTCCGCCCGACTCGGGGCTCTTAAACAGCAGGAGGAACAAGGCGCCCAACTTCTCAGGAGCCCTCCCCGCCGCCTTATCGCCTCTCCCCAAGGCACATCCTGCGCGACTTCCTGGTATCGGCCAGCCAGCCAGCTCTATTACATCACCCCCGAGCTCGCACTATCGCAACCACACCTTGGGGCCCTTCTCACAGCCGCGGGCCGCGCAGGAGGAAAAACACACGTTTCAAGGCTGCGCCCCCTTCATCAGACGGGGAAGATCTGCCACAGGGCACGCGTGCCAGTCGTACGATGGTACGCATTTCTCGGGGAGGGGGTGTGTGTGGAGAGTAAGCACAGCCTCCCCCGCGGATCTGACCTTCCTGGAGGACCCCCAACAGCAGCCGGCCCCCGGGATCAGGAGCGCCCGGCCCCAAGCAGCGGGAGCCTCACAAGCGGGTCCGTCCCCGCCCGGCGCAGCCGCCTCCGCCACGGAGCGCCCACTGAGACGCGGGGGCGAAGTGCACCCAAGTTCAGGCCGGGGGCAGGCGGCGCAGAGCGGGGCACCCGGAGCCCGCCACCCGCCCGCCGCCGCCGCGCCGCCCGGGCCCTCCGCCCGCGGCCGGAGAAACTTTCCAGGCCCGCGGGCCGCCCGCCCGGAAGCCGCGGCCAAGGCGGCGCCCGCGAGTCGGGGGGCCGCGCGGAGCCTCCGCGGCCGCGCGAACAATGGCAGCTCTCGCCCGGCCCGGCCCGGCCCGGCCCGGCCGGGGCCCCGGAAGGGAGGCGGCGGGCGCGCGGGAGGAGCAGGGGCCGCGGCGAGGCTTACCTCCGGCTCCGGCCGCCCAGGAGCAGAGCAGGACGAGGACCCTCAGCAGCACCATCTTCGCCCGGCCCGGCTCCGCCGCCGCCAGCCACAGCCAGGCGGCCGCCCCTCCGCCGACGCCTACCCACAAAGCATCCGCCCGGCCGGGGAGGGAAGGGCGGGAGACCGCGCGGCAGTCGCTTCCTCTTCCTCCCGCCGCCGCCCGCCTGCGGCCTCGGCTCCGGTTCCCACCAAAAGTACCTCAGAACAAGCTCCCTCCCTCAGGCGGACGGGCGCGCGCGCGCGCGCCTCACACGCCGGTCGGCCGCTGGGCCGGCCAGTCCGCGCACGCCGCGCGCGCCCCCGCGGCCAGCAGCTCCCCTCCCTCCCTCGGCGCGCGCGCCCGCTAGACCGCCCGCCAGCGCGGCGCAGCCAGTCACAGACGGCGCCCGAGAGGGGAAGGGGCGCGGCTTCGCCAGAGCCCGCCCATCCCCGGGAGAATTCCCTGGCCACGCCCCCTCTGGTTTCCTGAAGACGCGCTTTCTTTTTCTCTCACGCACCCTCCTGTCGTCACTTGGTCTCAGGGAAGGGAAGGGAAAGGAAGGCAAGGGCGGACGGGAGGGGGTATTGCGCCATCGGGCTGCGCCTGCGCAACAGTCTCCTTGAGCGGAAGAGGCGGGGCTGGCCTTGAAGGGGAAGGCCGCCGCGTCCTGCTCTGCGGCCGCCGGGGCTGCCGGGCTGCCGGGACGCCCCAGCCGCGGTTGGTCCCGTTGGGGTTGCTCAGGCACGGGAGCGCGGACCGCCCGCTGCCTTTCTGGCTTGGCTTCGTGGAGCCACAAGACAATTTTTAGACAGAGGTTACTTTCTGGAGTGGTAAATTTGGAGTTTATTATACGCAAGTTCCGCTTTCTCTCCAAGGTGCGCGCGAGATTTTCCACGTGGGTTTTATAGGCCTTAGGGTGCTGGACGGGCTGCATTTTAATGAATACAAAATACCGGGGATTCATTTATTGC
Organism: Candoia aspera; assembly: GCF_035149785.1. Taxonomy (NCBI): domain Eukaryota; kingdom Metazoa; phylum Chordata; class Lepidosauria; order Squamata; family Candoiidae; genus Candoia; species Candoia aspera. The sequence goes on from NC_086165.1 coordinate 657,651, forward strand.
AACCCGCGGTGGGTCAAGGCGGGGGACGAATCAGCCAATCTGTCTGGTTCTGAGAGGAGACCGTGGACAATTCACGCAGGATCGGGCCACCGGTGGCTGCTAATACAGTTTCTCTTTCCTGCATCTGTGACATCGGTGCGCTAAAGAGCACGGCTGGACTGGCGGGGCTGAGGCCTGATCCGGTCTCAAGGCGCTTCTTCGTTTGCCACTCAACCAGCTTTTGTGAATGGCCGAGTGGATATGGAGAAACAAAGTGGCAGAACCTCCGTGGTCCCTTTAAAACCATCCAAGTGAACCATCTCTGATTTTTACTGCCTTGTTTGCACTATCTCTTAGGTAACCCTTCGTGTTCTTTACTACCAGGAGGGGAGAGCGGGCCAAGGATGCTCTGGAATAATCTGTTCTTGCTGACCTTCAGGAAGAGCTTGAAAAGCGAGTCATTCAGGAGGGGATGCTCCCTGTTTAAGAACTGCCCTGTATTTTATTTATTCATCTGTGTTTCTGCATTTGAGTTTATTGCTGTTTTTATTTCTGTGGTTTATGATATTATCTTTTTGATGGATGTTTAGAAGCTGCCAAGAGTGCAGCAGATTATAAATCAAATAAATAAATAAATAATCCACACAAAAAATGCCATATTTCTCTTATTAGTGCTCAAGATTTTCCTCCGCTCCTGTATGGAATCGGAATGACCTCCCAAGGAAGCTGGCAACCATCCCTGGATGCCACAGGATTGCATTGAGGGAGGGAGGGAGGGAGGGAAGGGGGGGCTTCTCTTCCTTCCCCTCCTCTGGGTAAACAGAAACTTTCACAAGATGGGATTTCTGCCCGGGCTGCACCCCGACAGAGCCAAGGAAGGACTCTTGTATATTAAGCCTGTACGTGCATCAGAGAAGGCTGTCCTTCCCAGATAGACAGATGAGATCCACTGCAGCTTCTGGTCAATCTGAGCAGTGCAACCAAAGCCTGCTTCATCTATACTCTCTGGAAATGGCTGTTTCCTCAGCACACAGCTGTCACAAAAGCCCTGGACAGTTCAGGGGAAAAAGAGAGAGGCAGGCAGCTTTTTCACCCATGTAGGCCATGCTGACGTATGCAGGTGTGTCCCCTAAGAGTATTTTAGCTATTTGAACCACAATGTCAGAGCAGCTCCAGAGGCACAGTGTTTGGGCTTCCCACTGGCCTGTTCCACCATGCCACCTGAGTGGAAGAGAGCAGGCAGCTGCTGTATGCTTCACCTTGTCCTTCCAGAGCTGAAAAGGCTCTGTCACCTTCAGCAGGGCCGCCCTGCTGCTCCAAGGGGAGCTTTCAGAACACAACCCACTTCCACATGGCAAAGTTCAAGGACTGTGGTGGATCTGGGCTATCTGGAGCAAAGCCTGGCTACTTCACCCATCTGCCGGCCGGGTGCTTAGGACTATCCCTCCTCTGGGTGATGCCCATTGCCTTTTATCGTACTGAAGGTGATTCCTGGATTTAGCCATGCAATTGCAGCAAAGGCTTTGTTTCTAAACGGGATTCGATTTAAAACACTGGTTTGCTTTTACGCCAAATTACCTAGTTGGGGAGCGGTAGGCTGCTCAGGGTCAGCCTGTAAGCCCCGTAAATGAACTGGGGGGAGGTATGGCTGGCGCCCCTTCCTTCCTTTCTCTCCCCCTCCGGGTTTGTTTTCTTCGCCGTCCTTGTTCTTCTGTCTTGGGCTGTGTTTTGTATTGGTTTTGGCTCTTACCCCTTTGGAGCCATTGTAAACCGCCCAGAGTCGCTGGGAGTCGGGCGGCATATAAACCCAACCTATTATTATTATCACCATCATCACCACCATCGCAAGGGCAGCGGGGTAAGACCCGCGGCGGACTTTGGGTGGGAGTCCGGGCAGAGAAAGCGCCCCGCCGACGCCCCTTCCCGCCGCCGGCGGATCTCACAGCGGAGGGCTGCCCACCGCGGGCGAGCGGAGCCGGCGCGGGTCCAGCACGTGCTCCGGCTGCGACTGCGCGTGCGCGCCCCGCCCTCCCGGCCCGCGGGGCGGGGCCTCCGTCTGTCATGGCGGCGCGGCGGCGGGGCGGGAGCCGGTAGAGGCCCAGGCGCGGCGGCATGGAGGCTCCGCCCGAGCGCCCCGCGGAGCAGGAGCAACCCTCGTCGCCCGCGCCGGGCCGGGAGCGCGCCCCGCGGCAGGCCGTGTACCACCTGAAGTGGGTGCGCTGGCGGGAATCGAGCGCGCCGGTGGTCACGCAGAACGAGAACGGGCCGTGCCCGCTGCTAGCCGTCATGAACGTGCTGCTGCTGGCCTGGAAGGTGAAGCTGCCGCCCATGATGGAGATCATCACCGCGGAGCAGCTGATGGAGTACCTAGGTGGGTCCGGGGACGGGGCTCTGTCCGCTGCCGCTGGGCGGACTCCCAACTCCCAGAATTCCCCAGCCCGCAAGACTGGCTGGGGAATTCTGGGATTTGGAGTCCGCCCATCTCCCGGGTGCCCAGCTTGAGAAATCCTGCGCTCCCTAAAGAAAACCGCACAGCGCCAGCACGTAGCCCCTGTACGGGCTCCTCCGGATCCTCGGACCCGCGGCACGACCTCTGATGACGGGGGGGGGGCGGCGTGGCCGGCGGGGGACGGGCAAGAGGGTAGGGATGACCGCACGCCGGCAGGGTCTGCAGGAGTCCGTCACAGCTCAGGAGAAGAAGAATAGCTGCTTAAAAACTTGCTGAAAACCACTGGGTGTTTAAAGCCACTGGATAGAAGTGAGGAGCAGACCCCACCCTCCCTCGCACTGATGGCGCTGCCTAGTCGGGTGATGAAACATCTGCATGCCAGCCACCGAGCTCGGGGAGCACCCAGGACTCCAGGGAGTGTTTGAAGGTCAAGCAAGTCAGGTTGGCGGCGAGATGGGCAACTGAATCTGTAGGATAGAATAAATAAGCCAAAAGTTGACCGAAAGCTATTGGGCCCTTATGTCACAAATGGAAGACCTTTAACAGATATTATTTTATCACGCTTTGGTTATAAAACTAACTTTGTTAGCTATGCACTAAGCCTAAACCAAGCAGTGGGATGTGTGAATCCAGCCAGCATTACGAGGGTTTACAGGATGTAGTGGTGTGCTGTGCCCTCCCCCCTTTTTTTGGTGGGGGTGGGGGTGTCCCCCAAATCAGAGCATATTGATGTTAGTCAAGGGAGATCTCCCAGGAATCTGTTGATGTTGTTGGCACTATCAAACACTTTCCCGAGTACAGAGACTTTTTTCTGATTTTACAAATTAACATTACATAACTGAAAAAGGGGCAAACAACCAGTTGAAATCCATCCTTCTATCCACATCTCCCCAAATGCTTTCTCTTCAGCATCTTTCCTCTTGAATTTACATTGGGAGGTGGTGCCCTAAAATGTTCTTTGAATGACAGCTCTGATTACTGGGTATCCCAAGGAGTACCAAAGCCGCTCTGTGGCATCTCAACATGGATGAAGTGCAAATTTATCTATCTATCTATCACATTTGTCACCACCCATCTCCTCCCACCGGAGGGACTCTGGGCGGTTTACCACAAAATAATCAAAAAACAATAAATATATAATAAAATTCCAATATAAAAGTGCAGTATAAAACAATTTCACGTAGCTACTAAATATAAGTAAAGTCCAGATGGCTGCGATCTCATTCAGTCCTTGCATAGGAGGGGCACTTCAAGGCACTAGCTAACCCCAAGTATGACTCTTCTCCCCACCCCAAGCCCGGTGGCAGAGCCGGGTCTTCACGTTCCTCCAGAAGGCTAGGAGCGATGGGGCTAGCCTCACCTCCGGGGGCAAGATGTTCCAGAGGGCGGGCACTACTGCAGAGAAGGCACGCCTCCTGGACCCTGCCAGACAGAATTCTCTTACCAACGGGGTCCACAGCATGCCCTCTCTGCATGATTGGGTGGGACGGGTTGACGTAATGGGGAAGAGGCGATCCCTCAGGTAGCCTGGCCCCATGCCATGTAGGGCTTTAAAGGTGATAACCAACACCTTGAATTGGACCCGGAAGCAGACTGGCACCCAGTGCAGCTCGCGCAGCAAAAATGTTACGTGCACCCTTCTAGGGGCACCAAGAATTGCCCGCGCGGCTGCATTTTGGACCAGCTGACGCTTCCGGATACTCTTCAAGGGTAGCCCCATGTAGAGCGCATTGCAATAGTCTATATGGGAGATAACAAGGGCATGAGTGAATGCTGTATCTTTTCATTCTTCACGTGTTAGCTTTTTCTATCTAAAGCGTAATTAAGTGCCCATGTTAGGCTTTGGCTAAGGGACCCATCTAATGTTTCAAAGCATACCAAAAGAAGCAGCTTCTTTATGCTGGTGAGCATCAGTTGCCTAATTTTGAGCACTGGCTCAGAATTTTATTGTCCCGAAAACTCAAATTGTTACAGCATCTATAGGATCCCTCTTGTAATTGGAGGACAATCTGTAGCAAGATTGAATCTGTTTGGATTGTAGAGTTATGGTTTTCAAATGAGAACTTTTGGTTTTCTTGCAGGAGACTATATCCTTGATTCAAAACCAAAAGAAATCTCTGAAATCCAGCGTTTAAACTATGAACAGGTAAAAAGCTTAACTTGAAAATAAACGGCGTTTCCTCGTGCTGAATCCAAATGCTTGATTTTTCATTGACATAAGGGGCCCAGTCACATTCCAAGTAGTGAAAGCCTTCTCCTGTGCGTCCAATGTACAGGGACAGAGTTGCACTTTTATAGCCTCCTCATGATCTGAAGGGAATGATGGCTTTGGTGAAGCAGTCTATATTTCAGTGCATTAATCTTGCTCCCCAATAGGACTATCAGATCTGGACTGCAAAATGCACCTGCTCAATAGATGGCAGAAAAGAGATACAGAATATTCCAACTCTTTGCTGCCAACTATTGATCATCCAGAATTTTGCAGGGCAGATCAGGTAGCTCTCTTTAACATGAAAGCAGATACAGCATGAGGCATGTGTAGTACAGGGCAGACAAGACCATGTGGTCTCTTTATGCAATAAGCTCACTCCAATTTCTACATGAATTTTTTGTCTTGCTCTTAACAGAATGTGAGTGATGCAATGGCAATCCTGCATAAGCTTCAGACGGGTCTTGATGTGAATGTGAAGTTCACTGGGGTACGAGTATTTGAATACACACCCGAATGCATAGTGTTTGATCTCCTTGATATTCCGTTATATCACGGGTGGTTGGTAGATCCTCAGGTAAGCAAGCATGGCTCTGTTTGAATGAGAGGCTGTGTGTGATCAGTATTATGGCTAGAAAGTGCCATTTTGGTATTTAATATCCAAAGCACCAATAAGAGGCATTTCAATTTAGCAAGGCCTTTAAAAGCAATTAAAGCAACTCAGCTCTTAAAGGTCTCTAAGAATCATGTGGGACAAGCTTAGCTAAATACCTCTGAAATAGCAAGAAAAGACACAGATTCTCTGGCGTTTGACGCCTGATGTCTGGAAGAACATGGCCGTGTAGTGCCTTTTCAAGCCCTGGCGTTCAGCAGCCCCTGCAGAAAAGACGCTCCGTAGTGCTGCTAGCCAGGCACTCCCATGGGAGCGCAGAGTGCATGGAAAGCGGAAGGGGAGCTCAGCTGATGGGCGGCTCAGTGAGGCCACGGCCAACTGCACCGATTACGAGGGGCTCTCGGTCCTTTCTTCGATGTGGGCAGGTACCTCACCACCCAGCGAGCTTGAGGCCCACTCTGCAAATGGCAGTCTGGGGCTTGCGGGCACCTCCCGCTGCAGAGGCGACTTGGGGCACCAAAATTAAATGTGGATTTCAAGATTAAGTGGCCAAAACCACACAGGAACAAATCTCACGAGATACACTTGAGGAGGAAGCCACACGTCTGGGTGATTGGGGCCACTGAGCGTACTTGTTTTGCCCTTGCAGATCACCCAAGGCGAGGTGGGAAGCCAGTGTGCGGTGTGGGCTTTACCAACAGCCGTCCTTTTCTTTTGCTGCAGATTGGAGACCTTGTGAAAGCAGTCGGCAACTGCAGCTACAACCAGCTGGTGGAGAAGGTCATCTGCTGCAAGCAGTCAGACAACAGTGAGCTGAGGGAGGAAGGTGGGTGCGGTGCTCTTGAGCGCAAGAAGCCCCGCTGGATCAGAGCAAACGTCCCTCTGATCCGGCATAATTGTTGGCCATCCTCCATGGCTCACCCAGGCAGGAAGACCAGAAAAGATCAGGCTTTTTTCTGTGCTGCTTTTGTTCCCGAGCAATTAGCGTCTCTTGGCACTTTTCCTTTGAAGAAGGGCTCCCCTTCAGCTGCTGCGACTCAGAAACAGGGAGGGACGTTTCCCTCGCCAGAGCGGGAGACAGATGCCTGCCAGACCCCGCTCAAAGGCTCTCGCTCTCGCGCGCCCTGATGGGAAGGAGGGATTCCCCCGAGAGACACCCCCACCCTCACCCCCACCAGCCAGGCATGAAGGCCTTTTCCTGTTGCTGATCCAGTTTTTCTCCACTAAAGCTTGAACAATAGACATTACGATCTGCTGTTATGTGGCAGCTTGATTTTTGGGTGTCCATCAGTTCTCCGTGGAGGGTGTTGGCATGCTTTGGCCAACATGCTTGCGTTGATGGGCCTAGCACTGATCCAAGTATCAGCGTAGCAGGTCCACTTCTGTTACTGCCGTGTGATTCCCCTCAGTCGGTTTCCGCTTACTGTGTTTTCCCTCCTAGCCTATTCCAGCTATCCCTCGTTCCTCGCATTCAGGCATACTTTGGAACAGATTTGTGAGCAGAACTGAACATCTGGCTAGTCTAGGAGGCTGAACTGGAAAGGCTTCCTTGGGTGCAGGTGGCCAGAATTTGGGGGTGAGCCCACGCCTGTCCAAAGGCTGCCGTCTCTCTTTGCAGGTTCCGTAGCAGAGCGGTTCCTCAGCAGCACGGCCACTCAGCTGACGTACCACGGCCTGTGTGAGTTGACGGCCACCGTTCAAGAAGGAGAGCTGTGCGTGTTCTTCAGAAACAACCACTTCAGCACCATGACCAAGCATAAGGTATCTGGCCACGAACGGCGCTGCTCTTCTGGCTGAGGACATGACTGACCTTGAGCACGTGGGCTGCCGCGAATGCTTCTGCTCGGTCCAGAAAGTAGCCATGGCTGCTTCTGATCTGCAGGGCCAGCTGTGCCTGCCTGGCAGCCCAAGGGGCTGCCGAGGCCAGAGCCTGTGGCAAGGGTGCGGAAGGCACAGCCTCTGGATGCGTGTGGCCGGTGGGGGTTGCATGCTTCCCGCGACACCTCCTGGCCTGCCCCCTCCCCACTGCCCCCTTGCTCTTTGCCCTCGTAAACTCCACCCTTCCCTCCCCACTTTCCACTGCTTTCCCAGCTGCCCCCTCCCTCGTCCCCTTCCCCGCTTCTCCCACATCCTTCCAGTCTCCCCCACCTGTGGTTTTTCCAGCCTCCACAGCTCCCTCAGCCATTGCACTCTGCCCACCTCTGGCACCAGAAAAACAAAGCAAAAACAATGGCCGTCCCACTCCCACAAAACCCCAGGGAGACTTTGCTGCCTGAAGATGGGACCATCCAAAGGGCACGGCTTTTTTCTGCCTGCTTGGAGGGGAGAGCAGCGATGCCCCACCCCACATTCTGGGGAGGTGAAGGAGCGTATCTCCTCTGCAGGGCTGGCTGGATCGGAGAGCAAGAGGGGAACAAAGCAATGCTGAAAATGTTGTAGCAGAGTACGAGGAGCAGGTCCTACGCCCAAAGCCTCCCTCCTGACAGATTTCCTGGTTATGTTTCCAGATAGTTTGTTTTTCTGAGGGTGCTTCTCACTGAGCCACACACGACCACAAAGCAGGAAGCAAGCAGTGTTTCCTGTAGTGGTGCGTGTGCAGAATCAGTTGCTCCAATAGCAGGGCTTGGTTTGGGGGGCGGGCTGAGGAGGTGCTTATCCTCCCCTGCAACTGTTCCACACACACCCCACCAGATTTCAGCGCCTTTTGTTTGCTCTCTTTCCGGGGAGGGAAAGCTGCTGCTGTCAGACCAGGGTGGGTGGGGACTCTGGGGGCTCAGCCTTTTTCCGGGAGGAGGGAAGAGTGCCTGCATGGCAGAGTAGGAGAGGTGGGTTGACTTAGCTCATTCATGCAACCTGCCAACTTGTGCAAGTAGTTTATGATTTCACGCATTGGGCAAACCCAGGAAACACTTTGATTCAGTAATGAAGTTGAGTGTGCTGCGCACATCCAGCCATTGTGTTACTGCTTGCTACAGCCTGCATGATGGCTGACCATGTGAAGTAAAATAGTGGAGCAGTTTTGTCAAGGAAGGGAAGAGAAATAAGAATGGTTTCTAGAACTAAAATGCGGGACAGTGTCGCTTATCTCAGTGCAAACCATGGCCATCCGTACATTAGCAGTGGAACTTTCCCTTTCATTTAGGGCCAGCTTTACCTTCTGGTGACAGACCAAGGTTTCCTTACAGAAGATAAAGTTGTTTGGGAAAGTTTACACAACGTGGATGGGGATGGGAACTTCTGTGATTCTGAATTCCACCTGCGACCTCCATCTGATCCAGAAACTGTATACCATGGGCAGCAAGATCAGATTGACCAGGTATCTGTGGGAAGCGTCAATTACTTTGACTTTTTGATTTTTGAGGGGGCAGATTCCTCTCTCCTTGCCACACACTTTCTTGGACCAACCTGTCTGACATCTTTATCCACAGAATAAACTGGGCAGAACTCCATGTTTCCACAAAGTAACATTTGGATCACCTTAACCTGGAGTTCCTTGTAGTGTGTTTCTCTAATAGGAACACCATCCTCTTTTGGAGATCTTCAGGTCTTGCAGGAAATGTATCATGAGATGCCTCCTGTCCACCTATTGACTTGAGATGTGATTTGGAGTGGTGGGATGGGGTGAAAGCTCCTGGGATTTCTTCTTCCTCATCCACGTTAGAAAAACTCCTCTGTTGCCTAGCATTTGGGGTTTGCAACTGGGGCTAGGCCTTGTAGTGTTCACCTACCAATTGTGCTTGAATCTGAATGGAAGGTGACTTCTGTGGTGGTGGTGGTGGTGGTGGTGGTGATCTGTTTGGTTGGACCTTACTGAATAGAACTTTCACTGCTGGCTTTGCATCTTAGGACTACCTGATGGCCTTATCTTTGCAACAAGAACAGCAGAGCCAAGACATCAATTGGGAACAGCTCCCAGAAGGAATCAGTGACCTTGAGCTGGCCAAGAAACTTCAGGAAGAAGAAGATCGACGGGCCTCACAGTACTATCAGGAGCAAGAACAGGCCGCCGCCGCTGCTGCCATAACAACTCAAGTCCAGGTAAAGGCGCTGGGCTCCTGCTTCAGTCCTGGGCACGTTGACTTCTGTAGGTCTCAGTCCTGTTGAGGAAGGACCGGGCCACTTTCCATGCAGATGATCCCAAGTTCAGTTCCTGGCCTGTCTCCGTCTGTCTGGGCACTTAAGGGCAGGAAGTGATGCCTGGGATTCCCTGGGATGCTCGTCAGGGTCTGAGGAAGCTGCTTTATGATACTGCCAGTGGACGTCTTAGAAAGGGGGTCCATCTAGCTTTCTCCAGACTCACTCACTGTCCTGGTTTTGGCATGTTCTTGTGCCGTATTGGTAATTACTCTCATGCCTCACTGAAAAGACATTTTCCTTCATGATGAAACATCATGAGAGAAAGTGTTACTTTCCGATCTCGAATACCGACACTAAAAGGCCTTCCATCCACAAGCTGCCTGGGACCTCCACTGCACTGTCTGTGGGACCTGGCATGTCTGCAGCCCTCGCTTCCCCTCCAGCTACGAGAACTCTGGCCTTGCCCGTGCACCCCGTCATTCTGGGCCAAGTGCTCAGCACTGCCTGCCGGAGCAGATAGTAGTGCCGATAGTGGTGCCGTACGGCCAGGATCTTAGCCTTAAGATGCTCCCAGCATAAGTGCGCAAGCAAGCAGTCTTTTTTTTCCTTCCTTCCATATTTCCCCCTTGAATAGCAAGCCCAGGATGCTGCCCCTTCCCCGGTGGGACGACAAGCTGGGGGCAGTGAACGGAAAAGAAAAGAGCCGCGGGAGAAGGAAAAAGAGCGGGAGAAGGAGAAGGGCAGCTGTGCAATTTTATAGCGAAGGGCAACGCCGGACCCGAGCACGTCTGCTCAAAGCATGAGCGAGGAACCCTGCGGCCCAGAAGCGCCACCTGCCACCCGCGCCTGCGAGGCCTGCAGTTGGTGGCGTCCTAAAGACCCCTGCACACGCAGCCCTTCGGGGGCTTTGGGTGGGCGGCCTGCTGTGGGGATGGAGCACCGCGGGGAGGGTTGTGCACTGCAGGTGGGAGGAAGAGTAACGCAGGAGTATTGGTTGGCGTACCCCGCTGTGGTGAAGGAGCAGCTCCCTGCCTGCCTCGTGGGGCTTCCGCCGAAGGCCTGCCTGTAGACCACCAGGAGTTGATTTTGGGTGGTGTGCAGGGCGCGCTGCAGACAGAGATCTTGGCATTTCACAGCCTCGCTGCACATCATTTCCCTGGACTCGTGGGCTTTGCCCCTAACAGGCTTCAGCTGAGTTTCCTTGGCTAACATTACAAAGGGGAGGGTTTCAGGAACCCATTGACTGTGCTGAAGCAAGAGAAGGCAAGATCTCATCAGGACTAGGCTCGCCACGGTCTGGTCGGTGGAGTCCTTGAGCTTGAGCTTGGTGGCGGCTTGCAGATGCTTCATGACCCAACTAGGTAATGCCATCAGTGCTGGTGAGGGTGGGGCTTGCTCCCTGTTTACATCCAATAGCTCGCCCTGCCAGTGTTGGTGGGGGTGTAGTTTCCTCCTTGGTAGTTCCTTGATTAGGGTATTGTTTTCCACCTGATGGTTTGTCTGTTTGATTGCTTGTCTCCATGCTAGTTCCTTGACTGGGGTATTGTTTTCTGCTTGATAGTTTGGTGTTAATCCCTGCTTATCTGGATGTAGGCTGCTGAAGAGGATGTGTTTCATCTTTTTTGTTTCCTCCTTAGCTTTTTTAATTGTCTTTTCTGAATGGTGTATAGATGTGGTTCATCTCTGTCTATTGATGGCTGATGTGTCTGTGTGCCAAGAACATACAACATAGCCAAAGAACTTACAAAAATGCTTGGACACCTCACAGAGGGGAGCAAATATTCTATCAAGTCCCCTCTACAGTGCCTCCAGAAAATCAAAGACCTAAAAATAGCAGAAGATGAAATTATGGTTTCATTTGATGTCATAGCACTCTTTAAGTCCATAGATCCAGAACTAGCGAAAGAATCCACGACCGCAGCACCGCGCAACGCACTCGACTGGCCAAACACGCCAAGATTGGAGCACCCGGCATCACGGGCCTCCTCGGCCTCCACCTCACTACCTGGCTTCGGTTTGGTGGGCAAACATGCCAACGATCCGAGGAACGCCCACGGGATCGCCACTCTCAGAACGCACAGCAGATACTGTACTTCAGTGCCCAGAAACTCTGGCACTCCCACGCACACAACCAGAAGTGTGGATCCGGCATGTAGGCGACACCTTCATCGTCACAAAGAAGGAACAACTAGAGACGACACATGAAGCAGTCACCACCACCTTCAAAGGAATAAAATTCACAAGGGAGGAAGACAACAACACACTGACCTTCCTGGAGATCACCATCGGCAGAGGAAACAACGGCAAATTAGAAACACAAATCGATTGAAAAACAACCCGCACTAACCGAGTGCTCCCTTGCCCAAGCAACAACCCCACCTCCCACAAGAGGAGCTGCATATGAGCATTATTCAGCTGAGCACTAACGCACTGCAGCAACCCAGAACATCAGAATAGGAAACAGACCACCCATGCAGCATCTTCCAGCAAAATGGATACCCACGCCACTTTATCAAACAGTGCCTGACCCCTCAACCCACTACAGCACAACCAACACAAGCTATGAAAAGGACAACACTGCCTTATCTCAGAAACATCTCAGAAACAAGCCAACAGCCTGTTACAACTACACGGGATCACGGATTGCACACAAACCAACCAGAGTTCTCCAAACTATCTTAAGTGCACCAAAAGTCCCAGCAGCCCAAGAAGAAAAAACAGGAGTCATCTACAACACGCAGTGCAAGGACTGTCGCAGCCACTGTGTAGGACGGATGGGCAGAAGACCGGCAGAGCACATCCAGGAACACCAACTGGCAGTCAGAAGCCACCATGAAAACAACTCCATCCCACAAACACACGGACAGACTCAGCCATAGTGTCAACTGGGAAGCTGAGAGCATCCTAAGCCAAGCCAAGTCCAGAAACGCGAGGGGATTCCTGGAAGCTTGGCACTCGGACAAATCAGCCATCAGTAGACACGGAGTGATAAACCAGATTCACACACCATTCAAGAGAGACAACAGAAAAGCTAAGAAGGAAGCCAAAAGAGCAGAACACATCCCCTCCAGCGGCCAACAGCCAGATAAGCAGGGACCAGCACCAGACAAATGATCAGGCAGAAAACAATGTCCCAATCAAGGAACTACCAAGGAAGAAACCAGACCCCCACCAAAACTGGCAGGGCGAGCCGCGGTATATAAGCAGAGAGCAGACCCCCCCTCCCTCGCACTGATGATGTCACCTAGTCAGGCAACGAAACGTCTGCCAGCCAACCGCCAAGCTCAGAGAGCACCGAGGGCTCCACAGTTCAACCCTGCGCTACGGAGATTCTCTTCTAATGGTCTCATCTTTCCAATTTTTAATCAATTGGTCAGACTCTGCAGGGGAGTTAGTAACTGGGGGTTGGGGGGGGAGAGCAGGGAAGCTGATGTTCTACACCGTGGGATTAAACTTGCTTGAGACCTGCTTTCTCCCCTACCTCCCAGGAAGCATCTAGCGTGAGACACGTGAAGGTGTGCTTGGTCACACGTCTCAAGTGAACTGCAGGTTGGTCATTTGTATCGTGCTGATGCAGATTGTTTCAAGACATGGATCCTAACTGCATACATCAGTGAGTCCTCTGGACACCAGTGGCACTTACTTGTTCATGTAGGATGTGGATGGGCCACTGTTTGGAGAAAACATGTCTGTCTGCAGAGTTACCGGGGGGGGGGGTGTGTCAAACGTTGTAAGACCTAGTATAAACCAACATGCTACATGCCATAGGATATATGGGCTTCTGATTGGAGTACCTGTGACTTTTACTTTTGCAAGGAAGGGAGACAATTCCCAAGTTTCCCTCTCTAGAAGGGCAGCAAGCCTCATCCTTTCAGGTAACGTTATCAGTTTGCAGATGCTTTAGGCAGCTTTTGCTGTACCTATAGAGATTGGATTTAAGACCAGACCTAGATGTTTATATACAAATTTTGGTCCCAAGCCAACATTCACACGGAATGTGACAATCTCACTACAGGGAAGAGGATTGAAATGTCATTGAAAACCTGTAGCTTATTTTTTTTTTCCTGAAATGAAGTTTTTTTGGATGGAATCTAGATTGGCAATGCAGTGATCGGTTTCTAACTCCTCCTGCCTTACAGCTGTTTAATTACCTTAAACTGGAGGAAAGGGGGGTGGGTGGGAGAATAAAAATTTAACTTTAGCAACATTATTTCCACAGATGATGTTTGTCTCTACATCTGCTGTGTACATGTTCTCTTTTAAGTCTGAAATACTTGCCTTTGGCCATTAAGCTGAACTAGACATACTCTGGCCCGTTGCTAACTTACATAACGGTTCTACGCAGAACTGAATTTACCTTGTATCGTGTTAGAGTGGTATGTCAGCATCTCTCTTAAACTGTACATTTCCAAAGTATCTTATTTCAGATGTGCATATTACCCTAACCTATTTTAGACTGGAGTGCCATCCTATGTTGTTAACTTTAAGGTATATGCTACCACTGAAGTTAGATTGAAGTTTATTTTTAGAAAAACGGCCCTGTTTGTTTACATGAAGTGTAAATTTGTACTGTTTTCTGTTTCCACATGCTACATTTGACAGATGCGAAATACACAAACCTAGCAGAGGAAACACAGGACCACTGTTAGCAGTTTGCTTTAGTCACGCACCGTGAGTGACATTCTGAGAGAGCAGAACAAGAAAGCTTGCCTCCGTCTCCGATTCCTGACGTGCTCGTGCCAGTTTCAAGGAAAACAGCCTTGCCAAAAGAGCGTGAGGCGTTGTCTTCAGGGGGCTGGTCGTCCAGTGTCTCTGCTCTAGTGATGCGTTGTGTCTAATAGACAGTTCTCAGGTAGAGAAGTGACTTCCTCTCGGCAGAAGGGCAGTTCTCTCTCATCAATAATCAGCGGCAGTTCAGTCGAGCCCCGTGTCTCGCCAGCACACCCCTCCTTCCTCGCCAGAGGTCGACAGCCTTCATTAGGCAGGCCTGCTGGGTGGTGGCCGTGCAGGCACCGATGGCAGGAAGGGGGTCCCTGCGTTCTCAAACTGCTTGCCCCGCCCCCCTTGTTGAGTTGGCTCTGCAGCTGGGGGGCACCGTAACCGAGGCCTTACTAGCGTACTCCACATTGTCTACCTCTCCCCAAAGTTGCTGTCCCAGCAAGTTGCCTTTTTATTTCTGCAGAAAGTGGAGTTTTTTTTTTTTTTTTTTGTTCTGCTTCCGAGTGACGCTGTCCTGCCTGCCTTATGCCTAAGTTTTTAGCCTAGCCCAGCAAGCCCTGCCTCGGAGAGAAACTGCTGTTTCCTTGGAAGGGCTTTGGTAGCGAGCAAGGGAGAGATGCCGTGCCAGGGTTCACTAGTGAGGGCTATGGGAGAGAATACCGGCTGCGGGTCTCTACTGTGGTGATGCATGTAGAATGAAGTTCATCAGTACAACCCTTGAACACTGCCAGGTAATTTTGTAATTTTGTAAGATGTTGCTGGAAAAAACCCAAATCGTGCCGACTGTGCTAGAAACCTCCTTCAGCACTTAGGGTGACTTGATCGCTTGGCTCTTTCCCACAGCAGTCATTTTGCCTCAATTCTACCCGATACCTGTAGAAAGCGGGTGCCACGGGATGCCCGTGCTAAGGGAAAAGGAGAACGGAAAGGGAAACGGCCATTTGGTCAACTCCACCTGGGATTTGCTCCGTTCCACCATTCGTTGCAGCGCATGGGCCAAAAGCAGCTTTCGTTTGGCTTCATGGCTGCACCCAGGGCCTCCTGCCGGTCGCGGGCCGGCCATTACCTGCCACGGTGGGACAGAACACACATCCAAGCTTCAGGCAGCATTTTCTTCAGTCCTCCATAGTTATGGATTGCTAAGTTATGGCTCAGTCACAAGCTTATTTTTAGCAAATCAGGTAGTTTGCATGGATTTACACTGTGATCAGGAAATAGCTGCTTTCTGCTGAATACTGTCAATATTCTTTGATGTCTTGAGCTGACACCTGTTGCTAGTCTCACTGTTGTCTAATTTTTATATATATTTATAATTTTTAACAGACTTGAGTGACTTCCTCCCGTAATAAAAACTGATTCAAGTTCTAACGTTTATGTGGTGTCTGAGCAGAGAAACCAGAGCTAACCTGCCCACTCTTGCTGTGGTTGTACCAGGTGTCCTCCAAAGGACAAATTTCACTGCTTTGGCCTTCAGGTTTGCCAGATTAAGGCTGATCTGCTCCATAAATGGATCCACAGTATTTTTTCTGACCCCCAATCAATATGCAAAATCAACTCCATCCTGGTTCGCATCTCATCCTAGTTTTCAACAAGTCAGTGGCCACACAGGAATTATACTTTCCTCCCCTCCATCCAACTATGCACAGGAAAGTGAGATGCAGCCCAAGCTGTAGATCCGCATCTCCTACACCCAAGCAATTCTTTGCAAGTTCCCATTTGCTAGCTCAAGGTCATCTAGTTGGACCTTAACGCTAGAAACTCACTTTTCTGCACAGCGAAAGCTGGAGATTGTCCCTCCATTCGCTAACAAAAGCTGTTCAGTACAGTACCTGGGCAAGAATATACTAACAGAACTGGTTGAGTAGAACCAGACAGAAGGAAAGAACAATTGGCATATTTTTCTGCCCCATGGAAATAAATGAGGAGGAAGCCTTGGTGTGAGAAAAAAGGCAATTGTGTTTTAGGGATTGACAGTACTATTTTTGAACTTGTGCTTTTGTACCTTTACCTATGTTATTTTCCAGAAACTATTACATTTTGTCATTTTTACTGCAATGTTAAACCTCTGCAGGGAAAGAAAACCAAAGATCTTTTCCTCAAGCGTGTGGGGGTTAGACAGCAGGGCTGAACGCATTAACCTATCCAGGCAGGTACCTGTACAGATTATGAAGTTTATTTTGAAAGGAGATACGTTGGTTTGGATACAGATCCACTCAGTGTAACAACTTCTGCAAAAATAGGTTACACAATACCCAGAAATGAAAACCACCATCCTTGCTTTCTACACACTGAACAGCAGGGGGTTGATGTACAGCTTAAGTTACCAATATATTTCGTGGTAAGTGCCTAATTTTCAAGCCTGACGTTCACAGAGCTAATGCTGGTCAGTTAAACTACTGGGCAAAAAACAAGCTCATTGTACAGTGTGCGCGTGTCTGCTTCCAATTAATTCAGGAGCTCCTACAG
Organism: Candoia aspera; assembly: GCF_035149785.1. Lineage (NCBI taxonomy): Eukaryota > Metazoa > Chordata > Lepidosauria > Squamata > Candoiidae > Candoia > Candoia aspera. The sequence continues at coordinate 674,163 of NC_086165.1, forward strand.
TGGGAGGGAACAACGCTCTTCAAAAGGTATCTTTTAACTACCCCAAACCCAACAGACTAACTTATTTAAAATGCCTCCAAAGTGAGGAAAAAGTAGCTATGTTAAAATAAAAATTTAAAAAGACCAGTTTTCTTATCCAAAGCTTTCTGTTCACAAGAGATTTCCAATAAGTTATCTTGAAACCAAGGAGTGAGCAGGTGCAAGGGCTCAAAATCTTCGTGGCGGTCCACTCTTAAATTGCTTAAATCCAGAACCGCTTCCCCTCTGCATGGAACTGCCCGTAATTTGTACGACTCTGTTAATGGGTGAAGAATTACTGGAATAAATTTTAAAGAGAAACAGCTGTGAGCTTTTGAAGAATGAAAAACTTGTTTTTCAGAGAGTGAACAAGATCAAGTCTAACAGCTGGGACACACTTCCTTTTAAAACACTGCCAACGGGGATGCCAAAATGGGGGAGTCATAAGAGACTGCTGACCCCTGTGTTAAGAATGACGGGAAGTACAGAGGATCAGCAGCTGCTGAGCTCGAGACAAGGCAACGCCTCCCCGCTGGGGGGCACCGGGGGCTTAGCGCTAACTCATGCTGAAGAAAAAGCCTTCCAAGTGTTGAGAGTGCCTGCAAGTTCAGCTATTATTTGGTATCGTATGTGGATTTGTTAATTGTGGACCGCAGGGCCTATGGCGAGTGTTAGCTCCTAAAAGATGTCAGGTGCAGATAGTGGGGTGAGAGGAAGCTGCATCAAGGGTACCTTGAGTGAGAAGACATCATGCCACCTCCAGCTCGACCATCTCCCATCCTCCTCGTGTCATGATGGTAACTGCTGCCCTGCGAACTGGGGCCATGCCACTCTTTCCTTGGTCCAGCATCACGGCCATGCCGCTCAACCACATGGCGGTCTTCATTATAATGCTAGGTAGGTAGGTAGGAAGGAAGGAAGGGTGGGTGGGTTAATCCACTGCAAGTGCTCCAAGACCAACTTCATGCACTTTGCAGCAGCATGCAGAAGTTTTGATGCTTTAGAAGGCACAGAAGAGACCTGGTCCATGGGAGAACAGCCCCAGCGGAAACATGTTTGGGTTCATATAAATGCTTAGCTCAGTGTCTACAGATGTGGGGTCAGTGATCAGTTTGATAGCCCCACAGCACAATGGTCAACTGAGGCATACTGCTGACAACGCAATCCAAAGTCATCCTCTGGCCATTCGCTCCTGCAGCCCCACCACCACCACCTGGGGCCTCTGAGGCCCCAACGGGTCTGAACACTTGGGCTGGGTTTATGGCTGCAAGAAAGAAGTGCTCAGTGGGGCACTTCGCTGTCAGGTGCCTGGCAAAATAACAATTTTAATGTGTTTCTGATCACATTTGGGCTAGTTTCAGGAAACAGTAATCCAAGTATAATTATTTGAAAATATTAACCATACAGAAGGGCTTAGGCCATTTCATACAGTAGTGTGCTATCGCTTGGATTACTAAATGACAAGTCTAAATTAAGGGAAGGGGTTCCAGATCCACTGGTGAAGTGGCTTTCCTGTTTCCCTGTGCAACAGGAACAAAATCAAGGCCCTGCTTACTGCCAGCCCATCCTGCAGCATCAACAGCTGGCGAGGGCAAGGGCTCACCTGCCCCCCGCTGCCCCGCTCCATCATGCCCCGCTCCGTCTCTCTGCCTCCGTAACCCGACGTGCTGCTTCGGCTGCCTGTGGGCGCCCCTCTCACCGCATGCCCAGAGACCTCTCGGCCAGATCGTTCCGTCCTTTCTCTGGGGAAACAAGAAGAATCGACGTGGCACTGTAAGCCAGCCCGCAAGCCTGTTTCTGCAGAGCAGCTTACAAGGCTGAACTGTGCATGCGTGCGACTGTTTCTCCAGGGAGGCCACTCAAGTGACTGCCCCAAGTCACGAACCCCCCCCGCCTGCTGCCTCCTGCAGAGATGCCCCTGACCACAAGCTGTGGGCTGTGCCTGGGCCACAAGATCCCAACCGAAGGACCAAGGCCTTGTTCTCCTCAGCCTGCTTCACAGTCACGCCAAGCCCTGGGCTGTGGCTCTTTGCAAGGGGAGCGACTGACCTCTTCTGGCATCCCCAACTTTTAAAGAGGCTATAGACCCCAGCTGGGCGTCTCTCACCTGGCGACCCGCTTGTCAGGGTTCATGCCTCCTTCCCCCTTCCAGGAGCTCTGCCGCGGTGGGTTGGGCCCAGGCTCCCGTGGGTGCCGACCATGAGGGATCTCGGGCCTCTCCTGAATGATCACAGTCCTCCTCTCGTCATGGTCTCCTCTCACCTCCCTCCTGTCGCTGTCCCGGAGTTCATTTCGAGGCTGAGGGGGTTCATTTCTCCTTGAATCAAAGCTTTTGGGGTATCTCTCAAATCCAGGCTCCTCCCTTCTTCCTGTCGGACGAGTCTTTTTGCCATCACTTTGACTGACAAATCGTTCACGCCTGATCAGAGAAGCAGAGTGTTTTCCGATTGAAGACCACTCCTCAGTTCAGCACCCACCGGACTGGCATGCCTGCAAACTGCTTCCCTGCCTAAAAACCATCCTCGGGTTCTGGCACAGGAAACGCCGGACTCCAAAAGAGTCTTGCAGAGCCAGGCGCAGCGACAATGACTCAGACAGGCAGACACGGTTTGCTACTATGTCATTCACACGAAAGAGGAACAAGAGTGCGACCTCCAATAAAGATGCTCAGGCGTACACACAAGCCTGCTAACTAGAAAAAGCCTGCAGTATCTGCACCATTTTGTGCTGCTCTTGTATAGCAAGTCAAGTACAGTTTGCTGCAGAAGGGGGGCACATGGCAAGTGTTGCTCTAGCTGGGAACAAAGACGGAGTGTGGAAATGCAAAGCATCCTAGATGCCAAGTTCTTTTAACCAGATGATGTTTATATATGTAATCATGATCTTATCATAACATTTTCCACACGGTTTTCCACACACACACAATACTTGTTATAAACACATACCAGGCTTTCTGGCATGCAGCTCAATGCATACTTAACAAATCTAAAATAAATATTTAACTAGAAACTTACTTCAGTAATTGATATATATGTATGTATGTATGTATGTATGTATGTATACACTCTTTATTAAAAGAATCCCAAAGCGATATATAACCGGATGGTAAAAAAGATGTTTGCCAAACCTTTACTATCATAATTCTAGCTATTATTAACATGCATGCTCTCTAGCTACCTGGTTTTTAATACCCTTCATAACGTGGCTACATGCCTCCCTAACATTATATTTTCCCGACGTCCCTTCGCCGAGGTGCAATGCTGCTACGTCTCCGCTGGGCTCTCTGCCTCTCCCACGCAAAAGGCCATTTCCCCCTTGCCAGAATTCTGAGTTGGTGGAGCCACCTCGGCAGCCACGGCCCCTTCCCCACACCCACCTGTCAAAGGAAGAGGACGGCACAGCCACAGCGGAGCCCTCGGGGTATCGCCCCCTGTCTCGGTGGTCAAAGTCACTAAACCGGCTCTGCTGCCGGCTGTACTCGGAGCCATGGCTGAAGCGCGCATCTGTATCCATGGACATCTTTTTGCTCTCATTCCAGTAGGACTCGTCTCTTCTAAAGAGGAGAAAAGTACCTTCACCCGCTGCCATCTCCCATTCAGACAGACACCACCACCCAAACTCACATGGCTTTAAAAAGTAGAGTCACGTGGAGGCCCACCTGAAATTCCAAACCATCTGCGGATCCTGCGCAAAAGGGAAGCAAGCAAGCACTCACCTGTGATCGACATCATGAGGCCGCTTCAGGGAGTTCCTCTTCTCTTGCTCGTAACGAAGTTGCTGCTGCTGACGACGAAGCTCTTCTCTTTCGCGGGCAATCCGCTCCGCCTCCTTGCGCCGCTCCTAACCGGAACAGAAGAGTTCACTGAAGACCTATTTAGGAAGAGGTGGCCCTATGGGGCAGGGATGCCTCAGATCTCTGGAAGGACTCTGCAGTTTCCTGGGTTCCTACTTCCTGCGGTCAGTGCCGAATGGTGGGGGCGCAGATACTGCCTGCTAACATCAACACTTCATCCAACAGATTGCAGAAAGACTAACGTTGCTACTACTGATGATCACATCATATATTAAAATGCAGAAGGACAAAATACGAACAGCATTATTCATAGAAACAACATAAAGGACAGCCAGTGATACTATTTTTGAGGGTTTATCTGTACTAAGAACAAAAGGTTAATCAGTTGATGTGGCCAAGACGCAGCTCCCGCATCACTTCTTCTAAAACTTTGAAAAACCACTAAATGCCGTAGATTGTTTCCTAAGCTCAGAGCAAGGCCGTTCTAGGTTTGGACACTTGCTAACTGGTCAAAACAAGGTTGGAACATTTTCAGTGAAGTTGGAGTGATACATTTTGAACTCAAACAGCTGTTTTGACCTGCGGTTCAAACATCTGGCACGCCTCTCCGCCATCAGACCAGCCACCGCGAGAAGCGAAGAGGGCCAGGGAGCCCCAGGCCCACCTGCTCGATCCGGATGCGTTCCCGCTCTAGGCGCTCCCGCTCCATCCGCTCCCGCTCCAGCTTCTGTCTCTCTATTTCCAGCCGCTCCCGCTCCCTCTGCAGCCGCTCCCGCTCTTCCCGCTCCCGCATCAGCCTGATGCGCTCGCGCTCGCGCCGCTCTCGCTCGGCCATTTCTCTTCGCCTGCAGGAGGCATTTCGGAGACAGGATGGCCTCAGATTAACGTTGGGCACGGAATGGCAAGAGGAAGAGACAGGGCTCCTTTTGAATTCACAATCTCTCTAGCGGGTACCCGAGGCAGCTCCCGAAATTTTAGAAGCAAAATGAAACCAATCTCAAAAATAAACAAACCCTGGTGAATATTACAAGTAATACTAAAACTGATATTGAAACGTCCGTTGCATATTTTAAAACGCTGCTAGGTGGAAAATTCTACGGGACACCACCTGTAGAAAGACCACCCCCCACCTTCTTGCCTCCAACCGCAGCCTGCTCCGCCACAGGAGAGGCCAGAAGAGGTGGGTTCCCCTCCCGTTTATCAGGTCGCTGAGACTCACTCTGGCTCCCTGGACTAGATTGCAGCCAGAGTGGAAAAGGAGGTTGGCCAGCCCTTCCCCGGACACTGCAGTGGACTGTTTGGATTCACGCTCTCCATTTTTCTTGCTTCAGGAGAAACTTAAAGCAAGGAAGGTGTTCATCTGTCCCAGTGATGCTTCAGTGGGAGCAGCTTCAGCGGCCTACCTTCTGAGCTCCACGGCACGCCGTATCCGTTCTAATCGCACAATGTGTTCCCTCATTCTTTGCTCCTTCATCTTCTCAAAAGGCAAGATGTCCTTTCTGCCTCGGTAGTCTCTGAACTTCATTTTGTCTTGAAGAAAACGCTCTTTGTTCCTTAGCATAGGTGGCTGGAGACAAGTTTTACAAACACCAGATTTAGAAATGCTTGTTCACATCCTTACTACGAACTAGTGCATTAGAAGCGGAAATCACCTTTTCAAGACTCAAAAGGCCTAGGAGTTACAGCGTGCAAAATGTTTCACATCGAACTATTCCAAGAGCAAAGCTTTGTAAAATGTCCTGTGAAGTTGCTGTTTTGAATACAAAATTCTCCAAACACCCTTAGTACTCTGGATGTCTTCTGAGCTCAAAACACACTGCTGATGGCTTGGAACATTTCTAAAACACCGGCTAAAAATAGCCATTTTGCAAAGTTTCACACGTGAGATGGTTGAAAAGAAAACGTTTTGCACACACTGTTAAGTTCAACAACAACAACAAAAAACCTAACTGGCCACTAAGAACATTTTATGACAAGAAGTATTTTGGATCACACCCTCATCAGACAGAGGCGTCCAGCTGCTGGTGAAGCACTTCTGCAGAAGAGCCTGCCTCCTGGTGCACGGGAGGTCTTTTGACAGCAAAGAGCAAAGCAAATCTGACCACATCCGCCTTCAATCTTGTCAAACTAGCCTCAGAGCTCTGCTGTTTGGATTTATTTGCAGATCTTGGTACTTCCACTTACAGGCTTAGAAAGCCATGCCCACTCCCCCATTTCTCAGTGGCTGACGCTTTGTGTTTTACTCACCTTCTCAAACCTTCCCCTTCTTGTGGTCCTTGGGTGAATCTGATCTCCTTTCGTTTGGTCTAAAATGACCATATGACTTGGACTTTTTGCACCTTTATAAGGAAAGCGGACGTGTTTAACTCAAAAAGAAAAAAAAACACCAGATGGATCTACAGCCTTGCCCCTAGGAAAACAGTTAGCAACTGGGTCTTTCAGCATTTTAAAATCAGAACTAAAAACAGAGGCAGTGCCTTATTAACACTGCTGACGAAGTCTGATTAGAAAATTTAATGATATTTCATTGGAAAAGACCAATGGAGAATCTCATGCAGCTTAAGAAATCAGGCCTTTTGTTTTCACCCGATGCCCTCCAGATGTATTGGATGTATCCTCTTTATGGACAGGGAGCACAGCAGTGGACCCTTTTAGCCAGACAGGGGGGGAGGATGACAGTCCAATAAAGATGGAGGCATCTGGCCAAGAACGGCCAGTCTGAACAAGGCCTGGGGCAGCAACGGGTGCCCATGGCCACCGGGTGCCACACGCTGGTCTCTAGGCAGGGAGGCCCCAGCACATACTCAGCCGCTTCCTCTCCTCGGTTGTCTTGACAGGCTCTTGGCTCGGGCAGCCGGATCCACTATCGCTCTTCTCCTCCTTCCCATTGGGCTTTCTCGTATCCTTGCCTTCCTTCTTCTCGGATTTATCAGCTTTCTTATCCTCCTTTTTGGAGGGAGTCCTATTAACAAAGGAGTAAGAACCATAGAGAGTGATGAACTCGCTTCCGGAGAAACTCACATTTTATCTCAAGGAAGATGATTGAACTACGCGTGACTAAGTTTTGTATTCTCTTCAAGGCAAGTTTTTCATGGCTCTCATGCCTGAAGTTTCTGAAGCTGCAGAGTCAAAGCCAGGGGGGGGCATTTGTGTTCTGCAGAGCTTCCAACCCTTCACCTGCTGAGCAAGGTCAGGATTAAAACTAGCTCTTTGCAAATAATTTATACAGCTAACTAAATTCAGGAGTGTATTTGTGCAGAGCTCTTACTTGCTGGCTTTGTCACCTGATGTACTCTTCTTTTCTCCAGGGTTCCTACCAGAGCCAGATTTCTCATCGCTTTCTTTCTTCAGCTCCTTTTTGGAAGGATCACCTTTTACCTACATACACGTGGTTATGAATAAAATGGAGCATTTAAGTATTAAACACCAATTCCACAGAATCTCCCTGCACTGAACTAGAATGTTCCCACAAAAACAACTTTGACAAGGTCTCTCCCCTTTCTCGTTACATGTTCGGGCCAAAGGCTACCGTTACAGAAAGGCAGAAAGAGCAGCCTCCACACTGGGCTCCAAAGCAGTGCCCTGGAAGCGCCACAGCTTCTGAGCTGCTAATGGCCTCACTATCCCCCTCCACAAAACAACTGACTGATCTCCTGGCTTGTTTTCACACCAAGCCCCTTACAGGAACTCTCTTTCTCAACTCTGCAGGCCCGGGACAAGCAAACCAGCTTTCCTGAGCAAAGAATGGCTGGGCAGCCAAAGGTTTCTTGAGCGAAACATGTGCAGGCTACCATTAAAATCAAACAGGTGGTACAATCTTTTCTCTCCTCTCTTCCCAAAGAGAGCGCGTTTTCTTCTCCCTGCTCTAGAGACCGCTGGTACCGCGCCATCCCACCTACTTTCTCAACAGAAATCTGCTGCCCGTGGAGCTCTGTGCGGTGAAGGTGGGCAATGCACCTTGCCACTTCTGTGCTTGATGACATGGTCACAATGCCATAGCACTTGGCCCCAGGGCTTCGGGCACTGGTGACCACTTTTGCAGCAAGGACCTACAAAAACCAAGAACAATCACGAATTAAGTTCTGAAATTAAGGTATCGTTTTGCTACTCTGAACCCTGGGACTGAATACTCAGGACATCAGCAGCTTGTCTTTGTTTGGGAGAAACCAGTTCTACTTTGCCGGTCGCCACCTCTTATGACTTCTCAGTTTGCCTTTCTTGGCCCCATCTGTCGGACTGCTGGCCAAGAGAAGAGAGTTTTAATTACAGGAAATAATGTCAGGGAAAGAGGAGCCCTGCTAAAAAGGACGCCTTCCCTAGGAATGCACTGCAAGCAGCCTGCTTGGTTAGGAACGTCAAGAAGAGTTAGACTGTGTGGCTTGGCTAGGTGAAGAGGGCCACTGTTCCCAGCCCCTTGGCCATTCAGTGAAGCACTCTTGCTGATTCAAGAACCGCAATGCATGGCCTGTGCGCAGGTGTGCAAACCTCCATTCCTTCCCTTATACTTAACGTTATAGTTCTTCTAGTATGTGATGTCCCTGTGAATGCTGCGTACCCTCAAGTGCTTATGCACATGGGAGAGAAAGGAGGACAGATCGAAGCCCCAGGAAGTCTCTCCCTCTCTTTTCCTGGTTACCCATTTTACCAACACAAATCACGTACTTCAGCATCACTACCTGCCTCTTAGAAGTCAGCATGATGTCAGTTGCAACGTATTTTAAACTCCAGGCACTACTTTCTTACCTCTTGACCACCCCTGCCTCTTTAACCAAGAAAACATGACGGCACGTAGAAAGGAAGGGCAACATCATTTCCTATTATGTAACAGTCCCCAAAAGAGCATGAACAGCACAGGGGCTGTGTGACGCAGCACCCAGAGCCGTGGGTCCACAGCATGTGGGAGACGGCAATCCAAATCCCTCCCTGGCCACGAAACAAATCACCCTCCTTATCCCGCATCTCTAACATGGTTCAGTCACCTGGGAAAACACAGAATAAGCATCTATCTTCAGAATCACACAAGGGAAGGCTGGACCATGCTGGAGACTAGCCACAGAATCCTGTGGATGTACTACAATGGATTGTACTGTTAACATAGCCTAGCAAAAAGTCAGAGTCCTATCAACATTCAGGGTTGAAATGCTGCTGGATAAACCATTATTTTTCTCCGTGAGATGGAAAGTTGTACATCCATAAATATCCAGCACATTTAATACAAGTAAAATGGCCTACCACTTACTCTACTTGACTTCAAAAAGTCCCTTTTTTGCCCTCAATTTATCCTTTAACCTAGAAAAGCAGACTGTAGTTCAGTGGCAGGAAGTCATGGATTCAGTCTTAAGACATGAAAAAAATCTTTTAATATTTTCATTTTATTTACGCAGCCCGCTGGTGCAACGCTGGATTGCAACCTCAAAGTGTCAGCCCGTTCTCAGCTAAGCACACCTGTCGGATGACCCCCTCAAGCAAAGCCGTACCTTTCCATATTTGCCAAAGAGATTTTTCAGATCAGCGGCTTTTGTGTTGGATGACAATCCACTAACCCATAAGTTCTTAGTGGAGCTGCTCCCGCTGCTGGCACTTCCTATGGTGAAATTCAGCAGAAAAACGTTTCAAAGTCAGTTGGCACAAATATCACCGGGGTAGTGAAGGGAAGCAAAACATGCTTTCTTTTGACAAGAACAAGGGATGAGATCTGAAGGTTTTGTGATCAGGCCCAACCCGTAACACGTATACCAGACTGCACAAAGCAGCCATCCGTGTAAGATGACTTGCTTTTGTTAGGAAAAAAACTGGGGAAGATCCCCTTCCACCTCTGCCCAATTCAGCTGCCAGCCCAAGGTGCCGAGAAGAGGCAGGGGGCAAGTCCTCCAGCCTACCACCACATGGCCTCCTGGGTCTCTGCTAACTCCGCTTCTGAGCTGGGTGGTGCCAGGGACAGTGAGGGAAATCTGTCTCTTTAAACCACTGGGTCAAGTACCCGGATATTTGTTGGTACGCTTGCATCAGGCCTTGTTGGCTGAAGGGCTTTTTCAAGTCCACATCAACATTTTTTCCACTCGCAACGTGGTAGGACTAAGATTTTCAAACAGGAATATGCGTTTTTATACAATCCGATGACTTGGTGGAGTAAAGTATGTAACTAATACAAGCAGTCTCTAGCAAAAGAAATTCCCTAGAACGTTACACGACTGCATCTTCCCAACTGCAATTTCTCCCTTTCCCCACCAATGCTCACACTGCTCAAAGACTTGTCTATTTCTCACTTGGCACAATTGTCTTTTTTTTTAATATAGGTACCCTTTACTTTGTTATCCTTATGAACTGGCTGACCTCAGCTTTGCAGGATATATGCCAAAGACAAACTGTTTAATTGTTCATTTAAACAATTTACTTACATGGGCAAGAATTTAATTTACAACATTTTAAAATTGTTCCCGTAATAACTTGCTTATGATCAAAGCATTATTTTTCATGTTTCAGCAAAGAACATTGCTTCACTGGAGAGGCTAGATGTAAGGAGATGTCATTCTCTCCAAGAAATATTTGTCTATGAAACTTCCTTTTGAAATTATCAGTATTATGTTAGCTTTCAGCATTCCACAAACTCCTCTTACTGTGGAAATACAAGGGAGCAATAACGTACCACCCACTGCACTTCTTTAACTGTATCATCAAGCACAAAACCCATCACGTTCACACTCCTGATCACCATTGCGTTAACGAGACCGATCCGCAGCACCCGGAAGAAAATTTCTGCCTAAGGGCCACCCTCCTGCCCCAAGTTAACAAGGAGCTTGGAATTATTTTTCTGGCAAGGCAGCTTTCTCTTAGGACCACCAAATGGAAAGCAGGTCCAGAGACCCCGGGGAGACGTCAGTCTTCCCCTAATTTTCCATTCCTTCTTCCTTCTTTGCGGCCCTTTGAAAATGTAGCAATAAAGCTACTTCCTCTCCTCCAAGAGAAAGGGACTCCGCCGCAATTTGAAAACAAGCAGAGCCAAATCTCCCAGCTGAGATGCAGCCCGCTTCTAATCAGGCAATGAGAAACGGCAAGCCAAACCTTCTGACAGAAAGGAAGGAGTTGAACGGAGTGAGAGCACTTCCCGCTCTCGGTTTCGGACGTGAGACAGCCAAGCAGCGATACTCGTGAGGCCCCGTGTCTCGCCCACCGGCCCACCCACGCCCAGGTCAGAAGGTTCTCTTTTACCGCGGACAGGGCGTTACCTTTGTCATCTCTGGAAGCACTCTTGCCTTCTCTAGACTCCTTTGCCGAGCTAGGAGGAGGAACAAATCAGAGGCTGAACAGGCAGAACTCGCTTGTCAAGAATCTTACACTATCAACCAAATCATTAGGGGGGGGGGGAGAATGAGGTGTGTGAGTAAAAGCAGGGATGCACTGCAACTCGAGGAAAAGTGATTTCCCCGCATCACGGCTTCTTGCACTGATTCTCCCCAAGATGCCCGAAGATCTAGATTTTCTGACAATTTTATTCAGTGGATATATGGTAATCTTCTCCACATTTCAGGACTGGGACTTGACTTCATTTTGGTGTTTCTTAGAACTGAGAGTTGTTCATTATCATCACAAGGGTACTTAAAACTTGACTATTTGAAAAAACAAAAAACAAAATGCTGTCAATTCGTCAATGCAACCAGCAGGACAATGCATATACGGAGATCCCGATTTTTAAAAAAAACACAGGTAACTTACGGCCATCAAAATATTTTACAGGCAGGAGCATAAGATACTAATTATAAGTTTCCTGCTGCTACCACCTTAATGCAGAGTGATCTTATTGAATGCTGGCAGTACCTTAAAGAACTGACATAGAAAGACAAACCTCTTTGCTTGACCAGAGGCCCCAGCAGACGAGGGGCCTTTCTTCAAAGCATCCTTGTCTTTGTCTCCAGGTTCTGCTTTCTTCGAGCTTTCTCGGGCTTCCTTCTTGCCAGGGTCCCCCATCGCGCAGTCTTCCTTCTTGCCATCTTTATGGTTCTTGGTCATCTCATAGTCTTTGCCTTCTTTCTCCAAACTCGGTGCAATGGCATCCTGCCCATCTTTTGACTTCCTTGCTTCTGAATCTGTAATTTTCAGATTTTTACCTGTTTCTAGAAGGTCATCCCCATCAAAATCCAGAGTGATGGCATCTTCGGCCTGGATTGTAACCGATATGTTATCATCGTCAGCTTCTTTCACAGACACGTTAGCTTCCATCTCTTCGTGAGCCGAGTGATCAGCCTCAGCTAGGCTCTCTTCTGAAGGAAGAGGCTTAGAAACTTCTTGTGTACCATCACCAGAACCTGCTTTATCTAAGAGGATTTAACAGGAATAAATACGGCAAAACAAGAAGTTTAAACATTTTCATATGCATAAGCTAGAAGAGAGGACCTAGAAAATACAAAGCCAGTTATGAGAACTGATGGAAGGTTAGGGAAAGAACATAAGGGGCATTAACATATAAACCATCCTTTACCCAGGATCACTCATTCTTCATGGTAAGCAAATTCTCTAGGCAAAAACACCAACTCTGAACAGGATTCAGACGACGATTCCATCCAGAAGATACCTGTTCTTCGGTACAAGTATCTGGCTTCCACTGCCGGCATTCACGTGCACATCCGTTTTTCTTCGCAGCTTCACGTGGCGGCAACGGCTTAAGTCAATGTCACTGCACTTCTGGGTATAAATGGGTTCGTATTCCCATCCGCTTCTGATGGCCCACAGCTCAGTAGCGGAACACTTCACGGTCCTGCAACTGTCATCCTCTCTGTGTTACCTCTTGTTGCCAGCTGCATTGCCATTTAAAAGACTGGCTGCATGTCTTCATGTACACAAGCCAAAGTTCACCAAGGATTTACTCTCTTCATCCAAACTCCAAGTCATCAACATTCTCAATCCTGCCATGGGTGTCTGTACCAGCACTCTTACTTTCCATAGAGAGGCTTTGGTCATGGGAATCCTGTAGCTTATACACATAAGCGTCCCTCTAATAATGGCATCTTTTCATTGAAGTCGCAATCATTCCATCATGTCCTTTAGTCTACAATGTGCAAGATCCTTAAGCAAGCTCATCAGAGCAATTTGTTCGCATGGGTCTTGAGAATTTCACCCAGTGTGGTGTTTAGGGGCATCACTGATGAGATTACTCTTTTTCACTTGTTCCAAAATTCCTCTTATGGTTTTAAAGAACAATGTGACAATTGCCAGAGCGTGAAAGTAGGGTGTGGTCCATAATCTGAGTGGCCCTCCAACTCCATTCTGTAGAGTATTTAATTCTCGCTGGGCAGCTATCAGTTACTGCGGTGCAAGGTACGGCATAGACATCAAGACTTACCATATCCACAAGGCATAAATCAAAAGAATTTGGCATCCTTTGTCCAGTAAGGCATATGGCAGGCCCTATGTGTGAATCCACTGAAGTAACTGAAGTTGAAGAGTCCAGCCACTGTCCTTGGCAGAGGCTCTTACTATCAAGATGACTTTTGAGAAGCAAACCAAGGCATTTGCTATTTCCAAAGGGTGGGGTGGGGGAAGCAACCTCAAGTATATTAGTACATTCAAAACTCTACTGAAATTCAAACATACCTCTCTCATTCTCTTCTCCATCCTGTCAATTAAAAAAAACAACAAATAAACATTCTGAATTGAGATTCAAGTTACTAAGAAAATAAACTACCATTAATTTAAAGGAGCAAAGATATGCCTGTTGGAACACCATAAAGGTTCAATTAAGGTTTTATCCTGTTTATATTAACGGAAGTCTATATTCCATTGAATTTTCCTTATTCTCCCATCACAGCTATAATTAATCCATTGTTTCCATTAGTTTACCTAAAATGGGAGATTCAAAACATATACTAGGATACAGCTGGGAAAGGCACTGCCACTTCCCTGTTGCCAATTTTTCAAAAAGTCAAGAAATTCTCAAAGAAAATCAGACAGCGTATCTGTGCTGAGTGTAGTATTTGGGCAATCTGAGACTTCTCTGTGAATATTGATGCCTGAGGTACAGAAAATCAGCAAACATTCCTTTTCTCTGATTAAATCACTTCAACTTTGTTCACTTCCCACTCACTTCAACAGAATGTGAACAATGGTTTGACTCTTTCTCTTGTGATGGATGTCTTCTGATCACAAAAGCAGACATCACACCCTTACTGAATCAGAAACACTCCAGGTCAAGTAGCAGGGAAAGGGAAAGGGAAAGGCTCTGGAAAGGGCCCAAGATAAAAGCAGCAATGATCTAGAAATGAAGCCAATACAAAATGATTATTTAAAGAAACCCTAGGTTTCATGTCATTCTATATCAGGAATGGCGATCATGGCTTGTCCTTGAAATCACTCCTAACACACACACAGCTACAGGCAGTGACTTCACCATTCGTAAGAAGCACCAGGTATCTCCAACATAAAAATGGACCACAAAGTCAGAGGTGTAAGAAACTTTTCTGACACTGCAACAAAATCTCAGACTCCAAAACAGGCCAACAAATTTATACTAGGTTAAATGCAGGTATCGCCAGCTTCCCAATAAACCTATAAAAAGCTATTTAGGAACTTACATGAGTAGGAGCAAAGTTGTCATCTTCCAGATCTTGAACATCAATGCACTAAAATGAAGAAATAAACCAAAGCAGGTTAAATAAGTTGGTTGTACTATGAATACATAAAAATCAATGTATTACTACTAAACTTACATTTTGACAACTGATTCTAACAAGCTACCGTGAGTGTGTTGCAGTAAGTGAACAGGAAGGCATCTGAGCAACACCTGGTAATCTGGCAAACTTTGCCTTCTTGTGATTTCCTCTAGCACAGCAGCCCTGCCTAACACGTGATGAGCACCAAAAGATGCTCACAGCGTCTCCATGCTTCACTTACTGCACACTGTGCAACCACCACTTTAGACTTCTTCCAGACCCATTTATGTCACTGTTTCCTCTTTAGAACATCAGCTCTTCCAAAGCACATTTAAGTCAAGTCAATGAACAGAACTGGACAGCTTAGTTAATGGATTACTGTCTCCTCATAAACTGAGCTATAGCTAATAATATACAACAACAAAAATCTCCTAAACAAGGAACTTCCTTTAACCAAAATGCAATACTGAACAGAGTAACAAGACAGAAGTGCTTCTCTTCCATGCCTTGTCGGGGTTCAACGCTAAACTCCAGCTAACCTTCACAGTAACCTTTTTAGATATACTATGCTAATGCAGTAAGGGAAAGGTTAACTCAAAAGACAGTAACATTTGATATGGGGGATTCACAAACTATGGTTGGAACAAAGCATTCCTACCAAAGCACAAAGAATGCTAAGCCAGGGAGAATCATCAAGGAGTCCAGCAACGTCTGCAGCTAACTCTGCAGAGGGCAAGAAGACATTCACCCATCATTTCTTCAGGAAGAAAAACCACTTTTCCCCCTTAACCGTGGACTCCTAACATGGTACTTCCTTCCTTCCTTGTTTTTTTTTCTTTAATGAAATGCATATTTGGAAATGGGGTGGTGAGAGATGAAGACGGTTTCTCAAAATCAGGATGAAAGAATGCAGAACAACAACTATTAAACCCCATTAATCCAAGAAACATCTATTTAGCTCCTCAGCCTCTGCTGAGACACTGAAAATAAAATTGATATTGATAGGTTGGCCACCAAATTATAATTTATGCCTTTTTTCTGATAAGCAAGAAAGTTCAACCTGGGCCTTGCACCATGCAAACAATAGCCAAAGGCAACCTGAAGTCTAATGCTTCACACAGTAATGCCAGATCACCATGGCAAGTCACCTCTAACCCAAAGGACAGCAGCTGCCAAAATAATCAACCTGATAAAAGAACCTCTGGAGGCCACTTGGATCTCAGGTGACAATGCTCAATCAGGACTGCCACCTTTCTGAAGCAGGACACAGTGGGAAGGGCACTCAACTAAGACAACAGAGATTATCCCCATGGGAAAGGGGGCAAGAGCAAAGACCAACAGCATCACTGCAGCAGAAGGAAACAATAAGAGACTAGGTGGCCTTTCTTACTAGTTCACAGAATATAACAGTTGTCATCTTCCGTCATCTGGAAATTGGGATAACAGCAGTCTGTTTAAGGGGTTTTGAGGGTACCTGGTTTTCCAACTCTTTCTCTATCTGCTTTAAATTAGTTTTCTTCTTATCGGCATGAGGCAGCACTGGAGCATTCAAGGAATCTTCTTCATTTTCAGCAGATTCTTCAGAGTCTTTCAATTCATCATTCCCATCCTGATCACTCGCATCTTGAGCTTCCAATTCACATTCCTTTCGATATGAACAACATTTGACACAGCAGAGGGAAATGGCCGATTTAGTGAGAAAGTTTCTCCAGCAAATTAGGAAGCAACTCATGCTTCCTGAACTGAGCTTTCCTAACACCCTGTTATCACTGACATTTAAGTTCACAGCCCAGTTATATTGTGCAAGAAGAGCAAGGATAGCAGCTCAGAATCTCTTGTAAATATTTACTCAGAAATCAAACAAAACTCTGCATTTCATTGCAATTATCAAGCGTGCAGAGGAAACCTATGAATGTGTATCAGAAGCTCTAATGATCTTTTCTGTAGGAAGAACACTCAGAATCAAATCCCCAGCTTTGTTTCTCATACAATATTACCTTGACCAAGGAGTCATCTTCCACTGAAGCATCGCCACTTAGTTCATCGATTTCCTGCTTTTTACCTAGAAGCCAGGACGTGCTAATGAAAATCTTGTATTCAATATTTATTTCTCAAATTTCTACTCCAAAACTCTCAGCACAATTTACTTATAAAGTAGTTATAAGAACGTCCTCATCAGTGAAAGCACAACATATTAAAATACAGAAGCAGCAACAGGCTAGAGGCATGCAAAATATTTTGAATTTGGAACACACCATTTTGCATTCCAAACCGTCGTTCCAATGTAGCCAGAAGTGTCCCAAACTTGATAGAGCCCTGTTTTGAACTCAACACCTCTAGGATGTTCTGAACAGCTGTTTCAAACTACAACTTTTGAACCCCACTATAAGAATCCACAAGAGTAGCATATCTAGTGCTGTAGGAAATCTCAGACTGGATTCAGAAACTGTTGTGACAGTTTGTGTGTGAACTCAACCATTATGCGCGTGTGTGTGAAAAGGACACTATTTCTTAGTTTGGTATGTAATCTAAGTCACCTTCAATTCTGGGCTTTTTTTGCCAAAGAGATCCTGCCGTAATAATCAGAAAGTAAAGGATGAGTGTTGTAGCTTGACTTTACCATATTGGTAAAGTTATTTAAGTTACCCAACTGAATTTTCTACAGGTGGCAAGGCATCAAATTTCAACCTCAGTTTAAATGAACATGCTTATTTCAAATGCAAAATCTGAACTAGCGCAATGAGTAATAATAATAAATAATAATAGCTGTAGCTCTGATCCCATTTTTAGGAATCTGAAGTTGTGTCTCAATGATAATTAGGCACTGCAGGTCATCATTAACAATGATGGAATAGTCCTTTCCTGAATGATATCCTCAATCATTGGATATTTAAAAACAGAAAATCAGTGAGCTAACACACCCTCAAATTTGGCACAATTTTTGGTACTACTTCCCAGAAGCAACTTAAACTAATAGAGAAATATATTACTCTTTAAATGCAATCACAATCTATACCATCAAATGACATGCAATGCTTACGTACTATTAAATGCAACATTAATAATAATTTATGGTAAATTGAAAACATCTAACTGAACTAGTCTAACTAAGGAACATCATGACCACTGGCACCCATAGACTGAAACTTAAAACAGCCCCATCTCTGTTAAGCTTCTGAAAAGCCTTAAAAACGTGGTTCTTCCATCAATCCTGGTGATCCCATGGTGAGCCTGCAAAGCAGTTGTATGTGGCTAAATGATGGTTGTTTCCTGCTACCTTGATATTTTTTTTGTTTTTTGTGTTTGATGTTTTTAATATTGTGATTCAGCTCTGATTGTTATTCTGCTGGTAAGCAGCCCAGAGGCACTTTTTGTGAGAATGGTGGAAATATAAATTTGCTAAATAAATAAATAAATACTCTGACCGTTGGCCATGCTATTTTAACCACATAGTGAGAGTTAAAGTCCAAAACATTCACATCTGGGATTCTAATCCTTGTAATAGGACTATTGGACAGCAATTTTAAAAAACCAATTGAGTGGCATGAGATTTCTATTAAGGAACAAAGGGGAGTGTTGTCCAAAAGTATAAGACAGGGTTTGGCATGATCCTGATCAAGGCCAGCAGACTTAGTTAGCATTTTAGCACCCAGGATGATAATTTTTATTCATTTTAAAATATTTTTCTGTAAGTAAACAACAGACTTTTTGATCAACATCAACAAATTACTTTTACTCAAGTTCTAACCTTTTCCTTTGGTTGGCTTCTTATTCAGTGCATCTGCTGAAACAGCTATTTCTATATTATCAGGGTCTCCTCCTTCCTCTTCAACAGCCTAATAGAAAAATAACAATAATAAAAGGATTGTTTTATACTTTTATCTTAATCTTGAATTCACTATCATTTAGGTTTGGCACATACAGCATAAACTTCAAGTTAACTGCACTCTGGAAGAAGCATTTGAAGGGGGATTCCAAAACCAGAAGAGTGACATCCCTTATACAAGGGAGTGTACTATGAATTTAGAAAACGGCTCCAATCAGAAAACAGAAAACCTCCTCATTCAGTCACACACAGAAATAAAGGAGAATAGGTCAGAAGGGTGAGCACTTTGTCACATTTAACATCTATGAGCTACCTAGAGTCTCTCTGAATTGAGGCAGGGGTAAATCACAGAAATAAAATCAATCAATAAAAACAAAATATTTGAATAAACATCACAAATAACTGCCTTCATCACTAAATGAACAATAAACTAAATTCAAGATCCAGAAGTTGTCTTTCAGATGAACATTCTTCTTAGCAGCATTACCTGGTTTCAATTCAGCCATTGTAAATATTGTGATTTGCTGATTTCCATCAACGTTCCCATTGACAGCTCACGTGTCCTCTGTACAACAATGAGTATTAAGTCCTATTTTCTCATGACCATATAATGAATTGCCAAAAGAAATATTGTATATGTACGTATACATACACGTACACATACATAAATCTTCTGGGTAAAGTGTCTACAGTCGATTTTTTAGCAAATAATCCACAAAACTGATAATGCTTCAAGAACAGGCTGTTTCGCATCAGAAAGCAATTCCTACAGTTCAATTCTTGCTAGAAGCTTGAATTCTATTTCAATTTTGGTCACCTATCAAAGATGAGCAGACCCCACACTGAGCCAGAGCTGCACTAGATGACTTCTAAAGCATCTTTTCATAATTCTCTGATAACAAAACCCCAAGACTATGTTGAAGAAATCTTGCCTAACATTTAAGTTAACCATTTTAGAAGAGGAAAAACTACTCTGTCTTAGCACTTGGTATTAACCATGCTAATAGACTCACAAAGCGGAAAGGGGCTGTTCGGACCTTAGAATTCAATCAACAGCATACTTAGTATTTTAAAGCACCACAGTTCTTCAGAGCAGATGCTCTAAAATGCCTTGCCATTTCTCGACTCTGGGTTTGCTATCTCCTTTTAATGGTGAAAGATCATATGCTACACTGTATATTTTGTGGAGAATTTGTCACTGCAGAATGTGTATGCTTAAAAAAAAGCAAGCACAGACCTTTCCAGAGAGACAAGGGCTGTTTAATACCAGGCAAAGTGGATGAGTTTAAAATTAATGACCAGTCCACATCTTTGTTCAATATTCTTAAAGATCAGACCAGACTGCAGAGTTCAGGTAACTAAGAAAAACTAAAAAGGTGAGCATACAAGACCTCTCAAGTGAGTACAGAAAACGTTATTTCCAGTGAGATCCTGGAACAGCTGGCCCCAGCATCACACTTTTAACAACTCATTATGCTTGGTCTCAAAGAGACACCCAACTTTTGAATGGACAATTGTTTCCTACCACAAGATAACACAATACTCCTTGGCTTCAAGCAACTTTTTTCCCCCTACAGTCTCCTTCAAGTTGAGTTTGACTCTTGCTGACTCCATGGACCCCCGCCATGAAAGGGCATCAGGGCACACATAGCTTCCCGCTATCTTCTTCTGAAATATTCTTCAGTTTCAGCGGAAGTCTGAACCTTCAATCCTGGCATCCCCCAGTAGTGCTGTGCCACGCTTTTGATTCCAAAGAGATGTTTCCCAGTATGCAGGGCCCGTTACCAACTTCTGGGATGGCACAGGCACACTCTGTGCAATTTGGGGAAAAGGTGTTCTTGGTTCAGATAGGTCGTGAGCACGCACGCCCAAGGCACCTTACCGCTTCCACCTCCCAATCCCGAAGAGCCTTGGCCGAGCCTGACCCGGCTTTGCTTCTCAGCCCGGACCAGGCGGCCCGGTTTAAGCGCAGCACCCACAACTAATCTCCAGCCTCGGGAAGACTGACTGCTCGGCCTCTGCCGGGGGCGGGAGGCTCGGCTGAGCAGCAGCGGGTCTTGGGGGTTGCGGGGCGCCTTCAGCCTCCGAGGGTTCCCCTACTACGGGGGCCAGAGCACCGCATTCAGCCAAGAAGGGGGGCTGAAGAAGCAACCCGAGTCCGCCTCGTCTCAGGCCGAAACCAACGTCGGGGCGCTGCGGGGGGCGCCGCGCTCTCCCCGCCTCGACCACCCCGCCGGCGGGGAGCCGCCGCGGGCGACTCCCTGTCCTCGGAGGCAGCGCTGGGGCCACCCCGGAGGACCGGGGGACCTCCTCGCAGCGGCCCCCTCTCATTCCTCGCGGCTCTGAACGCGGGGAAGGCGCTCCCGCTCCGGCTTCCCGAGAAGCCCCCGCGACGGCGGCCAAACTTCGGGGCCCGCAAGGGCGGACCCTCCCCTCCCCCTCCCCCTCCCCCCCCGAAGAGCGCCGCCGATCCCCCTCCGCAGGCGGGCGCCAGGCGTCTCCCAGGGCCGCAGGGGCGGCGCGGGCGGCCGGGTCGCTCCCCCGGGCCCTCCGCGGCCCCCTACTCGGGGGGCAGCCCCGCCCCGCGCGCACCTGCTTGAGGCGGGCGATGAGGACGGTCTTCACCCCGGCGGCGTCAAGGCTGCGGCGCTTCAGCTCCGACTTGAGGTCGATGACGCGCAGCTCCGCGATCCGCTTGCTCTCCGGCGGCGTCGGGCCGGCGGCGGCCGAGCAGGCGGGCGCGGCGGCCCCAGACGGCGTGGCGGCCATTTTGCGGCGCTTCGGCGGCTGCGGCCACAATACGGCGCCCCTCCCCCACCCGCGGCCTCGCTTGGCGCCCCGCGTCGGGCAAGGACCCGGATGCCGCCGGGGTGCGCATGCGCGGGGTAACCACCGCCTTGGCCAGGCGCCGCGGCTCTTCCCCCTCCCGCTCCGGAAAGCGCGTGGCCCCGCCCCCGTCCCCTTTCCCGGCCGCTGATTGGGCGGTGTGGCGCCGGGCGGGCGCTTGAAGTCGGAGGGGGCAGGTGGGCGGGCGGAGCTGCGGTCCGGCTGGTCCGGCCTGGCCTGGGCTAACGCCGCGTGTGAACGCCAGCCGCGGGGAAGCATGGCTGGGACGCATTGTTTGGAACCGCGCACCGGGACCGGGACGCGCGATGCCCCTGCCTGCGGCCGGACTGCGGTTCGGCGCTGCCGGCAGACGCGCGGGCTCCGGTTCCCTTCCCTCTGAGTCCCTCCGAGCGCGCCGCGGCTCCCTCCCGGCAGCCCAGGAGCTGGACTCCACGGGCCCGCTCGCAGCGCCCCTTATCTCCGTGCGTGTACAACAACCCGGAGAGGTGGGCCATCCAGTTCCCGCAGGCGGCGGCGCCGGCCGCGCTCTCCTTCGGCCGCGAGGGGGCGCTCCCCGGCCAGCCTAGACGGGCGCTTCCCCTCGCTGGTAGCGGAGCCGAGACTGCCGTCCAGACCGTTTCCCCCACACTTCGGGTTCCCCTTCGCGTGCGGGGCGACGGCACTTCCCTGCCGCGCAGCGGCGTCGCCCGGCCGAGGCGGCTCTGAGCGCGGGCGGAGGCGCTGACGGCCGCCGGGGGTTGCGCCCCTCCCAGAGCAGCGATGCGCCGCGGCGCCCGGGCAAGGCGGCCCGGCGGCTCCCTCCACCTCGGCTGAGGGAGCAGGGACCGCGGCCCCTCCCGCGGCGTCCACGGGGATCCGGAAGCGGGCGCGCGCGGGAGCCGAGGCCTCTTGGGGGCGTCGCGGTGGCGGCGCCGGGCGGCCTGCCGTAAAGCGCCGCGGCTGTCGCGCTGGGGCGTCCGCGGAGTGAGGAGGGGAGGGGAGGGCAGGACGGGAGCGGCGGCGGCGGAGCAGCAGCAGCCCCAGCGCCTCTCGGGACGGCGGCCTCGCACCGCGGAGGCAGGAAGGCGAAGGCGGCGCCGCGGCGGGCGAGGGGTCCGGCGCCTGCTGGGCCCGGCTAGGCCGCCGCCCCTCGCCTCGGCCCCCTCAGGTAGGCGTCCGGGCGGGGAGCTGCCGGGCTCTCCTCAGCTGGCAGCTGCGGGCCCGAGGCCGCGAGCCGTGCGACGTCCCCGCAGCCGCCCGCTGCCCCCTTGCGGGCCGGACTACAGCGCCCATCGTCCGCGCCAGGCGGGCGGGGTGGGCGCTGCGCGGCCTCGGGGCCCCGCGCGAAGGTGGGTCCGGAGGGGGCGCCGCCTCTTGGCCTCGGGGTTTCCGGGAAGCCGGTCCGCGGCGGAGCGCTGAGAACGCGGGTCCCCGGGCGCGAGGGCCGCCGGGGCGACGCGGGTCCGAGGAGACAAAAGGAGAGAGCCCCGTCCCCGGCGCCCCCTGCCCCGCGCGACTGTCACCCGGCCTGCCCCCCCCCCGCGCGCGGGCGCCTCCCCTGCGGAAGGCCCGGGCCTTGCGGGGAAGCGGGGAGGGTCCCCGTCCGCCAGGGAAAAAGTAGGGCCTCTGGCCGTGCCCGGGTAGGCTCAGCCTGAATGCCTCCGAGGCTCTGCGCAAGTTGCTTCCTGACCTGGTCCCCCGGGATTGTGGCTCTTGGAGCTTTGGCTTCCGGGAAATGTGCCTTTTCCCCGTTTTTTCCTTCGAAAGGTCTTCCTCATGAGGAGCTTTACGGCCCCTCTGCAAGCAGTTGCCCCCAAGGGTGTCACTTGCTCTGCGCATTTTTGGCAGGGCTCTCATGCGGCTCTTACTCTCTTTCCTTTTCCTGATCTGGTTCTTCCCCACTGCAGAAGTAGTTATTTCCCGTCTATAGGTGCGCAGGGATAG
The DNA here is from genome assembly GCF_035149785.1 of Candoia aspera. Lineage (NCBI taxonomy): Eukaryota > Metazoa > Chordata > Lepidosauria > Squamata > Candoiidae > Candoia > Candoia aspera. The sequence continues at coordinate 697,213 of NC_086165.1, forward strand.
GAATGCCGAGGCTTGGGTGAATTCCTTGTAGCCTGCGAAGGAACAGGAAAGGTTCAAAACATGCGTGCTTCCTCCTTTATTCATCTGTTCAGGGAAGATTCCACACTGGATCCACTTAACGTTGTTGTTGTTTGTAAGAAACGTTTAAACTTTCAATTCAAAGCAGAGGTCTGGATTGGCATTTAATATGACTGAAGAGAGAATGTGGCAATAAAAAAAGGGCTGAAGGAGAAATTAGGGTGCCTAGTCAGCAGTGTCAGGAGCAAGACTGCAATCAATTTTGTGGTTTCATAGAATTTTAGAGGTGGTCATCTAGTCCAACCCCTTGCCCAGGGCCAGAATTCTCAGACCACCCCAGACCTTTCCTTGAAAACCTCCATTAACGGTGACCTCCTGACTCCAGGAGGCAGGCTGTTCAGCTGCCTAACAATTTTCAGTCAGAAAATGCCTTCTTAGTTTGAGTTGAGATCCGTCCTTGTAAAGCTTCCACCTATTGGTTCTTGCCTTTTCTTTGGATGCTATGGTGAATGAATCCACACACTCTTTCCTGCAATAGCATTTCAAAGTATTAGAAAACAGCTATCACATCTTCCCTTAGCCTTCTTTTCTTTAGCTTGAACTTACCCAATTATTTTAACTTTTCTTCATAAAATTTAGCTTTTAAACCCCTCACCATCTTTGTTGGGCTTCCCTGTATTTTTTCCAGTTTCTCAGCATCCTTCTTATATTGTGGCAAGGTATTCCACATGCGGTCTGACCAGTGCAGCTAAGAGTGGAACTATCACTTCCTATCTGGAGATTGAAAAAGCAGCAGTGTTCCTTCAGGCAGCAGGTGCGAACTATATATTAGCAATTCAAAGGTTTTTGTTCACGTTCGGCTGCAGCTTGAAGACAAGGATAGTTTGCTTGTCAGCTGGAATCCTCATTCTATCAACTTACAATTTTTCTGTCCATAAAGATAGGCCATTCTGAGTCCTGCTGAACTGTAGTTCCCCAACTTGTATAGCATATCTGTTCTGTTGGGTGAGTTTTATTTTGATTATTAATGGAATCCTAAAATTCACCAACTGGAGCCAAGTGCAAAATAGGAACTCAGGATGTGGATGTTGCTAAGGAATAAGCTTGCAAATCCTTCCAAGCAAGCATCCTTTCCTGGGTTTTCTCTCACATTTAGGAAGAAAAATGCTTTTGAATTGTGGTTATTTTTAGACTGCAAACGCTGGGCACCTGTATTTGATGTACTGCGAATCTGCTGTTCCTTTTTTCCACCTCTGGTTTAGAGTATGGCCCGAAGGAGCATTATGTGGCCACCCTGCAGAGCTGATTGGCCCTATTTGGGAGAGCACCATATATACTATTTGGAGGCTCAACATGGTAGCGGAGGAAGCGTGGGGGGAAAATATAAGAGGCGGGGAGGGTGGTTAGTAAGTCTGTTCGTTTACCACGTCTCCAGTACCTTGAAGTTATAGGACAGGATGCTTGCCCAGATCTGCCCCTTCATAGTGTCCAGAGGGCCCTTCTGACCAGCACTCTTGTTGGAGAGGATGTTCTTTGCTCATGGAATTTCTCCAGTGCCAAGCAAGGCAGAATCACTGGTTAATTGTATGGTGAAACTCAGTGGTTGGCATTATTTTATATACTTTTAATGTGAATGTAAAAGTATCTTCTGTGTAAGTTTGTACGGCAAAGATTTTGCTAGACGTATAAAGAGAAAAATCACAAGAAGTTCATTCCTGTGGATGGTCAAGTGTAGAGAGAGAAATAAACTATGTTATGTGTTGCCCAGTATAACTCAAGTTGGACTCTGCCAAGCCGTGGACCCTGAAGTGATGGACCGGAGTGAAGAGGAAGCCCATTGCTAAGCCCTTGCTTGGTTCTCACTTTCTCTTTCCTCATAAAGAGCTGGACTGGAGTGCTCATCAGTGACTAGGCCTCCCAAGTAATGCGAGGTGGGATGGGGGTGTCTTTTGCCATTCAGTCTTGCAGTGGAGCAGTCTGCAAGCTGTAGATGGCGCCTGGGAGTGAGATGCCCCCAAGTGCTGGCTGGGGCCATCCCTCCTCTGGCTGGGCAGGGTGCTAAGACATCAAAGGGGACGTTTCAGGGGAGGTAGTACTAGAACATCAGAAACGCGCGTTCCTTTCTTGCAGCCACATGTGCACCATTTTCTTTATCCGTTAATAATCCAGCTAATTGTTGCTCTGATGCTGGGTTTTGCATGGAACAATGACAGTCGGTAGTAATGTTCTGTTTAGCCTAATGACAGTAAGGAAGAAATGACTACCGTTGGGAAACCGGAAACATAAAGCGGCTTCCCTTTAAGTACAGCCCTTTTTAAGATCAGCTTCTAAAATGTATTTCATTTGCCTTCACTGACAGAAGGCTCTAGGCTCTGGCTGGCTGGGGAATTCTGGGAGTTGAAGTCCACCCATCTTAAAGTGGACAAGGTCGAGAAACACTGCCCTAGATCATGTGAAAACATTCACGTAACAAAAAGATGGATAAAACTGGAGAATATCAATAAGGAATATAGTATGATGGAAAGGCCTGTATAAACAAACGGGGGGGTGGGCTGGGGGCTCTTAATGGGCAATATGGCAAGAATTTCCACAGCCAAATAACCGTTTTAGGAAAAATTCTTGTTGCCTCTGCGGGCAAGGGGGTGCAGAGAAAGCCCCCTGGAGGATTATATGGGCCCGGTTCAGTCAGGACCAGGTGCCCTACCTTTATGGCCTCTCTAACAAAGTAGCTAGATATGCCATCACACATGACCCAGTCCAAGGCCAAACCTGACCAGGAGCAAAATGTGGACTTTGCACTAGATCAGAGGGAAGGCCAGAATGACTGGGTAGAAAAGTCAAATTGCTTGTCCTAAATAGTGGACGGATCTGGGCCTGGTGTGATTGGTAGCTAACTCCCTCTGTGCTTGTTTTCTATTTTAACACACGTGTACAAGGAGGGGGCTATAGGGACGCGGTGGCGCTGCGGGTTAAACCGCTGAGCTGTCGATCGGAAGGTCGGCAGTTCGAAACCGCGCGGCGGGGTGAGCTCCCGTTGCTCGTCCCAGCTCCTGCACACCAAGCAGTTCGAAAACATGCAAATGTGAGTAGATTAATTGGTACCGCTTCGGCGGGAAGGTAACGGCGTTCCGTGAGTCATGCTGGCCACATGACCCGGAAGTGTCCTATGGACAACGCCGGCTCCAAGGCTTTGAAACGGAGATGAGCACCGCCCCCTAGAGTCGGACACGACTGGACTTTACGTCAAGGGAAACCTTTACCTTTACTACAAGGAGGGGGCAGTTCACAGAATATTTATATTTCAAATTTAGTCACTGCCCATCTCATTCACAGAGCGACTCTGGGTGTATGTTGTTCAGGTACCAAGGAGATTTGAACCACCTTGGGCATCCCAGTTTCCCTGGGGTAAAAACAGACGGTATTGGCTAAGTTGACTATATCCAGGTATCTTGGTATCTGCAGGAGCTATCTGAGCTTTGGATTTCCCCAATCCAGCCTTTAGCACGCCCCCATCCCACCACTGGAGTTTGCTTCTTCCTCTGCCATTGACCTTGGGCAGCCTTCAACCTGGCACTTTCCAGCTGTGTTGACTAACTGTGGAGGATGGGACTGTAGCCCAGGATATCTGACCAAGGCTGGGAATGGGCTCTTTCAGCACCATTCGCTGGTGTGTTTTGCTTTCTGTTTTAATGAAGTCATCCCAGGGATGGAGTTGTGGGTGCTGAAGTCACCTGAACGTAGTGTTCGTGGGGATTTTAAATCAGAACACCCAGCATTTTCCTGCACCAGAAAGTGGTGCTGGATCTGAGGTGCATTGATTCTTGGCTTGGTGTCGAGAGGAGCCTCTGAATCCAAGCTGTGGGTGGACATGTGGCCCTTTCCCCCAGTCCCCTGGATGAGGAGCCCAGGGCCTCAGCAGACATTGTAGGTGTAGCCAGGGCCTCCTTGGGCCAGCGGGGGCTTTGTAAATGAAAAGCTGCAGAGGGTTGGAGACCGTCTACAGGTGGCAGGCTCAGGGGAGAAGAAACAGTGACACGCTGCCTGCAGATCCCAGGGCTTTCTGTAAATGGATGCAGCCCATTTGAATCGCCGCGATCCTTAAAGAACCAGTCTGGGGGCCTGGGTGGAATCCAGAGCATTTCACTGAAGTTCATAAATCTGTGGTAGATGCCCAGGGGGAGAAGGGATGCATTTGTCACAAAGATTTGAATGTGCTGTGTTTGGCTTCTGCTCTCAACTTAGTAACAAGCCTTTGTTGGATTCTGAGTGAAAATGTTTTAAGTTCATCTAACCCAGTCCTGTTGAGTGTAAGATGGACGTAAATTGTCAACGACTCTGAAATGCAATTGCTCGTTAAGCTAGACTTACTGGCTGACTGTTGTTATCACAGCCACCCCAGATGGACACTCTAGGCTACGGGGACTCTAATAGCATACCCTTTCGTTGCTAGTGTTGCCCAAATTTGGAGAGGCAATAAAAACTATTAATTGGGAAAATGAGGAGGAGGAGGAGGAGGGACAGCAGCAGTCTTGTCAATCATCGCCAGAGTGAGGGATTTGGGAAGATGTGTCCAAGGCACTCCCTCCTGTCCCCTGCAGGGTCCCATGTCGGCAGAGGCCTGCCTAGTCATGCATAATCGTCAGGTCCTGGATTTTCTGTTGGCATCATGGGTAAATAACCAATTTTCATGGATTCACAATTTTAATAAAAGGCAAAGAAACTGGGCCACCCAATCTAAACCAATGAGCCACTGTGCAGCAAGTCTGGCTTTGGCTTAATGTTTTGTATGAACAAAGCCATAGCAGATTGGAAACCGTTGGCAATTTAGCGTGTTGTGCTAATTAAGCTAATAGTGGTTTGTTTAGAAAACCATGAATAAGCAAACCATATCTTAATGAGATGTGTGAATCCAGTCCTTTACACATATTGTGGGTGTGTGAGAGAGATACTATGCAGGAAGGGTGATGGAAGGAAAGTGTGTCAGTCTTTTGTATCTCTTCCCTTTAATAAAACAAGTTCCAGTTCTCCAGTGCGTTTTTGTGGCTTGATTGTATCCTATTTATTTACCTGTGATTTCAGTTTCTGACATCAACCATATTTGGCAAGCAATCTTGTTTTTCCTGATTTTCCTGTGAACTGTTTCCCAATTTTAAAATTAGTTTAGTTTAGTTTATTCAAGTTATGGTTATAGACAAAATGATTAGAATTATGCGAAAACCTAAACTATCCCCAGCCCAATCAACAGCATTTTATCATAGCTGTGTTTTCTTTGCAGAAATATAGTTACAGGTAGTCCTTGCTTAACAACTACAATTGGGACTGGAATTTTGGTTGCTACGTGAAGCGGTCATTAAGTGAAGCCAACCCATTTTACGACCTTTTTGTGGTTGTGGTTAAGCAAATATTGAGGTTCCCCATTGATTTTGCTTGCTGGAAGCTGGCTGGGAAGGTTGAAAATGGCAATTGCGTGATCCTGGGATGCGGCTCTGGTTGTAAGTGCGAGGACCAGTCACAAGTCAGTTTTTCCAGCACGGTCGTAAATCTGAACTGTCACTAAATGGATGGTTGCTAAACGAGGACTACCTGTAGTATTTATCATTTCCTCCAACTGTAGGAAACCTAGATGTCCTAGTAGTTTCTTCACAGATGAAACTGTTTCTGGTCCGTTTGTCCCCCCCACCCCCGCAGCCCTTACCTTTGCATGTCTTCAAGTCTTGCTTCATTTCAGCCCAAGGCTTGGAGAAGCTCCTACTCAAGCAGAGGAGGATGCAGAGCAAACGCAGGGTTCCCGGGGACTTTCTGGCCACTCAGGGAAACGGAGCAGCGACTCCGACCTGAACCTGCTCAGCAGACCGTGGTGTTCGCATTCCCGGCCGTGAAGCGTAACTCGTCTTGTGTTTGTTTCCATCAAGGCCACCCGTGCGGCTTTCCCATGTCTCAATGGGCCCCTCGGTGTAATAGCGTCTACACGTTAGAAGCGGATATGAAGAGTGACGTTTCTTCTGGTGCACCAAAGAGCCAGGAAAACCTGAAGGGGATCCTCTTGAACCCTCCACCCACCGAGGCCGCCAAAAACTTCCCAGAGGAAGAAGTCGAAATGATTGCCAGCAAAGTGGGAGACAAATTCTCCCACCTCTGTGGCGACGCTCAGAAGCAGAAGGACCTGAACAGCGGCCGTCCCGAGCAAGAAGCCATCGTCGTGCGGAAGAAACGCAAGAGCCAGCAGGCTGGCCCTTCCTACGCCCCAAACTGTGGGGGCAAAGAGACCCCCCCCATTTTAGGGACAAGGCAGCGCCTTGATACGCAGAGCGAGGACAACGACTCTTCCTTTAGCGACTGTGCCTCTTCGCCTTCCTCCAGCTTGCATTTTGGAGACTCCGACACCGAAACCTCTGACGAGGACAAGGAGGCGGCCCCCGTGCGGCAGCCCCGGGCCGTCCTGAACACGTCCAGCAGAATTCACGGTTCTCGGCCGCAAAAGTGGCCCCGGACAGAGACGGACTCTGTCTCAGGGATATTGTTGAAAAGGCCCTGTTTCCACAATAGCAGTTCTCGGAGGAGGCTTCCATACAGGAAGCGGTTTGTGAAAACCAGCTCGGCGCAACGAACGCAAAACCAAAAAGAGCGGATTTTAATGCAGCGGAAAAAAAGGGAAGTATTAGCTCGGCAGAAATACGCTTTGTTGCCCAGCTCTAGCAGTACCAGCGAGAATGACCTCAGCAGCGAGTCCTCTTCCAGCTCCTCCACTGAAGGAGAGGAAGACCTCTTTGTGTCAGCTGGGGAGAATCACCAAACCAACACTGCTGTTCCCTCAGGTAAGGTCGTCCCTGGAGCTGCCGCCTTATCCCGCCTTCCTAGTGTTTGCCAAACTGCTTGCCTGTAGCCCTAGTCAGTGCCTGAGTCCTGGAAGGAAGCAGGGAGAGCACATCTGCTAGGGCTTAGAGGATCCCTGCTGGTTCTCCATCATCTCTGGGACATCTCTGAGCTCTTGGAGAACTACTGCTGGTCAGAGGATGCTCTGGGAAGCTAGGTGAGGCAGCGACATCAGTTCTACCTCCACATGCCGGGGGAGAAGAGGAACATCATTATGAAATGATGGGAGAGAAAGCTGCATCCCAGGATTCCTGGCCCTCCTCCCTGTTACTTCATCCAGCTCCCCAAAGCCCCTTCCTGCTGACTTCTATTGTTATACCGGGTCTGGTGATGCCAACTCTTGCTAGAACAAGGCAGGCATGGGACCGTTGGTGCTTGGACCGGAGGTTGTCTTGGCACTTCTTCTGATGCTACAGCAAGAAGGTGTAAGTCCAGTTGTGTAAAGTTACTGTGACTTCATAGTAGCCACAGTAATTATAGGGTCATAGTAGACATAGAAGACACAGTAGACAGTAATCACGGTAGAGTGGCCTGCTCTTGGCCTGACCAGACATTTCCTGTCCGGTTATGAGCTGGAGTTATCCTTGGGCACCCCAAAAAGGGGTGGTAATCCAAGGAAGAGCAATGACCAGTGCCAAGGATTGCCTTGCTACTTTTTTATCTGCATTTCCTGGGCTCCTTGTTGGATGGCATTTCTCACCAGATACTTACCTTCACACACTGGCAGTTCACTCCTAAGAGAATTTGGTTTGGACCTCCCCTCTTTCCTTTGATGCTCTCTTTCAGGGAGCATCGATGAAGATGTGGTGGTGATCGAAGCGTCTTCGACTCCCCAAGTAACTGCCAATGAAGAAATCAATGTTACCTCAACAGACAGCGAAGTAGAGATTGTCACTGTGGGTGAAAGCTATCGGTAAGGCCTCCGCTTTGTTCTTCGGGCAGCTTGTGTGATCTCTTTTGCACTGGAATTTGTGATCCTGCCTTTGGTGAAGAAGGCAGGATCTTGTTGCACAGGCCCAGACAGTGATCCCTCAGGCTTGGTTGCCTTTTCTACCCTCCTGACAATTGGGATTTCTGCATTAATTAGAGCAGTGTTTCTCAACCTTAGCCATTTTAAGATGTGTGGACTTCAACTCCCAGAATGCCCCAGCAAGCCATGCTGGCTGGGGCATGCTGGGAGTTGCAGTCCACACACCTTAAAATGGCCAAGGTTGAGAAACACTGAATTAGAGACTGCTCAGTAGACTAGGTAGTTCTCATCCCTTGCCATTCTCTTTTTTGCCATCTGCTGGTCACCAGGAAGCAGGCTCTGCTTCGGAGAAAGAGTCTGCTTTCTGCAGCAGGTCGCCACAGGGTCCATTTTTTGAACCAAAGAAACCTCTTGTTTAAAACAGGCACCTTTTTCTTCATAAAATTCCATGTTCTGTTTCTGATAGCTCCTGGTGGAGCAAAGAAGCCCCCTGCTGGAAAGGTCATTCCAAGAAACCAGAGAGCCATTTTCTGTTGATGGGGAGGTTTTGTTCTTTAGTTTTATCTCCCCGTCAGGGGTGTTTGCAGGGTATGGTCAAAAACGTCAAGATGGTGGCCATGCTGCACTTAAAAAACAGGCAGAGCTTTGACCGCATTACTGTGGCTGCGATCTTGACTGTTTTGACACACCCCCCCCCATGGACCCCCGTGCCCTCCACAATATTTTGTCATTTGGGACTGCTGTATCTGCAGATCTTAAGTTTCCTGCCCAGACGATGTTAACAGTGGGACAGGGAAAAATGAAGAAAGGAAGTTAAGATACCAATAACTGGTAAATAACGCAGGCTGCAAAGTGCCCAGGCCTCAGTCTGAAAGCACAATTCTATGCCACCACTCAAACATCCTGCAGATATTTCGAGCTTCCAGGAGTCTATTTCCTAGGGCTGCTTTTAGCTTTTCAGGATGGGGTTTGAACCTCTGCTGTACAAAAAAATAATCCTGCCGTTCGTTGAAGAAGAATGAAACAAGGCAGCGATTGTTTTAAGGTGTATTTTAGCCTTTGCCCTCTTCCTGCTGCATCAAATGTATTTGTGTTGCACATAAAAGTAACTGTCTAATTGCAGGAGTATTCCTAACTAGCCTAGGGAAAAAGACATTTGCTTCTCAGGCCATCATCAGTTACTTGGAGTTTTTTGTCTTTCAGTGATGCTTTCTAGGATCAGATTGTACTCCTAGAATGTTCTTTAGGTCTTGATCAGAAGTACCAAGAAGGTTTTCGATAACCTTCTCAGTTTAGTCTCCTCAGCCAATGAGAGGACAGTCCAGTAAAGCCTAAATCTGCCTCTCCTCTTTCACCCTCTCCAAAAATGGGACCACCTTTTTTCTGGAGGAGGTTCGTTCCTAGTTCTGCAACCCAGTCCCACCAGGCGGCAGAACAGGCAGGTGCTTGAGGGCAGGATCCATCCGCTGCTGTTTCCTGCTCTCTTTTCGGCCTGACCTCAGGCTCGCTCGCTGGTTAGCCACGCTGGCCTCCTGATTGATTTGAATCCCTCGTAAAGTCAGAGGGAGAACTCCAGAGAGACTTGTGGCTTCGAGCGGGTGATGAGTGTCAGACTCAGAAGTGCGAGAACCTCACTAGTTTCCTGATGTGAGCTGGGGTGTGCAAGCTTCCAAGGGCTGTGAGAATGCAGAGAAATCTTTTCGAGCCTCCTCCTTCCCCCATAAAGGATGAGTTTTCCAGATTTGTGGGAAGAAAGAGGCAGAAAAGGCCAGGGGACAACTAGCTGAGCTTAGATGTAGGGGAAAAAATTCCCATCTTTTTAATCAAGGGATGTTGGGAATTGAGCCAGTCGCTCTGCCAGGGAGCTCAAACTTACCTGGAGGCCTTGTGTTCCTCTGAGAGGCCAGTGGTTTCCTGCTCTTCTCTCAGCCTTTCCACCCTGCTTTTGGAGGCTACAGACAAAACTTTTCAGTTCTGGCACTTCCTATCTAGCAAGGAATTTTATTTATTTTATTTTATTTATTAGATTTATATTACCGCCCCTCTCCCCCAATGGGTGTTTTCTTGGTCAATATACATTAATGAAGTTTTGCGTTCAAGTCAGCCGCTCAGGCTGGGGAAGAAAGGAATGGAATTCTAGCCCCTCCGAAGAGCACACATTTTAAACTGCTTGTGCCCCCTTTTTATTGCCCAATATCAGATCTCGGTCCTCGCTTGGGCATTCTAGATCCCACTGGGGCCACAGTTCAAGCTCCCATGCTTCACGGCCACCGGAGCAGCGGAACCGCAGCAGGGTCTCCACAGTCATCCAGCCCCTGAGGCAGAATGCGGCAGAAGTCGTGGATCTCACGGTGGATGAGGATGGTAGGTGGCTGAGAGTCCCAGGATCACTGGCAAACTTGGTGAAAACACCCAGATTCCCCCATGTGTGGTTACCGCCAAGTGCTCTTTGGAGACTCCCTTCGGTGCGTCCAGAGCCTCTCCTGGGCACCTGGTGTTCGTTCCAAGATGTGTGTTCTGAGCTGCCAAGCACAAGCCCCTATTGGGGGAATGTCTGTCCTTTGTCTGTAGACCCAGCCATCGTGCCGACAACTTCCTCCCGAGTGGACCCTCGGGCTGCCAGTTCTGCTTCCGAGCGTGGCCCCGCCGCCACCCCATCAGAGCAGGTCCCCGAAGTAGCTTCGAACATTTCCAGCAGCCAGCCTTTGTTGCCAACGGAGCCACTGGCTGTCCTGCCCAACAGCAGCACCGCTGGGAACTCGGCAGCTGGTAGGAAGCAAGATTTCTTTCTTCACGCATGCAAGATCATCCCGTCCACTTTTTGGAGTCGTGGTCCTATTAAGCTAGGAGGGTCTTTGTGACAGTCATTCTTGTCGGTATTTTAACATGTTGAAGGCATCAGCGGGGTTTGGATTTGTCTGTGTGCCTGCTCCGATTCCGTGGAAATTGTCCTGATCCGATCTGCGAGTTTTATTTCTGCTTCTTTTGGAGGTGGGACTCTGCGAAGAAAGAATGAAAAGTGTAGGCTGGAGAAAAGAGGCGCTTTGTTTCTGCCGAGGCAAGGAGGAGGCTGAGGACCACTGACTGCCGCAGGGTGAAGCTAAGCAGAGGAGGGCAGACGCCTTAGGGTTGAGCGCAGAGGCAGGCTGCTGGTGGACAGGGAGCCAGGCTTTGTGCTCGTTCAGGGCGTTAGGACTGAAAAGAATCCAGGCCTTCCCTGCCTTTACTGGAGCTAAGAAGTAAGCGTGGCTCTAAGTCTGCCGGTGCCGGCAGAGTGTTTGCGAAAGGGAAGATGCTGGCGGGCTTGGGGGAAATCCCAGTACTTGCAGTAGTAACGGTCCCTGTCCACACACGCGTGGGGGCAAAAGGAGCCCCTAGGTTTGGGGTGGGGGGTGGAAGGCATGGGAGGATCACGCTCCGTGATCAGAGAACGCTGAGCATTGCAGAGGGAGCTGAGGGCTGGGGGAGGAGAGCGCGGCTGACAGGCTGACCCCAGGAACAGGAGAACCAGGTGCATCCTTGTTTGTCTCACTTCAGTAGTGTCTCTCAACCTTGGCCATTTTAAGAGGGGTGGACATTGGCTCCCAGAATTCCCCAGTCAGCATGGTTGAGAAACTTCAGCACGCAAGTGGCCCTTCCACCCGTTGCGCAGCTTGCTGTGTTTCTAGCTGGGCTCTCGTCGCCCTCGCCTTCAGATCAGTCTCGCTCAGGCCATCTGCTTTCCTTCCCAATTTTAGATGACGCAAGAGGAAATGCCTCCAGCCGCACCCTGGAGCCCAGCCCCCCAGCGATGCCAAGGCTGCCCTCCTGCTGCCCCCAGCACTCTCCCTGCGGCGGCTCCTCGCAGAACCATCACGCCCTCGGCCCGCCCCACGCCAGCTGCTTCCAGCAGCATGGCCACCACTTCCAGCACCACCACCACCACCACAGTCCCCACACCGGCGTCCCGCTTTCACCCCCGTTTGGCGAATCCGGCTGCCCTGTCGACAGGCCTCCCCCCGTCCCCGCCCCCGGGGGGCCCAGCAGCAGCGCCGGCACCGCCTTCCACGACCAGGCAAGTTCAGATGGCAGCCCTCAGCCAGGGGCCTGCGGCTCAGCTCTCTCTCTCAGCCGCTCGGGACTGCTGCCGTCCCCTAGCAAGCGGCTTCCGGGTGGGCTTTCAGTGAGGCCCTCCCTGGGGGAGAGGCAAGGAATCCTGGCCAGCTGGGTGGCTGCACCTGTGCGAGTGCTATGGTGCAGAATGTAAACTCGCCCCTGGGATGAACGAATGGTCAGGGAAGGAGAGGAGGAGGAGATTCTGAAGAAGCTCCATGTAGCCCCGCCTTCGTTTGGCTAGGTATAAGACGTAGTACGGAGAAACTCTGGCAGGCTTTTGCGATTCTGTTGGGCTACCCTACGAAAAGAGTGTTCCCGAGACCCCTGCCGTGCCCATTTCCCCACCTTGCCTACCTCAAAAGGCTGACAGCCGTCAAACTTCAGGCAGTTCAACGATTTTCCTTGTTCCCGTTGGCTTTACTGGAAGTCTCTCCAATTCCCTTCACCCAGCCCAGACATGTAGCGCCTGCTGATTCCGCTGAGCCAACTCTGAGAGTCTGCCTGGAGTGAGGCCTTGGCCTTGGGGAAATTCTTAGGGCCAACGAGCGGCAGGTGCTTCTCTCTCCTCCTGTCCCATGGCGGCTTTTGCCAAGCCGGGGGCAGCCGGCAGGTGGTCTGGGGCCAGTCTGGGTGGGCTCCCTACTTGGATTCCTTGCCCAGCCCATTCCTTGGGTTTTTCTTTCCAGGCTGCTAAAATAGACGTGTCTGCTGAATTGGGTTTAGAATGGAGGGAGGAGAATTTGTGCTGCCCTTTGTGCCATGGGAACAGGGAAACATGGACCAGAGCGCTGTATGCCGTGGTCCAGCTTGCCTTTATGCTCGTGCTGGGTTACATCGGGAGGGACACGTGGGAGTGAGTGCTGACAAGCCCCGTTTCCCTGTTTCCTTCCTTCTGCTCTCCACGTAGCAGGCCCTGCCGGTAGATCTGAGCAGCAATGGCATCCGGAACCATGGAAGTGGCTCCTTCCACGGGGCGTCTGCCTTCGACCCCTGCTGCCCAGGCTCATCCTCCCGGACGTCCATGTATGGGCACCAGGCGGGGGGTGCTCCGAACCAGCCAATCACCATGGACAGCTACAGCGCAGGCATGGTCCCCCCGCCCCCCGCCCAGGCCTCTCTGTCGTCCTGCCGCCACTACCTGCACTCGCCTTGTAAGTGGGTGTCCTCCATGGTGGGAGTTTTGGGGCACAGTGGAGGCATCATGGGCAGGGCCTCTCGCTCCCGGCGGCCTTGAGAAGGGCCGTCCCAGGGCGGGCGGTTCCCAACCAGGAGGAGTAACAGGCTGCTCTTCTCCCTCTCCTTTCAGATGCCTCCTTGACACGCCCCCTCCACCCCCAGGCCGCAGCATGCCCCCATTCCCATGGCAACCCCCCTCCCTCGGCGCCCCCCCAGCCCCCCCCTCAGGTTGACTATGTCATCCCCCACCCCATCCACCCCTTCCACCCCTCCATCTCCTCCCATGCTGCCTCCCACCCAGTCCCGCCCCAGCCCCCCCCTCACCCGCTGGCCAACGCAGCAGCCCCCATCCCTCAGCCCCTCCCCAGCACCCACCACCTCCCTGCCGCGGCCCCCTCGGCCCAGCGGCTGCACCCGCACGAGGTGATCCAGCGGATGGAGGTCCAGAGGCGGCGCTTGATGCAGCACCCCACGTACGTCGCGGAACCGTAGCAGCCCCCCCCCTTGCCCTGATGCGGGAAAGGGGGGGCTGGGCAGGGGCTGTGTCTCCACATGACCTGGGAAACCCTGGCTCGTTTGCTTACGCGTTGGGGAGATTTAGAGGCCACCCAACTCCGGAATGACTCTGGGTGGCTGGTGCTTAAAGTCACTTGCCCCCTTCCCCGATGGCAGTAAGTGGGTGCCCCTGCCTTTGCTGCAAGAAGTTTGTACGCCTCCCCTGTCAGTGCTCCCTCCTCTTCCTTCCAGGGGCCTTAAGCAGGATCGGTGCTCCTTCTCTCCTTGCTGGCACCCGTGGAGGGAGGCAAGGGGGGGAGTGGGAGGCCGCTGCCCAGTTGCTCACTGGCGGCCTGGCCAGGTGGAACCCTGACCCCCCCTGGGCTCTCTGGAGCCTCAGAAGGAAAGGAGTGGGAGGCTGCTGCCCAGCGAAGCCTAAACGCAGGCAGGCACCCTCCTTCCTGGGCCAGGTTCGGCAGAGAAGCAGCTGGCCGCCTGACTTAAGAAACTTACTGCCGGCCGTGTGGGGCTGACTGAAACGTCTCCCTCTCTCTGTATCAGAGGCCTTCTGCACGGTTCCTAGATTTTGGCAAGGCAGGAGATCCAGATAGGACTTGGAGAAACTTAGCACCTCTCTTGGCTACTGAGAAATTGCTGAAGACCCAACAGGCTCTAGAATTGCAATGTAGCTACAGGTGTCTTGGAAATGTGCCAATTTTATAGGCTTAAAGACAATTATAAAGGGGAACAGGGCATCTCTATCACCTACAGACACAAGCTGAATTACTCTTTCCACATCTTGTCTGCTAGACGGACTCTTCCGAGCCAGGACCCTCTTTTTGGCCTTCTATACACCAGATGGATGCTGGTTGATGCATAGAGCTGGGTTTTTTGCGGGGGGGGGGGCAGTCAGTGTGTGAATGCAACCCTGCAGTGACCATGAAGGGAGGGGAGAAAAGTCAGATGGTCCAGCCTGTGTAGATTCATGAGTTGCTTGGAAGCCTTGCCAGCAATTGGCGCCAGGAAGGGGTCGTCAGCTCTTTCTTCCCCTCCAGGCGAGCACACGAGCGACCACCACCCCATCCGCACCGGATGCATCCCAACTACGGCCATGGCCATCACATCCACGTGCCACAGACCATGTCTTCGCATCCTCGACAAGCGCCAGAGAGGTCGGCCTGGTTAGTGACATGCTGGTCTCCCCTGTCCTGGCTGTCCAAAGCACCCAAACTCCATTTTTCCCTTCCTTTGTTGCTTAAACATGCACGCCCAGCTCTGTGTTCGGATGGTAAAGTCATATATGCAAGGAAGGGAGGAGGGGAAGAGTGCCTGTCGCAGTCGGGGAGACTAAACCCAGAGGGGCGTTCAGACAGCTCCGCGCCACTTTTATTACCGAAGCCCTGAGAAGGCTTGAGACCGGAGTCACACAGCCCCCTTCAGGGGTGATGGAGTCTCCCCAAAGAAGCGGAAGCCAGCCTCTGAGAGCAGTGGAAAGGAATTCCAGCTGGCGTGGGGGTTTTCAGACCCTTTGAGAACAGATAAAACCCACGAAGAGATGCCCAGACCCTGTGCCAGGTTTCCTTCGGTGAGAGAATTTCTCTCTGCAGAAGGTGAGGGAGGTAGAAACGCCCTGGCTAAAAGCGAACTTTCTGCTGCTGTTGCAGGGAACTGGGAATCGAAGCTGGCGTGACGGCGGCCACCTACCCGCCGGGCCCGATGCACCCTCACTTGGCTCACTACCACACCCCCCCCCGGCTCCACCACTTGCAGATTGGTGCGCTTCCTCTCATGGTAAGAGAGATGGTTGCAAGCTGCTGTGGAGGTCGGCCGGCTCCAGGTTGTCCTGCGCCAGGCTCAAGAGGAAGTCTGTGTGGGTTTCTTTTCGGGGGGATTTGCTGGAGAGGGCACCTCTAGGAGATCACGCCTGTCTTAAAATTAGTCACAAGCGTTTATACGCAAGTGCCTCTGCAGGAAGAAAAGAGGAGGGTGCTCTAACTCAAATCAGCAGGGGCTCTCAGAGGAACTGAGGCCAACCCATTTTGTCTCAAATTGAGAAAATACTCTAATTAAATTCTCCAGTAGTACATTGACCCTCTGCATCTGATTTATGTTCTTAATTCAGTCGTTGCTTTTGATAGATGGGGTAGAAAACTCCCTGATTAGAGTAACAGACTCAGTGGTTATTAATTTGAGATACTTCAGCTGTTATATTTGGGGTTGAATTTGACAGAAGCCTTTTTGGAATCGTGCTTTTCCACTTCCATAAAAAGTCCAGGGTTGTAGCTGGGCTTCATGGAGAAGACAACTCTCGAATGGAAAGTTGCCAGTGAGGCTGGTTATTTCTTTAACGGAACCAGAGTCAGGCTGAGGTTTTGCAGTGAGTTTCTTTGCTGCTGATTTGCGGGCAGGAGAGAAAAGGCGACTTCTCCCTTCTGCATTGTGCAGAAGAGGAATTGAGAGTCCTGTACAAACATCCCTTCAGTCACAGCTCGTATGGAGAAAAACATCAGGGATTTTCTTCCTCGTGGGCAATATCTGAGACTGCTTTTGGCTGAGGCTGGGTCTCAAATTGCTGTATAATGCTGAGTATGATCGTAAGTGATGCATTTCTCTTTGATACTTCGCAGCTTCTGATATGTGGCATTTAATCTAACTGAAATTGCTCTTGGGGAAAGGACAAGACCAAGAGTTGGGTGGGAACTGACTACAGTAAAACAGTTGCAGCCTCTCTTTGGACTCAATCAGCGGTTGAGCCTAAAAAACTGAGCTGCGTAGCTTATGGCTGGTTAGGACATGCTCTGATCTCTGGAGGGATGTGCGAAGATCAAGGGCCTCTTTCTATAGTCTTGAGAAGAGGACATGAGGAAACCTGTAGATACAGGGCCAGGGGAGAAAGTGTTACTGAATTCTTAGTTGTTGCTAGGCCATAGCTGGATAAAAGCTCTTTGTCACATTGGTATTTTGCTAGAAGGCAAAAGCAAACAAAGTACTCCAAGGCAGCTTAATCACACATTAACATTGTTCAAGAAAGAAATGAAGTCTAGCGGCTAGCTGAATGAATTGTTGAGGATGGGGGATTTCACATGCAGAACAGAGTGGGTTCCCTTGTTGTGTTGATACAAACTTCCACTCACAGGGAGTGATCTCCAAACTTCAGCCAACGATAGGATACACCCCCTTTCCCCAACTAGACACTCTTTAATCGTGTAGAGAGCATGGCTGCCAGGATTTTTAGCCATAATAGCCAACAGCCTGGAACTCTGGGAGCAGTAGTCTTTGAGGACAGGCATGTTGGGGTTGGGGTTGGGTTTTTCTGGGGGGGGGAGACCACTTTCACTTGAGCGTTTGGTTGCCTTTGATCTCCCTTGAGGTCTGACTGTCTGAAGATGATGCTGGTAACTGTGCAGTATGTTTGATTTGTTATGGGAGATGCCTGCTGCATTCTGGCTTGTTTTATGGAAGGAAAAAGAGTTTTATCTGTGTCCCTATTCAGGGAGACTTGCCTTGGTTCTGTTTTGTAGGAAAGCAAACAGAATTTCGGGGGAGGGGGTCACATGGGTTTTGAAATGCACAGTGTGGGTATTTCAGGCATCGTTGCAATATTGGGACAATGCTTGGCATGTTTGAAGACCAGCGTATATGTGAGCATTACATGTAGCTCCATTTGCTTGTATGTCTGAATTACAGTGTAAGGAAAGATAAGAGGCAGAGAAGAGGGTTCATGCCATCCTGTGGGTAGAACTATTTTATTCATTCTTACTTTGCAATAACCCTTATGTGAGGCAGACACAGAGCACCAGTCAGCACTTCCAGAACAGTTCCAACAAAAGTCCTGCCTGAGTGAGAGCTTCTTTCCTAGATCCAGCCTGAACAGAATGGTCTCTCCCTTCCTTCGAAGATTCTCCTCCTGCTTGGGAGCCATGACAGTCAAAAAGCTTAGGGAGAAAAGGAAGGGATGCCATTTCCCAGGCCGAAGTCCTTCCTTTTGCAACGTGAACAGTAAAATACTTGGAGCTGTTCTGCAATTAGATTTAACTCCCTTCTGCTATTTGAATAGGTTCCTGACATGGCGGGCTACCCTCACATCCGTTACATTTCATCGGGATTGGATGGAACTTCATTCAGAGGCCCTTTCAGGGGCAATTTTGAGGTTTGTAATGGAATAACCCTTAGATTTGTGGCAGAATTTTTGTTTCAGGGAATAAGTGGGGAGGGGTCACGCTAACTTGATTATTTTTTGTTCTTCATAATGACCTCAGGCCTTTGTTGTGGTTTGGGGACAGGTAGGCATTCAAACTTGAGAAGGCTTTTTTCTGGCTTCAGCAGCAGCAGCTGCACTTAACAGCAAGAAATGTGTTTGTGGAATGCAGCACTGCTCAATCTGGCTCAGGGAAGGGGAGAGTCGGTGCTAAATTGTCAAGTTCCTCCTACTTACGTGCAGCTGGGCCTGCTTGACAGCTGTGGTTGGTTATGTGGGAGAGAGAAATGGAAGTATCAGATGCAGAGAGTTAATGAATTCTTCACGTTCTAGTTTACCGTTTAGGGAGGGCCTCAAATGAACTATGTTCCTGGAGACAAACAGTCGCTGTTTCAGGCAAAAGCCATCCTTTCCCATGAAGGCTGCCTTGAGGTGGGATCGTGAGATGCAGCCTTCTCCTTCCAGTCCTAATTATGCAGTCTTCAGTAACCAGGGAGTAAACCATCCCACCCACAAGGGGGAGGTCTAATTCACTGAATTGACTGATCTCCCCCCCCCCCCACAGCTTTGAAAGCCCATGGAGCCCTGTCCTGCTCTATGGCGATTGCCTGCAGTCCGTGGCATTCAGCATCTGAGGTCTCCAGAACCTCTTTCGGGACCGGGCTGCCTTGCCCATGTCATTCACCTTTATGACACTGGGGCAGAGAAGCCTAAGGCAGGCAGAGGGGCCGTGACAAATTTTCACAGGTGCAGCCACTGACACCCTGGAACAGTAGAGACTGCCCCATGTGACTTTTCAAATAAACTGCACGTTAATTAAATTGGGAAGGCAAGATAGCAAAATCTTTTGGTTCCACTTTGATTCCAGGAATTAATTCATCTGGAAGAACGTTTAGGAAATGTGAATCGTGGAGCTTCCCAAGGAACAATTGAAAGATGCACTTATCCCCACAAGTACAAAAAGGTGAGAATGTCTCAGAGGAGCTTGAAGAACTTTCCCATTAATAGTCCTTGTCATTGCAAAAACTCCTCCTCGTTTTCTTATCAAGCCAAAAAAGGAAACACTTTATAGATTTCTATGTCTCAGAATCTCATGAGTTGATGCTTTTATAGAAAGAGACCGATAATGCCAAACGTTTTGTAGATTCAAGGTGTGCAGTCTGGCTACAGAACCTCCTGTTTTTTCCACCAGAAGGGCTACGCTGGGCATGTTTTGATGTTTCTGGAAGAGGTCTGCTTCTGGAAATCTAGGAACCACCCTGGGGCACCCGAATTGGCCTGTTCTGAAATATCCAAATTGCTAATAATGGAGTGATCAGAAGAGAAGGGAATACCACAGCTCTTCTTCACCAGCCTTACCATGATCAGCCTCTGGTTCATTTCTAGGACTGTGAGGAAATCCATGGATTGAAGCTTCTCCAGGTTTCCTGCATGTAAATGGGAGGATTCCAGCGGAATCTTTCCTGACGGGTTGGGGTAGGATGTGCTGGGAATTTGATACCTGACCGTTTCCACTGAAGGAGCCATGTAAGTCTATTGCTGGGAAAACAATAAAAAAGCATGTAGCGCCTCCCAAACAACAGATTTATACGCGGGGCATACTCCCCTAACCAGAGAAGACACTTAAGACTGTTGATCATGGAACTTGGAAAAATGCGTTGGAGTAATTGTTCAGTTTTCAGCAACTGTGACACCAGGTTGTGTTACAAAGAAGCAAACTCTGAGTTTGACTGAGAGTTCATGCTTGAGCCACAGACAGCTCTTTCACATCACTGTGAAAACATGGCTTCGTGACCCGCCTGTGTTGGGTCATTCTTCCCCAGAAATGTGCCTCATGCGTTTTAAAGTTGGGAGAGGCAAATCTGTGTGGGCTTCTGGATTTGCTTCTTAAGGATTTCTGCTTATTTTAGCTTCTTGTACATTGAGATTTAAATTTATATTGTGCAAATCCCACTGTACCTGGCTATTATCTGAATTCTGTTATGTATTATTTGCATCTTACAATACAGTTAAACAGTTAACTACCACAAAAAAAGATCCTGTTCAGAAATTAAAATTAAAAAAGAATTTGGATCACCCCCTCCCCCTCCCAAAGAATTAAATTTGCTACAAATACCTGGATTGCCAGAATTTTTTATAAGATGCTAAAATGGTTGTACCAGAGGTTGGGAGTTCAGGAATAGCAGCTGGGTAAATTTGCTTGGCCAACTTTGATTGCATTTTGTTTACAGTTCCACATATGGGGGGGAGTGCATTGTTGGTTGGGATAACAGAAATGATGATTGTGCGTAAAACAGACCTCATTCAGTTTGCCAATAATGTCATCTCTGCTAATAAGGTAACAACTGATTGGTTCTCACAGAGGAAACTGCACTGCAAACACGATGGGGAAGAAGGGACTGAGGAAGACACCGAGGAAAAGTGTACCATATGTTTATCTATATTAGAGGAAGGGGAAGATGTCAGGTAAATAAGTAGGGAAACTGCTGGAGATACCGAACTAATGTCCTGGGCCAGGCGCAGAGCAAAAATCATCTCTGTAGAGAGCATGCTGCAGAACGTTGGAAATGTAGAGAGGTGCAGCCTCTGGTCAGCTGTTGCCAGTTTGTCTCAAGTGCCACAAGGGGTTGTCATCAGAACCCCCCCTGGGCAAATAGCATTCCTTTTGAGCCTGACAACTCCAGGGCCAGTTTAAAGTAACCTGTTTTGCAACAAGGTTCTAGAGGTAAAAGCTAAGGGCAGACTGGCTTGGCTGTTTGCTACCGCTGCTTTCAGTATGCTCTGAGAGCTCTTCCACGCTCAAGCTGGGGTCTGCCCGCCGGCTCTGGCATCACCAGGAGTAGAGCAGGGCACGGCTTGCACTGGCAATAACATATAAGGGCCCCATTTCTCCCTGCCTTTGAGCACCTTCAGGGGTGCAGAGCTTCATAGCAGGCCAAAGTCAGCAACATTCTGCCTTTGTGTCTAATCATGGGGACTGCTGAGTCCTGGAACTGTCACGTTTCAACAGTGTGTCCGTGCCCCCCACCCTCCCTTCACGTTTATGGCCTTCACACTTGCAAGGCCTCGTAAAGGCTCAGAAGCAAGAAAATGGAACAGCAGAGAGCTGCCTCCTTGGGTTCTGCGCCCTGTCATAGCCACCCCTGGGCAATCCTTTTGCAAAACGTCGCCTGCGTTGCGACGGCCATACTTCTGGGGAAAACACCGTGTCCCTGTTGAGAGAGGCAGCTTCCCTAATCTGTTGGAGAAAAATCTTCCCTGGTGTCCTATTTTTTTAAAAATGAAAGCCTGATCTTTTAGACCTCTGTTCCTGCTTGCGAACCACTAATCCCTCCCACCTTTTGCTTTTAGACGCCTCCCGTGTATGCATCTTTTCCACCAAGTGTGTGTCGACCAGTGGTTAATCACAAACAAGAAGTGCCCCATTTGCAGAGTGGACATTGAGGCTCAGCTGCCAAGCGAAAGTTGACAGGCTTTGGCCTCGGCGCCCTGCTTTCCTCCCTCACGCCCATATCCTTCCTGGTACTGCAGTCAACCAAAGATGGCATGACTTACCCGTGCAGTTGTGGGAAGCATTTGAACCTGCTGGAGTGCCGTTTGTCTGCTCTGTGGTATACCTAATGCTAACCCTACAGTTAGTGTATTTATAAAGCTTATTTTTTGTTGGTTTGTTTAGCCCTTACAGACTCCTAACCTGTTTTCCCCGTACTTTTGCATGGATCGCTCCCAATATTGCATTTCTTTGCACATGTTATGGGCTTAGTGACTCCCCCCAAACTTGCAGGCAAGATTATCTGCTTTAGAAAGTAGAACCGTGTGGTCCTTCCCCCCTTTTTTATTTGTACCTAAAGTCAACCTTCCAGAGTATGATTTCACTCATTACTAACCTCAGAGTCCTTAATTTAATCAAGTATTTTAGTTTTAAATGTATAAAGATCAACTTTAAGAAAGGATATTTTTTTTAAGACATTCCTTAATTAGGAAAAAAAGCTGCTGTATACTTGCGTGGGAGAGAGATGCCAGGGGCTTCTCCCGGGCGAGCTTGTTAAAAGGAATAGGGGGCTGCCCTTGAGCGTGGCCAGGGCGGTCTGCCCGGTCTGCCTGCCTGGCACCATCAGCCCTAACCTAACCTGGGAGTATCGCCTTCACATCCTGTAATTTCAGACTAATACGATTGGAACATCCTTCTCAGATCACATTTTTATGTTCTTAAGCCTTCAGCACAATGCAGATACCTTTGAATGTCAATATTAAAAACATTTAGACTGCTGTCTGATTGTATGTACCATTTTCTTATGTCTAGCAATTCGAATCACTAACATAAAACTTTACCGCTGTGAACAGCTCTGATGAACACTAAATATTTGATTTCAACTATCCGGGTTGTAGATATACGCAGACCGAATAAAACAAATACCAGGAGAACAAGGGGAAGAGCAGGGTTTTTGTCTGTCTTTCGTTTTTTTGTTCTGTTGTTCAGTCTTATGTTAAACTCATCTACTGATCTGCAGAAACTGGTTTTGTAAAAAGAAAAAAAGGAAAAACTCAGCTACAGAGATGAAATAAGTACTTAAAATACCATTTCTTAAGGCAAATATCCATGACTTCATAGATTTTATAAAGGTCCCTACTCTCTGTGGGATCTGGGGTTTTTTTGTTTTTGTTTTTTTTTAGTTTTACAATTAATAAAGTTAGCTGAATCCACCTGCCTTTTGTGTTATTTCTCAAGACTAGTTAGCGTTGTGTTCCATGGGGTGCCCTGCTGTTGACGCCCAGGCGGGGGCCGTCTGCGGGCGAAGCACCAGCCAGCGGGCGGCTGGAGGGGAAGAGGGCTTTCCCGGATCCCGGAGGGTCTCGCCCAGCTCCGCCCTAGCGCGGCGTCTGCGGAAAGCCGTCGATCGCGCCGCCCGCTGAGAGCGGGGCGGCCCGAGCGCGACCTCGCCGCTCCCGCTGCGGGCTCGGAGGGGAGCTGCAGTCCCCAGCGCTGCTCGCGTCCCCGCGGAAACCCGGCAGCCGCGGGGCGGCTCAGTGCTCGGCTCGCCCGCGCCCGGGACGCCGCTCCTGGACGCCCGCCGCCGCGCAACGCCTCTCCGGCAAGGGCGCGAGGATACTCCCGCTCGGGGGCGGCACGGGAGCGTGCGCGCCTCTCCCGCCCGGGGCCCGCAGCAGCCTGAAAGCCCAGGGGAGAGCGCGGGGCGGCCTTGCCCGCGCCGTCCACCTGCAGAGGCGGCCGCGCTTCCTGCGGGTCCTGCACTCCCGAGCCGCGCCCTTCGAGAAAAAGACTTACAACCCCCAGAGGCCCTTGCGCGAGCGCCGTCGTCGTGGCGATGCAGGTCGGGAGGAAGGGCCCGGCGGCGGCCAATCGGGCGGCCCCTCGCCACGGAGGGCCAATGGCGGCGTGGGGGCTCCCATTTGAGGGCCGGCGAGCGCGCGGCGGCGGGTGAGTGCGGGTCGGCCGGTCGTGAGGGTGCCTCGTGACGCGTTTTTGAGGGCGGGAGGCGGGGGCGCTTCCTCGCGGCTGGGGTTCCGCCGTTATCCCCCATGGGGGCCGCGGGGAGGGTCTGGAGGCGGCGCTCAGCCCGGGCCCCCGTTGACAGGGTCTCGGGTGACGCGTGTAGCGCTCTCGTCTGAACGCGGCCGAGGGCGGCGAAGAGAGGGCATGGCTGCTGCTGCTGCTGCTGCTCTCACCCGTCCCTTTCGCCCAGCCCGTCCCCCGTCCTCTGGGAGTCCCGTTTCGGCCCGGGAGGCTCCGTCGGGTTCAGGGCTGCCCGTCTGGCACCGGAGGGGCGCCTGGTTGCCGATGCCGACGTGGGGCAGGTCCCACCGGGCTTCCCAGGGGGTGGGGGGAGGCTTTCTGTGGCCCCTTTCTGCAAAGCTAGCCAGGTTCGTGGATCACCACAAGCCACAATACGGGTTTGGGTTGGCTTAGCCCTGAACCCACTCTGGAGGCACGTGAGAGGGTGGCCCCTTCAGAGCCACGGAGCTGCTTCGTGCCCTGAGCCGATATTAAGAGCCCCCTTCCCTTAGAAATGGGGGGGGGATAAGAACCAGAGGGGGGCTCTTTCTTTCTGTTGGGGCTCCACACTTCTGAGCGGCCCCTGGACTGCATTGCTTTCGCACTGTTCCACCTGCGAGTCTGAATTTCTCAGGCACGGCTGAGGCTGGTGCTTGGCCAACAGCGAGTCAAGGCACGGGACCCTGGGCAGCAGACACGCCAGCCGGTGCCATCGTTCCCTTCTTGCTCTTTTCCGACGAACAGGCTCCTCTTCGTGCCCTGATGGATGCAGATTTATGCCAAGTGTTCTCTGAAATGTTGCACGCCCACATGGAAGATGTTGAGGCGGCGGACCGGGAGGATCCCCAGCTGCGTAGTGACTATGTGAAGGACATCTATCGCTACCTGCAGCAGCTGGAGGTACTGTGATGGCGGAGGTGGGCCTGCCGCTCCTAGCGGTCCCTGGGAGACAGCTGCAGCAGGACTTTTCTTGGGGTCAGTTCCAAAGGCATTGGAAAGGGAGCAAGCCCCCCGCGCTACGTAGCCCTTGTTCCAACAGGTGCAGCAGAGGGTGTCCCCCTCCTTTCTTGATGGCACCGAGCTCAGCGGGTGCACGTGGGCCATCCTTGTGGATTGGCTGGTGGAGGTCCACACGAGGTTCCAGCTTCTGCAGGAGACGCTCTACACGTGCGTGGCCATCATGGGCCGCTATTTGCAGGTCAGGTGGGCTGATAAAGCTTTCATTCGTAAGAGTGATGGACTGAACATCCAAATAAAATAACCCTGAACTCAGCAACTTTGGATCTGTCCTGGGGGTAGCTCAACCTCCCATTGCTTCCTCCTCTGTTTCTCCCCTCCCCCAGCTGATCTAGCCCCACCGTTGGCTCACTCCTGAAGGGGCTACTGGTGCTTGTGCCAAACTCTGCCTGGCTCAGAGCCCAGCAAAGGCAGTCTGCTCAGGTGCATGGCCTTGGTGGCCAAACTGGAGTCAGCAACGCATCGCTCGAGAGAGGTCATTCCCCTCCCTTGGTCAGACTCTCACAGGACAGGACGCAGGTCCTGGCAGGAGGGCTAAGAGGCCACGGACTGCCTGCCTCGCCAAGGGTGGTGAGGGTAAAGGGCCGGTCCAAGGATGCAGTCAGCTAGTTCCAAGGCCTGTGTGTATAGGGATGCAAATCTTTCCCCCCAGGGTGTGACTTCTTAACTGAGTTTGCTCACTGTTTGGAAAAAATGGGAGCAATTCCCTCACTTCCAAAGAGCAAGACTCCCTTCTTTTCAACTCTGTGCTTCTCACCAAGGCTTCTTGGGAATGTACCTCTGGCAAAAGTTAAGTAACAGAGAATGCTCCTCCAAGGCTGTTGTGCTGAGCATCTGGCCAGGGATGAGGGGGAAGGAAATGTCTCCATCTTGACTCCTCAACAGGCTCTCAAGGAGAAAGCTCATTGTTCTGAGAACCACAAACGAGCACAACCAGCCTCTTTGCTAGTGCAAGAGTTAAGCCAAGCTTGTGTGTCCCACCAGGCTCGGCCGGTCTCCTGTAAGGAGCTCCAGTTGGTTGGTGTGACCGCGATGCTTCTGGCTGCGAAATATGAAGAGATCTGTGTGCCGAGTATTTTGGATTTTGTGTACATAACTGATAGAGCATACAAGTCCACTCAGATTCAGGAAATGGAGCAGAATATCCTGAAGGAGCTTAATTTTGTGCTGGGCCGGCCATTACCACTCCACTTTCTGAGGAGAGTAGCCAAAGTTTCAAAGGTAGGTCTGTCCCCCAGCTCTTTGGGCACCAGGCCAAATTGGATACAGGATCAGATGGGGAAGTGGGTGCCAGGAAGGCCTGGATTCTCCCTACATTCCAGCAGAGCATTATGTTGGTTTGGGCAGAGCATTTCTGTCTAATAAACGGGGTGGGGGGCGGACTGGGAGCGGGAATAGTACCAAGGCCCAGAGACACATGCAGTTTTCTAAGCACATTGGCTTTTTGGCAAAGGCGGCTTTGTTCCCGCTTTGACATTTCCAGATAGGCTGGGAGGAAGCCGGTTCTTCGGCTCTGGGAGTGGTGAAAGTCACATCAGTAAAATAAATTCTAAGCAGGAGGTTTGCCTGAAAAGGTATTTTCTACAGCACCTGCCAGAATCACTCATAGTTGCGCTCTCAGGGAAAAAGGGCACGGCAGAGTGAGGCCCCAAGGGGTGTGGCAGTTGGGGCAAGATTGGATAGTGCTGTAAACCCGGCTCGGGAGCCCGTTCAGGGCAAAGGTTGAGAAACAGTCAGAGGTGGAAGATTGCTCTAGAGACTCCAGGTTGTGGTGCACACCCCACTAGAGGAGGGAACTCAGACTGCCTCCAGCTTGAATGCAGACGGGTGCCTTTGGCCTGATGATTCCAGCTGTCTGTGGAGACATACCTGCTGGCGAAATACTTGATGGAGCTGACTCTGGTGGACTACGAGATGGCACATTATAACCCTTCGGAGATTGAGGCTGCGGCACTCTGCCTGTCAAGGAAGGTCTTCTTGCAGGGCTAGTGGGTGAGTCTCAGCTGCAGGCTGTCATGTTCATCGTTCCAATGGTTTGCATACATCGTAACGTTTCACATGTCATGTTTCTAATCCGTGTCGATCACCTGCGGGGTGGGGAATTTCAGCTCTGCCAGGCTGTTATCTTTCTGCTGCCCTAAAGGAATGTGTGTTTGGGTTAGGACATGTATTCAAGGTTACTTTCCCAGGCAGATGTGTGACGCTTGCCAGGCCCGGGAGGGGGTGGTTGCGATGGTGGGGTGGGGGCGGGATCGGCTTGGAGGCGAGGGTTTTTAGTTTGTATTTGGCGCGCTTTTGCTTATTCTCAGCTTTCTTCGTATTTGCATACTATCCTTTCAATAAATCAGTTTTATTCACTAAACTCTAGTGAGACTGACTTCGTTGGGATAAGGCAATCATTACATAAAGCTGAGAATCATCAAAGAAACTTACTCCGCTAGCCCCTAGCCAGGTTACCTGTGACGGGGAGCGCTAGCGATGTCTTTACTACGGGAAGCCGAATGGATTGAAGAGGAACCGGACACCACGGTGCGGGTGGCCCGGAGTGCCCGCGCGGAGAGGGCGGCCCGCCGGGAACAGCTGGGGCTACTACCCGGTGAGCAGTTGGTAACGTTGGAAACGACGGGCACGTCAGGGACCGAATATAGGACGAGGACGAGGGCTCCGCTGTAGGGGATGCCCAAAAGGTCCGGAAACCAGGACCTCCGTTGTCACCTACAGTGGTAGTGGTAACCGGTGCGGCCGAAGAATCGGTCACCCCCGCACGCATGAAGGCTTTGGAGGAGAAGTTGGAGTCTTTGGCGGTGACGCTAAGGGAAAGCCGGGGGAGGTCGGGGTCGGCTGAGGGGAGACGAAAGGGCGCTAGGGATCAGAGCGCTAACCGGGAGTCACCACCCCCATCTCCGCGGAGAAGAGATCGGACTCGGTTCCGACAGTCAGCGACAGGGAGGAGGACCCTAGACGTGACTGAAAAAGCCGAACGGCTGGAGGCGGCGAGACCCCCCCCCCCCCTTTCCTGTGAAGTTTGACGGCAACCCTACGAAGCTGTCCTTCATTACCAATGCTAATAGCTACATGGAGGATTGGGAGCAGAGTTTCCGTTCCGAGCGGGGGAAAATCAACGCCATTGCAAATAGGCTGAAGGGGAGGGCGGCGGATTGGTACGTCCAGCTGTGTCAAGCAGAGGCCCCAGAGCTAGAGGACGTTGAGGAGTTCCTGTGGGCGCTTAAGCAACACTTCGAGGACCCTCTGGCACAAGAAAAGGCAAAACGGGCGCTAAAGAACCTGGCCCAAGGATCGCTGTCAGTGGCAGACTACGCATTAGAATTCAAAGCACTGGCCGGAAAAGTGGAGGATTGGTCCCAGTCCACCTTAGTAGAGATGTTTAAAGATGGACTGGAAACTGAGGTCCTTTGGTGGGCTCTGGGGCGTGATGACCCAAAGACTTTGTGTGGGTGGATTCAACTAGCGGGCAGCGCCGAAAACGCCCTGGAAACCTTCGCACATCGTAAGGCGGTGAAGCAAGGCAAAACCATCAAAAGTGCCCGTGCTCCGATCTCTTCAGGACGGCCCAGCCACCGTGCGTGGGAAGAGGAGAGGGAGCGTCACTTTGCAAAGGGGCAATGTCTGCGCTGCGGGAAGGAAGGGCACCGGGCGGCGGCGTGCCCAAAAAGACGAGCCGAGGATCGCCCAGCTAAACCGGCTGGGAAATTGCCATCCCTACCAAGGAAGATGAAAGCCGCCCTGGCGGAGGCGGAACCGGAGGGCATCCCTTTCTTTGGAGAAGAGAGGGAACAGGAGACCGATGAGCCAGCGGGAAACGCCAGCCACCTGCTTTAAAGGGCGCTGTGGGGCAGGTGGAAGAAGCAGAAGATGGGCGTGACCATGTTTCGGTGAGTGGGGATTTCCCTACCCTGACCGTTAGAGTGAAGTTGGGGTCCAGCACCCGAACCATAGAACTGTGGGCCATGGTTGATTCGGGGTGCTCACAGTCCTTGATGCACCCCGACGTGGTTACCGCGTTGGGGTTACCTACGTTCCCTTTAAAGCGGCCGATGATCTTTACCCAGTTGGACGGGACCATGGCAGGGGGGAGACCAGTCACCCACTCTGTCGGGATGGTTGCCTTGCAAATGGGCAGCCATTGGGAAAAATTACCGTTTATTGTGGCACCGGTAGGGGGACCTTTGGTCATCTTGGGGATGCCCTGGTTTGTACGGCAAAATCCCTCCATAAACTGGGCGCATCAAACGGTGACGTTTGCAGATGGATTTTATAAAGCCCCTGCGAAAGACCAGCTAGACGACAACGAGGTGGGACGGGCAGCAACCACTTCTCTGCAAGTCCTCCAGCCGCTAGAAGGGCTGCCGGAGCAATACCAGGACTTTGCAGATGTGTTTGGTGAAAAAGAGGCGGATCGGCTACCGCCTCATCGAAAAACTGACTGTGCAATAGAATTTGTGCCTAATGTGAAATTGCCTAGTCCGAAAATTTATTCTATGACCCGGAAGGAGCTGGCAGCACTACGAGAGTTCATTGACAAAAATCTAGCTAGGGGTTTCATTGAACCCGCCAGCTCTCCAGTAGGCGCACCTGTACTGTTTCGACCAAAGAAGGATGGCACTTTGAGACTGTGTACAGATTTCCGTGGGCTCAATGCAGTATCGATATTAAATAAATATCCTTTGCCCCTGATAAAGGACACGCTAACACATCTGGCAAAGGGGAAAATATTCTCTAAGCTGGACTTGAGGGAGGCATATTTCCGTATTCGCATACGGGAGGGGGATGAATGGAAAACTGCGTTTAATTGTCCTTTGGGTGCTTTTCAATACAAAGTGTTGCCATTTGGATTGGCGGGGGCACCAGGAGTGTTTATGCAACTTATCAATGAGGTCTTGCATGACCACCTATTTAAAGGGGTATTGGTGTATTTAGATGATGTTTTAATATATACTGAAACGATGGAGGAACATGTATATCTAGTCAGACAGGTTCTGTGCAAACTGAGAAAGGGAGAATTGTATGCTAAACTGTCAAAATGTGCATTTCACAAGTCGCAAATTGATTATCTGGGCTATAGGATTTCCGATAAAGGAATTGAAATGGATCCCGCTAAAATTGAAGCCATTTTGGCATGGGAGCCACCACGCACGCGTAAGCAGCTCCAAAGTCTCATTGGATTCGCGAATTTTTATCGGCCCTTCATCCAGGGGTTCGCGGAAATTGCGCTACCCCTCACTGAGTTGCTCAAAACTAAAGGTTTGGGGGACACACGGAGGGTGAAAAATCCGGGAGCGCTGCTCAAGTGGACACCCACATGCCAGAGGGCTTTTCAGACCCTTAAACAGCTGTTTACGTCCGAACCCATTCTACAGCATCCTGATCCTGACAAACCATTTGTGGTACAGGTGGACGCTTCTGATTTCTCAATTGGAGCTCTGTTAATGCAAAGGGACAACCTCGGACAGTTAAAGCCATGTGCTTACCTCTCCCGTAAATTTTCAGAGACAGAAAGGAGATGGCATGTTTGGGAGAAAGAGGCTTTTGCTGTCAAAGCTGCTTTGGAAAGCTGGCGTCACTTATTGGAGGGGGCTACCCACCCATTCGAAGTCTGGACTGATCATAAAAACCTGGAGGCACTGACTGCCTCTCGTAAACTGAGCCCAAAACAAATTAGGTGGGCTCAATTCTTTAGTCGTTTTGACTTTAAACTGAAATTTATACCTGGGAAAACCAACTTCCTGGCTGATGCGCTTTCGCGCCAGCCTCAGTATGCTAGTACGGTGCCAGATCTAGTGGGAACTCTCTGGACTGAGCCCCAAATGAGTCTAGTGTCATGAGTACCGTTGAGCTGAAGGCATCAGCACAACGGCACACATGACAATACCTAGGAAGCAGAGGAAGGGATTTAAGATAAGCAAAGCACGCACAACAACAGACACAGACCCCAAGGAGAAGGGAATGACCCCGGCCGGATGACCCAGCCATCAGAACACAAAAGAGGAAGAAGGAAAGACAAAGACAGGGCGGATCACGAGGCACACCTGAAGCTGTCAGCAAAGCGCAACGGAGATCGCCCAGCTGACAGCAATCACCGGCCGGAGAAAGAAACCAATTATGGGCGAAGCCCGGGGCACCAGCAGGGGCCCTGCAACCCTTCACCTACCGGCAAGGAAGCATGCAAGACTGGGGGGGGATGACACAACCCAAAGTGGGGGGGGCGCTGACCAGCGCGGGCTATTTAAACCCCGCACCGGCGCGCTCCCTTCACTCTCAGCTTTTTTCTCGTCAAGCACTACACTGAAATAAACCTGAACCTGCTCTTCCTTGAATCAGTGTCTGTGTTTCACTCAGTGGTAGGCAGCGCATGACATCTAGCAGCTGTGACTCGCAGCCAAACCCGAGCGCAGCGCACAGACGCTTCAGTTTCACCTCGCCTGCCTGTTCCCTCAAACTTGCAACAACAGTTCCTTTCCGACTTAAAAACTGACACTTGGTTGCAAGCAAACCTCAGCGAGGTTACTTTTAAACAAGATTTTGCATGGAAGCATGATCGCCTCTATGTACCTGAGACGTTACGCAAAACCATTCTGTCACAATCCCATGATGACAGGATGGCTGGGCATTTTGGGTTCGGGAAGACCCTTCATCTGGTTAGACGCCAATTCTGGTGGCCAACGCTCCGGCGCGACATCAAAGAATACGTAAATTCCTGCCCGGTATGTGCTGCTTCCAAACGGAAAGTGGGAAAGCCCCAGGGCTTGTTACAACCAGTGGCTAATCCTTCCCGCCCTTGGGAGGAAATCTCTATGGACTTCATTGTTGATCTACCTCCTAGCCAAAGAAAAACTGTCATTTGGGTGGTGAAAGATTTTTTCTCTAAACAAGCCCATTTCATCCCATGTACCTCCATCCCATCTGCACAACAGCTAGCCCGCCTTTTCATTGTACACGTGTACAAAATTCACGGATGCCCCGCCCGCTTGGTGACAGATACAGGAACACAATTCACGTCAAAGTTTTGGCGGGAATTTATGAAATTACTGGGTACTAACCAAGCATTGTCAACTGCGTCGCATCCGGAGACGGACAGAAATACGGAGGCGGTCAATTCTACCCTTGAACAATATCTGCGGGCTTTTGTCAATTATCAGCAAGATGATTGGGTCGACCTCCTACCATTTGCAGAGGTTGCCTACAACAATGCTGTTCATCAAAGCACTGGCCAGGTACCATTCCATACCGTTTTCGGCCGTGACTTTGTTCCGATCCCAGAACTGCCTCAGCCAGCCTCCCCCCCCCCCCCGTCTTCACCTGCTGATTGGGCTACACGTCTGGCAGCTGCCTGGCCAACAATACAACAGGCGCTTGCTGATGCTCAAGCCACTTACAAACGACATGCAGATTCCAAACGATCCACCTCACCACCTTTCCAAGTGGGTGATAAGGTGTATCTTTCCACCAAGTTCATCAAGTCTACACAACCTTCAAAAAAGTTGGCACCTAAGTTTATTGGCCCTTTTCCTATCGTTGCTCAAATTAACCCTGTTACTTTTAAATTAGATTTGCCTGCAAATCTTAAACGCTTACACCCTGTCTTTCATTGCAGCCTGCTTAAGTCTTTCCACGAATCAGCCCGCTGGCATCCACAGCCTCCGCCCCCTGCACCTATCATGATTGATGGTCAACAACACTTTGAAGTCCGAGAAATCCTGGATTCCCGACGATGTCGTTCTGTCTTACAATACCTGGTTCGCTGGAAACATTTCCCTCATCCTGAGTGGGTTGCTGCCCACGATGTTCACTCCCCTATTCTAGTTACCCATTTCCACGCTGCTTATCCTGCTAAGCCTGCTCCGTAAGGTCATTTCCTTTATTGAAGGGGGGCGATATGTCATGTTCATCGTTCCAATGGTTTGCATACATCGTAACGTTTCACATGTCATGTTTCTAATCCGTGTCGATCACCTGCGGGGTGGGGAATTTCAGCTCTGCCAGGCTGTTATCTTTCTGCTGCCCTGAAGGAATGTGTGTTTGGGTTAGGACATGTATTCAAGGTTACTTTCCCAGGCAGATGTGTGACGCTTGCCAGGCCCGGGAGGGGGTGGTTGCGATGGTGGGGTGGGGGCGGGATCGGCTTGGAGGCGAGGGTTTTTAGTTTGTATTTGGCGCGCTTTTGCTTATTCTCAGCTTTCTTCGTATTTGCATACTATCCTTTCAATAAATCAGTTTTATTCACTAAACTCTAGTGAGACTGACTTCGTTGGGATAAGGCAATCATTACACAGGCAGGACCTGGGGAAGTTTTGCAGGGCCCCCCAAGGCTCCATCATCCTTGTGGGAGATGTCTGTGACAGATCTGCCTTCTCCTCCTGCTCCACGTATTGGCAGCCAGAGCTCCCTGCGCCTAACCAAGAAGGGCAGATCCAACCACAGGACTGCCCTGCACAACCGTGGGGCAGCATTTGATCCTGGAGCCTCCGTCCTCGGTTTCGACTGTGTCTGTCAAGGCTCAGGGACTATGGAGAGCATGTGGGCTCTGCTTAAGGGTTCCCAGTAGTTGGGTGGGAGGGGGGGGTCAGTTCCTCAGACCGCCGTCTCTTCAGGGATCTTTTAGTTCCAGGTTAGCATAGGAAAATGGGCAAAACAGCTTGCCAAGAAAAAGTAGAGCCAAGCCTTATAGCAGAAATCGGCAGGGTCACGTCTAGTTTGTCGTCCAGCATCTGTTGGGCGACAAGACCGTCTCTTGCATTGGGGTGCTGGCCATGCTTAAGCCTGGCCTCCTGTGGCTCACAGCATGCAGTTGGGGCTGTGGCCTGCCTTGAGCCACAAAGCTTGCGCAGCAGTGCTGTCGCGAGTCTGCCTCTACCATCCCTGGCAGTGTGTGCTCAGCCTGCCCCAGGGTGCCTGCATCCAAGGCACCTGCACTGCCCAGAAGGCGTTCCCGACCCTCTTCGGGCCCTTGTGCGTGTGCACACGCCCACCTCACCGGAGGGGGTCTTGCCTGAGCAGGATTGCCGCAGCCGCCTTCCTTTTGCAGAACCTCCAGCTGTGCTTCTACACTGGATACGCGGAGGAGGGGCTCTCCCTGATTACGCAGCACATGGCCAAAAACGTGGTGCGGGTTAATAAGAATCTGACAAGACACCTTGTAAGTATCAAATCCTCCCACCACCGCCCAATCATTGAGCCATAGCCCTTACTCTGTCGTTGGCCTTGCTAGCTAAGTACGCAGGCACTCTGAGGCATGAACCTCTCCCTCCAGACTTGCTTCCAGATCCAGTTTGCTTTTTCAGTCTGGACTGATGCCCTGCTACCATTGCCACAGCTCTCCTTCCTGCCAGTTTGGGGCAACTCAAGGCCCAAGTAAGGCATGCTGGACACAGGTTTTTTCCAATTGCAAAAAAGAGTGAGGCAGAAAGCGTTTGCGGGACAGGACGGAAGGGAGGGCCCTCTCGCGTCCCTGGCAGCGTGTCTTTGGACTGGGGCTTCTTCTGGCCTGGCCTGGAGACTGAATCTGGGGGTTGGCTTGCAGAGCAGATGCCCCACTTATGAGCCACAGGGAAGGGATGGGATGTCCCCTAATCCAAGTCTTGCAAGTTGTGCTCACAAGGGTGATTGGAGCAGCTGAGGGAGACTGCGTAGCATTTCATGGGTTTGGCAGAGTCACGTGGGGCATCCTGCAGGCTGATTGCAGCCCTTCTTCTCGGCCTCTGTCCTACGTGCTCTTGATAAGGTACAGTATAGGGTATTCCTACCGCTCTCGTAAACTGCTGAAGCACCTGCAGCATGTGCCTACGTGGAATGAACTTACTCTTTCATCACCCTCAAAACACAGGCAGAAGTTCTCAGGAGCAAGTAGGTAGGTAGATGGGGGCGGGGGGCTGCAGTAACTTTTTTCCCCCAAAGCAAAAGCAAGTGATTTATATTGCTCAGCTAAGGTAGCGTTGGATTAATTTCTAAGGCCCAGCCCTTGTCCCTCAACTCCCGATCAGGCAGTCAAGAAGAAATATTCGAGTGTCAGGTTCCAGAGGATCAGCACCATCCCGCAGCTGAACTCCCACATCATTAAGGACCTTGCAGCACTGGCTACATGAATCCAAGCAGCTGATGTGAGTGAGTGCCAGCTGGAGTCCACGGGGTCTTCCGTCATAGGGAAGGGGGCCTCTCAAGGTGGGCACAAGAGCCGTGCTTAGGCTAATATTCCATGTATTTACATGTAATAAAGAAATTGCAGAAAATGCCCTTTTAAAACCCAAATGAGAAATCAAGCAATAAGCTGCCAATAATTTTTCTGCCTGTCTCCTCTCAAGGCCTTTGGGGCACTGGAAAAAACAGGATTATGTCACCCAAAAACTCTTTACACATCAGCCCTTCTAGTATCTGTCCCACATGGTAAGAGGATCGGAGACCTTTCTGCTGCAGGACCTTTGCCTGAGCAAATGGGATTGGCTGGTGTGTCTCCAGTTCTGGAGTCATGATGCTTCCTTGAACCGCAGCCCCAACTCCTGCCCCTCCAGTGCTGGAAGGGCAGGGTGACCTTTCACCTCCAACAGAGCCCCACACCGCAGTAACCATAGTTTCTATGTTTTTATTGATGGGAGGAGAGCAATTGAACCAACATGCAGTGGGCCAACAACAGCGCGGGCCAGTTTTTGAAACTTTTCTTACAGCTGACCATCTTTGCTAGTTCCTCTGACAAGGTACATGGGCCCCAAATGATATTCCAAGCCACTTAATTGTTGTGCAAATTAGTACAGCTTTGCCTCTGACTTGGTTTTTTAAACATGCACCTGATGAAATCAGTTACTTGAGTTTACAGCTTCCTTGGAGGCAAAGAGCAGCTGGGGGGTCGTGGGGGGGAATGCATGTACAGCAGTAATAAAAGTCAGCGTGGACCAGCCACATTAACTGATCAGGATGAACTGTTTGCAGCATAGAATGCTGTCTTCCTTTGGTCCTTTGGTCCAGCCTTCCTGGAATCGCAAGCACACCTAGGCAAGGCTGTAGAAGAGAGGGGTGTGTGCGTAGATGTATACACACCCACACTCTTGGGGAAAGAGCAGATGGTGCAGGGTTCCAAAGAGAGAACCCTTCCATTTCAAAGAGAACTAGCAGCAGAATCGGTTTCCTCTGTAAAGCTGCCCACAGAGGAAATGTGCATAGAATGCCATTGCTTTGTTAGATGGTTTAGAAGAAACAGCAGAGCAACTAAAGGCACTTGAAAAATGAAACAAAAAACCCGCACCCCGTAACTCTTCTAAATCCGTCACAGAGCACCTGATGGTTTCCAGAACAGTGTCTTTTAAAAAACAATGGAATGTGATTGAAACACATTCCTCTTCACGAGAAAGAGTTAAATAAAATAAATAAATCCTTGGCTTTGTGGGCTTTGGCTTCTCATAAAACAGACAGGCTCGTCCTCTTTTTAACCTCATGGAGGAACTGAAGACCTGTGTTTAGACTTTGCCCAGGGTGGGAGCTTCCCATGTAGCTCGGGCTGGAAAGCATATTCTCAGGCATCCAGGAGCTGATCACGGGCCCCTCGGGGGACAGTTATACCTTGGTCACATAATTATTCGGGAAGAGTCCTTGTTTGCCTCTTAATCTGCCTGTCCACCAGCCTGAAGGATCTGGAAAGAAGGACAGTTAGCTAGAAGTAAGTTTGCCCAGCCCTGACCCAACACAGACCCACCCTGAACTGCTTATTCTGGTATTTCAGACCCAAGGAAATGGGCTGCAGCAGGGCACAAGTAAAGCACATCTCCAAAGCCACAAGTTAAATCGTATCAGTGCCCAATGTCTTGTCTTTTTTTACGATCAGGAAGAAATCATTTTGTGTAATGTCCAAATGGAGGAGAGTAGCCAGCTAATCCAAAATGAGGCTATTGAGTACACAGTGATGAACAACTGGGCACACGCAGAGCTGAGATTTAAGGCCCCTGCGCTATTTCAAAGGGAGCAACTTTAGGTTGTTTGATAAAACAGTTACCAAACCATGCTTTGCCTTTGGCAACTGATGCCCCTTCAGGATAAGCATTGTGGCAGAGCTGAGGCAAGGCATGGACTTCCTCTTCAAGGGCCAAGCTGCTAATTTATTCACATTCTGGATGGGGCAGAGATTGACACATGAGTGGGTACGTTACCTGTGTTTCAGACAATGTGGGAACAATAAACTCTTGTCCGTTACCGGGATATTTGGTAGTCCCAGCATATTAAGAATACGATGGGGTGAGTTACAATATGGAACCCTTAGGTTTAATGGAGTTAAAAGACACTTGCAGTTAAGTGTGTGCTGCACTGCTCCTGAATTTTAGCCACCTTAGAGGGCAGGAGGCAGCTCTGAAGGGCAAAACGGCCACGGACACCTGGCTCACTGCAGTTAAATGAACCACCCGTGGCTTTGCAGGCCCTGTGCACCCGAGGGAGCCGTGTGGAGAGAGGCTTACCTTCTCTGATGAGGTCAATGATGTCACTGGCGTTAAAGCTGAGCTCGTCTGTGTCTTGAGCATCGTAGGCATACAGCGCCCTGCACTGGGGCACCTGGGGCTTGGGCTTGGGCTGGGGCTTGGGCCTGCCCCCAGCAGGTGGGGGGCGGCTGGTCGTCTGCCTGCGAGCACTACAGAGGGATGGAGGAAGGCCATCAGGCTGCGGAACCTGGCTAAGCAGCCTGCCCCCCACGTGCAATCTCTCTCCCCTCTCTCTCACACACACACGTGCCCAGAAGGATTTAAACCTGAGTGTAATATTTACTGGAGAAAACCAAGCACTGCTATCCACGGACAGTATCAGAATGCTTCCTGCTTTACAGAATACAAGAGATCCGAAGAGGAGAGGCACCGCTGGAGAATCAGGCAGAGCCTCCACAGCGGAGACATCTCCTCTCTAGAACAGGGTGGCCTACCTTACAGGGAGGACTGGCGGGTGCATAAGGAGTTTACAAAGGCCAGGAGCTTTAGGTGGGATGTCCCTGTTGTAACTGGTGAGGGGGTCTAAACTGATTTGCCTTTCTGTTTTATATCAAAAGAAAATTTGCCAAATACAAGAAACTGGGAGCATTTCTAATGCAGTTCTTTCTTGAGTCTGGGACTACAGGGCCTATCAGCCTTGGCCACTACTGCCAAGACTCAGAATGGGGGCAGAGGATAATGAACGTTTCCAGAAGGGGAAGATGGGCCCAACAGGCAGCGATCCATTCAGTGGCAACGTGCGTGCGAGGAGCTTCCCCAGAGCAGGGGGTGATGGGGCCATGCTGCTCCAACTAAACTGGATGGGGGAGTGCGGGGGGACAGCACAGCTCAGCTGCAAGAGGCCATCTAGTGAAGCAGGAATGCTGTCTCCAGAAGGAGAGTTTTGGTTTTGGCGTTCTGCATTGTGTGCGCGCATGCAAGTGAGTGAGTGATGGGAACAGGAGGCCTCTGGGTTGTATACTGCTATGATTGAGGGGGCTCCAACACCACATGTGGCTTTTCCATAACTGCCAGTTCTGTTTAGGATGATTAAGCAATTAATCAAGTGTAGGACAGGCAGATGAAAAGGCCTTGATTTTGAAAGGCACCCAGCATCAATTCTGGATGGGTCTTTTCTGCCTGTTGAAGTATCTAGGCACAGCTTCCAAGGCAACATTCGGTCGTTCCTTCATTCAGATGCGCTTCGGACACCCTGCAAAGCACAGTTGTGCTACAAAATGCAAAGACATGACTGCATTCCCTGGGGCATGAGGGAAGGGGCAGCCTCGGTTCAGTGGCAAAGCAGTTCTGTGGCTTCCCAGTAGCTCCTAGGGGTTGCTTAGTGTGTCTGGCATGCCCCCTTCCTGGGCCTTGACCACCTGAACAAGCCTGCCAAGATGAGGCCAGCAGAGCACCAGGCCCACCGGGCCTTTCCCAGAGTCCAGAGAAGGGGCGGACAACCGGCCCTCCAGCCCCAGCGCCCAGCCTCTTCAGACAGACGAGCAGCCACTTCGCACCGAGGAGCTCGATCGAGCAGACGTCACAGAAGCCTTACCCGGCGGCACCTTGCTCTGGCACTCTGAGGAAATCC
This sequence comes from Candoia aspera, assembly GCF_035149785.1. NCBI lineage: Eukaryota > Metazoa > Chordata > Lepidosauria > Squamata > Candoiidae > Candoia > Candoia aspera. The sequence continues at coordinate 735,613 of NC_086165.1, forward strand.
AGGCTGCCGGGCTGCTGGGGTACCCTGCCAGATCCCCCTGAGACCCGTGGCAGTGCTGGGCACGCCATTGAGGTGTACAGGCTCTTCTGGCTAGCCCGCTGGCTCGCTGGGCCTGAAGGGTGCATGGGGTGCTGCTGGATCTTTATCACTCCGTTCTGTAGACCTGAAAGGAATTTGAGATGAAAACCCCCGAGATCCAACTGCCCGTGGCCGTCTGTGGAATGGCTGCCCCTGAATGTCTCCCCAGGTGGGTGCCCTGCCCCCGCTTTGGACCAGCAGGGAACCCCCCTCTTCGTGGTCCAGCTTTTCGCCACGAGGAGTCAGGCGCCGCTGGGACTCCCAGCCACTGGCATTTAGTGCGCAGCTGCCCCGCCCAAACTTGAAGTCTCCCTGCAGCCGCTGGGGCTGGAAGCCCTGAACAGGGTTCTCCTCCAGGAGCGGTGGGTGCACACAAGACATGAACCCAGACTGCTTTGTTTGGCTCGGGTTCTACGTATTGCGCAGACCCAGCCGTTGGGACTGACACAGCAGGTCCAGATTAAAAGAAACCATGGCTAAGGCAGCCATTTTGAATCCTTTGCTAATTTTGACGGATGATACAGGGGGGAGCCTCCTTCAAGTCTCCTGTCCACTGCGGAGATCTCATTCACAGCAATAAAATGAGGGGGATCCTCTAACCTATTCAAGCTGCCTTGCACACAAAGGAAGGCAGGATTTTGACTTCTCTTCACGTGATAACTTAATAATTAGAGATGGAATATCCTTTAGGGACAATGGATTTGGAGCAGGCTCGCTGAGGCGCACGTTCTGAGGGCTTACCGGGGGGAGGGGGAGCTGCCCGCATCGGATAGTTCTGGCCTGGCGTCTCTCTGAGAAGCCCTCTGGGCTGGGTCACGTCCCTTTTGGTGGGTCCTGCAACACAACCCAGAAGCCACTCAAGCAGCAATCGCTGGCATCAAGCGCCTGCCCCCGGCACCCCCCCGCGATGTCTGGGTAGCGGTACTCACGGGCGTTCTTTGGGAGTCCGGGCCCAATGCTGACCTGCAGCACTTTATTGCTTGGCCTGAGAACGGCCACGTCTCCCTGACCTTGACTGAACTGCACCTGGCGAGAGCCGCCAGCCTTCCATGGCCCCCAGTTCTCCTTCTTCAGCTTCACCTCAAGCCTGGCGCAGAGAGAACAACAGTAAGTAACCCGCTGAAGCCAGAGTGGGTCTTCCCTGTGGATCTGTCTCCGTGGCTGCTGGACCCCGAAGAGCCCTGCTGGGATTCCTGAAGATCTCCCTCTCTGCGGGATGTTTTTGCTACTTCCTGGGGCCCGGAAGTGACACCGGGAGGATGTGCAGACACGGGCAAAATTAAACAATGAAGCTCAGCAAACAGCACGGCCGTCCCTACCCGCTTTTTAGAAAACACGAGGCGCATCCTGGATACATTGCACAGGACATTGGCTGCTGACCGAGCTAATGTGGCTGATGCATTTGCTGTCTCAAGCAAAGCTAAAAATAGCGGCTTCCTCTAGTCTCGCCTCTGTATTTGATCCCATCAAACAAGGGATTTCAGCAAAAAGTGGCCTTTTCCCGCCTGATTCCTAGGCAAAGGAGGAGTGATTTGCCTAAAAGACGAATCTGGGTGGGATTTTCATCTCCTTTCAGCTTGCGTCTGTCCTACCAGAGCAGCAGGTCAGCAGTCGTCCTCGCGTTTCTAGCAAGGACCAGTGTCCTGTCACCAACTGCGCCACTGGAGAGGGCGAGGTAGAGGGTCCCCTGCGGTGCCCCGGGGGTCCTGCTCACTGCTAGCTCTGCCCGTGGGCGGCATCTCAGGGCAGAGCTGCCTCGGCCTAAACTTCAGGGAGTGTCTCCTGCGAGGCCCACTCACGTGTTGCTGAACTTGAGAGGTAGCTGCCTCTGCGTTTTCTCCTCGTAGCGCTTCGACAAAAGGCTCAGAAACTCGGTCTTGAAGACGGACTCAAGGAGACTGTCATACGCTTGCTCGTGTAAGACGAAAAAGTCATCCTGCATCGTGCTGGGAAGGGGAAGTCGGGGCAAGAGAAATTCAGGGCTCGCCTCTCGAGGGAGAATTCTGGTTTTACAAAAGTCTATAAATTACAATAATGTTACAGAATAGAAGGGCTGTAAAAACCACCTTTAAAATCGCCTTGGGGCCAGATAGTCCTGTTACGTATCAGTGACAAGACACAAAAACTCCATTTAACTTCTTCTGCAGGAGCATTCTATTTCTTAAAAAGCAATTGTACTAGTAGAATGCCTTTAAATAAACTAGAAGCCGATAGTAGTAGTAACTTTTGTCAGACTAAGTATAAACAATCATTTTTAATTCATTAAACCAGAATCTGTCATTAAGTGGATTTTACCCAATTTCTGATTAGCATAGTGTCTTATTTATACGCATTGTGTAGTCAGGAAGCAAAGTAACGCACTCTGCAAGTGATGCAGATGAATGCGAGGCTGGTGAGTTAATTCTAAGAGCAGTCCCATCCCAGACTATCAGAGGCCAGCCCCTCTTTGTCCCCTCCGTCCAGGCCTTTCCTTCCTTCCCAGAAAGGCAGCCCTGACCTTAGCGAAACAGAGAGGACCCTCTCCACTTCAATCCGTCGCTTGAGCACCTCCTTCACAAGGCCTTTGTCTGGTCCTTGCTTCACCTTCTCACGCCCAATCAGGTACACACACTTAGGGGAGAGGATGAGGTCTCGCTTGATGCCCTGCAATGAGAACAGATCTGCAGCTGCTGCTTTGCCCGCCCTCGCCAGGGAGAGAGCCCGTTCCCAGGCTTCGCCTCAAGACATGACAAGATCCCTGGTTTGATGGATGGGCCAGGTGGCTTTGATACCAAGACCAAGAACATTCAATCCGAGCACTGCTCCTCACCAACTGACCCAACTGCCTGGGGTTCCCAGCTTACGTGAAAAAAATAGGAAAGGTGCAAAAGAATGGGGGAACCAAGTATTCCCCTATGGATTAGCTCTCTGGGAAGCACCCTGTGAAGGCACCTTGTGTTTTGTCTCAGGATCTTGGATTAGCACAGGGCTTTTCTTGGGGGTCCTGTGATTAGGGAACTTCAGGGCCCTCCATTGTTCTTCCCTACCCCTAGACTGGATTATAATTCACAGCCCCCTAATCCGCATCCTAGTCCATGAGATGCTTTGGGTGGGTGGTAATATGAATCAACCTATCCACCCACAGTGTCGATGTGGATGGGCATGACTAAGAGGGAAAGGGTCTTGCGCACAACAGTTTCCACTTGCACAAACTACAGCTTCCCATCCTAGTGCACAGCTGCTGGGTCTTGGGCCCCCAGAACAAGCAGCAAGAGAAGAGCAGCTGACTTGTCTGCACGCACTCTGCAACTGGATCTCCTGGCCTTCAAGAAAAGCCTAACCTAAACACAAATGCAAACCATCTGGCTCACTCGTATACCTTAAACCGCCTGTCGTATTTGGTGACCGTGTCAGCAAAATCCATCTTTTCCCGCTTGCCCACAAATTGGCGTAGCTCTGGATGGCCATCCATGCCAATGTAGTCCCCCACAAAGTTGCGATTGATGCTGTTCCGCCTTCTCTCTTTCTTGTTCAGCAGCAGATCCGAGGCTTTGCACGGGGAAGAACAGTGAGAGAGAGAGAGTTCCACATGGACTTCAGAGTGACAATTTGCTGCACATGTCAGGACTGAACCTTGAAGAATTGAGCCCAGATCCAGCCACAGCATGTAGGATCTAGACTCTGCCAAACCAGGTTGGAGAAACCTGGCTGCAATCCCTTCCCAAGCTCCCTTCCTAACCTTTCCAGAGAAGGTTCATTTCCTCTATAGCTTCTGCCTCTTTTTCCCCAGCTCTCTCATACTTAGATTGAGTAGAACTGTTATAAGAGAATTGGGGCAGAAACCAGAGCTTTGCTTCACACTGTACCTAAATTGTTTAGGTACAGTGAGTCCTGCCTGCAGGATCAGTTGATTGATTGGTTGCATTTTTGGCCACCCAACTCAAACAAAGTGACTCTGGGTGGTATACAAAAATGTCAGCAAGAAATACAACCCCCAAAAGAAAGCAGCACAATGCATTAAAAACCAACTAAAACAGTAAAATGGCAGCCAGACTCAAATAAGCTGCAACTCAACCAACTTGGGGTCCCCTCATCTGGAACCGCAGGCCTGCAGAGACAGCCGGGCCTTGGTTGCCCTTCTAAAGGCCAGCAGGGTCGGGGCCAGGATTCTCAGATGCCAGGGAGGAAGCAGAGAGGATGACGATGGCAGGGGTGGCTGAGAGAAGCTGCACATCCGAGGGCAGCATGCACACAGGGATGTACTCATTCTATAACCGCTTGAAGAACAGAAGATGCCCATCTTCCGTCTTATTACGTACAGTGAATAATCACATATACCTTCTTCTCTCATTTGTACGTATTTCTTCCTCGCAATGTGTTTCCTCCATGCCTTCTGGATGGCCCTCGCATAGGCATCATACTTTCGTTCCCTCATTTCCTCCAGCAGAAATAACTGCAAGAGAAAGAAAACCCTTCACTGGCCCAACAGTCCTATCTTGATGTTTTAATGGGTGCTGCCCTCTTGGCTCAACAGAGAAACAGAAGGAATCAGAATCCCGAAGAAGGCTATCTGTCAGTCTCATAGAAATCCAGTGACAGAACGGCAGACTCAACTCCCAGTCTGTGGGAGGAGAAAGACCTTCCAGTCCATTTGATGAAGCGTCTCCAAAATTCAAGGGGTAATTGCTTCCCAGAGAAGATGCAAGGATGCAGGCAGAACAGTGATCCCTTGTAGGAGATCTTGGCACCATTAGAAAAGGCAGATAGGGAAACTAGAAGCTTGATCTCCTAGCAAAGCTGCCCAGCACACTTGGGTGCTGGGATCTACATCTTGGGTGGGTGGAGAAGTGCCTTTTGGGTCCTCCACCTCCTGCTCTGAGACATCTCAAGCAAGTTCCATGGGAGCTTTCTTTTGTTCTGTTTGGTTTCAAAAGTAGCTCTTGGAGCACAGACTGAGGTCATTTGGCCAAATTTAGAAAATACAAAATAATTCAGGAAGTCCTTAGATAAACTGAGATTCATCTACCTTAAGGGAAAGCATATTCTACTTAGCGGATAAGAGGAAGCTATTTTCGGAGCTAAAAAGCCATGACTCTCTCAGCCCAGTCAGGGAGTTGTACTGCCTCCAGCCAAAAGACCAGCATCCCTTCTGCATGCGCACTGCTGAAGTTCCGACGCACCAGGATTTGGCTCTGAGAGAGGCCCTTTTCATCCCCTGCAACCAGGGATGCTGCCTAGGACTAACTGGGGATGTCCTGCATGCAAAGCAGGTGCGGTGCTACTGAGCTCTAGGGCCAACCTTTGAGATGCATTTCTAAAACTCGGGCCTCCCTTGCATTGCATCGCCACAAAAATTCAAACCTTCCACGCCAGGACCACGAATAAGAAGGAACAGCTCCGCCCTCTTGCACGGAAGCTGTCTGTGGGGCGTGGTTTCCGAGAGAGAGTCTGACCCTCCCATCCCACACTGTGGTTGTCCCTCAACTGGCACACTTCAGATGTGTCAAACTGCCATCTTCCCCAGCTGACTAAGTGACGGAAATTGTAGTCTGACACATTTGGAAGTGCCCTGTGGAGGACTGCTGTCCTGGGCTTTCTCAGTGGCCCGTCCCATGGAAATGAGCAGGCCACGTTTCACCGTGCTTGACCAGTTTTCTTCTTTCAAAACAATCCCCCGCCTCTTCTCCTTCCAGCATTTCTCCTCTTTCGCTTTAGCTTTCCAGCTGGAGCAGAGAGCTGGCAGAACACCCTGCTCCCCCAGCAAGGTGATTTGCGTGAGTCACTCCATCAGCTGCACTAACTGCAAGCCCTCTGTCCAAACAGAGCTGCCCATCTGATGTAATTAAGGTTCACATCAGACACACTTCCTGTGTCCAGAAAACCCTGGCTAGTGCCTGGCGAGAAGACCAAAAAAAATGCTTGTTACATACAAGAAAAACTGGAAGCAGAAATGAAAAGGGACTTTTTCATGAAAACGAACGCTTCGTTTCCACTGCTGTTCCTTTTCCGATCAGAGTCTCTTAGCCGCCTCCATTGAATAGACACGGTGGATTCACACAGCACATTAAAGTCACAATTGGCTGGATTCATACAACATTCCAAGCCAAAATCAACAAACCTCTTCATGGTTTGTTGTGTTACGTGAACAAGGCCAGCAATTGTACATAACTTTGCGGCCTTATGTCCAACTTCCTACAACCCCAGTAGGAAATTGGGAATTGTCTCCAAAATAGGCACTCTCCTCTTGAGCACCTGCAGAGCACATGAACCTTGAGCACTTGAGCACATGCCCCACAGGCTGATTCCCAGTTGAAAAGCTTTGGACCACAGGGTTCCCATTCCCATCACACGCACTGGGGGAAAAGAGGAGCAGTGTATTGTAGACAGGACAGGTGGGGCAGTTGCCCTTGACCTGGAGCAGAGTGTTCAGGACACGTCTGTTCCACAGCTCGTTATAAATCGTGCAAGGGGTCCGGAGCAGAGAGCTGTTAGTGCCAGACTACATTTCCCAGGGTGGGGGCGGGAGCGGGCAGGTTACTGGCAGTCTCATGAGGTATAAAATTGAAAGCAGGTCAGAGACTCACAGACTCTGGTGCTTTGATGAAGACTTTAGTTCTCCCAAGCTGGAATTGGTCAGGATCCATGTTTACAGAATGGAGCAGGTGGAGCACTCCCTGTTTTTCATCTCCCTTCCAAGACGGCCAGGTCTCTTTAGTCAGGATGGCGTACCTTCGAGGAGAGAGACTGCGCACTCGGTCTGTCGTAGCCCATGCTGGGGGGAGCATGAGAATGGCTCGAAGAGGTCCTGCCCTCTTTGCCCATAAAATGTCCCAATTCAGCCTGTGCCAGAATGCCCAGCGGGGGGCAGAGCTGGCGTACGGGAGGATGGACCAACTGTTTGAATCAAGTGGTTTTGCCATTTCTGCGTGGCTGGTTTCCCCAAGAGCCTCACAAGGCCTATGCCTAGGAAGCAGCAGGATGCCCTCCGGACCCTCTGGACTGCAGCTGCCACAGCCCCTTGCCCTCCACCAGGCTGGCGAGGGCTGCCAGGAGTGAGGCCAGAGCATCTGTCAGGCACCAGACTGCCTATTCTCAATCTTCACAAAAGCTGAAGGAACAAGGTCCTAAACTGACAATCCTCTAAGTGGGACAACCACAACCGCCCAGTTCAAAGATTCAAGGGAACGATTTTATCTTAATGCCACCAACAGCCCGAGAGTAAGAAACCGGCTCAGTCGCCAGGGACAGTCTTCTCGTTTCTCCTCTGCGCCAGCCGCAACTGGAAACTCCTGGGAGTCACGGCCGGCGCGGGGGCGTCCCTTGGCCTAAGCAGCCAAGAGAGAAGGAGGCCAACCGAAGGGGAGCAAAGCGCTGTCTGGCCGTTGGCTCCGGGGCCGGGCATCCCGGGGAGGCCCTCCGACCGCCCCGGTCTGGCCTGTGGGCCGCTTCCTCTCCCCCCTCCCCCCGCACTGGAAAGCTCCCCTTGAAAGGGCCTCTGCTTCCCTTCCACGCTCAGCCCCGATGGCAGCGCGAGGGGCGCGTGTCAATCAGCCACCAAAGCCTGTTCTGTGGGCCAGGGCCGCAAGAGGGAGCACATCAAGCCATGCAAAACGCAGAAGAGGAAGCCCTGGAGGCGTCTGGAGCACCCATGGCAGCCCCCCCTCCCCGTTTTAACTTGCTCCAAAAGAAGAGGACCTGAGCGCAGAGAAGCGGGTACCTCTGCAGGAATTTCTGGAACGCTCGTCTGTAGGCGTAACCGGCTCGGCGAACACGGATGTTTTCCCTGAGCCCGAGATACTCCACTTGGTGCTTTACCCTGCAGGGAGAGCGTTAGGAACTGAGCCCAGTGGGCAGGAAGGGGCAGCCGCTGCTTTTGCGCGTGCAAAGAGGAGGACGAGCGGCCGGTAGCTGGCTGGAAGGGAAAAAACCACCAGCTGGCCTGGAAGGAAGCGGCTTGGCGAGAGGCGGTTTGAAAATTGCCTTTTCTCAGACAAAAGAAGGGCCATTTCACAGGTTCTGGTACTTTGACACCGGCAAGTACTGGCAAAAGTCTAAGAAAGGGAAAGAGGATTGTTTGTGCGCCCCCCCCCCCCCGCATTATTCCAATTTCAGCAGGCAGCAATCAGTAAGCAATTTATTTTGAACGATCAGCTCTTTTTACAACCATTTCGAATGATGAGAATAATTACCTTAAAAACACAGGCAGAGGAACGGAGGTGTGTTATCACCGGAAAAAAGCACGTAATGGGATTTTTAAGTCTGGATTATCTCAACGCGGCTTGTGACAACACGGACATCAGAACTGGGAAACTCACTTCTCTGTGCGATGCACCCCGTACTCCGAAGGAGCATTTTCAGCGGCAGGAATGGGGAAAAGGCAGCAGGGCCCCAGCGTCAGATCCCCCTCGAATGATCAGGTGCTGACACCGATCCAATAAGAGCCAACGCGTGCAAGCCCCGTTGAACGGGTGGGTGGTGCAGGCCCCTCCTCGGGTCTTCCCCGCCCCAGTCCCCCCCTTCCAAGCGCAAAGGCCAAGGCGGTGCAGAGCCCATTGGCCCCTCTTGCCCCACTTCGGCTCCGGCCTCCCAGGGACCCCGTACCTGCTTTCCTCCCAGTCACGAGGCTTTTTGGTTTCATTGGGCTTGATGCAGCGGATATAATGGGGAGTGCATTTCATCAGGGTGCCCACCAGGTCGTTGGCTTGTTTCTGCAGGGCAGAGAAATGGGAATTTAGAGCAGCAGCAGCAATTCTGTCCACTCCTTTGGCAAAGGTTATCCCGCCAAAAACATTGGATCCTGAGGGATCCCCCCACTGTCATGAAGCCTCTGCCTTCGGCCAGCCCTGAAAGCTTCGGTTGTGAGGATGCGTTCAACGTTTTCAGGCCAGGATGCTACTCTGCCCATCCCCTGGTGGGACACAGCGGGCAGTGCGCTTGGGAGGGCCAAGGGGCAGCCCTGCTGAAGGTGACTGGCTGTGCCAGCCCAGAAGCAGGGGGGCCAGGCAGGAGGTAAGGGCTGACACGCACGCTCAGAGCCGTGTCATTGTCTTTTGCAGGAGGAGCAACAGAAGGGACAGATACGGATGCAGCCACGCAGGCTTGGTGTGCAAGTGAGGGTGGCCAACCACCAGACGCTCTCCAGTTGCACAGGTTGGGCAAATCTCGTTTTCCCATTAAATTTCCGCTGGGCTCCTGTTTTTAAATTAGGCTTCGTAACTCAAGCAGGAGCATTTGGATACTCCTGAAGCAACCCCTATCCCCTCCGGGTGCTGAAAAGACCAAGACCTCCACACGGGCCCCCACCCAACAGCACCCACCTTGATCTTGCTGCCAGCAGTGGTGGGTCGGCCTTTCTTATCGGCTTGGAGGTTCTCTGGAAACAGAGCCTTTATAAAAGGCCTGGGGGGAGGAGGGGAAGCAGAGTGTCAGCAGGGGGCACGGAGCAGCAGCTGGAGACCGAGGAGGAGGTGGGCGGATTTAGTCTGCTGCAGTTTGCCACTGGCAGCCCCCCGGCCTCTGCCGACCCCTTTGGCTAAAAACTGGGGGTGCCGTTTCCTGCCATTTGAAGCAGGAAGCACAGTGAAATGGCAGTACAGTTTAATGTAGTAACTCTAAAAGCAACACTAGGAAATCAGGAACGCAGATCCCAGCCCGGCCCATCTGCCTCGTCCCCGTGCCTGCTCAGCGCCCCAAGCCTTCCGCGTGGCCCCCGGCCCCCACAGGTCAGGCGCCTCGGATAGGGTGAGCCAATACGCAAACTGCAAAAGGGGTCCTTCCGGCCCACTGGACAGCGGTTACAGTATTTTTGCATTTAGGAAACCAAAAGGCGGCTGAGCCTTTCTTCAGCATTCCAACTCCAGGACTCATATCCTGGAGCAGGACGCAGATCTCCTTTAGCTTCCCTCGTGTCTCGTTAGCCAGCTACCTACAGGCTCTCGTGCCATTTCTGATTAGGTTAACATCTGTTCTGTTGCTCTTGACGTGCTGGTTTCTTCAAAATCCATTTTTGCACCCCCAGGCTTTTGTGCAAGCCTGCGCTTCTTCCTGGCTTGCTTAAGAGTTCCCCCTTCCAAAGGAAGGCTGAGTGCTTTCTGGTTTCGGAATAAGAGCTTTCTTGGCACCGCTTGCCAGCCAGGCTGGGGACTGTTCGGGCTTTGGGAATACCCAGCTAATCTTGCAGAATGCACGCCGAGCTCCTGTCACTGCCATTTAGAGTAGCCCACAAATGTCCTGGCAAGATCGTATTATGTGTAAGCAAAAGGAGCCCTGTCTTACGTACAGTTCGCTGCTTTGCACGAGCTCAATCAAGTCCATGAACAGAACGTCTCGGTTCCTCTCACAGAATCCATCCATGTCGTAGGAGACCTGATGGGGAGAGAGGGAACCAATCCAGCCTCAGCCGGCTTGGCCAGGAAGACACCTGGCGAGGAAGAGGCCCTTCTCCAGTAGAAAAGCAAAGCTGTGCTAGCTCCCAGTGTGGAATTTTGACAAATCCAGCAATTAGTTGTATCACAGTGTAAAGCAGTCATATCCAGGGCCTTTGGAAGGCCCTAATCCAGGGCCTTTCAAATAAATCAGACAAAAACTCTGATACGGCCTTTCCGGCTGGGAATGGGAGCCCTCCCTGAATACTCAGTGTGGAAATCCTGGTACCTTTCCGGCATAATGATGGATGATGAAGCCCTGATTCCAGCTGTTGAAATGCTCGTGGGTCCCAATCTGCATTTGCAGCTTCTGCAGCAATGTCTGGTCTGCTCCTTCCCCAACAGCATGCATTGTGGCACAGACATCATCCAGGATGCTCATGATGCCAGGTGGATTCTGGTGCAACAATAGAAACAGGAAGTAAAACTTAGGAAGGATGCTTGTCCTCAATTCTGGTGCATTTTAGGATTGACTGGTATTGGATGGCTTTAATTAGAGAGTTGTTGGCCACAATGGAAAGGATTGTAGCCCTTTTCTGAATTCAATTGCTGGCATTGCCAGTCAACAGCATCAAGGAAGGGACGATAGAGACGAGTCTCGGCCTGTGGAGACCCTCCCACGCTTACCACTTTGTTCTCTATGAGGTCACAAACAATTTTGTTGTTGAAGTAATCTATGGGCGTCCAACGAATCCCTTCCTGAACGTATTCCTCCTACAATACAGAAGTGAAGGCTTGGAAATGCACCCAGAGGAACTCTATGTATGTGGACTCAAAAACTTGGCAACATCAAAGCTGCTGTTTGATAGAGAGACGCAACAGAGCAGGGAATGGCTGTCCTTCATAAAGAGGACTACTCTCCCCAGGGCCAAAATCCAAATAAGGTGCATCCGTTTACTTGCTAATGACAGCCTAGCCTAGCTAGCTTGGCAGGCCATAAGAAGCAGGCCTGTCAAAATCCCCTCCTCTTCAAAGTAGCTAAAAAGCCCAGGGTCAAAAGATCAGCTGGCCCGGATTAAACGCAACCACTCTGAGTATGCCGTCTTTAGTAGTGTTGCTGCGGCTCTTAAAAGCAGTGGGTATATTTGGAAGAAGTGGGATAGAGGAAGAAAGCATCATCATAACCACTGCCAGGATAAATATTCTTGGCAAGAAGCCCACAAAAGTGGTGGCTTATGGACCTGCCCGGTCAACCCTACCTTTGTGGGCCCAGAGGGGAAAGCCGCCACTTTTGCAGAGCTCGGCTGTAAGATTGATTCTTACCGGCCGGGTGTGAGCAGGGTTGGGCCACAGAGAAATCCCTGGACTGAGCAAGGAAGGAGATGCAAGGAATCAGAAGAGGACAGAGCTAGGGTGTCATTGCGGGTGTTTCAGTGCCCACGAAGAATCATTTTCTTTGGGGGCTACTCAGGATCTATTGGCTTAAAAGCAGCAAGGTACCTCCTAGGAGCTTGTCCAGCTGTTGTGGAACTAAATCTGAACTTTGCATAAATCTCTGATCTGGCTGGAATTCCTCAGAAGAAGACAAAGGCTGCATATGGCAGAGTGTACTCCTCTTCCTGTTTCCACAGGCAGCGGCTGTAGGAGTCACTTCGGACGCTGGAAAGACAGCCTGAGAGGCTGCGTCCAGGTGAAACACAACTAAAGGCTTGTGTAGGAATCGGCAAGTTTTCCCACTGCACAGAACTGGTCCTCCACCTCCTTTCCTTGCTTTGCAACCTGGTGAAGAGCTCCAAGTCACACACGCTTAGGAAACAGCACAACTCAAGGAATGAGATCCACCAGGCTGGTTTTAAACAACGCCTGTGGTTCCCACAAGGATTTTAGGGAGCAAAATACGCAAATGTACACGCTCTTCAAAATGGCAGGTAGCAAAGGAAAATAAAAGCCACCCGCCCCCCTCTTTGAAAGAGGCAGGCAGGAAATGGAGAAAACAGAAGTGCCCCCGTTTTAGAGGCCCGTCCAACGCAAACGCGCAGCCAGCCAGTTTTTCCACATCGGACGGCGAGTCAGTATGCATGGGGAAGTCATATGATGTGGAGATTGCTCTGGGGCACGAGGCTCCCTCTCCAATCACTGGATCAGAGGAGAAAATGTTCCGGCAGCCGCAGCTGGCTGTGTTCACATCCAGGCTGGGCGGGCTAAACCGCCACAGCTGTCTCTCCATCTCGCTTGGCAAGGCATTCCCTTTGGACAACCATCAGCTGAAAGGCTTCCCACCCCGAGGGAGAGAAAAACATTCCCAGGATTTCTCTCAAATCTTTCAGATTTACCTGCTCTGCTTTCAGGGTCAGCTCAATAAAGATCTGCTGCAGCTTTTCGTTGACAAAATTGATGCAAAATTGCTCAAACCCATTTTTCTGGAATCAAAAACAAACCATAGAAAGATTAACATCAAGCTGCCCATACCCACCTCTCTTTTTACCAAATTAAGCTGATCCAGTTGTCTTTTTCTGCATAATATTTTAGTGACCTTCCCAGCTTATATTTACTTGTCTGCTGTGAGCCTTTTCACAGAGGTCAGTGACCTCAGTTCTCCAAAACTGCTTCCAAAATTTGAATTTCCCTTAGAACAGCTGTTTTTGGCTCTATGCCCAGAAAAACTCAGAGCTTCTGTTTTTTTTTTCCCCTAAAATGCCTCACAGCCCCCTTTTGCACAGCTCCATTTAGGCCCAAAATTCTGCCCTAGCTTACATTAAATGCTTTGTTTTAAATTAATTGATGTTTCCAATTATAGGAAGCAATACATTTGGGCTGACATCATCATCCTGCAACATTTACCCCACCTCCCTCCCCCAGATGGTTTTACTGCAGAAAGGCAAGACTAATAAAGTAATCCTAAAACATAAATAAAACTCATTCCAACAGCCTGAACTCACTTCGTAGTCCAGCAGGACCAACAGTATAATCCTGGACACGTTTGCTGGGAAATAGCTGCCACGGTGTTTGTGGAATTTGCTCCTCAGCGAGCGTTATTTAGCACCGCAGCCAGAGGAGGACATTCACAGGCAGCAAATGCAGCTTCCCCAACCGTGACACCTTTTCCTGTATTCTGTAACCAAATAGCAGCTATTCATTTGGAGGGGGGAATGCTGTTGATAACCCTGTTGTGGGAAGGGCAACCCCTTCTCCCTGCTTCCAAGCGGGAGAGATTGCGCCCTGGGGAGCTGTAAAAAATATGACCCTCCTGCTGCTCAGTTAGAGATCCCTAAAAGGGAGAGCCCTTTGTGTCTCAGACTCCAGCTCCTGGCTAGGGAGGGCCCCAGCCCCAGCCCCAGCCCCAGCCCCAGCCCCAACCCATCAGACGGGCAAAGAGAGAGGGCCGCCTTCACAGCCCTGGCCAGCAGACGGCGCCGGGGCGTGCAGTAAAGACATCGCCTTCTGCTTCAGGCCAGCTTGGAGCTACCGGCGCCCGGCCGAGGGCTTCTGCTTCCCGCTGGCCCCTGGACCCAAAGGTGGGGCCTCTGAACAGACCCACCCCAGTGGTGCAGGGATCGAGTAATTCTTCCAGAGCCTTTCTACCCACAAAAGGACTGGCCATTTTGCTACCGCAAAGCTCCCTAATCAATCTGCAGGTCTTTACCTGAAATATTTCAAAGCCGTAGATGTCCAGGACACCAATATTATACTCTTGATTATCTTTTTCCATTGCCTTATTGATGGACTGACAAAACAAAATGGGGGGGAAAGTATTCCCATGAAAACAAGAAATGTAACTTTGAAATGAGTGTGATACAGTGAATTAAACCTGAGTAAAAAGGCAGTCTTTTTGCTTGTTAAAGGTTACAATGCCATTTTAAGTGCACTTGAGAAATGCAAGGCCCTCTTTGACCTTGCCCAGGAAAGAACTTCTCTGAGGAATTTTTATGCCAGTTCTTCTGCCATACCAACAACAGGAGGCCCTAAATCTCCCCCCCCCAGGGCAGCACCCTCTCAATGGGCACAAAGGGCAGAGTGACTTGGAATGTCATCTGCCAAATGTTGATGATGCAGCAATTTGAAGCAGCTGCTTTCAAGCCACAACATGGAGATGCAGGAGGCTTGAAAACAGCCACTTTGAATTGCTGCATTTTGCAGATCCTTCTGAAACCTCTTTGGGGAAGTGTTGCTGATGAGGGATGCCAAGGAGGGATATTCTCATGGCGATTTTATGCCTTTACAGTTTGCAAATAGCTGTAAACTGCCGGGAATCTATTTGAGGTTGGCAGAATACAACTTTTTGTAATAAATGCATCAATAATCCTCATGACAGACCCCACTCTCCCGCTCCCTTCCCACCACGGGGAGACAGTGTGTTGAAGGCCACCTACGTCCACCAAGTAGTCAAAGACCCTGGCGTGAAGCGCCTTGGCCAAGGCGTCCCTGGTGTAACACGCTTGCTCCACGTTGAGGGTCACGTTGATGCATTCCGATTTGCCGCCCCACTTGCTGTCCATCTGCCTGCTGGTCAGTTTCTCCTTAAGCCGGCACTGGTTAATTCCCAGGAGGAAAGCTGGGAATGCCAGAACTGCAGCATATCAAAGGAAAACCATAGTGAGGCAACAGACTGCGAAACGAGAGAGGCAGCTTTGTCTGGAAAAGCGGCAGTAGGCATCCGAAGCGTCTTGGAAGATGCTTCTGCTCAGCCAGCTGGCTTTCTAGTTACCACAGGTCTCTCCTGAATGCCAGAACTGGACCAGGCATGCCCATAATCCACTTGGCACCCCTCCCCCAGGACAGGAGGACAAGAGGTGGAGACCTTGGAAGTTCTTCAGAATGTGGCTGGCTGGGGGCCCAGAGGGAGAGGCAAGCAGACGAGTGGCCGGAGGAGGAGGAGGCGGAAGGATAGCGTTTTGTTTAGAGCCCCATCCCACCCGGGGCAGAGGGCATTGCATCGGAGTGCATGGGAAGACATTCCATGCTTTGCACCCCCTAAACCAGATCAGTCTCCAGTTCTCCTCTTTGGGGTAGAGGAGAAACTACGGAAATCGCCAGTGTGCCTGGCATTTCTTGGCTGCATGGATGTGGCGCTTCCAGATGATGGCCCTCCACCCTTGTGTGACCCTCAGGGGGAGAGCAAAGTCGTGTGACCCTCGGGGCTCCCCCTTCGGCCCTTGGCCACCACTCCAACCCAGCCCGAGAGGGGCTACCTACACTCCTCGCTCTCCACTGCAGCGTAGTTGCCAGCTTCCTTGAAGCTGATGTTGCCCAGGTGAAGCACCCCTGCCACAATCTGGATCACCAAAGCCTGCTCTTCGGCAGAGATCCCAATGACATTCATGGCATGCTGCAGAGATCGAGATTGGGAGAAGAGAGAGGAGCCGGTGGGTTGCAAGCGCATCCAAAGGACTAAATCAATTTGGGTCAATTAACAGCAGTCAATATTTCTATGTTATCTTTAGAGCGTTTGGAACAGTTTCCTTGTCACAGTCCTGAATCAGGCTTGTGCTTTTCCAGCTCTCTGAAAGGGCAAAAAAATGCTGATTTATTTCATTTTCAATGGAAGCAGAGCATCCAGGGAGGCAGCCCATGTGAAGACCAGTCTTTTGCAGATCCACACGCCATTGCTGTAGGCTGCCTGTTCTCACCACAGTAAGCTAATTCAAACAAAAAGAACTTGGAAGTTTCCAGGCATCTTTTAAAAAAAAAAACATTTTAAAAGCACAACAAGCAAAAGGCAGAAGGTATAAATCTCTTGAACTCTAAAGCAAGAAATGCTTTTCAGAGTTTATGCTCTCCAGCTGTTTCTCGCCATGTAACACAGCGAGGTGGAGGAGGTATTTAAGCGACAGCAGAAGAGGACAAGCAATCTGCTTAAAAACCTTCTTCCCAAATGACTAAACATGCCTTTATTTATTTATTTGCTTGCTCACTTGTTCAGGTTAAGATTTTACAGATTGAGGAAAAAACATCTTGTCCTCTATTTTATCTGACTTCTCAGCTCAGGGAACAGAGAAGGAAATCCAGGTGGGTAAAACAGGGAGGGTCCACAAGGGTCACCAAAAAATCCAGAATCTTTGGCAATATGCAGGGGGAAGACAAGGACTCCGGAACCAACCAAATCAACAGGGCAAGAGAGAACCAGAAGATGAAGAGTGTGGACTGCGCACGGTAGTCAGATTTTGGTAGAAAAGAAGATTACAGCATAATGGTCCATTTTTAAAACCACCTCTGTGGATGGAAAAGAGGTTCTAAAGCCATAGAATTTTTCTCCAGAGTGGCTAATGGACAATTCGGCATTTAGAGCGCCTCTCCAGCCTCGTCCCACAAGCTTCTTGGGCCCCCTTGTAATAACCGACCCCCACAGGCCATCGCGGCCCCTCTCAGTCATTCTCGGAAAAGGAGCAGCTTTGCTACACCTAAGATCGGATCAGGAGGAGGATGAAAACAAGGATGGGCACGGAAAGAGATTCCTCTAGGACTTCTTCGGCAAAAAGCCGATTGACTGTATATGTAAACCTTACATAAATGGTCTTTGTTCTCACACATGCGGCAATTAGGACACATTTCTCACAGATGCTGCTCTGATTTAAAGGGGGAGTGCGGAAGGGGGAGGTGGGGTAAAGTTACCAGAGTTTCCTGGAAATCAGATTTGTCATTGATGTCTTCCACTTTGTAGGATCCTGAGAGGCTCAAGTAGTGATAGTAATCCATACTGGTGATGCCAAGGCTGGTCTTTTGCTCACTGGAGGCACCCTCAATCAGCTGCAGGATAAACCCCCCAAATGGTAAGTTAGCCCGTTTTGTGTTGTGTTTGGGAGAGGTAGAGAATAATGGGGCTTCATTTATGGGAGGGGCTTACTAGCTGGGGGATTATGGGGGAAGTAGTCCAAAAGGCCTGGGAAGCTCCAGACGACCCTACTGAAGGAGAACTTGTGGAGAAGTTCTGGTGGCGCTCGTTCAAAGCATCGTGCCTCCCCCCTCCCCAGGCAATCTCGGACCTGGTAAAAAATGTGGAAGCTCCTTTCCCCAGGATTCCTCATGACCACTCGTGACTTCTCCAGCAGGAAGTTGGAGATCTTGCCTCCATCTGGCTCCCCACCTGGACTGAACTGGATTTCAAAGTATTTCCCCTGCAACAAATGGAAGATGTAGGTTACTGAATGAGGGTGAAATAAACACAAGCCTCAGCTCTGGGCTTCTAACAGTTGGCTGTGGGCGTTTTGCCCACCCGTTAAAGCAGAATGGCTAAAGGAATAATTTCCCCCAGGCATTTTCTGTGTGAAATCCTCAGCTGGAGAGAAAGAAAGGCTTCTTTTCTTAATGGGGGTCAAAATAGCATCACAAGGGATGCTCGGTTATCCCCTTGTATCCCACCCCCCCAACCCTTTCCCTCCAGAATAGAACGAAAGCGGGCATAGGAGCACCAGCAACGGGGAGAAAAGAAGAAAGAGAATGACTGTGATGACCCATCTGGTGCTGTTTCGGCAAGGTGCCAAGACAAACGACTCACAAATCTGCTGGAATTGTTGTTCCGCACAGTTTTGGCATTCCCAAAGGCCTCCAGGAGAGGGTTAGACTGCAGAATTATATCCTTCACATGCTGAAAGCGAGAGAACGGAAGGTAGGCTTTGGATTAAAATGCCCCTCCTTCACCTTCCCCTTTCACAAGTAAATGGTGCTGAGCTAGACCATCCCATCTGACCCTACAAGCCCATTTTTGTAGGATCCCGAGCCAGACCACTTGGTCCATAACCCAAAACCGCCTTCTGCGACGTGCAGGCAGGGCTTCCGGCAAACGTATTTGCAGCCATTTAGGAGCAGTTGGGCAGGGAACATGGGCAAGCAGGCACTCTGGCCCGGTGGGTCTTACCCTGGGACTGTTTGACAAAGACAGGCATCTCCCCTCCCCTGTTACAGTGGAGAAGACAGGCCACTGGCCACACTGTCTTGGGCCACTGGTGGTGACTCAAGCAGACTGTGCTGGGGAAGACTGGCATCATTCTGCACCCTTTGGCCTCATCAGTAATGGGCTTTTCTGCACGTTGATGTCCACACTCAATACGGGAAGGCAGAAGGGCGCGTCTCGGGCCACCCAAAAGACCCCCCCTTTATTTATTTATTTATTTATTTATTTATTTATTTTTCAAAGTTTGCTACCACCCATCTCCCCCAAAAGGGGGACTCTGGGCGGTTTACAATAAAATCAAGGCTATAATAATAACATTATTATTCCCTGTATTAACACCTTTTCTTCTCAGGACTCACAGGAGGACCCCTGCCTAGACAGTTAGGATGCCATTCATGACGCCAAGGTCGAAATCAATTAGCAATCTCCCCTGAGCCATAAAGACTCCTGGCTCCTCTGTTACCGGTTTTCTGGCAGCGGTGCCGTCTAAATTTGGCTCCCGGTGGAAAAAATGGAACCCTTCCCCTTCCTAGAAATAACCGAATGGCTTATTTTTGGTATGCGGTTAAACCCATGCCAAAAACAACAGTCGCTCCTCCTCTGGCTGCTTACGGACTCAGAACCCGGCAGGCTGTGATCTTCCACGGTAACGCAGGAAGGACGCGATCGGCCGGACTGCAGCAGCGCAAATGAACGACCGGGAGCCAAACCCAACAGAAGCAGCCGCCTCAGGGAAGGACGCCCGCCAATGCTTGCCCAGAGAGGTCCCTTCCTCTACCCTCCCCTCACCTGCACTTTG
The DNA here is from genome assembly GCF_035149785.1 of Candoia aspera. NCBI lineage: Eukaryota > Metazoa > Chordata > Lepidosauria > Squamata > Candoiidae > Candoia > Candoia aspera. The sequence continues at coordinate 754,721 of NC_086165.1, forward strand.
GGGCCTCCTCCTGATATTTTGGAGATGTAACTCATGATGTACTTGGCTCCCACCGTCTTCCCGGCACCACTTTCACCGCTGAGAAAAAATGGAGCAGTAATCATTACAATCATTCCGAAAGAGACAAGGTTGAGGTTTATGAGTCCCAGAAGCCTTGGCCTCGTGCGCTCCCACCGGCCCCAAGCAGGAGAGTAAAAGCTCACTCCTCCCTCGTCGCTTCACCCAACCCCCTGAAGCGTGACTTAGGCTTCGTTGGCGCCCAATCCCAATTGGAAGCCAGGACTCAAACTGAGTGTACCATCCTGGATTGCGGGCCAACCCTGGCTTGCCAGGCTTAGATACAGCGACAAGCGTTGCTTTCTAGGACACCAGCCACAGAGACACCCTACCTCTGTGCCTCTGGAGAGGGAGTTGCCTGAAAGGGCCCACCCTGCCAGACCAAGGCTTGGGACCACCCTGAGCAGCCCCATCATGAGCTTTAGATCCCCTTTTTCTGCAAATGTGCATGGTTTCATCGATCAGAATCCTGATGAATTTGTTAAGTATAAAAAGTATAAAACTCAGCAGGACAAGAATGCAATATTTATGAACTACAGTAAGCAGACATGAGGCTGCTCGACTCCTTCTGAGTCCTACTTAAGTACCAGTGGAGCCCTCCTGGGAACTGTGGCCATTCCAGCCAAAGGTTCCTTGTAGGGCAACTGTCCACTTGTCCCCTCCTCCCCTGTTGCTTTTCCAATAAGTAGCAGGCAAATGCGTTCTCTTTTCTAATTCTGTCCCTCTCGGGGCTCCCCCACCAGACATGTTCTGCAAAAGCATGCATTTCAAAAATAAAGCCAGGATATGTGACCGAAACCACTAGGAAAGAAGCATTATGGAAACTCTATTTTGGTACCTATTAGCTGTTCCCATCTACAGTTACAAAAATACTGCAGTGGCCATTGAAGATTTTTGAAAGTCAACACAAAGAGGAAAAAGTCAGCAGAAAAGAAAAACACACACACACATAGTGTGGCTCAAAAGTTTTGGCTTAGTGTGATGACTGTGCACCTACCCACTACAGTTTAGCGTTTTGTGTCAAGTATGATGGCTTCTCCAACAAACAGTGGTTTAAAAATTTGGCTTAGCATCGGTGAATGCAGTCAAAGAATTTTTGCAGCCTTCAAGATCAGGATTAAGTTTTCAAATGAAGTATTTTAAATCTTGCCGTTGCTTCCCTTTCAAAAGCCAAAACATATAACATGCCTTGTGTTTTTTTAAAAAATAACAAAGAAACCAATATGCTTGGCATAATACACCTAAACCTGGTGACTGAAAGCAGAACCTGCTATATATTTTCTCAGAAGTTAATCCCACCAAGTTCAAGGTTAGGATCCAGATCATGGCCTGGCAACTCCCAGTCCTCTTCAGGATGCAGTCTCTTTGAGCAAGAGAGACACAGGCCATTAGCCCGCCAAATGAGGCTGCACTATATGCTAAAATAAATCACAAAGCCGATGTATTATTGAATTAAGCGAAAAATCAAGGATCCATTTGACACCAGAATAAAATAGGATTTTGGCTGCTGGAGGTTGCAACCAAGGCAGAGTCCAAGCTGCCCTGTTGCTGGGCGGTCATTAAATGTTTGTCCGGCATTACAGAGGAGCAGCAACAGTCAGCCAGAGTGCTCGAGGGATGCTTGGTTAGAGACAGGAGAAAGACGTTTTCAGCCCTCAGGGGACCCTGTTGTTCTGGCTGGGCAGCATCTCAGCTGCCCCATCTTGCAAAGAAGCAGGAACCTCCTGGCCTTGGCAGCAGCCAGGCTGGCCCCACAGGCAGCAGGGACTCTCTTTAGATCCGGGCAAAGAAGTGACACCCCCCCACACCTTCTTCAGCCAACTGCTACTTCCAGAAAACACCAAGTTTCTGCCAGGTCTCCCCCTTCTCTTGGGGCACCAGTTACCTTTGTCTGAGGACCTGAGAATAACGGTCTTTCTGTTGCTGGCTTGAGGGCTCTGTTGCTTCATGCGCTACAAAACAGCCGCGGAGGCACCTTCAGCATTGTTTCATTGAAAGCCTTGCCAGCTCCTTTGCATCAGCATATCATCACATGACTGTGACCATAGTTTTGTTCTTTTCATGGTCTGTGTTTATTCCATGACACTTCCAGTGTCAGGAAAAGATCCTTGTGGCATCCAAACACGAATGCCAGAAAGTCCACAGAGAGGAGAGAACACCTGTGCTGTCATGCGACTGCAAAGACGCACGTCCTGGGCAGCTTGATGGCAACTGCACCGTGCCAAGTTTCAAGCGAAACAAAAAAGGATTTCTAACCAAGCCTCTCTTTGTGTCCTCAGCCACATGGGTGGTGAATTCCTGTAAGTGGCAGATACTGCATTTCTTTAAAAAACTTAGGAAACCAGAAATAGAAATCAAAAAGCCACAATGATGACAAGTTAGGAAAAAAACAAGGCTGGCTGCTTCCAGTCTAAGACTGTAGGCCACAAGCAGAGATGGCAGAAAAGTACTTGAAGACGCCACAAGTCTATTCTTTCCGCCGTTTGCGGTGCAAATTGATTGTTGTGCCCCTGAGAATCATGGACCCCCCAGCTTAACACAGCAGGGAAGAGGGGACCTCCCGAGGGAGGGGGAAGCAGGATCCAGAGAGCCAGCTGGCCCAGCTCAGGTGGGTGTTTTCTAACACAGAACTGCACACTTTTTTTTCAAAAGCCAAAGAGACACGTTTTGCCCCGCCCTTGAGGGACTGGAGAGATTAATCAGTTTCACTAGCCTACGAAAGGCACCCTAAATAAAAACTGCTCACAAATGTGCACTGGGAAGTAAGCTCATTTCCCCTTAAGGTATACATACCTCCCTCAAAACAACACACATGATTTCTCTGTGCATTCCATGTTGCATGCTTCCTTAAGCAGGAAACTGCAACACGCAATTCAAGTAAGTTCATATTTTTCATTTATTTATTTATTTATCAAACTTGTATATCCGCCCATCTCACAAAAGCGACTCTGGGCGGCATATAACAGTCCGATAAAAGAAAGGCTGAGTGTCTCCTGGTTCACAGGTTCACCTAGGAAATGCAAATTGGCCTGGTTTGCTGCAGTTCCAACCAGGTGGTCCCTTGTGCACATAGGTACATTCCTCACCATCACCACATGTGTGGTTCAGCTTCAGGCTTTTCATGATCTGCTGGGCATCACTTCACCAGGATGGTGTGTCAGTAACAGCTTCTCTGAGTCCTTTTTAAGCTTGATGCTGTCCAGCCACCTTGTCTTTCCTCAGCCTTTTTTTTCTTTTTGGTTGCCTGTGATTTTTCCAGGCACCAGGGTCTTCTGCAAGGACTTGTGCCTTCCCACTCTCTCTCCACAATATTTAAGCTCTAGCTTATTGGTAGTGCTTCCAGCAGTTTTAGTCTCAATTTCTTCTAGTCCAACATTTTTCATTATACTGTATGTTCTTCATGGAAGTTAAGCGAACCAGCAGTTGTATATAACCTTGGGACCTCCTTTCTAATTGTGAACCACTTAATTGCTCCACATTCTGTTCTGACTGGGGCTTCCTGGTCATACCAATTATTCAGTAGACAGAGGAGGTGACCCAAAGAGCCCGTGTTTTTAAGGGCTACCCAGAGTTTGGCAGACAACACAGAGAGACAACTTTGGGGAGATCCCTTGCCCTTTTCATTATCCATCAAACAGTCGCCATGTGATCTTGGGTGCTTCTAATCTAGTTTGTACATCCCACATATTTATTTTACTTATTTATTTATCAAATTTCTCTGCCACCCATCTCATACACGGCGACTCTGGGTGGCTGGATTGCAAAATCTGGATTGCAAGATCATTCACATTATCTCATGAGCATGTGAGATGAGCACATAACTGCTAGGTAATTCAAACTTTTTTAGCACTGCCCTTTTTTGGTACAAGGATATAAACGGGTCTTTTCCAGTCTCTGCTGTGTTTTCCTTACCTGCTTACAGCCGCATGCATCACTTTCCCTGCATCTGTGTCTACAATTTTAAACAGTTCTGCTGCTATTTCATCCGCTCCTGAAACGTTGTGTTGGAAATATTTGCTAGGGCCCATTTGACTTCACTGTGCAGAACAGCTGGCTCTACTTCGGTGATCCCTCCTTTACATCGTCTTCCTCCAAGAGCCCTTCACCTTTGTTCTTTTATCATGCCCATCTGTGCCCTTGGTTCCCATAATCTTCTTAGACAGACCTCTGTCCTTCTCCTTCAGGTGATCTCCCATCCCTTGCTTTGCTTACTGTCCTAACAGTCAGAAATCACGCTGAGATGAGGAGTAGGTCTCTAGTGTTTATTACTGCTACATAAAACAGAATCCTAACAAACTGAAGAAGCGTGGGAAAAACCCAGACAGATAAACCCCAAGAGTTAAGGTGGCTCTGATCTGTGTCTCTTTGAATGGCTGCTTAATTCCTCAGTACTACACATGCGTTTTCCCCCCTGGATAGAGGCCCCTTCCAGCTCGCCATCAGTACTCATGACACTTACACTCAGTGTTTATCTTCATCAGAACATGACACCATGTGACTTCAGCAAAGTCCAGTGTGCCAGGAGACTGTTGCAAGGCTCCTGGTGCACGGGAGGGAGATGCCACCAGCAGGCCACAGTCATGATGCTCCTGCTGCCATCAGCCAAGCCCCAAGTGCAGAAAGGAAGGCCAGTTCCTTACCTGATGATCACACACTGGTTCTCTCTGTCTATAATCATATTCCGGTACATATTATCTGCCAGGGCATAGATGTGTGGTGGGTTTTCATACTGTGCCTAAAGAGGAGAAAGCAGTAAGGCGCAACTTAACAGGCCGTTATAAGTGTAAGAATCGGTTGAAAGGTCACATGAAGAAGAAAGACGTGTGCCCAAAATACCCACCACGTTCCACAAAGGCCTGGAACATATTGGAGAACGAGGCTTGGTGATTAAGCAGCAGCGAGTCATTGGAAAAGTCCAGCATCAGGAAGCTTTTAATGAATTCATTTTCTTAACAAAACTAAGTTTTGAAAAGCTAAAAGAAAATCACTTACAGCTCCCTGGTACATTTCAATTTCTTTCTCTCCGAAATACGGCATCTGCTTGAACGGATTCACAGAGATTAGAACGGATCCAATGTATGTCTGCGTTAGAAAAAGTCAAGGTCGGTGTCATCGCAAGGAACAAAAATGAAGCGGCGGTGGACTTGAGCTATTCCACCTGATATTAAGTGTGATTTCTTTGACTTGGGACATCAAAAGCAAATGGATGAATCGACCTGCGGATGGTGTCACCTAATTTTTTGCCAGTGGAATTTGGACAGTAACAACAGAACTTCGGTTACTTTAGGGCCAGACCACTGAGCCACCCCAGTACAGTTTACCCTGGCTGGCAGAGCCTTTGGGCAATCTCACCCCTTTTCTGTCCTCTGCCGCTTGACCCTCTTCACCTGGGAACTCAGACATGCCATGGATGGGCTGTATTGAGCTGAGGGCTCGACCCCTTCAAAAATTATGCTCAGCTCATTCACCACCTTAATAGGTATCTGCTTCGTTGTTTCACTTTCTTTGGGTTTGATGATGCATCCCTGTCACACCAGCCTTGCCTGAAAGGAGGCTCCCCCTCCAGCGCTGCGGGAGAGAAAGGGAATGCCACTTAAGCCCCTGCTCCCTCTTTATGCCCCCCCCAGTGCCTTTTCCAAGTCAGCTACATTTTTCCAGCACAGAGCGGCAGCTTTGGAGATTGGTGTTAGTGTCTGCTTCACACTGGCACTGTACCCATGATAACCACACCTCCCCCTCCCCCATTCAACACACACTCCTTCCTGACATGGACACAATCAGCCCTCGGTCTTACATACAAAACCCCATTGTTTGGGGTTAATGACTGCAAGGTGATGTCATGCTGCTTAAGAAAAGAAAACCAAGGCAAACAAACCTAAATTCCCAGATGGTGCAAAGCAGCCGCACTTGGAGGAGACCCAAGAAACGGTGGCACCATCCAGGGCATCTGGATGGTAGCTGAAGAACTGACTGCGTGAGCCTAAAACCCCCTGGAGCCACTGTCTGATTAGGAGTACTACCGTCTTATGGGAAGGTTCAGTACCCTTTCCCCACGAAGGCCACTTCGTAGAAAGAGCCCTGAGTGATGCAACAGCTAAACAAGGGAACAGACAAGCAAAGCTGAGGCGGGAGAGGAAGGCTTCATGGCAGATTTGGAAGTGGGCAAACAATGAAGACATGGGCCGGTTGCTTTCAGCCACTTTGGGCTGCATCTCTGCAGGTCCACGTAAGACTGGGGAGGGTGAGCTTGGAGGGGCCAACTTTGGAAAGCCCGGAAGAGGCAGGAGGAGGAGCAGGGTCAGGCTCCATCTCGCTGTGTCAAAGAACGAAAGAGCACCAGCCCAGGGCTGGCACTTGCTGCTGGATTCCAACCAGGAGATGCTCTCAGCCCTTCCAGATAGGCCAGGCCAGGAAACAGACACTCCAAGGACTACTGAGCTCTACTCGTTCATTGCAGGATTTAGCCCCAGAATCCTGAAAGCCAGGCCACCCCTCTGCCCCCTCTTACATCAAAGAGCAGGCATGGCTATCTTGTGTTTTTTCCCAGGGCTAAAGGGATGTTTACCCAAACATTCTTGCATTCCTTCTTCAAGGTTAGCTCCAAAGACACACGTTTCCGTACTTAACCCAAAAGGGTTGAACAGTTCAGCCCCCACCCCCGGCAAGACAATTTGCCAAGGTGCAAAACAAAACCACTCATTCTTTTGAAAATTTTATTTGCTCTCTATATCATGTAGAGAAACCAAGGTAAACAAAAGCACACAGGTTTGTGTGACAACCACAACAGCGCCCAGAAGGACATGACTGCAGGGGTGGGGAGAAGCAGGGGGGTGGGGGAAAATTCTTCCTCCCTTTGCCAAGCAAGAGGGGAGAATGTGGAAAGCTTTCTTTCTGGCTCAGGAGGTGGTATCCAAGGGATGCCTCCCCATCCTGCTTTTCCACTTGGAAAGGCTCCTGCCTGGTCACAGTTCTGCCTTGGATGCCCAGGTGAAGTGCGGGTCAGAGAAGAGGTTTGCTGCATCTTTGATCCTTGGATGGACGCCCCCCCTCCCCAGCCTTCCCAGGGCCTTAATGCTCAGGATTTCTCTCTCTCTCCAGGCTGGCTGGAGCACTGCAGTTCAGCAGTATCAGGAAGGGAAGGTGTCCCCACCCCTTGCATTACTCTCTCTTCTGGTCCAAGGCTAAATTCTGCTGAGTAGTCAGGAGTGGTTTTCTTTTCTGCTGAGATTCTGCCAGAGTGTGTGAGAGCAAGATGAAAGGCGAGCCCCGGTGTCTTTAAACGAGTGGCATCCCTTCATCAGGTGACATTTCCAGCAGCAAAACAGGTCTGGCAGCAGGGCCAGGAGCTGGTTTTCCTCAGCGTTCATGCTGCTTCCACCACTGCCTTCCCCTTTAACTGAGAGACGCTTCTATCGTCAGCTGCTGCCTTCTTTGGGCATCAGCGTCCCAAGACATCTGGAGGGGCAGTTAGCAGAACGCTTCAGTTGGAAAGGAAGTAAAATGAGTGGCCGACTGGGAAAGGAGAGCCTAACTGGGGAGGCTTCTCAGGGTTCCCCAGTTTAGAAGCCGGTGAATGAACACTGCCCAGGCAGGCGCGGGAATCAGCTCCCACAGACCCAGTAAAGGATACAAAAATAAAGTCATCCAGGTACCGCTTCTTGAGGTTCTCCACAATGGAGTCTTCTGAGATCTTGGAAAGAAGGACCATATCGTCCACGCCGCTGTGCTTGACATTGTGGCTCTGCCAGTGATACCGATAATGGCCCTTGCTCCCCTGTGGAGGGAAGAGGCAGAGCAACAAGAGGGAAGTGTTTAGAGGAGCGTAATTAAAACGGAAAACTCATCTTTATCAGACAAACTTGATTTAGAAATTAAAGATTTGTTAGCAAAATATAATAAAACAGACTGCCCAAAGGTCTGTAAACGGCTAGAATTGAGAAGAATTAGATATTCTAAAGATCAAGAAAATTTCAACGCAGCTTCGGCATTCAAAGCAAACAGTTCGATAATGAGATTACTATATTTTTTTAGCATAAAAGTTAAAAAACAGGGATAAGCAATTTATAAAATCAATAGAAGACCCGAAAAATCTGCTGGCACTTGTAATATCAACACATTTGCAAGAGTCTTTGAATTATATACATCTAAAAATCCAACACCTTTAAGAATTATTTAATAAACCAGAATTACCAACACGAGATACTCAACACCTAGATTCATCATTCACCAAATCAGAATTAATAGCAGTCTTCCAGATTTTTTTTAAAAAATGGCCCAGATGCTTTTACCAGTGAATTCTATAAAGAATTCAAGGATATTTTATTTCTGGAATGTTTACAAATATGTAATTTACTACATCAAAGTGAGAAATTTCCTGCTTCATGGCCAAAAATCTAAAATTATGGTTAAAGCTAGGGAAAAAGCCACAGAGGTTATTTCGTATGGTGCTGTTTCAAATGCAGGTTGAATTATACATTCTGATCCAGCTGGATTTATTCTGCCAGGCCTTTGATCGTTGGGCAATAAAGGTCTCTGCAGGAGAGCAAGTCGGAAGCCCCCAAGTGCTGGGAATAGAAGACCGGTTAACAGAATTTCCTTCCCAGCACAGAAGCAGCCAAAAAAGGAATTAACCCAGTGCGATGATTTCCTAACCAAGAGGCATCGTTCCAGCAGGAATACAGCACCTCAGAAGATGCTTCCTGGACAAAGGCAGGCGAACTAAACAAGGGAGCAAAAGAGCCAACAGGAAGAGCTCCCAGCCACACGCCTCGAAAATGCTCAGCAGCATTGTGCAAGAGCATAAAAATAGAATGCAACACGCTCTCCAGTTGTGGCATTCGCTGCAAGTGCAGCATTCCAGATGTTCTTTTTCAAGACAATGGATGACCTAAACTGGGGGCAGGAGAACGGGAAGCAGCTTGGTCTCAGAACAAAGTGGGAGGGGAAAAATGAGGGGAGGAATGCCTTGCCAGCCACAGACCCTACCCTAGGAGAAACGACTGCACCCCTGTGCCCCCCGTGGAAACGAGGGCTGCTTCTCCACAGAGATGCTCCTTGGCAAGATGGAAGTACAAGGGATCGAGGACTGGAGTTTGGTGATCTCCGGCCATAACTAGGATAGAGGTCTCCTACCTCGTCATTGCTGGCAACTAACCTACAGCATCAGCGTGTCCAGTTATCATTACTCATTGCTAGTGTGAATCAGCTCCCAAAAATGTTGCACAGAGTCAGACCTAATGTAATGGCCACAATTATATTTCTGCATTCATTTCCTTCCTTATAATGTTTTGTTGTTTGACCAACACTCCCAGAACAAGCAGATCCAGCTACACCTTTCCAGCGGAGAATAACCTAGGATGGATCCGCATGTGGTGGCATTCAGTCCATAGAAGTCCTTCAGCTTGAGTTTCCACACATTCAGGGCCTGCCACCCAGTGCACAGCCGCCACGGTCACAGGCCATGGAAAAAGCACTCCCTGGACTGAGCTGAGGAAAAATACAGGTTCCCAGAAAGGGTTCTGTGCTAGAGCCAGGCAGATCACATTCCAGACTTCCCCAAAGAAGCCAAAATAAGCAGATACTCCTCAAAGTGCACCAGCAATAATCAGTCCTTAAAATCGCCCAGACAAAAGCTATTCATATTTGTTTTGTGAAAAAAAGTCTGCTTCAGGGAGGAAACATTCCATGGATAGTTTGCCTGTGCCTTGGGAAACGGGCAACGGCTCTCCCTAAACCGTTAGGTCAGAAATGCCCCAAGGCAGGCGTTTCCTGCCAATCCGATGGATGCGCCAGAGAGAGTCCCCGGGAGTTATTTCAGCAGACCCAAGCCACCGCCCCTTTGCAACATGCTTCCCCCGCTGGCCGGGTGGACCCACAGCACAGGCCCACCGGTTGCTTCCAGGATGACTGAGCCAGGCAACGTCAACTGTGTCTGTCTGACTCGCCAAAACGTTTTAGCCAGCCGTCAGGACATTACAAGGGACAGTGAGCCCCAGGGCTCCTCTCTGTTGATTTTTGCCTATTAAAGGAGCTTTTTCACACCCCAAATGGGTAAAGAACAGCAGGTGGACCAGAGCAGGCTCAATGGGGATTTGGTTCTCGTTTGAACTTGGCCCCGCCTGTCCCCATCTGCAAGGCGGAGGCGCTTTCTCGCTTATCTTGCAGAGCACTTGCAGCACTTCCACTGTTTCCAAGAGTATTTAAAGAACTTGCCACCCCCACGCCTTTGTAAACAAAGGCACTGCTGGTTTAAACACAGCAGCTGTTGCTATAGACCCCCCCCCCACCTCAATGCAGCAGGATCCCAGGAGGGTCTAGTCTGGGGAGTTTCTTCGGAAGCCCGATCAATCGTCCACCTTCAAGATGCGTCACCTGGTCAGTTTCTGTGAACCGAGAGAGGTCCAGCCCAGCACCTGCACATCTCAGACTGGAGCTCCCCCAAACCAGCAAAACTCACAAAGGAGTTATTTCACCCAACGGTTTCATGGATTTGGAGACACAAGCCTGGCCTCAGACAGAAGCCAGGATTATGCAAAGGGTTACTTGTCTCCTGCAGCCAGACTTCCTGGCGTGGGCATCCTCTGTCCAGCAGTGGCTCCAGCCCTCCTCTGAGCGGCTTTCCCATGGAGCTGGAGGGAGGGGCAGTCCTGCTGTAGGCCCTCGAGAGGGTGGGACAGATGGGTGCAAACCAGAGCCCGGTCCTCCTCCGCCCCTTCTTTGCTCCCCTGCAAACCCGAGCAGCTGGCTGGGGAGGGGGGCAATACCCTGGGAAGCTCTCCTGTGCAAGCCCCCCCGCCCCGCAAGGGTAAAGGAGGACCACTATGCTCTCGGCCTGCTTCTCCTGCATCTCTTCATAGTGCCCGTTTCCCCCCCCCCCGGCTCTGCCAGGACACCACCATCCATGGCCCAAGCTGGCAGTCAGCAAACAGGGATGAGGGAGCGTTTCCACAGCCGCACTCCAGAGATCTCCCTAACCCCAGAGCATCTGGGTAAAAAGAGTTGACCCAGGACACCAGCAGGCTGGAGAGGACAATAAAGCAAACGGATAGTGCTTTGTCGACTTCCCCTTGCTGGCCCCTCTTCCTGGTGCGCTTCACAGGATCCGTTTCAGCAAGACGGGCACCCTTTGGCTCTCATCCAGCCAAACAGCCGCTTCACCAGATGTGCCAACAGCAGCCTCTTCTTGTGAGCAGCTTTTCCTCAAGCTGCCAGAAATCCCTTGACAGCACCTGTTTTCAGCAAAGTCCCTCAACGCTGACTGCGGAGAGAGCGTGTCTGCACCTGCTGCGCCACCCACAGCTGGGACAGCCGTCACCTTTGTGCACCATTTGCAAGCCCAAGAGAAAAGGGTTTAGGTCAAGGGACGGGCCAACCAGTCCCATGAAAACTGTTTCCCTTCATGACCAAGGACTACATTCTCACCCAAGGTAACCCCAGCAAGAGATAGACCAACTGGCTATCAGTTTACCTGAAAAAAAGTCTAGTTTTTTCTTGCTTTGCTATTAGATAATAGGCAGGAAATTGTTTAACGTAAGCAGATGAAAGACAGCAAGTAGAAGACAGTTCAGAACATACACAGGGCATTAAACCTTCATCCCCAGCAGCTACCTGGTATAATTGGGGGGGGGGGGGCTGGGGGGGGAGTTATTTACTACTGAAGCTTGAGCTAAGACCTGTATCCTGTTTTCTGTTGGGGAAAGACTGCAGCCAAGCACCCATCTGGAAACCAAGCCAAACCACAATATGGTGGTTACCCTTGACTGGGGTATCCCAGCTTCTGCCCTCGTTGTGCCACGCAGGATCCACTGTTCAGTTCCAGTCCTGTTTCAAAAAGCAGTTGCAAGGATAAAATCAGGACGCCCCAGCCCACCCCACAGAAATGGAGCCAAAGCATCCTAATGTGAAAACAGCAGGGGCAGCACATTAAAAAACACCTTCAAAGGCTCTTAGGCCATTCAGTGCCGAAGGAGATTTGCCTGGGTGCCCCTCCCAGGGCCAAGGGTGCCAGGGCTGCATGCTCCAAGGAGTCCCGCAGAGACTAAAGCAGTTACATGGGAGGGGCGTTGCAGGGAAACAGGCAGTGGGGAGGAAGTGGAGATGGCCCTCCCTCCCTCCCTCCTGGTGAGACAGGATGGGCCCCTTCCTGGGCTCAGCCCTTGGCGGGTTTCTCTCGAACAGCCCCAGCTCCACACGCCTCCGTCTTTCCTCTAGGCCTCAGGCCCACGAGCAGCACCAGGAGGGAGTGGGGAGACTTTCCAAAGATGACAGCAGCCTCTGGGATTGGTGGGTGTCTTCAGCTTTGGACCCACAGGATCAGGCCAAGCCCCCCCCCATGCCCACAGCAGAGGCAGAGCAGCTGCGCCCACTGGAGGGCCGGGCCTTGCTTGCCACATCAGCACACACAAGCAGAGCCCCTTGGTACAAGTGTCCTTGGGCAGCGACGGTACCACGAGGAACAGCCCACATTTGGCCAGAGCCCTGCACAAAACTCTACACTCTTTGTCAGTTTCCCTTCTCCCAAGAGCAGAAGCTGCATGAAACGACCCTCGTCTCTGCAAAAATGCTCAGCCTTCTCCCCGGCCACCCTGCAAGTTTCAGCATCAGCTGTCGGGCCTAATTTTTCATTGAGAGTTTGTGCCCCCGCGGGAGCGTTGCCCACGGGCACTCAAGCAGGGCTCCGCCATCGTAAGGACTAGGCTCTTGCAATGAGAGCAAACGTTGGTGCCCTGGGCCATCCCCTGCCTTCCTTCCCTGCCTGAAGAGCTGATCAGTGGGCATAAAAGCGCAGCATCCAAATGTAAGAAGAGAGTTTCCTTTCTGACTCACAGTGCATCGGTCAGAAGGCCAAAGACTGGCCGCCTCAGCCAAGCCCTCCCGACTCCAAAGGGCACTGGCGCACCGGCCCCCCACAGCCCCAGAGGGAGGGCGGCAGCAGCAGCACTCCTCCCCCCTTGCTAAAAGCACATTTCCCACTTAAAAGCGTATTTAAAGAGGCTGACCAGGGACCCTCTTGATTACTTTGCCCGCATCCAAGGCACTAAGGGTTCTTAGTGCAATCAGACCTACGCTGCCATCTGAACAGGAGCTTGCAATTTTACATTAAATAACACTTTTGTGGTTCCCTTATTCATTATTTTGAGCGTCGGGAAAAGAAGAGAATGCTGCCCAAGCAGAAGCTTTTAGGTGCTTTTTAACTCTTCCTCTGAAATTAAAACTGGATCAGATTGGCGTGACCATCTCAGTTGGCACCACGGGGAAGCCCTTTAAGTAATTCAGGGTCAGAGATCTAGGAAAGGGAAGGCCGGGTATTCAAGTGTCAAAACAAATGCATGTTTTACTACGGTAGACATCCCCTGGTCACAAAAGAAAGGATAAGCCAGAAAAAGAAGAGAAAGCATAGCCACTTCTGGTGGGTGTGCAACAGAAAGCTGTTCTGGTCACAGACAGGGAGAATCCCAGGGAGTTTCTGGATTCGCAGCTGGTCTAGAGAGGAGAGGGGTTCGTTGGCTGGATAACTTCCGAGGGCCGGAGGAGGGGGCTCAGTTCCCAAAGGCCCACTAAGAGAGCCCTGGGCTGGCAGGTGGAAGAGTCCTCTCCTGCCCGAGCTTCCCATCCTCGGCTGACAGGACCAGAGACCTGATGGCAGAAAGCACCCCTTCAAAAGAGAAGTTCCCGGTGTTTGTGAAAAAGGCTTTTATTCCACCGGCGCATGCAAAGCGACCAGGCCAGGGATGTTTTTTCAGCCAGGCCAAGAGCAGCTTGGCTCCTGCCAGTAGCATTAATGAGATGCCTCTCCCCACTACAGGTTTGGGTGGGTCCCTTCAGCCACAATAAAAAGGAGGACGTTGCTAATGGACTTCTGGCCCAGGACCTTCCCTGGCACTGCCTTCCCCGTGACTTAACTGTTCCAGTGGATCACAACCCCGGGGCTCCACCGAGCAGGGAGAAAGCAATACCGAGGATGCCCTCTGCACCCACAGGGCACACCTCTGAATTGCTGGCCAGAGGGTACCGGAGCAGAGGTCTCCACCTTCAAAACCCCAGGTAGCATAGCGACAGGCTTCACCACGTACCAGGAAGACTTCTAACTGAATCAATTACGCATGTGTGCCATTGTGCCATGGGTGTTTCCAGCACAAAGCTGCCCCATTATCTCCTTTCAGGTTGAAAGGCCACTGAAAGGAAAGCCGCCTTATCCAGCAGGTGCTGAAAAGCTACTGGTGGAGGTGGAGCCGGGCCACAGAAAGCGAAATCTGCCGGTTTCTTGTTCCAGGTTCGCCTCCGCTACAAATTCATCTGTGCGGCTTTGGACGTCTGCCCTGAGCTGGGCACAAGTGGGAAAAAGGCCCCCCTCCAAGGCTCTGAGCTAGCTTCTGCTCCAGCCTCATTCTCAACAGAAACCTGTTTGCATATCACCTGTGACAGTCCCATTTACCAATGGCAGCTGCACAGGCAGACACTTTATCAGCTGCCTTTCCCCACCCGCCCCGCTCCAAGAAGCTGGCCCTCCCCAACAACAAAGGGAGCTTGGACTCACTGGCCAGCAGCTCCCACCCAACGTGGGGCTGGAACCCCATGCGCCCAGGGCATGGCACAGTGCCATCGAGACTGTCTTCTTCTCCCTGCCCCTTCATCCCATTTTAAACAGTGATCTCTCTGAACACAGTTTCCCCCTCTCCCTGCCCAGATAGGCCAAACCACTGGCCCTCTGTGGCATAATTCAGCAGGGGAAAGCTGGGTATAGAAGCAGAAATGTTTCTTGGCCTGCAGTCCTGCTGCCCTTCCACTCCTTTTCCAAAAATAAGCACTATGAATACTCAACCTGGACAGATCCTGTTCCAAGGCACCCGTGTATTCTCATCCCAGCCCATGCAACAGCCCTGCAGGGCAGATCACTATGGCCTCTATTGCCTCTCCCTGGTAGCAGATTGATGCCGGGTAGCAGAACAGCCCTTGCCAGTCTGGCACCCTCGAGAAGCCGTGGCTTCCACTCCTGTGGCCCTCGGTTCCACTCACCCAGATACCCTCTCTGATGATCCTATTGTTTGACTGCAGAAATCACCTGAAAAGAGGTTTGGCTCAGCACAAGACGCTAACAGGCTTCACTGAGGGCAAAGCTGAACCGCAGGTGACTCCCCTGAGGATTCGGATCTCCCCTCCCGCTTAATGGCCGGCAGAGGAAATTGCTCTTCGCTGTACCCAAGGAGAGTCAGGCTCCGTTCTGTGGTAAACTCCCCCCAGTTGGTTTGTTTTCCCTACGTGCACTGAAGAGCTGGTCTTGGCATTGAAGGAAGCATCCTGCCACACAGCAGGCTATTTTTCTGCAGAAAACTAGCTCTTGAACTCCACCACATTTTCCCCCCAAACGTTTAAACTGAATCTCGGATTTTGTTTTATGTTTTGCACACTTGTTAGCTGGCCAGAAGCAAAGAGGGTTAATGAACAGCAGAAGCCAGAAAACTGAATCTGAAGGAAAAACTGAATCATAAATCAGCTCTTCTGAGAAGTAGCCCTGCAGGCGGTGCCCGAACAAAAAATGTGGGGGAGGGGGGAACAAGTAAGCCATGCCAGGAAGAAACAAAACTGATGAATTATTTTGGAATTTGGGCCTTTTTCATAGGACCACCGATGCGGAAGGAACTTGGAGACGTGCCTTCCGCGAAGAAAAGTGAAGACACTCAGCAAGGTGCACAGAGCTTAGGGTGGTCTGCATGCCCTTCACAACCCTCTTGCGAGGTAGGTCAGTAAGAACAAGGGGCTCCCCAAAGTTGGCGTTGATGCCAAAGGCCGAACTCGAGGAGCTTGTTTCTCTCTACTAGAACTAAATGTAGGGGGAATGTCTGGCTGTGCCTTTGAATATTGTCAGCCATCTGGCGTTGAGGGAGGGTCTGAAAGAGTCATACTCGGTGGTGCAAAGGCTCGGAAAAGAGAGGGCTGACGGGTGGAAACAGTTGCAAGCGCGGCAGAAACGCTGAAGCCACCTGGCTGCCCGGCTTCAAGGCAACTGGAACATAGTTTGAAAACCCACCAGGGCTACAAAGTTAGTCTGGGGCAACAGAGGGAAAACCCACTTGCGGGCCAGCCTTGGTCTGGGAGGCAAGGAAGAAGGAACGCGGGAAGGGCTGCTCCAAGGCAGCTGCCAAAGCCGGCAGCATGCACAGATCCCTGCAGCCCGCAATAAATCCCCTTAACTTCACGTTGTGCCTTAAGGTCGCTGCCCTCAAAGCCCGCCCCCATCTCAAAACAGCCATGCGGCTTTTCCTCTCTACGGCTAAAGAGCCTGTAAACAGAGGGCAGGCCAGCGAAAACCACAGCGGGGATTCCTGCTCAGAAGGGCCCACAATCTCTGGCTTGCTGGTTTTCTGTCCTGGGCATCCTCTCTCCCGTGTGTCACCTATGCCTGAAGACGCCCCGCCACCAAGGCCAGAAGATGAACTGCAAATTGCTACTGTACCATGACTTGCCCTTAAGTCATACGGGCTCAGTGTTTTGTCAACATCTTCACACAGCTGGTCCAGCCCACAACAGGGTGCAAAACTCTGCACCCTGGAAGGGGGCCACGCATTAAGATTCACCCTCGCCAAGGCCGACCCTGGCACTCAGTTCAAGGCGGCAGCACATTCTGCTTGTTCTCCAAGAGGTGAGGACAAGAACCCACAGATGGAAACTTCAAGAGGAGATCCAAACTTGAGAGGAGGAGGAAGTTCCTGCCTGGGAGGGCTGAGAAGCTGTGGAACCACCCCTCTCCAGGAACTCCTTCCCTGGAGCTCTTCAAGCCAAGGTTGGACAGCCATTGGCCTGCGGATTCCTGCTGGGCAGAAGACCTCCAAGGTCCTTTCAGCCCTATGATTCTTCCCCCTTGAATGCCACTGAGATTTCCACTGCACCCAAATCCAATGAAGCCAGACTATAGACCTGCCTTTTGCACCTCAGAGACCCGGGGTGGGGGGTAGCACTCCAGGGTCTATCGGGCTGGGGGTCAGCTGGCACTGTGAACGAGCCATCTCAGGCTTCCTGTGCCGAGATACGGGCAGCCAGGTCTGCAAGGCCCCCTGAGGCCGAGCCTTCTTACTGCAACCAAGGAAGATGATGGGCAATCTGCCTTCTAAAATAAGAAGGCGCTTTGCTCCAGCCCATTTCTGCCAGCAAGAAACTAGGTTACGGAAACACATTAGCGTAGAGCATCTGTAAGCTTAGTGACTAGCCAGCAGCTGGGGTTTTTTGAGCTGGAACGTCCTGTAAAATCAGATCCAACTTTGTTGATAAAAAACTATCCGCCTGCTCTCCTGAGGTCCTCCTCCGACCCAAAGCCTCCATCCGAAGGAGATGGTTCCAAGGAGCAGCAGAAACACCCCAGCCTCCTTCAGCATAAATAACGCAGTGCCCACGACAGATCGGAAAAGGGGCGCCTGACAAGGCAGGTCCCAAAACAGACCCCAGAGAATCTGCCGTTCCTCCTGCCCCAACAGTGGTCTCACCCCCCACCCCCACCCCCGGGATGCTTCCCCGGCTGCTGGACAGTGTCACCCACAAAGGATGCAGCACCAGCCCAGGGACAGCACAGCACACACGGGGCGCCTGGACTCTGGCAGTCGCGAGGGACGCATCAGCAGCAGAGGCAGAGCGTGAGCAGGCAAAAAAACGGCCGGTTTCCAACTCAACCTGGTTCCTAGCATGTGGATATTTCGTCCTAACGTGCAACCCGACCTGCTCTACAGACTGGTTCTTTCAACCCGGTGATGCTCGTCTAGGACCCGGTCGCTGCAGAGCAGCCAGGCTGGGGGAAAGGGTGCCAGCAGAGGCTGCCCCAGAGCAAGGAGGCTCCTGCCCCCAAGGCAGAGTGGGAGACGGGCAGCCCGGCCCCTCACGGAGCCCCTCAAGAGTGCTTTGGAGGATGAGGCCATCCCCCACTCCAGATCACCCTGGCACCGGATCGCTCTCCAGGGGTCCAGGAGGGATCTTCCCCAGCCCTCCCTGCGTGGGAACCCATGCCCTTCTGCAGGCAAGGAGCGTGCCAGAACTGAGTTACAGCTGTTCCCCTCAAGGATCACCCAGCGTGCTGGTCCGATGGCTCGAGCAGTGGACCGATTTCAAGGGAGTCGCATCACACAGACTCCCTGGTGGCCGGCCACCTGCCCAGTCCCTGCAGGTGCGAGAGCTGAACAGAAGGCATCTGCATGCAAAGCAAAGGGAAGCGGTAAGGAAAAGGGTTTGGGGTTTTCAACTCTGCCCCACACACTCTGGGCCAGTCCTGAGGCACGGCCTTCGGTCTTCCACATCCAACTGTCCTCGAGGCTACCAGCCCCCTGTGTACTTTCAGACATCCCAAGGACCCTCGCAAAGCGGAGCTGACCGACTCAACAGGACAGCCGCCAAATTGGGGCAGTCCATCAAACTCAGCCAGCGTTGCCCCAGGCTGAACCGTACCCACCTCTTCCCTACTTGGCCCCTGCTGGGGCTCCAAGGGGGCGGAAGGGCAGCCAGAGGCCTCAATCCGTGGGAGCGCACAGCCTCGCCACCAAGGGCAGGCAGAGAGCATTGTGACGTCCGTGTAGCAGGGATGCTGCAGCACTCAGAGCCAAGATGCAGTGGGAGGCTTTATGAGGACAGCCCCAGTCCCACAGACGTCTGGCGTCACCTGACAACCTCCCTGCCAGCGGGCCCAGGGACGACCAGGGCGGCTCAAGGCGCAGGCGCTGAGTGGGGCTCGGCAGGGAGCCGCCTCCTCTCGTGATTTCACTCCTGACCAGGCACTGGTCTTCGCAACTCAGCCAGGGGAGGCTTGTCAAAGCAAGAACCCAAAACACCAGAGAAGTCCTGCAAGTGTTCTCAGCAGCAGAGGGCCATTTACTGTCTTGACCATCCAGGCAAGCAGCCCCTTTTCCTCCTCTGGGCTTTCAACCAACCCTCGGCGCCACAAGGGGGTGGGCATGTTCCTAGCTGCCCTGATTCTCAGGAGAGGCGGCTTCTCTTGAAAAGCCTCATGACACCGGCAGGAGAATCTTCAGAATCAAGGCTTCGGGCTGCAAGAAATGCGCAAGCGATGCTGCCAAGTTGAAAATTCATGAAAAAGTTGCAGCCAGGCCCATCTAGGAATGGGGCTGGATTGCAGCAAAGGCCCCTCCTCCTGCAGCTCTGGAGGCCAGGAAGGTGGTGGCTGTGGCTGCTGTTCGTCCCCAGCACCGGCTGTTCAGGCCAGATGACCCACAAAGGCAGCTAATCCTCCGGTCTTAAAAACCCAGGTACGAAACACTTCAGGGCCCAGGAAGCAGCTCAGTGGCTCTGCGAGGTGGACCCGGCCTCCGAGGCAAGGGAGCCACAACACGGTGGCTGAGCAGGCTGCCTTTCCCACACTGGCCATCCTCCAAGCAGGCTGGGCTGAAGCCGCCAGAAACCCCGACCAGCTCGGTTAAAGGCCAGGTTTGCCGCAGATCTGAAACCAGGCCCAGGTTTCCAGGGGCTTTTACCAAGCAGGCTAGCTGGAGCAAGAACTCTGGGCGAGAAGCCAAACGGGGTCTTCTCAAGCCTTGGGGAGTGGCCACCCTCGTGCTTGGAAGGAAATGGAGTCACCGGGGCCCTGGCGGGGCCTGTGTGGTGCCCAGCAAGTGGTGTGCCACAGAGGGGTCCAGGGACTGTGTGCTGGGCCACGGGCTCTCGGGCACCTGGGGACTGCCCACGGAGCTCGAGAGGCTCCATTCCTGCAGCTTCTGCCTTGCAACAGAGGTCACCCCAGGCCATCTCAAGGCTCTGGGGCGTTTCCTTTCTCGGCAGGCAGGTGGGGACCGAAGAGCTCCTGTGGTCTGTGTCCAATCCCCTCACTCCCGCTTTGGGGCAAGACCCCCACCTCACCCGGCTGGGACGCCCGGGAAGAATTTCTGGGGCCGACAGGGAACAGGCAACGCGTGCCATGGAGGAGCCCTGCCAGCCCCGCCCGCAGGTGAGGACTAGCGGGATCCCCTCGGGCGTTTCCACCGGCTCTGGAGCAAGCGAGCGGCCCTGCCTGCCTGCCTGCCTGCCTGCCTGCCTGCCTACCTGCGCGAGCGGGAGCAGGGCTGAGCGGGCGCGCTCACAAGGACCGACCCGGCTGCTGCGCCAGCACCAGCGAGGGATGCCGGCCCGGGGCCACCGCGCGTCAGCAGCGTCGTCTGCCCCGGGGAGCTCGCTTGGCCCCACTCGGAGGGAAAGGCCGGCTGAAGAAAGAGCCGCGTGCTCCGTTCCCGGGGGCGGCAGAGGCAGGCGGCAGACCCAGTCAGGCTGCAGGTGGTCAGCAACAGCCCACGAGCAACCCCCACCAGCCTTGGCCGAGAACGACGACGCCCCCGCCGGCTTCCAAAGCCGCCCCGGAAAGCGGAGCGCGCCAAGATGGCTTTGAGGAGCCGGAGGGGACGGAGGGAGGGGATCGAAGCTCCGAGCCCGGCGGGGCCCCGCGCTTCCCCGCCCAGGCTGGCCGGGGTCTGGCAGGGCGCTCTTCCGCCCAAGCGGCCCCGGCCCGGAGCTCGCGCGCTTCGGCCGACCGCGAGAAAGCCCCCTCCCGGGGCGCGACGCCCGGCCTCCGCCAGGGCGCGGAAGGCGCGGAACGGCCGCGAGCTGGGGGCGAGGGGGGCGGCCCCTCCCGAGCGCGCCGCGGAGACGGACGGACCCCGAAGGCTCGCGTCTTGCCCTGGTCGGCCCCCGCCGCCCGCCGCCGAGACGGTCCGGACTGCCCGTGCGCCGCCGGGAGAGGCCGAGCCGCAAGGCCGGAGCCCTTTCCTCGAGGCAGCGCCGAGGACCCCGAGCCGGGATGAGGCGGGCGAAGGGCGCCTCGCCGCCACACCGAGCCCCCGCAGGCCGGCGGGGGACGGTCGAGCATCTCCCAGGGCAGGCGGAACGCCAGGCCGGGGCCGGACCCGGGCGGGCTCCCCGCGCGGCTTCTCCCCCAGGGCGCCCCGCCGCCCCGGGCCCCGAAGAGGCAGCCCGGCCGCGGCCGCCGCCCCCCGTCCCCGCCCCGCGCACTCACCATGGCCGATGGCCGCGCCGGGTCCCGCGGCTCAGGGCGCAGCAGCCCAAGCGCCGCGACGGAGAGCTCGGCGGAGCGGCCGCGCCATGCAATGAGCCGGACTGGAGCCGTCCCTCGCCGGGGCTTTGGAGCCGGGCCGAGAGGGCGGCTCCGCGCGGCGCTCCTCCCGCTGCCCGGCGCGCGCTCGCCCTTGTCCATACAAGGCTCGGCCCGGCCGCGCGCCCCCGGGACGCCTCGCCCCGGCAGCCCCGCCCAGGCGGCCGTGCGTGCGGACCCCCTCCCCGTCCCTCCCGGCCTTTGCTGTGCGCTGGCCCCACAACAGCCTTGCGGGGTGGGCCAGGCGACCCGGTATAGGTTGGAACGGCCCAGCAAAGCCCGGGGCCTCCGCGGGACGCCCGCCGGGGGCTGCTGAGTTCGCGGCGCGGCGCGGGTGGGCGCCCGGGCAGCGAAGCCGAAGGGCCTCGGGGCGCCACCTCCGGCTGGCCGTGGTCGCCCTGCCTGCCAGGACCGGCCTCCAGCCCCCTCCCCTCCCTGGCAGAGCCGGCGCCCGGGGGACCGGCCGGAGCCTGGCGGGCGGGACGGCAGCGGCCCCTGGCGGCCGCGGCCGTAGAAGCAGGGCGCGCCAACCGGGCGCCGCCTTCCTTTGGCCGGGGGCGACCCGCCTCTCGCGCTGCCCCTTCGGAGCCCCGGAAGTCCCCCGGGCAGCGAAGGGGGAGCCGGGGGTCCCGCCGCCGCTCTTTCAGGGCGCCTGGCGCCCCCTGGCCTCGGGCCCCTTCGTGACCTGCAGCCACCTCCCTCCGCCCGGCCTCCTTTGGCTCTGCCCCCAGGCCCCCTCCCCTCGGGCAGGGGCATAATGTCTGCCCGCAGCGGCCCCCAGGCCGGCCCCTGCCGGGTTGCACCCCCACCTGGCAGTCCGGGACGCCCTTGGACGGCTTCAGTGGGGGCAGCCAAGCCCTTAACTGGACGCGAACCTGCGGTAGCTGGCAAATTTTTCAGGGGGGGCATTCTTCCTCTTCCCCTTCCCCTTCCCCTTCCTCTTCCTCCCCCTGCAGCTCTTTGGAGGAAACGCTGGTGGGCTCGAATACGCTGCTCCCTATAAATAAGTTCTTTTTTTCCTTTGTCTCGAGGAGGGCCTTGCTTTGTGGAGGATGAGATGGGGGTTGCCATAGCGACCGCGTCCTGGCAACAGCTCGGGGCGGCTTTGCTCCTTCCTCCTCCCTCCCTCCCTCCCTCCTCCAGGAGGGTGGCAGGAGGCCCTGCCAAGAGGAGGTGGAGGGCAGGTCCACAGCACCCGCAGCAGCAGCGCAGCCCCAGCCCGGGAGGGCAGGCCATGCCCTGAGGCTGCCCCACCCGGCCTTCCTCAGCTGAAGACACTCCTGCCCATCTGGAAGAGGGGCCACGGAGGAGCCTGCCCGATGCTTAGGCAAAGGTCCAGGGCAGCCCTGCCCAGCCACCCCCAGGTAAGAGGGGGCTCAGGCAGGGTGCTCCCTCCCCTCTGTCTTGGAAGGTGCCTCCCCCCCCACCAGCTATTTCGGTCCTTCCAGCCACTCAGCTTCCTCAGGTGAGCAGGCATCCGCACCCGGGAGGACAGAAGCAAGAAGCGTAGGGGGGGGGAATGGGGGAGGCTCTTGCTCCAGAGATGGGCAGACACGCGGCAGCCCCCGCCCTTGATGTTCCCGAGGGCGATGCTTTTTCCTCCAAGCTCTCAAGTTTGAGGTGTTGGGAGCAGCATCATGTGGAAAGCTGTCGCCAGGGCTCGGATGCAGCTGTGGCATGTGGTGCTGTGAGTTGCTGAGCTGCCTTTGGGGGGGGGGAATCTTCCGAGGGAGAAATAAAGCCCTTTCTGCGTTATGGTGGCCCTACAAAAAGGGGGGAAGGGCAGGGATGGTCTTCCTCGGGGCATCAGCTCAGCACAGCTCCAGGAAGAAACAGGAGTGTGAATTGGGAGGGGGGATGGAGGTGGGGAGGGCAGTTCTGGAATTTGGTGCTTTCTGACATTCGCCCTCTTTTCAACTCTTTGCTCCTTGGTTGTTTGCAAAGGTTTGCTGGGTTGCATACGAGGCTGCCTTTTTCAGGCTGGAAATGGGCATTTTGATGCCTGAGGGAGGATGTCAAATGATGGACAGGAAGGCCTCTTGTACTGGACAACCCACAGGCCAGGTCTGCCTGAATCCCACTGGGGGTCTGGGGGTCACCCGAGCTGCTGCACAGCACAATCGCCACCCCGGGAGGGACTTCAGAGCCCAAGTTTACTCTTGACAGTGGCAGATGCCCGTTCCCAAGGCTGCCCTCCCACAGCAGGCGAGGCAACTGGTCACCTTTCCTGCCGTGCTCAGATATTGGCCCAGTCGGCCGAGTGGGAGGCCAGCCTGAGGAATTTCAGGCATTCCAGGCTGGCAGGCGATGGAGTAGACCCTCACGTGGGGATGCTTCCAGGGCCAACTCACTGTAGTCGTGAGACTTGGGGAGCCAGCTGGGCATATCAAAATATGCCGTCCCGCCCTTCAGTTCTGCATGCTTTGCTTTAGAGAAAGGCCGTGAAGATGCCCTGCAGCCTTTCATATAGGCATTTTAACAACTGGCCCATCGGTGCCCTGAATCCAGCACTGCTGCCGTAATATGTGCACCCCCGAACAGACAATTAGAAAAGTAGCAAAAACAGAAAGGGCACCAGCAACTGTCAGGGGCCAAAACCGCTGCTGAAAAGGGTGCCCAAGGAAACCGGTGTTCAACGAGTGTCTAAACCAGCCTGTGCACCAGCCTTTAGTTTTCATCCTCCCAGCAGCTCATAAGGCCCCGGGCTGCCTGGGGATTTGAGGAGTTGGGGCCCAGTTGATCTAGCAGCCCCCTGGACAGCCAAACTTCCCCCAGAGTTCGTGGCATGCTGGCAGGGCAAGGCCAGGCCCGACTGGCCACGGTTCCTGCCATCCAGCTGGGGCTTCGCCTCCAGGCAAGTTGGGCAGCCTTCAGGTGGCCTTTGGTCTTGTGGTGGCACTAGCAGCAAGACAGCCTGCTAAAGTTTGGGCAGATTGACCCAGATGGGTGGATGACATTCGCAGTGCACCCCTCCCTCCAGCCAGGATTTGCCTGGGCCCTTTTGGGTGCTGCAGTCTGTTCCATGTTACAGATTCCAGGAGGGAGGGGCTCCACCACTTCGGGAGCTGGTGGCCAAATCAAGGAAGGGGGAGGGCTTGCCCCTTGGGGACTGTCCCTCCTTCCTGAACTCCGCCTTCCTTCCCCATTCTCATCCTGTGCCCCCCCTCCCACCCCTCCGATGTTTCTTGGGCAACCGCTTGATCCGCGTGCCAAGGCTCCTTCTCCCCTCCTCTGCTTGGCTGAACGCTCTTCCCACGGCTCAGGTGGGTCCCTTTGCTCTGCCCCCCACCCACCCCCAGGACCCCAAAGCAAAAGGCTAATAGTGCCTCCCACCCTACAAACACCGTCTCTCCACCATTCAAAATCTACCCCAGCAGGAGAGGCCCGGGTATTCTTTCCCCGGTGTTTACTCCCTCTTCCAGACCGCACAGGATGCGTTCGCCCTTCCTGTCTGGAAGCCCTCGAAGCCGGGGTGGGTCCTTGTCATCCAGGGTGTCGTGCTGGCACCCTGCCCCACCCCCCCAATGCTCTCCTCCCCTCTGGCTCTCGTGTTTCTGCGTTTGTTGATTAGACGTGTGCCCCATCCTTCCTTCCAGGATCTTCAGGCGATGTTCGCTGGGCTCCCTCCCCCTTTTTTCTCCACCCTCGTAGATGAGCCTTTCTCAAGAAAGTCCCTTGAGGCTGAAGAGGGTGCTCTGGAGAAGATGCTCATGCCACGGCCCTGGGGATCTCCCTCTCCCTCCAGCTGGCTCTGAATTTGCTGAGCGTCCTGAACGTTGCAAAGTCAGCATTTTTCGCTCCCCAGAACGTGTAACGTGCTCATCTTTTGCAAAGCATCCTTGAAGGATGGGAGCTCCCGAGGAGGAAAAGGAGAGGAGATGGGCTGCAAGTCGGAGGAGGCTTGTTTTTCTGTCGGCCCCAGGAAGGCCGCACCAAGAGGTGGGGACTGGTCGGGCTGGAGCAGGGAATAGGAGCTGCCCTTCTCTTTGGGGCCTGCCTGACTCTGTCCCTCCTGGTCCTGGTCCTCCAGAAGCATCTTGGACTACAACTTTTGTCCTTCCACAGTGGTAGATTAATATCCCTCAGCTTGGCTCCACTTTCTTCCACCAGCCTCTGGGATGTCCCCTCCCTCCCTTTTCCGACTGACCCTCCAGCCTTCAGCATAACATTTGATCCTTGGGATGGATCGGGAACGTCTGAGCCTGCCTGGCAAGCCAGCTCTGTTCACAGGCTGCTCTTTCCCTAACAGGCATAAATCCGTGGAAAGAGAGGATGGCACAGAGAAGCCCAAACTTCTCAACACTCGGCCCAACCGAAAGGTACCCCAAGACCTCTGAGGAGGGCGGGGGGAGGAGAATGGTGTTTCTGTGGGTTCTGCCCAGCTGGATGGGCATGATGATGGGAGGACCCGGGAGACACTTCCTGGCTGGCAGGGCTGCTCATCCTGCTTGGAGGCTTCTGGTGACTGCCCCCGCTGCTGACAGGCCAGACATCTGGCTCTGCTGCCCCACTCCTTGCCTTGGCTTGAGGCTGGAGGGCAGACCCCAAAGAGGCCCAGCACTCGCCCACTGTAGCAGAAGCCGGCCAGAGTCCTGGCAGCTGGGGTGGAAGAGGGGGATCCCTGGCAGGCCAGTGGGCAGCTGGGAGGGGAGAGGGTGGCGCTCCAGCCATGCCCAGGAAGAGGGGAGGCTGCTCCACCCCCCACCCCACCGCTGCCTCTCCGTGCCCCTCCTCCTCCAGACGGATCCGGAACTTCCCGCTGCACAGCCAGGCCCTGACGGCGGTTCCCCTGGGCTCGGCCCGCCTGGTGGACCAGCTAGAGGACCGGATCCTCAGCCATGAGAAGACCACGGCCGCTCTGGTGGAGCACGCCTTCCGCATCAAGGAGGACATCGTCTCCACACTGCACCGGATGCAGAACAAGGGGGGCGGCGATCGGCTGGCCAGACAGCTGCTGGAGGAGCACATCCGCAATATCACTGCCATCGTCCGGCAGCTGAACCGGGACATCGAGGTCAGTGGCAGCTGCTCTCGGCTCCTCTCCTCAGTGGCTGCCTGAGACGCCGCATGCTCGCCTCCCGTTGTCTTTTCGCTCACGAACATGTGCCCGCTGAAGTGCCTGCCCTGGAGCAGCCCCGACTGGCACAACCACATCATCCACAGGAGGACAAAGCCCTCTTCCCCCTTCCACCCTTGCCCCTGTTTCGTAGGAGCCACAGGCTCCTCTAGCGCGGTGTTTCTCGACCTCGGCCACTGTGAGACGTGTGGACTCCAATTCCCAAAATCCCCACAGGCTGAGAAACCCTGCTGCAGGAGAGGCACCCGGCTGGGAGCGCAAAGGCCTCGCCCTCCCGTGCCTCACTTCTGCTGTGGCTGGACCGACAGCCCGAGGCGAGGCATGGAGGCCGGGTCCTCCCCCCTGCCCTACGTCTTTCCCCTCCTGGCCGGCATTGAGGGGTAGGCTGCTGCTGACTGTGATGCTCTGCTTTGCTTTGTGTTCCTGGACACTCTTGCCTCCCTGCCTTTTTGGAGATGGTCGTGCAACCCGCAGGAAGCCTGGCAGCTCCCTCTTCCCCCTGCTCCCCACTCGAGGCCCTGTGGGGGGAACTCATCCTCACGTTTCCTGCGCTTCTAACGACAGGTTCTGCAGGAGCAAATACGTGTCCGGGATAACCTGAGTTACGGAACAAACTCGACCCTGAAGAGCCTGGAGATGCGGCAGCTGTCTGGCCTGGGAGACCTTCGAGGGCGAGTGTCCAGGTGAGACTCCCCAAGGCCCGAAACCAGGTCCCTCTTTGGGGGACAGGAATCTCGGTGGGCAGCCGGAGGGCCGTTGCTGAACCTGAAGGCGTGGAAGGGTTGGGGAGGAAGGCAGGGGGTGTTGGGGCCGTAGTCCTAACCCTGCCGATGGGCACCAGGGTCAAGAAGGTGCATGGAGGATCAGGGCCGCTGCAAGCCGTCTGGGGCCCTGGAGAAGGACCAGCCGGCCTGGTATCCAGCCCGCGTCTGCTACACACAGACAGATGTGCAAAAGCCACAGGACACAGCAGCAGCTTCTTCAGACCGTCAGCTGCAAACTAATTTCAAAGGGGTCTGTGCCAAAAAATGTATTTTTTACTTGGCCATCCTGAAGAATCCTTTTGAGCAGAAAAAAGGTGTATCCTGGGGCTCACCCCTTACATGCTTCGGGCTCCTATCAATTGGTAGATGGTAGATCCCCCTGGCAAGTGTGTGGGTGCGCACGCATGTGGTGAGGAGGTCTGGCCCAGGTTGGGTCCACTGGCGCCAGGCTGTTCCTTCCCCCAGCAGTCTGCTCGGTGGGTCCCTTCCCTCCCCTCCCCTCCCCAGCCTGGAATGGATGTGGGAAAATTTCCTGCCATGTTGATTGGGGGGAGCTTATTTTGGAAAGATTTTTGCTGACTTCCCGGCCCCCACTTGCTTTCAGTCCAAGGTGAGTCGGCTGCTCCTTAATGTGATGTCATTTTGCTCACTGGGTGTCAAGACCTGTCTTACTCAGCCCTTCCCCCCAACCCCTAAGTCTGGGACCTGTTGCCCTTGTGACTCTCTTTCCCATTTGTCTCCCAAATCTGCTGCCTTGCTCATCTCTGCTTGCTTGAGCTGAAGCCTGGGTTGCAAGCTGAAGGGTGGGAAGAGGGCACGGTGCCTCCTCGGCCATTTCCGGCAGCGACTCTCCCTTCTGTCCATTCCAGATGTGATGCCGGCCTGGCCAGGGTGTCCGCAGAGCATAAGGTCACCTACGAGAGACTTCAGAGCCTGAGTAAAGAGCAACAAGCCACGAAACTGATCCTGGAGTCCAAAATCAAAGAAACAGAACTACAAGTAAGGGGTTGGAAATGACAGGTTGCCCGTCCTCTGCCTGGGGTGTGCACTGTTGCCCCTCGGACTGGCTTTTGAACTGTAAAAGTATCAGGGAAATCGGGAGCCTTTCAGACCAGGGTGCCAATGCAGCTTGGGGTGACCAGGGCCACAAAGCACTTGCTCAGAAGCGGGTCTGGCCTTTGGCGATCCTGAACGGGCAGGAATTGCCCAGAAGGGTCCCCGGCTTCCCCCAGGAGGGGTGCACCAACAGCCAGGCATCGCAGAGCCCCAGAAAAGGGGGCCAATCATCTGGGGTGGCCCTTTCCATCCAGTGAGGACTGGGGAACTGGGGCTGGTCTGGGGGGCCTGGGCCTGGGCAGGACTTAAGAGCAGCACCCATCCCGCACCCTCCTGGTCCGCTGGCACGGTGGGGTCTCTCTTCTTGCCCTAGAGAAGCCAGGCGGTGGGCAGGGGCTGAAGCAGAAGTTCAGGAGCACAACCATGAAGGAGTGTTGGCCCCCCCTGCGCAAAAGCAGCACAACACATTTCCAGGCCCAATTCAGGTCACTTTTATAGCTTTTCTTGAGGGGGAGGGCAGGATCCAAAGTCCCCCCCCCCACCCCACAATTCTCTGTGGTGGCCAAACCCTCTCTGGTAGGAAGGCTATAAATGGAGGCTTGTTTCTGAGATGGCTTTGGTTGCTATGGGAAACGCGGTAGCGAGGGAGTGCAGTTTCCTTTCACATTCCTGGATGCTGTGTGGCTCCGGTATTATTGTTATCACTGCATAAAACGGTTAGGAAAGTGCTAGTTGACTGGTTTATTTATGCTGCTGAGGAAAGGCGGGGCGTCAAATAAAGCAGGAGGGTGGGATCGTAGAGGCACCCCGGGTCCATTCTGGGCTGGGCGCCTCCAGGACGGTCACCCGCCAGCCGCAGAAAGGCAGCAGCGTCGTCCTCCACCTCCTCCTCCGGAAGTCTGCTCCCACAGGCTTGCCTGCCCTGCCAAAGCCCCCTCACCATCTGGGAAAATGGTGGCAAGAAAAATCATTCTATAAAAACGCATGAAATCATTTTTTCCCCACATTACTCAGCAGCCCCTGGTCTGCATGAGTCAGTACGGAACAGCGATCCCGTGCCAGTCCAGCACCTCACAGCTTACCCATCGCAGCTTTCCCGCGTCAGGAAAAAGGCCGTCAAACCCCTGACTGACAGAGGGAGTGCTCCTTTGGAATTGTGGGGGAGACAGGCGGTGATAAAAATATGATAAATAAATAAATTTGTTTTTGGAATCCTCCCAGTTCAGATTCTCTGACGGTTGTGCTGTAGTGGATCTTGCTTGTGCGACGACGGATTGTTTTCCTAGATTCCTCCCATCAACTGCAGCCCTCCTGTCGATCCAGCAGGCCCTTTGAGTGAATGCCCCACCCCTGCTGAGAGAAGCCTTGTGCAATTGTGGGGGGTGGGATGGCTAAGGGGGATTGTGGGCAGGGGATGCTTCCCCCCCCCATTCTTTTGGTGCTCAAACTCTGCAGTGCAGACAGTGAACCACAGGTGCCGATGCACTGCTGCTGCTTCAGCTGCACGTGGGCACAGAAGGAGCCATCCAGGGAGCCCCCAAAGTCGCCAAGGCATTGGTCTGCATCTCCCCCGCCGGCTGGTTCATGGGAGTTGCAGCCCAACCCGCCGGAGGCATTTCCTCAGGGAGAACACCCTTTCCTCTGCGGGCAGGTGGGCTTGCTCAGAAGCAAGGCCGGGACCCCCCTTGCAGGGGAGAGGCCGAAGTTCCCAGCAGTTTGGACTGCTACAAAAGCAAAGCTTTTCAGAATGGTTTGGGGAAGTGGGACGGAGTGGCCTCCAGGGACAGCCATCTGAGAGTCAAGGGCTTTTCCCCTAGCTTCAATTGGGTTCCAGCCAGCCGAGAGTGGTATCTCTTTGGAACCTGGGATGAAGTGCAGGAGACGCCGTAATCTGGCTTTTCTTCCCTGCCAGATTTCTCATCTTTTGAGCAGAATTGAGCAATCTGTGATGCAACAAGATGCTAAGCTCAAGCTGGCCTACAAAGAGAGCAACCAGCAGCTCCACCTTCTGGACACCAAGTAGGTCCTCCCCCCCGAGGGTGCACACAGACCCCACCCCAGTTGCGGCAGGGCCACGCCGGGGCTGCCCTCAAAAGTGTCCCCAAACACGTATCTGGGGAAGGGAATTCGGCCTCGGTCGGAGCGATTCCCCAGCCACCCCAGCGTTTTTTTGAACTCTGCGAAAGGCACAAGCAAATCCACAATGCCTTTTGCTGGGTTTACTTAGGGGGCACCTGAATTGCTTTTGTTCCGCTAGATTGCAGGAGGCCATCGATCACCTCACTGCCCAGATCTCCTCTGCCCGTAGCGGGATGGAGCAAGAGCAGCTGCGCTTTGAGAAGGAGTTCCTGGAGAAGATAGACCGCCTCTCTGTGGCCATCAAGGAGAAGAGTGTACGCTGTCTCCCGTCTGCTTTGGCCCCTGAGAACACCCCCGGTCCTGGAGGAGGAGAAGGGCCGGTTGCGCCTGGGGCCAGTTGTGGACATTTCCTGGCGCAAACAGGCCGAGAGGCTCTTAGGCTGGGTTCACTTGTCATGAGGCCATGGTTTGCTTTAACCAAGGTTTGTTGGGAAAGCAGTGATTCCCTGGCCTCACTCAAGGTGCCAAGATGTAAACAAGGGGTTGACTTCTTGCCAACCCCTGGTCCCCGCCTGACTCGAGGCTCTCCTTGGAGCGGATGGGAAGGAACCGTTTCCCGCAGGGAGAATGAGTCCTCCTCTGCCCCAGGGCAGCCTGGCACGTTCCACGTGCTCCCAGGGCCCAGAAGAAGACCCACAGGACAGGCAGACGGAGGAAGGCCCAGAAGGTCACTGTGGGGCTGTTTCTCTAACTGCGAGTCTCACCCGGTTTCACCGCAGGAAATGGACAGCAGAGCCCTGGAGATGCAGCTGAGTGAGATCCATGAGAAGCTGGAGAAAATGGAGGCTGTGCAGAAATTTGCAGCCCAGGAGCAGGAGGCGAAGCAGGCCGAGGACAGGATGAGCGTCCAGCTCAGCAAACTTCAGACCGATTTCACCGAGGATATCAAAGAAGTCAAGGCAGAGGTCAGCGCTGGTAAGGAGAATGGGGGGGCATCCCAGCCAGCACAGGGGCCATGGGGGGGGGGCGCTCAGGGGTTAGCAAGGGTGATGGGATGGCCTCCATCCCAGTTACGTTGCTAGGACACCTCCCTGCACACCTTTCCTTCGGGCCAGAGGGCAGCCTGTTTCTGTGCCCAGAAGAGAAAGGCCCATCCTGGGCAAGGCTGACTGCTCCTCCGGAGGAAGGGTGGCAAAGTGTGTCCTATTCCTCCCTCGTCAAGGACTCACCACCATCTATGAGAGCATTGGATCTCTGCAGCAGGTCCTGGAATCGAAAATGAAGCTGGACAAGGAGGAGCTGCAGCAGCAGATCGAGCAGATGAAGTGAGGGGAGGGGAGCCTTGGAGAGCTTTCTGGGTCAGGAGGTCACCAGCAAAGTGTCCTCCTCCCTTTGCTCCAGGCTGGGAGGGAAACTCCCCACCTGGGCCAAGTGGCCGGTCCCGTTCCCTGGAGCTGGGTGGCCATTCCCTGTAAATAAGCAGCGCCAGGCGCGGCCAGCCAAACACATCCTTGGAAAGGGAAGCCCTGCGAGGGCCATGGCCGTGCCGTTCTGGATCTCAGCTCCCTGGACTTTGGACACTTGCTTCCTTCAGTCGGGGCAAAGCCTCACAATGCCATAGATTCCCACATGCCAAATAATCCAACAACCTGGGCCAGGCGACGGGTCAGTGAAGGAGGCACTGGAACCCAACTTGCTTTGCTTGGAGCGGGACTGAAATGGTTTGCAGCTTGTAAGTGGGTGCCAACCGAGGAGGGAAGGGG
This sequence comes from Candoia aspera, assembly GCF_035149785.1. NCBI lineage: Eukaryota > Metazoa > Chordata > Lepidosauria > Squamata > Candoiidae > Candoia > Candoia aspera. The sequence goes on from NC_086165.1 coordinate 786,608, forward strand.
GCCATCACCAGGAGCATCCTCTGGGCCAGATTTTTGCTGTCCGGCTGGTGGGTCCTGCATATTCAATGACTCCTTTGGCTTTCACCAACATACCTGCCACGCGTGAAGGTCTCAGGACAAGTTCCAAGAATGTCCTGCCGGAAAGGCCTGTAGCTTTTGCCCGCTTGTGCTTCCACACGGTCTGCGAACTCCATTCTGCTCCGCACCTCTCTCGACTCATTCTCCCCATTTCCTCCCTCCTTTTTGACCTCTCTGGACGCCTGCTCTCTGGGACCGCTCCTGCCCTGGCCCATGTGCCCATGGAAGGCCTCCTGCCCCCACCTTGTGGCTGCTGCTCCAACAGCCTCTCTCCTCTGGCTCCAGAACTTCTGGCTTCCCTGCAGCGCTCTTGCAGCCCTGCCAGCACCGCCCGATGCCCCCGCCTCCCCTTCCGTGGGCATCCCAGCCGGTCACCACCAGCATACTCCCACTGCCCGCAGGGGCCGGCTCGGCGGCAGGAGGATGCTGGCATCTCCCCAAGCAAGGACCAAGTGGCTGCAGACGGTGCCCGAGACCCGCCACCCTTGTTAGCTGCAGACCTGGCCCCACGCAAGGCAGCATCCGAGGTTTGCGGCAGAACGCGCTCGCGTGGCCTGGGGGATGGCAGCGGCTTTTTGGGTCCCACGCCCTCCCCGTCTCCCGTGCTGAGAGCATCTCCCCCTCTACGGCCTCCGCCCCAGCAGCGTCACCCGCCCTCCTCCTCCAAGGATCCATCCAGGACAGGTCCTGTTACCCTTTTGGAAAAGCATAAGGCTCGGCTGGAGAAACTGGAAATCCCCCGGGCTCCAGCCCAGCCCTCATGGGCCTTTCGGGGTCCAGCTGACTGGGCACCAGGAAGGCAAGGCAAGTCAAGGGGCTTTCCCCCGGACGCAGGGGGCCCAGACCATGCCCCCAGGAAGCTGGTCCCAGGGTTTTTCTTCAGGAACCTTTTTGTTCTGCCTTCCCCTGGAGCCAGGATGACTTCGTACATCCTTTGTACATCGTTTGTACGTTTAAGCAAACTGGTATTTCCACAAAATCAGGTCTGCATTTATTACACCTCTTTCTCGGTTTGTGTTTTGTCAAGGTGAGATTCTGGTTTTGTGACGTCTCGCGGTGCAGAATCTTGCCATGTTTTTCTCAGAAAGGAGCTAAACTGGTAAAATGTAGAATATTGTAATAGGAACTCTTTGCACCAAAACCACTTCCATCCTGTGGTATTTCACCCCCTTCCGCAAACATTCAGCTGGGGGGGGGGGCGCTGAGGAGATAGATGCTTAGCCCTTCCCCTGAAAGAGAAATGCACGGATTGGGTTCCATCCTTTTCCTGCATTATAACGGCAGTGGGCCCAACTCAGGGAGGCCCACCAGGCTTTGGGCACGATTACCACGTTACTTCTTACAGTCATGCTTCAGAGAACTTCGAACGTGCTGGTTTAATTAAATTTGTTTGCAAATCTCCCTCTCCCTGGTCTGCTTTGCGAATCCAGAGGTTCCACCACAGCAGAAGCCCAACAGACGCGGTGACTGACCGAACCAGCTCTGGTGGGCTGGCTCAAAGCCCCCTTGATCTTTCCATCGACACTCGGTTGCCTTTCCTAATCTTCGGGATCTTATGGCGGTCCAAGTAATTCACGGGGAATCTCCCTGTCTCAGCTGGACCTGGACCTCCACCTCGCACCATGTAGTGATTTTAGATCACAGGGGCCAGAGCCCCCCTTCTAAGTGGCCCGGGTGCCACTTTCGATGACTGCCCATCGGTGCAGACACGGTGGCTCACCCTCAGCAGAGAAAGCTGCTCGGTCCGGTTCTGTTCTCCTTTCATTGCAGAGATGTGGCAGCCCCAGTGTGCACCCCAGCACCCCGCTTCCTTGCGCCTGGAGGATGTGACCGCTGCTCCTTCCTTGCCACCAAAAGCGGATCCAGCAGAACGTCCTAATGGCCCCCACTTAGCCAGCGTTTGGGGAACATTCCCCCTCCCCCACATCTGCCGGCAGCAGGGCCTCGCTCACCGCCCACCATCCTGAATCGACTGGAGCCGAGGACCTGGGCCATGACCTCCAGCCAGCGCATCTCTCTTTCTCTTGCGTCGCTCATCAAGGGGGAAAATGCTCACCTGTGAACGGAAAGTCTCTTTCTCTGGAGCGCTGGGGTGGGGCAGGACAAAGCTCATGCTGGTCAGCTTTCCCCACCCTGTTGGGGCTATGGTTCGGTTCCCCAAATCCCCACTTCCCAGCCAGCGCTCTGGAGGGCGCTGGCCCGGGAAGATGGAGTTACGTTTTGTCCTGGCCAGGGTCAAGCCCAGGCCCCAAGCGGGTCCCAGTGGGGGAGCCAGGTCTCCCCCACCCAACAGAAAGCAGGTGGCCCTGGGAAACGTCTGCCGCGTGGATAGCGTTGCCGGGCTCTGCACAAACCCCGTCTCCATCCTTTAGTCCAAATGCTTCAGCGGTGCTTGGATTAGCTTTGGGCGTGATCCGTGCACACTCGTAGCTGAGCAGTGGTTTTCCCCGATAACCTTGTTTCCTGGCCGCACCGTCAGTGCGCCAGCCAGGCTAAGCCTGGGCGACACACCGTAGGCATTCTTTCCTACTTGCATTCGCAGAAAAGTCAAATTAAAAAAGAATCTGATTCCTCCACAGTAGTAATGATGCATACATTTCTTCAGGCATTCCTTAAACGTCTTCTTGAGAGCAAAGTATCTATCTAGGTATGTATTTTTAGCTATTTAACGGATACAGGAGCACAAAGATTGGAAAGTGCCCACCAGTCTTTTATAAATAAGCAAATAACAATTTCTTGGTATCGTCAAGTTTTTAATGGTAAAAAGGAAATATAAAGCGGGAGGGACTATTTATAGTTTTGAAGGATGTTTTACTGTAACACTTTGTGCAATTCACCACGTGCCCAGTGTAAGAACTGCAAGTGGATTCCTCGGCCTTGGCGTTTTATCTACTTTCTGTTGGAAGAATTTTTTAACCTGAATAAAAGTGAAAGTTTCTCTGCACCTCCTGGCCGCCGTTTCTTGCCCAGACCCGGTGCGTTTCCCGGAGGCCCCCCCGCCCCACCGGACCCCTCCCGCAGGGCCGCCGGGAGCGGGGCGCCTCTGCCCGCGTCGAGGGGCGCCTCCTCCGGGGCCCGCTTGTGGCGCCCCATCCGGGCAGGGCAGGCGGCGCCGCGGCCAGGCTCCTCCGGCTGCGGCGCGGGGCGCTTGGCCGGGCTCCTCCTCGCCGGGGCTGAGCCGGGCGCCGCGGCCGGAAGGGCTCGAGCGGGCGGAGCGAGCAGCGCCAGCCAGCCAGGGGCGGCGGCAGCGGAGGGGCGCGATGCCGGCGGCGGCGGCGGCGGCGGCGGGCGGCGGCGAGGCGGACGGGGAGGCGGCGGCGGCGGCGGGGCCCCCGCGGCTGTGCGGCTACCTGCAGAAGCTCTCCGGGAAGGGCCCGCTGCGGGCCTTCCGCACCCGCTGGTTCGCCTTCGACGCGCGGAGCTGCGCGCTCTGCTACTACAAGGGCCCGCGGGAGGCGGTGCCGCTCGGCCGCCTGGAGCTCGCCCACGCCGCCTTCCGCCTCCACGCGCCGCCCGCCGGCCTCGGCCCCGGCCCCGGCCCCGGTCCCGGCGAGGAGCAGCAGCAGCAGCAGCAGCAGCGGGCGGCAGCGGCGGAGGAGGAGCGGGAGGAGGACGGCGCGCCCGGGACCGCCTTCGAGGTGCACGGCCCCGGCGGCAACGTGGCCGTCCTCCGGGTGAGCCGCCGCGCCGGACGCTCCCGGGCCCGGCTGCCGCCCGGCGGGCAGGGGGTTCCCGGGGGGCTCCGGGGACGGCGGGGGCTCTTGCCCTCGCAGCCCCGCGCCGCGCCCAGAGGGAGCCTCGCCCCCCCAGGAGAGAGGCCGGGTCAGTCCCCCCCTTTAATTTCTCCTCCGGGAGAGCGACGGGGGGCGCACAACCCCCTCGCCTGGCCCAGCCGTCCGCCCGCCGGCCCCGGGGAAGCTGCGGCTGGCCGCCTCCCGGGCCGCCTCCCGTCCCGCAGAGCGCCAGGCCGGCGGCGGGCAGGGCGGTGCCAAAGAGGAGGAGCGGCCGCGCTGGTGCTCCCCCTCCCGCGCAGAGCCCTGCCCGGGGCCCGCATCGCCCCCGGCCCCGCCTGGCCAAATCCCGCGTGGAAGGGGCCGGGGGGGGCTCGGCGCGGAAGCCGGCGCACGATTGGCCCGGCGGCTGGGAGCGAAGCGCTGGGTCGCGCGGGGACGTCGCTCTCGCTGTCCGCTGTTCCCGGGGCGGCTCTGCTCGGGGTCGGCGCCCGTAGGTGACGGCCTTCGGGGCCGGGGCCTGGCACGGAGGCGCGCTTCTGGCCCTCCCCGGTCCGTCTGCGGAATCCAGCGTTTTGCCCCAGTGCTTTTCGCGGTAGTCAGAAAACTGCCAAAAAGGCTGCATTAGGAAGAGCGGGCGGCTTTTGCGGCAGACCGAGAACAAGAAGCCGGAGGGTGGTCTTGGTCCTCGCTGGGCGCGGGTTGTGAGCCGCCGCCTCCGCTGGGTCGGACAGAACAGGGGCTCCTTTGCCAGGCCTGCCCCGGCCTTGCAAATGCCAGGGCAGGCCCTTGGCTGGCCCTGGGGTTGAGGTGGGGGTTTGGGGGCAGGTGGAAGGGAGGCCTGCGGGTCCGGAGCTAACCAGCTATGCCGACAGGGCCGGGGTCCTGATCAGCCCAGCCCCTTTCCTGGATGGGGCGGGCTGAGCCTGGCTGCCAACCACGATTGGAGCAAAGCACCGGGGACCCGGAAACCTGCTGCGGCTGAAGAAGCGAGCTTGTTCCTGGCGGTCTGCCCTCGAGGCCTTCTTTTAGCGCCCGGAGCAGGCTTTGTGTTCCCGTTCGTGCCCATGCCCTTTCGCCCCTTGGCCGAGTCTTGCTGGGAGAGTGAGGGGACCGTCTCGGGGCAGGAAGCCCGACCCCACGTTGCAGGCCCTGGGCCCTGCCTGGCACGGTTCAGGTTTCCTGAACTGGTTGCGCGCTCGCAGTTCCTGTGAGTGAGCATCATGGGATGGCCCCTTTCACTCCTCCCCAGGAGCCTGAGCATGGCCAGATGTTTGGGGAGGTCCCCCAAGGTCTGCAGCTAAAATGGCTCGCGTTTCTGTAAGACTTGGACTGAGTTTTGGATCACAAGACCAAGGGCAGGGCCTCTCTCATCTGGATGTCGTGGCTGACCCAGAGGGAGTGCCTTTGGGCTGTTGGGAAGGCAAACAAAAGGCTCCCAAAAAACAAGGCAACTGGCCCCTTTTGCTATTAGTCTTTAGGAGGGTTCCTCCCTCTTTCGAGGCCCAGGGTTGCCAGAGATGGCTTTCGTGGTCTTAATGCTGTACCTGCAGCTGTGGAGGAGTGACTCGCTGGCAACGGTACAGCGCTTCTGCTGATCTGCTACCATTGCAAGGTGGTAGTTAAGTGAGCCATGCCCGATTTTACGACCTTTTTTGCCATGTTCGTTAAGTGAACCTGGCTTCCCCCATTGGCTTTGCTTGTTGGAAGCCAGCTGAGGAGGTTGCAAATGGCGATCACGTGACCTTAGAATGCTGCAGCCGCTGTAAGTGTGAGCTGGTTGCCAAGCTCCTGAATTTTGATCACGTGGCCACAGGGACGCTGCGACAGTCGTAACTGTGAGGACCAGTCATAAGTCATTTTTCAGCGCTGTTGTAACTTCGAACAGTCGCTAAACGAATGGTTATAAGTCAAGGATTACCTGTATCGTTTTCTGCCTGATGGGTTGTCTGGAGTTGACCAGTTGCCCCTTTTCTTGTGGGAAAAGCTCTGCATTTAGAGGTGGGCATATGTGCTGCCCACCAAGTTTTGGGTAGTGGCTCCCAATCTACAAGTTTTACCATAAAAAGCAGAATTCAACCCTTCTTTCTTTCTACATCTGCACCCAGAGAGGTTTCTCTGATATTTGTATTTTTATTACACGGAAATTTAAATAGATGCAATTTTGTAATAATAACAATAAATATTGATATTGAGGACCAGAATTGGTCTTTTGAACAAACAAGTGGCAGGAAAGAAAGATGGAAAAGGTGGCACCAGTGGCTGTGGGGCCTTCTGAAAACCCAGCGGTCATCCAGTCCAAATTCAAAATGCCAGTTGCGTGAAATGGCAGGAGCAATGCAGTCACCTCCCGCCGAGAGAGACTTGGACTCAGTTCATAGAGCAAAATTCTTTTGTTTTGGTCCCTGGTGCAGGATCTTGAGTGCTGGGGTGGAGGAAGTAGGACCAGAGGGTATCCAACAGGGGAAGCAGATCTCGGCCAAATACTGGAAGCTCTCCTGGTGCACATGGTACGGTCGCTGAGCAGTCGGCCCTGGGAGACGGGGATGCCCAGCTGGGAGTCCCAAGATGCTGGGGTTGCAGGATCCTGGCCTGGGCAGAGGGTCAGACTAGATTGCTTTCAAGGCTCCTCAGAGCTCCGAACAACCAGGCATCTTGCAGTGCCCTGGCTGGCTTGTCTGCCCTTTTATCCAGCAGATTGGAGAACATCCGTCTCGGAGTTGCGGGCCAGCTGATGGGGAGCTGCGTCTGCTGTTCAGCACTTCTGTGGAGATGTGCTCTTGTTCCTAATGCGCTGGGCTTCCCTGCTTCTGTCGTCACAGGCAGCAACGCACCAGGACATGATGTACTGGCTGCAGGAACTTCAGCAGAAGAGGTGGGAATACTGCAACAGCCTGGACGCTGCCAAGAGGTGCAGTTGGACTTCGCCTACCCCACAGGGGTGCTCCAAGGGGCTGGTGGCCAAAGACAGTCCTGGTAAGTGAGATGTGGGGGGTTGCTTCTCTTCTGGGAATGAAGCGCCGGGGCCCTCGCAAGTGGACAGCACAGGAAAGCACTGAGCGGGGCAGACCGCAGCTGCAGATTCAGCTTTGTGGTGCACTTCTTTCATGCTGGCTTCGCATCCCGCATTTTTGGGCTGGATCAGAGGGATAAAAGGCCCTTTCAAAGTAAAATGTGAAAGGCATCCTGCCACGTACCGCTGAAGTGCGGCCACATTCCATATGTTGGTCTCAGCCCTGATGTCCCTGCACAGTTGGGCTCAGTTAGTCTTCCCCATCTGGCAGTCTCCAGTTGTGCTGGGACTACAACTCCCAGGATTCCCAGCCAGGTGATTGTTCACAGGATTGTTCACAACCTCACTGCTAAACAAGGCAATGTGAAAGCTGCCTGAGCACATCATTTTTTAATTGGTCACAAGAAGCTGGTTTTTTTAATTTGGTGATTTTGTTTTCTTTTTTTCCACAACAGGAAGTTTTTATTTAAAATAGTTACTTTAAAAATATACATACTGGAAATTGTGGTGTGTATACGTGTATGTATACATACGTAGTATACGTATACATACGTATACGCAGAGACACATACGTGCATGCACACAGCCAGCGTTTTGTTTTGTTTTGTTTTTTGGTGGATTTTTATCTTCAGGAATTGCATTTCAAGGCAGTTTGCTTTTTTAGCTGAATTTTATATGAGGCATTGATTTTTTAAATATATACAAGGCACGGTATGTTTTTGTGCATATATTCTGTTTTGCATCCAATTGCAACAATAATGCCCTTCACGGTTTCCCCCTTTTTAACAGTTGTGTTTTTAAAGAAGTGGGCAGTAGACGTGAAATACGATGGACTTGCGGGCAAGGGAACCGTTGGGTGATCAGCCTTTGCTAAGTTGCTCTGGTTAGAAAACGGTTTGAGCTTCTTCTGGAGGCCACGGAGTGTGCGCGTTCCCCAAGAGGAAGCTGTGCAGATGTCCCTCCAACCGGCCAGTGCTCCTGTGGTTCCAGAAGCGTTGTGGTCTGGAAGGCAGAAGTCGGGCTGAAGGGGTGGGATGGGGCTGCGCTGCGTTCTGTCCCCAGAGAGCGAGGCGCCCAATCCGTTTGCAAACGTGGCATGTGCTGGGCGAGCAAGAGCCGTTCTCCAAAAACAGTCCATCTCCTTCCTCTTGCGGAGTGCTCAGACCTGCCGCCACAGCAGAAAATGCGAGCAGTGGGCCCGCCATCCTTGGCCGGCGTGGTTTCCTTTCTGGAAGCCTGTGCAGAGTTGCAGGACGTGCCTGGCCTTCGGAGGCCTCTCGCCCGGCTTCTTCCTGCTAGACCGAGAAGCCGAGCCCGGAATGGAGGCTGCGGAGGAACAGGGGGATGAGGCGGGGGAAGGTCTCCGGGGCAGAAGAGCCTCCGCCGCAGAGCTCCGGGAAAGGAGTCGGCCCCTTCCTCCCATGCCGTCTTCTCTCTGCCCTGGCGGCTGCCTTCCCACCTGCCCAGGGAGGAGCACCGTGGCAGTGCTGGCGTTGCTGCTCTCCCGAGCAGAAGGCACTGGTTTTTTAATGTATTTGGCGGAACCAGTGGCAGGGTGGGCACAGGTCTGCTGAGAGGTCTCGCCTCTCGCTGAGCTGCAGAAGCAGGTTTGCCCCACGAGGAGCCCTCTGCCAGCCCCTCTCCTGCCAGGGCAGAGAGGAAGTGTGACACGGGCCAGCTGATGAACGCGCCTCCCGCATTTCCTGGGATGGCGAGGGTTCGGCGGGCCTGGCTGTTCCCAGCAAGACCTCCCGCCATGACACGTCCAGCTGCTTGTGACCTTTCCACAAGCCTCGAGGTGGAAGTTGGTTCGCGTGGCAGATAACCGGTTGGTCGGTCCTCCCTCAGATTTTGCGGCGGCGCTGCCTCCCAACGCCTCGGCGGAGAGAGCCAGGAACGTCCTCGCGGTAGAGATCGCCCCCACGGAGCTGGTAGGGGAGCAGGCGGCCTGCCTCCCGGCCCCAGGCCACCCCGGCGCCATCAACTTCTCCCTGAGGCAGTGGGGCACGGAGATCAGGTGAGTCCTGCTTGGGGGAGCGACCCACGGCCACTTGGGACTCTCTGAGGAGCTTGCTTTTTAACGCAAACGTAGGCGTGCAGGTCGTTGTAACGAAACCACGTTTGCTCTGTGATTTCGGGTAGCGCGGCTGATTTGCACCCTCGCCTTCTGCAGCGTCTGAGTCACACGAGAGGCTTTCCAGGGGGGAATGCGGGGCCTGCGGGTCAGAATTTGCCCGAAGGCCTTTTCTGTGCCCGCCAGTGATCTCTAAAGGCTGCAGAGGCTGTTGGGCAAATTCCCTTTTCTTGGAATGCTGCTTCTCTTCTGGTGGCCTCCTTAACTGGAGGTTGAAAATGTGGCAAAATGGCCTTTTTGGTGTTTTTTTTTCTTTTTTCAAAAATATACACAGAATGGAAATAGGAGGTCTCTGGCAGGTGGGCTGCTCCCACATCAGCTCTTGACCATCGAAAGCGCCTGCTGTCTGAAATTGCACCCCGATATTCAGCCATTTTTCCAGAGGCTTCCTGCTCCCGCATCCACCCTTAAAAATGCCTCCAAAAGGTGGGGAGAGGCCCCCAGTTTCCCCCCTCGCACGTCCCCTGTGCTCTCCACCTGCTCCGGGCCCAGCCAGGGCCTCCCTGGCAGGAGAAATGGTCCACCCCTGCGCTGAGTGCCAGAGAGCATCGGTCCTGCCCGGCTGCTCCCCAGCAGCCACCTGGCTCTGGCAGGGGGAGGCAAGCTGGGCAGCCTGCGAGAAGTCCCGCGCAGCCCTTGTGGCCCCGGGTGGATCGGGGTTCTTGGCGCCACGACTGGCGAATGTTTGTGCTGGAAGTCCACCAGGGCTGCCTGAACCCGTGAGTCAGATTTTGCCTCCGTGTGGGACTCTGCCGAGTTCCCCCTCGCTCGCTGCTTAATCACAACGTCAGATTGTCGTCTTTGGAAATGCAGCCCTTGCACTGAAAGGGTTCTGTCTCGAGCAGCAGCCAGGTTGCCTGTGTTGCAACAGCTGCTGCACACGCCTCCGAATTCAGAACACTTGCGAAGCGAGAAGCATTTCCTCTCGCCCGAGGCGTTGCTGTGGGTGCTTTCTCTGCTGGACATCCAACTACCAGGAGCTTCCCTCTTTTGCTGCTCCCGCTCAGACCGCTCCCCGGAGCCCATCCTGCAGCGGGTAAACGGAGGGTGGGCTTTGCCGTCAGGCTTCCCTTGGGGCTCGGGGCGCACCGTGTCCAGCCTGCTTCCTCCTTGATGGGCCGGGTTCCCCGACCCGTGCTTTGCCTGAATGGTGGGGAATGTAGGGCAGACTGTCCTGGTGGGCTTTGCCTTGAAATGGAGGAATGGAGGAGTTTCTGGCCAATCTGGAAATGTTGGCTTGGGTTGGAAAGTGTCCAGAAGCCCTGGGCTTAAGTTACATTCTTGGAAAAAGCATGTGATTTCTCGGTATTGCAGAAGCCTAACCGCAGGAACTTTGCGGTTGTGAGCAAGGCAGGAAAGTGTCATGGGCAGGTTGGAGCCAGGATTTCTCTTTTTTGCCTTTTTTTAAAAATTGGGGGTAGCTGTCTTGGCTTACCTTCCCCCTCCTCAGATTGGTGGGAAGTGGAAATTTGACGCGGCAGACGTTTGACCTAGAAGAAGAGCCGGCGGCCCAGTGGCCACAGCTCAACCACCACGGCCATCAGAGGGTCGGCTTGTGCCATTTCCTGCTCTGTGGTCTGTGTTGTAATTCAGTGAGGCCTGAGTGTGAACTATCCCAGCTTGTAAGTCCAGATGTCCTTGTGTGTGAGTGTAGGGAAGCCAGAGCAGCAGCATCTGTGAACCTCGAGCGTCTTTCCACCTGGTACAGGTAGTCCTTGCTCAACAACCACAGTGGAGACCGGAATTTTGGTTGCTAAGTGAAGCAGTCATTAAGCAAATCTGACCCAATTTTGCGACCTTTTTTGCAGCGGATGTTAAGCAAATCACTGCAGTCATTAAGCAAACAAGATGGTTGTTAAGCAAATCACTCGGTTCCCCACTGATTTTGCTTTCTGGAAGCCAGCCAGGAAGGTGGCAATCACATGACTGTGGGACACTGTGACGGTCGTAAATGCAAACTGGTTGCCAAGTGTGCAAATTGCAATCATGTGAGCACGGGGACACCGCGACAGTTGTAAGTGCAAGGACCAGTCATAAGTTGGTTTTTTTGGCACTGTCGTAAGTCTGAACCGTTGCTAAATGAATAGTTGTTAAGTGAGGACTACTTATAGTTGCAGAAGGCAGAGGGTTGTGATGGAGGGAAAAACCTTTGAAAATGTTCTGTTGTTCTGTTCTGGGCAGCTTTTGAAGCACAAGACGGCAGATTAGGTTCTCAGGGCATAAATAGTCTCAAGCCAGTATTTCCAGCGTGTTTGCCTCTGTCTTGGAGATATTCTGCTTTAAGGGACGCCTGGCACCGGGAGAAATAACCTGGTTTTTCAGTTTTGGCTTCTGCAGCTTTGTACATTTTATTTTTTAAAATTAGCCAACTTTTCTCTGTCTTTACAACTGTACTGAATTTCTGTACTTCACAGGAATTCTGTCTCTTCCTTAAGAGCCGGAAAAGGAAGTAGCGAAAACCGCAAGAGTGTTTTTTACACAGAAGAATGGGAAATCCTGGATCCTACCCCAAAAGATTTGCAAGAATCAGCAGCTCAGGAAGAAAAAAGAAGGCTGGCAGCAGAACCCAGCAAAGGTGCCCGCTTTGCCCCCCGCTCTCCCCCCCAGCCCCCCATTTCCGCTCTTGCGTTCGGAGGAGCCGTTCTGTCTTTGCAGACCGTGCGGGGCACCTGCCCCTCTCCTGAGCTGTGCAGCCGAAGGAGGCCCCCAAGGGTGGCCGGGTCCCAGGGCGGCCTCGAAGCGCCATGAGCCCTTTTCCCCTCCCTTAGCTTCTCCCTGTCTTGGCACAACGCTGCTGAAAGTGCTGGATCGGGGGAGGGGGTGTCTGCGGCGAGGGCCCCCCCCGTTCATATTGGCTTCTCCCTTGGAGAACCAGGGCCCGATGCCCACCTCTGCTCCGTCTCTCCTGCGAAGTGGGGGTCACTGCCGACAGCAACGGCCCGGGTGTTAACCCAGCTCCAGCACCTGGTTCAACATTCTGGCTTTTCTCAGAGAGTTTGGATGAAACCGGAAATGCGAATTGCGAGAAGGCTTCTCCGTCTCCTTGGAGGCAGCGCTGGCCTTCCAGACCAGTACCAAAAAGGAGGAGGAGGAGGGCGTGCCCCTGATGGACGGCTCGGGTCTCTCCTGATCCGGCGCCCAGCCAGGGGTGTGCTGGGGCAGCCAGCAAGCCAACATTCTGCCTCCCGCTGCCGCAGGTGGGACTGGCTCAGCCTTCCCGTTTGACTTTGGCCGCTTCCCGCACAAAGCCAGGCGTCCCGCAAAGGACCCGATGGCCGCCAGCAAAAGCCGGAGCAGCCCAGAGGCCTCTCCCCTGGAGTCGAACGGAGGCCGGCCGGCCGCAGAGATGCAGCTGAAGGTCCAGAGCCAGCAGGAGGAAGTGGATCAGCTCAAGAAGGAGCTGGCCAGCCAGAAGGTAAGCCGGTGAGAAGGCAGGGGCTGGCAGGGCACACCCGCGGCGGCAGGGAAGCCGGAGGACGGGGTGGCGCCTGGACCGAGCGCTCATCCGCTTGCCTGTTATCTGGGCTCTGCTCCCCTCCAGGAAACCCCTGGCTTGCTCGCTTCCTTCCTTGCTTTCATATCGGGGCCCGAGGGTGCAGGAAAGCCCTTCCCGTGAGGCTGCCCTCCATGCCACGCAACAGCATCCTTCTTCGTTGCATTTGTCCCGTGTGGCTGCAGGCCCTGCTCCTTTTTGCATGCCCTCCCTGCTCTCAGGGCACAGCGCAAGCAGGGATTTTGCTCATCCGGCAGCTGGTCGCAGAGCCTGACGCTGGCAAGAGCCGGGAGGGTGGGCCCAGGGTCCCCCAGAGGGCTTCTGGGCCCAAGCGAGGACTAGAACTTTGCTCTCCCCATTCCGGGTCTGGCATCTGAACCATGAGACCACGCCGGCTCTCTCTCTGGACAAGAAGAAGCAGCTGACTGCGTCAGACACTTTGGAGCAAACGTGGGGTGTTCCCCAGAGCTTGGAGGCAGGCCCCAGAGGGGCTGGCAAGCCCTAATTTTTAAGGAGAAGGTCGTTACACACAGGAGGACTCATTTCCTTTCCTTGTCCTTCCCGGGAGCTGAGGGGGCACTCGAGATTGAAACAGGAGGCGCTTCTCTGCCTCTGTGGGTGGGGGCTGGGTGTGCGGCTCCTGGGGCACCCAGAGGGGAGGGGGCTTGGAGCAGCAGCAGCAGCAGCATGTCCAAGCACGTGGCAGCCTCTGAATTGCCCCCACCCCAATTTCAGAAACAGCCTGCCGGCATCTCTTCCCCACCAGCTGTTTTTTTTTTCTAATCCTGCCTTTATTATTTTTATAAATAACTCGAGGCGAGGCACACACAACACTCCTTCCTCCTCCTATTTTCCCCACAACAACCACCCTGAGAGAGAGCGACTGGCCCAAAGTCACCCAGATGGCTTCTGTGCCTGAGGCGGAACTCGAACTCGCCACCTCCCAGTTTCTAGCCCAGGCCGTAGCCACTAGGCCAATCTGGCTCTCTTCCTCCCAGGAACTCGTGCGGCTCCTACAGCAGACCGTCCGGTCCTCCCAATACGACAGGTACCTAGCAGGGCCCCTCTGTGATGGGGGGGCCAAGGGCCACTTGGAGCTGCTCCACCAGAAAGACCACCAGATTTTGGGTCTCAACCGCCAGCTCGAAAGGCTGAGCCTGGAGAAGGACCGCCTGCAGCAGGAGCGGGCGAGCTTGAAGTTCGAGCTGGGGGGGCTGGGCGAGCGGCTGGAAATGCTCATGGAGACCATCCAGGCCAAGGACGAGGTGATCGTGAAGCTCTCCAGGGAGCTGAGCGAGTGCGAGGATTGGTTGCCAGGGCAGAGCGGATCGGTGCCCGCAGACGCCTCCCCCCCGGTCGGCAAGGGGCTGCAGGAGCTTGGCAGGCTGAAGGTAAGGGCCGCGGCTCCTCGCCCCGTGGCCTGGGGGCCGAGGGTCCCTGTCACCCCTCTTAGCTGTCTCTCTAGAGTCCACTAACCCACCTGGATGGTGGTTTGAGGGAAGAGAAGGAGGGAAGCCTATTTACAGCTGTTGACCGGCCAGAGGTGGGATACCCAAACGCAAGAAGAGCAGCAGAAACTTGAAAGTGAGAGGCTGGCTTGAGTAGCCGCAGCCAGTCACAGTAAGCAGAAGGAACGTCTTCAGCAAGAGAGGAGGGAAGGTTTGGGTTCTCGCGTTGTGCACAAGCATGGTTTTATTAGCCATGGTTTCTTAAACAAGCCACAGTCGGCTGCATTCACACATTACACCAAGCCATTCACGGTGTTTACTAGCCACCGTGCTTGGGCTCGTACAACGGGCTGAGCCGCACATCGCGCAGACTCGGTTTGTGCTTTGACCCCCAGCTGCCTGGAAGCCGATACCAGAAGGCCAGACCGCCTTAGAAACGCCACGCCTTCCCCTTCGCTTGAGAGACAGGCCCCTGCTGCGCTCTTTGCCTTCCTGTTTCCAAACACCCTGCTCTGCATAATTCCCCCAATGCTGTTTGTTGACAGGACAGCCTGCAGGGCTACAAGACCCAGAACAAATTCCTAAATAAGGAGATCCTGGAACTTTCTGCTTTACGAAGAAACGCCGAGAACAGGGAGAAGGAGTTACTGGAGAAGGTCAGCTGAAGGGGCAGCTCCCCTCCAGACCTTTGCTCCTTTCCGGCCCTCGAGGGTGGGTGGGTGCCACTGACGCGCGACTCATTCCGTGGGGTGGAGAGACGCGTTTGGGCACCGTCCCAGGAGTCTGCCTTCCGAGCTGACCGGTTTTCCTGCCTCCGCCCCTCCCCGAAAGGGGCTGACCACCGGACACATCGCGCTCTCTGTGGTCCTTTGGGGGAGCCTCAGCATTGCTGGTGGCTTGGAGGGCAGGACCCCGGTTTGTGCTGATGCTGATGCTTGTCTTTCATGCCTGAGGAGGCCCCAGGGGCGTCCCTGCCTAACCGCCCCCTTGATGTCTCCTACGCAGTATGCGAGCCTGGAAGCCAGGATGTGCCAGGTGGAGAGCCGGTACCTGATCCTGCTTCAGGAGAGGAAGACCCCAGTGTGCTCACAGGAGCAGAATCCCCACAGCGACGTCATCGCCCAGCTCCTGGAGGACGCCCTCAAGGTGGACAGCAGCGAACAGCCGGAGCAAGCTTGCTTCAAGCCCCATCTGGTCAGGTGAGCTTCGGGCCTGACGCTTCAGCTGGCCTCATCCCGGGGCCAGCGCAGCGGGAGTGACCCCAATTCCCCTTGCCTCCCCAGCAAATATGACGTGTACGGGTTTCAGACGGTCCCAGAGGATGACGAGGAGGAGAGGCTGGTGGCGAAGGTGCGGGCCTTGGACCTGAAATCCTTGTCTCTTACGGAGCACCAGGAGATGTCGGCCGGCGTGAAGTGGGAGAACTTCCTGGCCGCCACCACCAACAGGGAGATGGTCCGGTCAGTGGAGCTCAAGAACCTCATCCGGGGCGGGATCCCCCACGACCACCGCTGCCAGGTGTGGAAATGGTGCGTTGGCCTCCATGTGAAGAAGTTCAAGGATGGCAGCCCACCGGGCTATTTCCACGGCCTGCTGCAGAACGCCCTGAAAAAGCAGAACCCGGCCTCCAAGCAGGTCGAGCTGGACCTCCTGCGCACCCTGCCGAACAACAAGCACTACTCCTTCCCTGCCTCGGAGGGCATCCAGAAGCTGCGGAACATCTTGCTGGCCTTCTCTTGGCGCAACCCCGACATCGGCTACTGCCAGGGGCTGAACAGGTATGCCAGCCCTTCCAGGCTGGCCAGGTCGAGAAACGGAGGCCGCAGGGATTCCAGGAACGTGGCTTTGTCGTTGCAGGGATATTACATTAAGCGAGTCTTGACAGCCCATCCAAGTGTCTGTCCCATCTCTGAGTTTCTCCCTCGAGCTTCCTTCAGTCTTGGGGCTGTGCAACCTCTTATCCAAGTCTCCCCCACGCACACTTTTTCCTTCCTTCTCCAAAGGCAACTCTTAAGTTCTTTACGAGGTAGGCTGTTCAGGAACCAGTCTCCCTCTCTGTTCCTTTTTCTCAGGGGAGGAAGATCTGGACCCCACGGCTATCTCTCGGTCCCCCAGGGCCAGGGCAGGCCTCAGTGTGGGGGAGCAGGTGTGTCTCACGTGCCTGGCTTTGAGCCAGGAGGCCCTTTATGGTGGCACTCCGTGTTTTGTAACCCTCTTTGCGGCAGCTCCCGAAGGAAATGAAACACCCTGAGAGAACGGTAGTTTCTCCCCAAAACTGGTTTTGCTTTCTGCAGAGTGCCTGCTTTGCTACGGGGGCCTCCTGGCTCCGTGAAGGTGGCATGGCATGGTGAAGAGGCCTTCATTTTGGGGGAAAGGGAGTGAGTGAGTAAGAGGCAGAAAGACATCTTTTCCCTCTCTCCTTTTCTAAGCACTTCCTCTGGGGCTAGGCACACCTCAGGTCAGCCTTTTATCGGTGCCACCTTGAATAGCTTCGCGACACCTGAGCTCTGCGGGAAGTGCCACTTCCGACGGTGGTCTTGGTTCTGTTTTCCAGGCTGGCGGCCATCGCCCTTCTCTACCTGGAGCAGGAGGACGCCTTTTGGTGCCTGGTGACCATCGTGGAGGTCTTCATGCCCCGGGACTATTACACTAAAACGCTGCTCGGCTCTCAGGTAAGCGCAGAAGAAGCTGTCGGGGCCGATACGCGTTGAAGCCGTTTGAGAAGGGGGCAAGGTGAAGAAAGCGTGGCAGCCACCACCACCCCGAACCATCTAAGGAAGGCCTTGGAGATGGATGGGGGTCTCAGAGCGTGAGCTGAGTGGGACGAGTGGGGAAGGCCTTCAGTATCCCCCTGAAGGCCGCTCTTCAAGAGGGCTGTGTTCCGAGACTGAGGTGTTCCTCCTCCCCCTCCTCCCAGGTGGACCAGCGAGTCTTCAAGGACCTGATGAACGAGAAACTGCCCCGGCTGCACGCCCACTTCGAGCAGCACCGGGTGGACTTCTCGCTCATCACCTTCAACTGGTTCCTGGTCGTCTTTGTGGACAGCGTGGTCAGCGACGTTCTCTTCAAAATATGGGACTCCTTTCTGTACGAGGGGCCAAAGGCACGTCTTGCCCCTGCCGAACAGAGCCCGTGCCGGAACTTCCGAAACCAGTGGTCTGGCCGGGTGGGATTTTCAGCGGTTGGGAGGGGAAGGGCTGGTCTTCTGCAGGCGGCCGAAGCTCGGGGACCGTTCCCTGTGGCTCACTCGCCCACTCTCACAACCAACCTTCTCGCGTGCTCAGGTCATTTTCCGGTTTGCTCTGGCGCTCTTCAAATATAAGGAGGAGGAGATCTTGAAGCTCCAGGACTCGACGTCCATCTTCACGTACCTCAGATCCTTTACTCGCAGCGTTCTGGACGCCAGGTGAGACCCGCTTGCTTTCCTTGCAGTGGACAAGTAAATCAGCTGCGTGTTGTTAGAAGGAGCTTCTCAGAGGGAGGAACAATAACGTTGAGCAATGTAAGCAGTCTGTAAAACGGGGTTTGAACCTGAGGCTTCCTCCAGAACCGGGTGGGGTTCTGTGAGAGACGGACAAAAAAAGTTCACTCAAACCCAGCCGACTTTTTGTCGTGAGAGCTTTTCCTCTTGATTGGGGGTTCCAGGTATATCGTGTTTTTTTTAAAAAAAACCTAACAGGTCCCACAACCTGGAAAGGTTTGATGATCGCTGCTATAAAACACTTGAGTCCCCACCTCTGAGCGAGGCCCCTGTGGCGGCTCTTCTTTCTTCCAGGAAGCTTATCGGCATCGCTTTCAGGGACCTCAACCCCTTCCCGCTGCGCCAGATCAGGAACCGGAGGGCCTTCCACCTGGAGAAGGTGCGCCTGGAGCTGATGGAGCTCGAAGCCATGCGCGAGGATTTCCTGCGGGAACGGGAGACCCACCCCGAGAAACGGGACCTGATCAGCGAGGATGAAGAGGACGGTTGAAGGGAGCCTCAGGGACCTCCTTTGGAGGCCGATTCCCTCGCCCCCCCGAGCAGAGCAGAGCCTCCCTCACGGGGATTTGAGGACAGATTCCAGATCCCGCACTTCACAGCGGAGGGGTTTCTTCCAAGCGGCGCCGTTGACGTCGTTCAGGGTGCAGCACGCTTGAAGGGATCTGGTTTCAGCCATGCAACTGAGCTGTGAACGTTTCCTACCTTTGAAGCCCATGTTTTCTGAAGTGCCTACAGACACTATCACAAAATGCTCCTTCCTGTTTTTAATACCTGCCCATCATTCTATACCAAATTCTTGGTGAGCCATTTCCTCCCTCCTGCCCATCTTCAAAATGTTTAAACTGCTCCACTTTGGAGACACGTTCCTCATGGTCTTGGTAAAGCCAATTAAGTCTCTGCGCTTCATCGGGTGCTTCTGGCTCGCCCAAAAGCTGATCGATGTTGCCAAGCAGCAGGTGCCCTTCGAAGACATTCCACTTGGTTTTCCAGCCCAGGGAGGCGGCAGAGAACTCGGAGGCCCCACAAGGGTTTTGGGAAGGCTGCAGGCTCCTGTTCTGGGCCCAGGTCCCTGTCTCTGTTAGAAAATGTCACGGTGACCGAGGAGTTGGTCGTTTCCCTGGCATGATGCTCCCAAGTCACCCTATTTCTCCCCAGGATGGTCAGTCTCACCCAGCAGCCCTGGCTGGATGTCTCTCGCCACGATCCTTCCTGGTCCTCGGGTTGAAAGCCCATTGTTTAATGGAGGGCAGATGAGTCGGAGACATGTTGGCGAAGCCTGGTATTTTGTGGTGCCCTAAAATCCCTGTTGAGGAGGCTGGGAACGGCTCATCCTGGAAGAATCCAGCATTGTGGATTGTGGCTTTATGCCTTTGTTCGATACGTGGGTGGAAATGCTTTTGTTCTTTACAATACACCCTTGAGACATTTGTTGGGGAAGAGATTCGGAGCCCGAGGTTTGCTCTCCTGGAAACCTAGCAGGTTTTTGTCCTGAAAGGTTGTGGGGAGCATTTCCTGACCTTCGGCTGAAACTTTGGGCCAGAGAAAATGGATTTCTCGTCTTGTGTTTCTCAGACCATGGCAGAAACGTGTGTTGCCTTGACAGCAGTTTGCGAACCTGAAGAGGAGGAGGGCGATGGGGGGGGTGTTTCTTCATTAGCGGTGTGGATTTCCAGCCGGGACCCCCCTCGTTGCTGTCACCGCTTTCTCTACAGTCCCTCTCCAGAACTCCTTCCTCCCATCTCCCCCTCCCAGGCGCATCCAGGGGCTTTGATCTTCTTCCATCGTTGTTCAAACTGCAGATGGCTGTCGCCCAACATCCTTTTTCCCAGAAACCTCCCCTTCCGATACGGGGGCACAAAGGCAGTGGCCGTGGGGACAGGGGCAAGTCTCTAGCTTTGTGCTGGGCTCTGTGGGTGCTAAAAGGCGGCTGGCTTGGACTGAGGACCCTCCAAGCGTCCCGGATCGTGCCGGTGCTGTAGTGGCTGTCGGTGTGAGTGCCACATGGGGAATTTTATCCCTGTGGGGGACAGTGGGGTGGGGGGCTCCCTGTGGGTGGGCACCATGGCCAGTGGCTCACCTGGACTCCCACTGAGCAGGCTTCACCTGCTGCCCCCAGATCCAAAGCGCTCTTGGGGCAACGAAGGCACCTCCCAGACACAGGGTGGGTTGGAAAAGGACAGCCTACAGAATCCGGATCTGGTCAGGACGTTTTAATACCTTGTACTTGAATCCTAGTTTTTCCCCTGACACACACACCTTCTGGGTGGTTGTTGTTGTTGTTGTTGTTGCACATTTGCAAAAAAGGTGACCCCCCGGGGGGAACCCACTTGATCATTCCGCACTGTCAGATTTTGTGGCTGGTTTTGGAAGACTGGTTTCACGCCAAATGCTGGGCAGAAGTTTTTGTTCTGTTTAGCTTTGGCTAGTTAAAGAAGGTCCTTCCTGTCTGCATTCCCTGAAATTGCTGGAAGCGGTTGTGCAGATTGTGTGTGTAGTAAGGCGGCAAAGGTGGAGTGTGAATCCTCGGATCTGGAGCTTTTACTTACTTGTGGTTTCCTGGGGCAGGTTTCACTGTGCTCAGCAATGAGGCCGGCAAGGCTGGTGGATTTCCTCTGAAGGGGGGTTGTGTCGGATTCCCTGCATTGTGTGATGGAAGTTCCCCCCTTCACCCCCCTCTGCATTCCTTGCCATGGAAACCCAACAGCCTGGACTTCCTTACCCAGAGTCCTCCCCAACATCAGGGAGAAAGCTGAGGAAAGGGAGACAGCAGTGGGGCTAGCCCCCCCTCCCAACTCCCCCTTGTCACGTGGAGCTTCCAACTTTTCAGATCTCGGTTCCTACAATGCAGTTTTCGTGCACTTTTTTTTTATAAAGAATTCCAAACTCTGCTTCATGTTACATATGCAAAGTATTTTATGCATGGTTTCTATTCAAGTAGTGTGTAACCCCTCCACTTTTGCTGTTTGCACAAGCCTCGCACAGGTCCAGTCTGTTTTCCTGCCTCTGATGCGTCTTGCTGGAGGCCCTAGAATGACCCCTCGGATCGAGGCCTCTTCAGTCTGTGGTTCGGGCCCCAAGCCGCGGTTCAGGGTATCCTGCGGAGGAAGAGCATCGCTGGGCTCAAGGCAGGTGGACCATCCCTTGCACAGCCTCCAGGTCCCTCCAGGCAAGGGGGGCGTGGGGTTCTTCTCCTAGCAGGGCGAGTCCAGCGGTGCAGAAGAATCATTCCACGTACACATTTGCAGTCCGGGTTCCTGAGAATTCTTTGGGGCTCAGTAACTCCGCTTTAATTTGACAAATTCACACTTGCGATTCTTGCAACCTCTTGAAAATAGATAATTGCCTGTCTCTTATTTTTAAAGGCTTTTTTATACAGCTCTTCATTCCACTCTGGTTTCGTGTCACCAATCCTAGTAAATAAAATACATGCAGTCGTCATCTGCTGCTCGGATTGGCTTTTCTGTTCTTGCCCCAAAATAAGATTTGGGCTTCTATTTCCCATGGCCTTTGCAGAGGAGAAGGCACCAACTGAGATAAAGGCAACCAAGCCAGGAGGAGGATGGGGGCTGCGGGGTCCCTACCTGCCCACACATCCTCTGTGGCAGACAACCAATGTGGCTCGCAGGGAAGGAGGTGTGGTCAAGCGCTTCTGCTAACCTGGATTGCTGCTCTTCACCCCAGCCCAAATCAGCCTTTGCCATGAGAGACCCTTCACTTGCCGGGGGGGGGGGGGGGGGGAGCCTGGTGCCTTTGTAGTGGTCAGTGGGTCCCAGTTGAGCCTGGAGTCCATCTGCTGCTGCACCAGATGCCCAGCCCCACAGTGAACTGCTGGCTGTTCCCCAACCAGCCTCTGCCCCATTGGATGCTAAGAATCACCCACGAAGCCTCCTCTTGCCCCGCCCGATGGCCTCTCCCCTCCGGAGGATTGCCTTACAGGGAGGTCGCCATCCCCGTCCCGGAGGTGCTGATGCCGGAGAACAGACCCGCAGGGCCCTTGGTGGTCAAGGGGGGTTCCGGGGGAGGGGATGACCGCCACTGGGGCCAAGGCCGAAAGGCAGGAAATGGCAGCTGGGGAAGGGGGCAAAGTCTGGCGGTGGGGGGTTGCTGGCCCAGGCAAGGGAAGCGCTTTTACCTGGTTGCTCCTTTTGCTTACAAGCCTTCCTCCTTTTCAGTTTGCAGCTGCTGCTGCTGCTATTATTATTATTACTATTACTATTATTATTATTCTCCTGCCTTTTTTCAGAGAGAGAGAACTCAAGCTGGCGAACATACTTAATACTCCTGCCTGCTATTTTCCCCACCATAGCAACCCTGTGAGGTGAGTTGGGTTGAGAGAGAGGGACTGGCCCAAAGTCACCCAGCTGGCTTTCATGCCTAAGGCAGGACTTGAACTCGTGGTCTCCTGGCTTCTAGGCCAGCCACTTCACCAGGACACCACGCTGGCTCTCTCTAAGTTCCATTGACTACAGAGAGGCTTTACCTGGCCTTGGTGGCTGCCCCCCTCCCTCCCTTGACCCAGGTCTGGGCACTTCCTTGAAGGAGGATTCAGAGGACCCCTCCTTTGCTGGAATTCCCATTCATCATCCTGCCTGACCTGGTTTAACCCTGGTTTAATCTGCTGGCTTAACTACGAAGAACATAATGGGTCCAGCCCAAGCTTCCTGGTGTTACCAAAGTAAAAGAAAAGTTTTTTAGCCTTCAGAATTTCTGTCCCAATTCATAACCTACCCAGGACTGAAACAGGAACATGGAATGACTTGATAAATCCAATTACTTGTCTGGGGGGTGGTTTAATGTTCAGCATTCCACTTGTTAGAGCAACTTGCCATGTTTTCTGTTGGCAAAAGTTGGATACTTTATTACATGGCCACGATGTGTGTCCACATCCTTCCGCCCCCCACCCCCCATCGTATCCTATCCGGCCTCTACTAAGACGGGCATCTTCAACATGGGGAATCGGTGCTGCCCGGGGGAGGTGTTGTCATCCCGTCGTTTGCGGGCCGGCCCACCGGTGGCCGGTGCGGGGGAATGTGCCCAGGGCGCCCAAGAAGAGAAGCCGCCTGGCCCTTGCGGATCGCGAGGCCGCGGGCCCGGGCGCGAAGGGGCGGCACAGCTCCGGCTGCCTTGCGGGAGGCGGACAGGCGGCCGGGAGAGCCCAGCGCGTCCGCTCCGCAGTTCAGGGGACCCCGATGCCCCCGAGCGGCCTCGCCGCGCCCCCCGCCCCGAGGGCCGGGCTCTTGCGCCGGGCGTTCCGCGGCGGGGCGGCAGGGGGCGCCCGGGACCCTCGCGCGCCCGGGTGGCCCGCTGCTCCGCCCCGCCCCGCCCCGCCCCGGGCCGGCGGCCAGCTCGGGGAAGGCGGGGGCAGCGCTGGGTCGCGGGCGAGGGGGAGCCGCCGGCGCCGGCGCTGGCGCTTCGGGTTGCAGCGCTGCGCGCAGGTAGGCTGGGGCCGGCAGAGGCGGCCGGGGGTCCCGCAGGTGCGCTCGGCCCGGGGAGCGGAGGGCAGGGCAGGGCAGGGCAGGGGCGGCCGGGGGTGAGCGGAGCCCGCCTCACCCCTTCCTCCGCGGGCCCAGCCAGGCGCGCTCCGGAGAGCCGCCGGTTTGGCCGCGGAGGATGGGGGCTGGAATCCGCGGGGCCCCGCCGGCGCCGCGTGGGCAGCGGGAGAGTCGCCGGCGGCCGGGCTGCTGTTCCTGCCCCGCGAGAGGGGGGGTCCTCGGGCGGCCGGCTGCGGAGCGCCGCGGGAGTTGCGCGCTGGCCGGGCGGGTCTGCGGAGCGAGCGCGGGCGGGGACCGCCTTGGTAGGTCCCGGCGCCGGCTCTCCGAGGCCGGGGGGAGCCGGCCTGGGGTGTCGGCAGAGCAGCTCTTGCACCGGCCGGGGCTGCGCTGCCGGGGCTGCCGAGAGCAGCGGTGGGTCTGGGCTGCGGGCCGGGCGCTTTCCCGGCGGGGGACGGGGCGCCGCGGAGAGTCCCCGGCGGGGCGGCGAAGGGGCGCCGCTCTGCTGCTCACGCCCCTCCTTGCCGCTCCCCAAGACGCCCCCGCGGGAAGGTCCCTCCTCCGGGCGCTCCTGGGCGCGAGGCGGCCGCCCTGAGGCCCCGGACAGGCCCCCCGCCCGCGAAGAGCGGGTCGGGCACCACCCGGCGATGCAGCTCAGCTGGTGGAAGTCTGCATCCCTTGACACCCGGCGAGGCGGGCGTCACTAGCCAAGGGGATGCGGTGGGGGGACTGGGTCTGAGCCGGGGGCGGCATCCTGCTCTCCAGAAGGCTGCATGTTGGGAGAGCAGGGAGGGCAGAAGAGGAGCACCCCCCATCAGGTAGCTGCCTGCTCCTTTGTGCCTTTGCTGATGCCACCGCACCTGGGGATGATCACAAAGCCTGACTGAGGAGCCTGGTGGGGAAGCCCTTGCTTGGCGCTTGCAGAGCCCGTGAAGCCTCTTGGCCCAAGGCGCACCGAGCTTTGCATGTAATTGGCTGTTGCACCACAGACGCAGCATCCTCCCAGGGGTGAAGGTGTAAAAGGCAGGTGCCCTTGGCTGACCCGCAGGGTGCAGCTGGCCAGGATTCCCCAGAATGTTGCCGCTTCTTTGCAGAAACAGAAGTTTGTTTGTTTTCCTCTTCCTCACAAGCCTGGTTTGTTTCTGTTTCGATTTGTCAGCCTCTGTGAAGGGCCTGCCAGTGTGCAGAGCTGTCGTGGGTTGGGGGTGCCTGGGTTGGCTGCAGCAACCACCACCTGCCTGCAGCTCTTCGGGGACCAGCAATAGGAAAAAGCAAGCGAGGGCGGCGGAAGCAGCTTCTCGAGGGTCTCCCTTGGGCCATGGGGGCCTCCTTCTCTTTGAGCCATAATGGCTGGGAAGCCCCCCTGGAAGAAGGCTGCCCACCTGGCGAGGGGAAGGGCTGGGCAGCCTCGCCTGCTGTCGAGCAGGTTGAACCACACGCAGACGTTCCTGCTGGCCATTTGGGCACAGGAAGGGGGCCCAGGTAGTGCCCTTTGCACAGGGACAAATCTCGGAGAGGGTGGGCGGACGCTTTCTTCAGGCCGGGCTTCCTCAGCCTTGTCTCCTCAACCCCAGGAGTCCGGGGGGGGGGGGCGTCCACTGGCCCGGCACGCCTCCCCAATGGCCATGGAGGAGTCCTGGGAACTGGAGAGGTGGGAGGGAATCCCTGCTGGGAACCCCGAGCCTGTTCCCACCATGGGCTGGTGATGCAGCCCCCCAAGCCAGACAAAGAGGTTCTTCCTGAGCAAGCAGCCACCGACCAGCCTCTTGCCTCGCTGACCCGCGTCAAGATGTCACCTTGGGCGGCTCTTGTGTTCTGCCCCAGGGCCACAAGAATCCTTGGCGTGGGGCATCACGGGAGCGGCCCGGTGCCCTTGCCGCCTGCCGGTCTCCAGATGAGCTTCCAGCCTTCGCTCTGGCCTGGACCTTGGGTCCAGCTTGGCTCTTGGATTCACAGGCTCATTGCGATGGGTTGCCCTGAGCTAGTTCTGACTGTTTTCCTTCTCAAGAAGTGGCTGGACTCCCCCTTGGAAGGGCAGGCCTCCCAACACCCCCCATCAGAGGCTCTTGGGAATTGTGGCTGCAAAAAGGGAAAGGCAGCTTTTAGGCGCAGGGGCAGAAAATCTTCTCAGGGAGGGAGCCGGCCTCCCTGGCCCAGGCGATTTGTCTCGACAGGCACCTCTTCTTAAGCTGAGATGATCTCATAAGTGGTTAATTAAGTCCATTATGTCTTGACTTGCAATAATCCCTTGAATATTGGCAAGGCCACACCAAGATTAGTTGCAGCCTCTCAGAGCCTAATTAATGTAGTTTGGCACAGATTTTGTGGGCTGAATGAAGCCTTCTTCTTCCAATGTCTGTGAAATGGGTTGATACTGAAGGGACCACAAGGTTCCTGCTAACTTTGTCTTCTAGGCTGTTACGTCTCAGGAAGGACCGTTTTGGTGCCTGTCCAGCAGAGTTTCCGGGAAAAATCACAACCCAACGGGATTTCCAGATCCCTTTGAAGTTACCTTTATGGGAGTTTCGCCCTCTTCTCACCCAACTGGCCGCCCACTTCGCAGGGCATCTTCCAAACACCCATCACCTAATCCAATATGCTGTTTGGTTGACATTCCTGCCCGGGGCTGACCTGAATTCTTTCATGGGGTGGGGTTACTCCATTTGCCTTGATTTTATTTTTATTGCTCATTGGATGCCTTTAGGTAATTTTCTCAACTAATTCAGAACAAATTTGTCGCTTTCAATGGGCCTTTTGCTGCCTGTAACTTTGTTCTGGTTCAACCAAATAGTATGATGATCTCAGGTATTCTGCTGGTGTGTCAAGATAGTGGGCAGCCACATTTTAAGGAGATTAGAACAAAATCCCTTTTTAAGGCAGTTTAAAAGGTGTCTTCCAATCTCGCTGGTTTTTTTTCTCTTTTCAGTAGAGATCCAACAGATCAGACCATCCAATCTTCCCATGGATAAGTTGGGGGCCCTCATCAAGTAGGCAGGCGAAAAAAGGGTTTTGTGGTGTGCTCAGTCCCAGCATATTTAACAGATAAATAAACCAGACTTGGCTAGTTTCACACAACATGCTAAGCTCTGAACAAACGTACCACCTTGTGGCACCAGGTGTGCCAGGAGGACCGTGCTACAGATGCCTGTCTTCAGCCTCCCATGTAACCTCACCATGAGCTCGACTGTCGGTTCCCATCTTTTTCCCCGATGAAAACCAACAGAATTAATCTGTGGGGTGGTTGGTGGGTGGTGATTCTAGGCTATGGACTGTATTCCTTCCTCCCTTCAGACGCTTGTGGGTATCTGCCTCCCACAGCTTGCTGCACTCCAGAGGCCTCCTGCTCCTCTCATGGAGAGGGGCCTCGTCCTGCTGTGATGGCACCAGAGGGGGCACTCCCTCGTCCCTTTCCACCCCATTCGTGTTTCCAGATGCAACAGCTGAGGATCCTGCGTGTTGCTTGCTCCTTAAGAATGCAGGGGCAGCCCAATGTTCTTGAGCCTGGGGGGTGGGGGAAAGGGGGTGTCTGTCCTTCAGGCCACCCTTAGAAGCCAGGGCTTGTGTGCAAAATGGTCTAGGATTGTTCCACGGATCTCAGACAGGAGATTCAGGTTCCTGAATCCAGGGGATCTCTTTCATCTGGGCAGGCAGTGCTGCACTCCATGGAGCTGAGATCCAGAGGAGAAGCCCCGGGTTGCCCTGAGAGGCCCATGGGCTCCTTTCGGTTAGATGCATGGAGATGGTCTAAATCTGTGGGTGTGGCGACCACTCTCGCCAGCCAGGGCAAAGAAGGTTGGCCAAGGGAAACCAGCGGCCAGTTTGCCCTAAGACAGGCTGCCCTCCTCAGGGGTCCCGCTCTTCCGGCTCCTCTCGGCAGGAAGGCACGAGAGGGAGCCCAGGCACAGCCTTTGTTCCTGCCACTTTCGGCCTCTGTGTGATGGGCGCTGAGCAGATTTGGGTGACATTTCCAGGGGAGAAATGCCGAGAGCGGACACCATGGGAGTCCGCCATTGCTATGGCAAATGTGTGCTGGACAGGGCATTTTGAACGACACCCTTTTTTCTCCCGGCCCTGGTGTTGGGCAAATTCGGTGGTTCTTCTGCCCCTTCCTTCACCTTGCGGAGCCTTCGAAGGGCCTGGTGCCCCCAAGAACGCTGGAGTTGGATTCGAACAGGCACAGGAGACCCAGGGGTGTCGGGACAGAGAAGCAGCAATGACGCTGCTGCAGGGGGACGCGTTGCTGGAGTGAAGTTATCTTGGCACAAATACCCGATCTTTGACGTGCTTCCTGCCTTTTGGCCAAAAGGGGAATAAGGCAGTGAGGCAGGAAAAGGTCAGATTTGTTGATGCCGGTTCAAAAGCGTGGCTCTGCTTTCAGCCGATGTGCCGAGGATATTATTGTATGCTACTCTGGGTACCTTTCTAGAGAAAGAGCCAGCAGGTCGTTGAAACAAAAGAGGCAAATGTAAGATGGAGGGCAGCTGCCACCTTGACTTTTTGGAACCCTACCCCCAGCCACACACCTAGACACCCCTGTGGCTACGCCTGAGTACCGAGAAGCATGGTCCCTTGAGTAGCCATGTGTAGGCCCTGCCCTGCCCTCTCTCTCTACCATCTCAGACAGGGTTCCTTCAAACAAGCTTCTTATATTATCCCCATTTTATGGGTCTGAAAACTGAGGCTAAGGAAGGAAGCTTCTCTCCCATTAGAGAGCCATTTTGGTCTAGTGGTTAAGGTGCTGGGCTAGAAACCAGGAGGCTGTGAGTTCTAGTCCCATCTGAGGCATGAAAGCCGGCTGGGTATCCTGGGGCCAGTCCCTCCCTCTCAGCCCAACCCACCTCACAGGGTTGCTGTTGTGGGGAAAATAGGAGGAGGAAGGAATATTAGGTATGTTTGCCACCTTGAGTTATTTGTAAAAATAATAAAAGGTGGGATAAAAATTAAATAAATAAATTAGAAAACTGCAAGGGACAGGAGGTGCCCCAGAAAAATATACTGCCCGTTCTGTGTTGCGGGTCTGGTCTTTTTCAGCACATTAAGTTGTGATTCGTCCAGCTATCTTCCTTAAAAGAGATTTCCTTTCCAGGCGTCGTGGCAGCTTCTCGGCTGGGAAAGCCATAAGGAGCTTGGCTGCTGCTTATTCTGCAAACAGGAGCTCAGAGGTTAGAGGCCAGATTAGGGAGTCCCTGGGAGAGGAAGTGGGCTTGTGCTGAGTGTGGGCGAGGGGTCCTGCTCCCAGGCCTCAGCTTTGGCTTCCGCTCCGGCCCCACCGGCAGCCCTTGAGGCAGTGGGCTGGGCTTCAGCATCAGGCCAAGCTGTGGGGCACCGTCTGTCGGGTCAGCACATGTGCAAACAGGTTCCTGTTAAGCGCAGAGCAGGACCCGGTTCCCCTGTGGTAGCAATCCACGCTTTCAACTGTCATCTGCCAAAGAAGACATCTTGGCCGGATTCACCACTCAGCCAGAGATGTCAAGGAGAGTTTACCAGGCACCGGGGCCGGGCTCAGCCGCAGCGTGTGAAGCCAGCTTGTAGCTCAGAAGATCCCCACCTTGTTCCCTCAGCCATGTCTGTGTTAGCCAGCACCAGCTGGGAGCAGGAATGCTGAAGGAATTCTGCCTCCACGTTCCTTGGCTCCTCTCTGCCCCAGCCCTGCAAGGGAGCTGCAGGATGCGCAAAAGGGTGGCGGGGGACAGTCCCGCTTTTCCTTCACCTTCGCCCCTTTCTCGAAGACCGGCTGAGCCGTTCTGAGGTGCGGTGTGTTTTGCTGCCCCAAATCAGTGGGGAGGAGGATTACTCTGACTCCCACATGGGGAACTTGGGAGTGTGATAGACTGTACATGTCCTTGAGCTCTCAGACAGAAGGCAGGATAGAGATTTTACAAAGGAAAGGAAAGGAAAGGAAAAAGGAAAGAAAAGGAAAGGAAAGGAAGGGAAGGGAAGGGAAAGACAATGTCTTCTTTGGTTCCATTTCCCAGCTTTCTCAGTGCAGAGTCCGGGAATGGCCGTGTTCAAGCAACAGAAGGTCGAGGACCTGTATGACATCGGGGAGGAGCTCGGCAGGTAAGCCTGAACGTCCTCGTGGATCAGATCTGGGTCCAGTCTTTAGCCTCGGTTCAGTTTGCTGTGCTGACGGCTTAGCTTTCCCTTTAGAAATGACCCCGTGGCGTGGTGGGCTTTTAAGTTGCCTGGCAGATTGACAACTTGGCTTCTAAATTAAAGGGAGAATAAACACTTGTCTTTGTTAAATGCCAGCTGGTATATGTAGAAAGCTTTTAGAGTGCAAAAAGTTGGGATGAAAAAGTGATTTTTGTCCTGCTGAGTTCTTGCCTGATATTTCAACTTGTTTTGTGGGTGGGGGTTTGAAATATGTATGAAATACACATTCATAAGACATCAGCTAGTCTGAACTCAGCGGCTCCATGATCTAGAACACTTGGGCTTGCTACGACAAAGAACAGCAGAGTTTTATCCTCGTGCGAACCGGACTCCAGGGCACACTCTTATGCATGGGGTCTGAGGGCAGGGCCTCTGGCGCCCCAGCCAGGATGGTGTTGCGGGAGAACCCTGGCATGGATAAGAGGCTTGCAGGGCGCCTGGCCCTGGAGGTGCCACCCCAGGGACTGTGCCCTGCCCCTTGCCCCTTGAGGTCTCCACGAGCAACGGGGGCAAGTGGTTGCTTGCCCGGTTCTCCTTTCTGCAAAAAGGGCGTTTGACAGGCCTTTCCCCACCACATTTGCAGCGATGCCAGGCGGTGACAGCTGCGTCTGGAAAGCGAAGGATTGTCAAGATCCCTCCCGGAGACGTGTCTCTTGCATAAAATGAACAGGTTTTCAGCAGGCAGCTGGTGGGGTTGGAAAGTGGGCAGACTGTCCTGCCTGTCTTGTTCCTTCGCACCCAGAAAAGGAGGCTGCTCAGAGGCCTCAGAACCGGCTCTGCAAGAGCACCCGCCTGGCGTGGGACCACCGAGCCCAACCCGCTGCCCCATGAGGAGCATCCCCAGCACAGGATTCTGCCTGCCCATTCCCCTCCACCTGTTTTCAGAGAGCCTTCCTGGGGCAGCGGCCGGCCAGTGCCTCTTGTCCAAAGCTGGCCTGGGCACCTGGGCGGCCAGGGCCCCTCCTCACTCTGCCGGCTTCATGTTAGTCTTGTCAAGTGATGGAAAGAGGAAGCCGCCTGGCGCATGAATCAAAAGCTTGTTCCAGTCGCACAATTTCCAGTGCCCAAATGTTTTTGGAGTCCTCGATTCCAGCACGGTAGCTGTGTTTTGGAAACACTGGCTCGTCCCCTGCGGATGGCCAGCTGACTTCATGTGCTCTGGAACAAACACAGGGAGGGGGCTGGGGGTGTCCCAGGTGGCGCCAGCTTAGAACTGTGGTCTCTCCAATGGTGCTGGGAGCCAGTGGCTGGCTGAGACGTAGCAGCCTTGGCAGGAACACACCTTCCCCCTGTGCCCTCGGAGGCTGATGCAGTTGGGATCCATTCCCCTCCAGAGCACTAGCGACTTAAAATGTTTTAGTGACCTAAAATGGTCCCCCGGCCCCAGCCGGCGGGATGCCTGTTGGTAGCAGCCGTTCAGGGTGATGTCATCCCCACTTTGGATGAGTTCCAGGTGGTGGTGCTTGCTACAAACATTGGGCAACGCGATCTTCCCTTAAGTCAGACAAAGAGATGCTTTTTTTTGGACAGGATCAGACTTGTCATAGTGGGACCAGCTCAGACATTTTGACGCCATCTTTGGTCAACTGTCAACGAGGTGCCACTCCAGTCCCCGATCAGCAGCCCCCTAAGCCTGGTGTTCGTTCCTTGGCCTAACCGAGGGTGCGGCACAGATGGGAGCGCCTGGGGGCTCTCCTCTAGGCACGGCCAGGGGTAAAGCCTGCTTGGCCCTCAACAGGTGGAGATCACAGTCCCACCACACCTGGGGGCCATGAGGCTTGGGAGGGCTACTCCAGAGGTCCTCTTGCCCCCCTCATTCTCGTTTAGAGGGTAGAGGGTCTGTATCTGCCTGCCTGTCCAGCTCCCCTTCTTGCAAGTAACGGCTAGACTTTATAGTTCCAAAAATGAGAGATCAACCGTAACTTACCCCCCCACACCACAGTTCTTCTCCTTGAACCATCTTGCCTCATGAAGAATTTTTGGAGATTGGAAAGCCTGCATGCTCTTTCGTGAAGGTATTGCTTCACCTCGATGATGGTGACTAATCAATTAATTGGAAGGGCGTGATTGGCTTGGGAGGACCATGGATGGGGTGGATCATCTCACCACCCAGCCCTGGTTGAGCCTGATTGCCCCAGGGCCACTCCTTTCCACCAAAAAAAGGTGGTGGCCTCTTGATCAAGCCACCTGCAGGGGAAGGCCATAAATCTGTCAGCCGCTTTCCTCAGAACGGCCAGAAGGCCCTTTGAACCCCAGTCAAGGGTGTGGTGGTGGTGGAGCTAAAGGCTGACCCGCCAAAGTAAAAGCAGATAAGGGAGGAGGAGATAAGGCGTGAGGTCACCTTGGGCGTTGGCCAACTCCTGAATGCAGAGCCAGCAGCAAGAAGGAAGTCCCTGGCAGTGTGCCCTGGCTCCCTGCCTATTGGGGTAAAGAGAACTAATAACCAGGGAGTAGTCAGAGCACCCCAAGATGGCCTCCTGTGACTGGCACCTTCCAGATGAGATTAGACCCATCACCCCCCATTGCCAGATTGAGAACCAGCCCAAAGATCCTGGTTTCTAAGGCTCTTACGGTCAAAACATTGGCAGCTGAAGACCCAAGCAGCTGGTTCTGAAGAAACATCACATTGTGTCTGGTTTGGTGTTTCCATCAGGCGTTGCATCAACGGTCCTTGTGCTGAAACGCCCCCTCCCAGCCCTGTGCACGGCTCCCGCCCCTTTGGCTGCAGCCAAAGAAGGCCAATGCAAACTATGGTTTGCTCACATCGGGACTCCAGACAACAGTGGCTTTTGCAAAAATGGACACAAATGAGTAATTTGGCGCACAGGTGAAGCAGGAGCACCTGGTTGCAGTTTGGTGTCACACCAAACCATGATTGGGCCGTGTGTTGACCAGACTCCTCCTCACAGGAATGCTGAAGATGGATGCAAGTGAATGCTGATCCCGATCTGGGGGGTACGGGGGGGGGGACTGTGGTTTCCCCATCTTGCCCCAGCTGAGATTCCAAGCCCCTGTCTGCAGCTGGCTCCAGGGGGCAACCCACACAAGCCAGAAGGCTGGCAGGCCACCAAGAGGTACCAGTTAGCAACTGGGGAGGTCCCGGACTGGCCCCAGGAAGAAAGGTTGTCCAAGGGTCAAAGGCGTCTGTGCTCCATCTTTCTAGGAAACACGCGTGCGTTTGTGGCAAAGAGCAGATTGACAGCCACTGTCTGAACGTGTTTTGACGCCCCGGCCCCATCCGACCTCCTCTCCCTTCTCCTGCACGTCCTGGGGGGAAGACAGTCAGGAGGGGAGCAGACTCAGAAGGGCATCCTGGGCAAGTCGGTTGTGCTAACTTCAGCTGAAGGTTTGCATTTTGGCGCTTGTTCCTTTGGAAATCTGACTGGGACGGCAGCCTGCGCATTTCGCCCATTAAACTTTCATCCAGCCTCACCAGGAGCTGCTTTGCTGCGCCGGGTGGGGTCCCTGTTGTCCCCAAAGCCATCCTTTTCTCTTTTGAAGCCAGTCTGTCTTGGCAACAGAGGGCCATTGTGGCGAGCTTTTGTGCCCATGAATGAACTAAAAAAAAGAGCCCCCCCCTGATTTTTTTTCCTTTTGTGTTGCTGTTCCTTCTCTAACTCTGTATCAGGAAGGGAAGAGGCCAGAATGAAAACGCTGGGCTCTGCTCGGATCCTGGTTTCTTGAGGCTTCCCGGGGGAATTTGTGGGCTGCATTCCTGTCCTGCAAGACTTTTTTTTAAAAATGCAGGGATTTGAAGGGGAGGCAAACCAATCCTTTCTACGCAGGCAGAGTTCATTTCAAGCTGCCTTTTGCTGCTCACGGAGGGCTGGGAAGACGCAGGAGCTGCTGAGCCCCCTGGCCATTTCTGGACTGGCTGCTGAAAGGGGAATGGCCAGAGGGACGTCAGATCCTATAGTCCCACACGGGCGGGCGGCTGCCTTGATTCCGCTCCCTCCCAACAGCTATTGGCACTTTCTTTCCCTTGGTTTTCTGTACTCTGCCCGTCCTTTGCCACTTTGCTGCTCGACTCGGCCGCTTCCACAATCCAGTGGTGGCTTTCCTGGCGTGACCGGCTTTCCGTTTCCTCCAGGGCCTGCCGGATCATTGCCCACAGGTGCCTCACTTGGACCCTCTGAGCAGCATCCACCCGCTGCTGCTTCCCATTCCAGGCATAACTGCTCCGGCTCACTTTCTATCTTTAGCAAAGCAGCGCATCTCTGGCACAGGAGGAGACTGATGCTGGCTTGCTAAACATAACTGCCAGGGAAGGGCACCCCAGACCTCGGTGTGTGAAGCTGGGGGGAAGGGGGGAAGGGGGGGTCGCTTGGTCAGCTGTCTGCCCGCCAGGACACCCTTGTGCTCAGAGCCCAGAACGGCCTGGCTGGAAATAGAGCCCCGGCCCTCGAGAAGGTTGGGCTCAACTCCTGGCTGACCCAGTCTAACCACAGTTGGTTCAAGAAACCATGGTGGGCAAAGAAACCATGGCTTTCTGAGCCATGATATCTGGGGACAACTTAGCCCAGGGGACCCTGACCCTGTATGTGGGCATTTAATTGAGGGCCCCCAAGCTGAGGGGCGGAGAGAGAGAGAGAGAGAGGACAAAGCAGCCTCACTTTAATGAGTAACTAATTGATTAGGGCAGATTAGGGCAAGGCTGGCTGGGGAATTCTGGGAGTTGTAGTCCACACCTCTTAAAGTTGCCAAGGTTGAGAAACACTGGTTTAGGTTGTGGACTTTATGGCTTGCTGTGATGTATTCAACCGTTGTCATCTCCTGAAGTGGGCACCTCTAACCTGGTGGCCTCTTACTGGGTTGGATCATAGGTCCCATTGTCCCCAACCAGCACAGGTGGGCAAAGAAGGCTGTTTTGTGGCATGTGAATGCTGCCCTGCTGGGACCACCCACCCAGGGTAAACAGGGCGGGCAGCTGGTCAGCTGTCCTCCTCGCTGGCCTTTTGCCTCTGGGCTCTTGGATGGGCTCTGGACCAGTGCAGTGTGTCCGGCTGCAGCAGCACTAGGGAAGCACCCCCCAGCCCCTGGCTTCTCTCCTGCCCCACCTTTCCTCTCTGCTTCTAAGCTAAGGATTGCCTTCGCACAACCCAGGACAGGCCTTTCCCCTCCCCGATCTGAACAGCTGCCTCTGCTTAGCATCAGGGGCTCTTAAGGCGTATCCAAAAATACCCCCTGCCTGTCATTCCCAGCACATGGCATGACGCTGATGTTTAGATGGCCTGGCACACAACCGGTGAGCGTTCTCTCCCACCTGCCCCCCACCGCCTGTTATCTAAATATGCCTTTTCTGGCTACTTCCAGATAGGATGGGGTTGCAACCCTGGCTCTTAAAGACTGAGAAAGCGAAAGTTTCCTAAGTTTCAGATGGAGCATCTCTGCTTATTCTGAGTGGGAAAGAGCACCCCCCCCCCGCCCCGGCTTTTCCCCAGAAACCACACCATCTAGCGCCATCTGGTGTCTAAGCTGTGTCACTGCATTATCCACACAGCTGGCGTCTGATGCTCCTGGAGCCTGTGTGAGTCAGTCAGGGCGTTCCAAGAAGGAGCTCGGCAGGAGGCCTTTGGGTCCAGGCAGCCCTCCTTGGGAGAAGGGCCTCGGTGCCTGGCCTTGGAGGAATCAGCGATCTCCTTGCTGGTTTGGTCAGCTTCCCAGCCCCACTGCAGACAGGCCCTGAGGATCAGGACCCCTCTGCTTGCGTTGACCCGCTTTCCTGGCCATAGCAGAGCCACAATTAGCAGGAGGGGTCTGGATTGCAGTTGCTGGCGTTTCAGGGCAAGGGAGGGCCAGGGGAAAGCCTTGGCGCTGGAGTTGTGAGCATTTGGAGGTGTGCGCGAGGGATACCAGACTTGACCTTTGCTTGTGTGTGCATGTGTGCGTGTGGGAGAGTTAATTGCACTCTGTGTGGTACAGTGGGGGCCTTTATGTGCTCATTCCGTAACTGCATGGGTATAATAACAGAGAGAGGGTCCCGCTCTGAGCTTCTGCTTGTAGACCAAAGCCCCCACTTTGAATTGGCTTGAGAATTCTGCCGGGGGAGAACCACGGGGTGTCTGGCTGCGGCTGCGGCTGTGGCTGAGTGCCCGAGCCAGAGACGAAGTTTCTGCATTAAGAGAGAGGGGAAAAAATTAAAAAGTGGAAGGACCTCTACCAGCCCCTGAACTTGGAAAAATAGCCCTCGAGTGCATCGTCTTCTTCCAGAACAGGTTTTCTACTTGAGCATGAGACAAGTTTCCCACTGGCTCTTCCATCAGGCAGGGCAGAGCCAAAGGCAGCCAGGGGCCGGGGCGGGGGAGGCTGAGTTGGGGGTGCCCCCCAAGTTCACATGCTTGCTGCCTTCAAGGACAATGCAGTTTCTCTGGGATTGAAGCTGGCTGAGTGAGAGGGGGAAGCCCCACCTGCTCTTTCGTTCAGGGGCCCACAGTTACTCCTCTCCTTCCTTTCCAATCTGCATCAGCAAACATCCGGGTCCCCAGTGCTAGGTTAGACCAGCTGGATGATCTCTGGCAGCCCTTGGGTCTCTTCAGCAGGAGAGCCTCACGGCCTTGGCAAGGGACTGTCGAGATGGCTGTCTGCTGCTCCCCATGGCTCAGTTCACACGCACGGCGTGCTTGGAGCAAGCGGAACAGCCTGGCTCCCTCACTGGCTTGCAGCTGGGGAGGCAGAATTCCCACCCCACGCCAAACCCGTAAGAAAGAAGTAATCCGGCTGCAAGTTAGCGCCATGGGGGGCACAGAGGGCGGCTTCGTGTTTTCCCCCAGCCTCTCCTCCTTTGGAGCCCATCCTTGGAAAGGGAGGATTTGCGTGAGTGGCACTGCTTTTGAGCTTCCGAGCTTCAGAGGACCACCTTCCGGCTTTCTACATGGAGCCCCTGGAGGCACATTTCTTCACACCTGGACGGGAAGAGGGCATGGAGGAGGCCCTGGCCTGCCCCACTTCAGGCTGCCGTGTTTACTCATCTGGTCTCTGAGTTTCCTGTTCCTGACCTGACCGATGAGTAGCCTTGAAGCTCTGATGCTCCAGGCCAGCTGGCCGGTTACGCAGAATGGCCGCCATCTAGCCTTGCACGGCGTTTGCAGAAGCCTGCTAACCCTGTGCAGAGACGCTTGGCCTGCAGACTCCTGAGAAAAGCCCCTGTGGATCATTTGCTCGGAGCTGGTGCTTGATGCGGGCTTTGTTCTTCCAAGTAATTGTCCAGATTTGTTTGAGTTGGTTTTCCACACTCCTGCCCTGCCCAACCCCCCAGGCACATTTTCAGGGTCCTTTTCAGTTGGAGTGTGAAAGGCAGAATCATGCCAGCCAAAGAACCAAACCAAACCAAAAAGTAGAACAGCAGATCAGAACAGGAAAAAAAAATATTTAAAAGCCCAGGAGAATAAAAAGAAAATATTTTCTGGGAGAGGAGGGGACCCTCTCTGGGGGTGGTTCCAGTGAAAGCCAAAGCTGGGTTTGAGCAAGGCCTTTTCCTGGCCCCCTCCATGGCTGCAGGATTGGCATTTTCTTGCCAGGGTATGTGTAATGATTGCCTAAACCCAAATACTCAGTCTCACAAGCTCGGGCTTAAAGATAACTGATTTATTAAAGGAATAGTATGCAAATACAGAGAAAGCTGAGAATGAGCAAAAGCGCGCCAAATACAAACTTAAAAGCCTTGCTTGTGAGCAGGTCCCGCCCCGTCGCCCGTCAGGACGCTCCCCCTCCCAGGTGCTGGAAGCCGTTAGACGCGCCTGGGAAAGTAACCTTGAACAGGAGCGCAAACCCAAACATGCATTCCAAGCCCTCAAAACAAGAGAGGGCGAAAGAATGGAAAAACCCCGGGTGAAAGAACACGGAACAGAGAATGACATGTGAAACGTTACAATGTTAACCATACATTAGAATGAGAACATGACATATTGCCCCCCCAAAAGAAATTAGGGAGCTGGTTTGTTAGGATAGGCAGAGTGAAATTGGGCTACGAGACGAGGAGAATGCACGTCTGGAGCAGCAACCCATTCAGGATGAGGGAAATGTTTCCAGCGGATGAGGTATTGCAGAGTGGAGCGCTGGCGTCGGGAATCAAGGATAGATGCCACCTCGAAGTGTTGCTGGTTGTCAATCATGAGGGGAGGTGGAGGAATGGGCTGCGGATGCCAACGGTCCGACGATAGGCAGGGTTTGAGTAAACTACAATGGAAAACAGGATGCAAACGTTTAAGGTTGTGAGGTAAATCAAGTTTAAACGTAACAGGGTTGAGTTGAGCAACAATTGGAAAAGGACCGACAAATTTAGGACCAAGTTTTTTAGAGGGTTGTGGGGACTTGATAAACTTAGTTGATAAGTAGACTTTATCCCCGACCGCAAAGGATGGTTCTGGGGACCGCTTTGCATCGGCATGGCGTTTATAGGTAGCCTGGGCATGGCGGAGAGCGAGTAGAATATTAGACCATGAGTCTTTGAGAGAGTCTGCCCAGTCAGCGAGGGTGGCTGGTAGCGGTTGAGGATGAGGAAGTTCAGGAATTGGAACAAAGTCACGTCCAAAAACTGTTTTAAAGGGAACTTGACCAGTGGTTTGATGAATGGAGTTGTTGTAAGCGACCTCAGCAAATGGGAGTAAATCGACCCAGTTGTCTTGCTGGTAGTTAACAAAAGCTCTGAGGTATTGTTCCAATGTAGAATTAACCGCCTCTGTAGATCCGTCCGTTTCCGGATGCCAGGCGGTAGAAAGCGATTGTTTTGTACCCAAAAGTTTCAAAAATGCCCGCCAAAATTGTGACGTAAATTGTGTGCCTCTGTCACTCACCAAACGGGCGGGGATACCGTGGAGGCGGTACACGTGGATGTGGAAGAGGCGTGCCAGCTGTTGCGCGGTGGGGATAGAAGCGCATGGGATAAAGTGGGCTTGTTTGGAGAAAAAGTCTTTGACGACCCAAATGACAGTTTTGCGTTGACTAGGGGGTAGATCAACGATAAAATCCATGGAGATATCCTGCCAAGGGACAGATGGAGTGGCCACAGGTTGAAGGAGACCCTGGGGCTTGCCCGGTTTGCGCTTTATCGCCGCACATACAGGGCACGCAGTGACATATTCCTTCAAGTCTTTAAGTAAAGTTGGCCACCAGAATTGGCGGCGAACGAGGTGCAAAGTTTTCACGTAGCCGAAATGCCCAGCTAGCTTGTCATCGTGGCAGCGCTGGAGTATGGTTTTTCGCATTGATTCAGGTACATAGAGACGATCGTTGCGCCAGGCAAGATCATCGGTGAAAGTTAAAATGTGTCTATTGGCTTGCAACCAAGTATCTGTTTTAAGGTGGGAGAGCAACTGTTGTTGCAAATCGGAGGGAATTGACAAGGGAGGCGGGCGGCTGGAAGGCGGAGCGGATGGAGGCGGAGTTGATTGCGCTCGGGTCTGGCTGCGAGTCACCGCTGCCAAACCTAATTGTTTGTCGGTCCAGACGGTGCCTTGGACCGTTGGCCCTGGGCCAGCATCTTGGGGTCTGCGCGATAGTGCATCAGCTAAGAAATTTTTTCTGCCTGGTATAAATTTAAGGGTGAAGTCAAAGCGGTTGAAAAACTCAGCCCAGCGCAGCTGTTTGGGACTGAGTTTTCGACTGGTGCTTAAAGCTTCCAGATTTTTATGGTCAGTCCAGACTTCAAAAGGGTTTGAAGTGCCTTCCAATAGGTGTCGCCACGTCTCTAACGCTGTTTTTACAGCAAAAGCCTCCTTTTCCCAAACATGCCATCTTCTCTCTGTTTCCGTGAATTTGCGAGAGAGGTAGGCACAGGGTTTTAAAGCGCCGGATTGGTCAGCTTGTAATAGAATTGCTCCTATGGAAAAATCAGAAGCATCGACTTGTACCACGAAGGGTTTAGAGGGGTTTGGATGCTGTAAAATCGGTTCTGTGGTAAAGATTTGTTTTAGCGCTTCAAACGCTTGCTGACAGGCGGGAGTCCATTTAAGGAGCGCGCCTGGGTTCTTTGAACGTCGCGTATCCCCCTGTCCTTTAGTTTTTAACAGTTCAGTAAGGGGGAGGGCGATTTCCGCAAAATTTTGGGCGAATGTTCGATAGAAATTAGAGAATCCAAGGAAACTCTGTAATTGTCTCCTGGTACGGGGAGGTTCCCATGCCACGATGGCTTCTACTTTTGCAGGGTCCATTTCAATGCCCTGAGCTGAAATCCGGTACCCTAGGTAATCAATTTGCGACTGATGAAAGGCACATTTTGACAGTTTTGCATACAGCTGTGCTTTTTGCAATTTAGCTAGTACCTGACGCACCAGGTGGATATGTTCTGACATGGTTTCAGTGTAAATCAATACATCATCCAAATATACCAGTACCCCTTTAAATAGGTGGTCATGCAAGACCTCATTGATTAGTTGCATAAAAACCCCAGGTGCCCCAGATAACCCAAATGGTAAGACTTTATATTGGAAAGCCCCAAGAGGACAGTTGAACGCTGTCTTCCACTCATCCCCTTCCCTTATGCGAATGCGAAAGTAGGCTTCTCTCAAATCCAGTTTTGAAAAGATTTTGCCTCTGGCCAGATGTGATAACATATCTTTGATCAGGGGCAAAGGATATTTATTTAATATTGAGACCGCATTGAGCCCGCGGAAATCGGTACAAAGCCTTAATGACCCATCCTTTTTTGGCCTGAATAGGACAGGCGCTCCTACCGGGGAATTTGCCGGCTCAATGAAACCTCTAGCTAGATTTTTGTCAATGAACTCCCTTAGCGTGGTAAGCTCTTTGGGAGACATGGGGTATATTTTTGGGTGAGGCAATTTTACATTTGGTAAAAACTCAATGGCACAGTCCGTTTTTCGGTGGGGTGGCAAGCGATCTGCTTCCTTTTCCCCAAATACTTCAGCAAAATCTTGGTACTGATTGGGTAGCCCCTCAAGAGGTTGAAGCGTTTGCACAGTGGTATACGCTACCCCACCACCCTCCATGTCCTCCAGTAGGTCCTTTTCGGGTACTTTGTAAAATCCATCTGCAAACGTCACAGTTCTATGCAGCCAGTTGATAAAAGGGTTTTGCTTCACAAACCACGGCATCCCCAAGATTACCAGAGGACCCCCCACTGGAGCTACCACAAATGGCAGCTTTTCCTGATGGGAGCCCATCTGCAAGGCGACCAGTCCCGTGGAAAGATTGACTGCCTTCCCTCCCGCCATAGTTCCATCCAATTGGGTGAAAATCATGGGTCTTGGCAAAGGGAACGTGGGCAGTTCCAGAGCCGCTACGACATCAGGGTGCATCAGGGAACGGGAGCAACCCGAGTCTAGCATGGCCCACACTTCCACCGTTTTGGTTTTTGAGCTTAGTTTAACTTTAACAGTCAGTGTGGGGAAGTTTCCACTCACCAAATCATGGTTACGCCCGGTTTCTTCCACCTGCCCTAGGGCGCCCTTCAGGGCAGGTGGTAGGCTTTTCCCGCCGGCTGCTCGAATTGCAACTCTTCCTCCTCTTCACCGAAGGGAAGGTCTGGGGGGTCCAGTTCCGCGAAGGCTGCCTTCAGTTTTCGCGGTGGAGCAGGAGCAGGCGTCTTTACCGTGGGTTTCGTCTGTCGTTCCTCTGGACGGCGTCTTGGGCACGAAGTGGCTCGATGTCCTTCTTTCCCACATCTGAGGCACTGACCCTTGGAGAACCGTTGCTCCCTCTCTTCTTCCCAGGTTTTTGGTTTGGGGCGGCTGGCAAGACCAGATGTGCGCGCCCCTCTAGCGAGACGTGTTTGTCGAAGCTCCTTGGTATGGGCATAGGTTCGTAGGGCATTTTCTGCGCTTCCCGCCAACTGAATCCACCCATATAGCGTTTTGGGATCGTCTCTGCCTAGCGCCCATCGAAGGATTTCGGGTTCTAGCCCCTGCTTGAACAATTCGATGATTGTTGGCTCAGACCAGTCTTCCACTTTTCCTGCTAAAGCTTTAAACTCCAACGCATATTTAGCAACTGAGAGGGACCCTTGGTAGAGTTTGCGCAGGTCATTTTTGGCCGTTTCTTGAGCTAGGGGGTCTTCGAAATGCTCCTTGAGTGCCCACAAAAATTCATCAAAGTCCTCTAACTCAGTTGCCTCAGCTTGGCATAGTTGCACATACCAATCTGCTGCCCTTCCTCTCAGCTTGTTGGCAATGAAATTGACCTTGCCGTGTTCAGACTGAAAGTTCCGACCCCAATCTTCTATATAATGCTTGGCATTCGTAATAAAGAAGGAGAGCGTTGCGGGATCTCCATCAAACTTCACTCCAAATGGTGGGAAGGTTCTTGCCGGCTCAGCTGGCTGTGGCGGTGCCGCGAATGACAGCGTACGCCGAGCCCCCACAGGTAGTCGATCCCTAGGGGGTCTTGCCTCTCGCTCTCCCCTTTGATGGGCTGATCGAGTCTTACTTCTCCCCCGGGTCGACAGGGTGCTGTGCCTGGGGTACTGTGACGGCTCTTCCTCCCAATCCTCCGGGGTGGGCTCTGCCCCTCTGGGCTGATCCTCTCTGGGTAGATCCTTGAGGATCGTCACTATTAAATCCATTTTATCTTCCAATGCCCTCATACGGGCCGGAGTGACCGGCTCCTCCTGGGGTTGGTTGGTTATCACCACCTTTGGTGACAAGGGGACTTCGTGCTCCCAGGCCAATTGGGGAGACCCCCTCCCCGTGGTTCTTTCCAT
Source organism: Candoia aspera (assembly GCF_035149785.1). Lineage (NCBI taxonomy): Eukaryota > Metazoa > Chordata > Lepidosauria > Squamata > Candoiidae > Candoia > Candoia aspera. Next base: position 828,286 of record NC_086165.1, read on the forward strand.
AACAGATCTCTGTTCACTCCTAAGACTCTCCTGTATGGATGTTAGCAGCTCGTCCAATTGGGTATCTCGCAACTCCCGACGTGCTGCTCTTTGCGCTCTCGAGGTTAGCGCTGGCCGGCTTTTGGCCACCTCCCGCTCTTCTTCGCCTCCCTCACTTACGCGAAATTGAGGTTCTGTCATCGCTGGCGTTCCCTCTTATCCAAGGATTGGATGGGGCCAGCGGAAAATGGAAAAAAAATGATTCTCAGCTTTATGTAATGATTGCCTAAACCCAAATACTCAGTCTCACAAGCTCGGGCTTAAAGATAACTGATTTATTAAAGGAATAGTATGCAAATACAGAGAAAGCTGAGAATGAGCAAAAGCGCGCCAAATACAAACTTAAAAGCCTTGCTTGTGAGCAGGTCCCGCCCCGTCGCCCGTCAGGACGCTCCCCCCTCCCAGGTGCTGGAAGCCGTTAGACGCGCCTGGGAAAGTAACCTTGAACAGGAGCGCAAACCCAAACATGCATTCCAAGCCCTCAAAACAAGAGAGGGCGAAAGAATGGAAAAACCCCGGGTGAAAGAACACGGAACAGAGAATGACATGTGAAACGTTACAATGTTAACCATACATTAGAATGAGAACATGACAGTATGTTCTGGAATTGCAAATGCTCACTCCTCTGTCCTGGAGTGATGGATCTACCTTGTCCAGCCATCAGCCAGGTATTCCGTTTCCTGTGTCCCTGCTGGGAGGGGATGGGGGCACCCCCCCCCCCACGTTTCCTTCCCCCAAGCAGCATTGACAGAACCTGCCCCGGTTCCTCACTCCGGATTAATTCCCATCCCACCCTGGTTGATTTGCAGCGGGCAATTTGCCATTGTGAAGAAATGCCAGGAGAAGGCCACGGGGCTGGACTACGCAGCCAAGTTTATCAAGAAGCGGCAGAGCCGGGCCAGCCGCCGTGGGGTGAGGCGCGAGGAAATTGAGCGGGAGGTGAACATCCTGCGGCAGATTCTGCACACCAACATCATCCAGCTGCACGAGGTTTACGAGAACAAAACCGACGTGGTCCTCATCCTTGAGCTGTGAGTAGCGAGGTACCAGGGCTTATAATTTCCCCTCTGGGAGGAATCTTTGTGAACGAAAGAGCACATTGAAAGTAAAGCTTCTGGTCTTCATCATCCATTTCATCAATGCAGAGGGCTCGGAAACCTCCAGATAATGAGGCGACTCTGGGCCTCTGCTATCTGGGTTGCCTGAAATAAATGTAGAATAGACAGAGCTATTCTCCATTCACACACAGAGTGCGCTAAGCCATAGTTTGCTTAATTGGCTGGATTCAATACACGTCAAACCAGATTGCTGCATTCAGCCAGAATCAAGCAAACCACAAAGGGATTTAATGTAGGTTCCCGTGTATAATAATAAGAAATGCACACTGTTCCTTATTTATTTCTAAATCCAATTTTACACGAAGTTAATAATATTTGTACAGGAACAAAATTGTTCCAGATTGCTGGTTCAGAACAAAAACAGGCTTTCCTAAATGGTTAGAACTCGGTAGCCAAAGCTATGAGTGCAAACTAGAAATGGAAGCAAAATTATCCATGCAGCTCATTCTTTTAAATGGAAAACTCCAAGTTGCTTGGCCCTTCCAAGGAAACATGGATTTGGGGTCTTTGTGAGTCTTGAAATGCCCAGGGAGGATCTCTAGAATCCTGGGTTAACGCTGAGCGCCCTTCACCAGGGCCGCAACTGGGGGGGGCAACTGGGGCATGTGCCCCAGGTGCCGCACTGGTGGGGCACCAAAATGAGTGCGGGGGGGGGCAAAATGAGCGCAGGGGGGCACCAAAATGGGCGTGGAATCCATGTTTGCCCCGGCTGACACAGACCCCAGTTGCGGCCCTGAGCTTCACTAACTTAAGCTTAGCACAAATTTCTCCAGCCATGTGACTGTTATTGCTGGATTTTGACAGAATGCCAAGTAAAGTTGTGTACATTGTCACCACTGTAGATCTGTCACAGAGGCCAGTTCTGCTTCAGGCAGCAACATTTTTGTGTGTTTATATTTGTTTTGGTGGTTCTGTGACTGAAAGAGGCTCTCAGGATTGTTGCAGAATTAGTTCATTTCTCAGGTGGTGGGACAGATTAGAAAACAACATGAGCTTCAGACCAGATTGTAACACAGAAGTCTGGTTTTGAGGAAGGAAGTGGTGTCCTTCGAGGGACCCGGTTCTCACAGGCAGGGTGCCAGTTGGGGGGCGGGGGAGGCAAAGGAGCCTTGGGGTTGATCGGAGGATGAAGCCCCAGCACATCCGGACCGGCTTGGGGGGCAGGCTGGGTCCAGCTGAGGAAGAGAAGGGAATTCCGAGATTTGCAATTTGAGTCTTCTCTGTGGAACAAAACAAATTAAGTCAATAAAAGAGCAATTTGCTGAAAGGGGAGCCATCTTCAAACTTTTCTGGGCGTTTTTAAGAAGGTGGCTCATCTTCGGGCATCCTCTAATCTAGGGGAGAGAAGAAAGAGGAAGGTGTCCTTGCAGTTCTCCTTCCCACAGTCAAGATTTTTAGAAAAGTTGTTCTTCTCATGCTTATAACGCTATTTCATTTGGGTTGAAATTCACCTGGAGAACTTGGGTTGTTGGGTGGGCAATGACCGTGGCTGGCGACTCAGCAGAGACCGCACCCTGTTTCCTCCTCTGCTTTCACAGAGTATCTGGAGGAGAACTTTTTGATTTCCTGGCCCAGAAGGAGTCGCTGAGTGAGGAAGAGGCCACACGGTTCATTAAGCAGATCCTGGATGGGGTCCACTACCTGCATACCAGGAAGATAGCCCACTTTGACTTAAAGGTGAGGAGCAGCTGCAGCTGCAGCCACCCAGATGCCTTGAGCGTGGGTGGAGAGGGCCTCATCCCAGCCCTGTCTCTGGCCTGGGGGTGAGGATGCCTCTTTGCCAGTGGGATGGACGCTGAAGGAAAAGGCCCTTCCAATCAAGTCTGCTTGCTTCCAAATGAATGTGCTGGATCACACTTGACGCTCCCGCTTGACTAGTTTGTAGCTCGTGGCCTCCACCTCTGAGGCCTCACCATGCCTTGAAGGGCACTTAAAAACCTTCCAAGCCAAGAGGTCTGTGTGTTTTGCCTGCAGAAGGTTATTAGAATTCCGCCCTGCTTGTCAGCTCCTGTTTTGGACCGGACTTGCAGTCCAGCTGACCCTCAAAGACCAGTTGTGGGGCTGGCAAAGGATTTGGCCAATAGCTTGGAGTCGTTTCATGGTGCACAGAAAGGGGAAAGGCAACATCACCCAGAAAGATGGCATTAAAGACAAGTGAGGGAGGATTTATTTCTTTTTTGAAAGGAACTTTGATCTGTCCATTAGCTGGAGGTATGGGCATATCTGGTACCCATGGAAGAGGGCTTTGGGTATTCCGCCCAGTGGTTAGAGGCCCCTCCGACCCCCCACAACAGGATTTCGGTTTGTATCTAGCATCTTCCTGCCTTGCAGCCCCAACACCCAAGGCCCAGCTGGAAGAGCCTTCTCCTGCTCTGGGGATGGGTCTCATCTCCCAACCTGCAGGTCTTTCAGCAAAATAACCAGAGGCGGCTGGAAGAGGCTGGGCTCTTGTGGCCAACACACCCCACCAACACTGGCACTTCCCAAGAGCTGGTCCTTTGGCAGCATCCCGGAGATGCTTGCGGAGGTGATGGTGGTCCTTCTGCCTGAGGAGCAGAAACTCTGCCTCGGAGCTGTTGCGTGTCTCTGCCAGGTTCTGCATATGCTTTGCACATTCTCCTCCTGTACGGACAGCCCGGGCCAGGGGGCTACAGATTCCTGTCCTGCTGCTGGAACCACCGCTGCTCGCCCTGGGTCTAGGTTAGCCCCTTCCCGAGTCCAGCCTGAAGGTTGATGTTCTTCTCTTCTCTGGTCTCTTTCCCGCCCTGAAGCCTGAAAATATTATGCTGCTTGACAAGAACCTTCCCATCCCGCACATAAAACTGATTGATTTTGGTCTGGCCCATGAAATAGAAGATGGAGTGGAGTTTAAAAATATTTTTGGGACGCCGGAATTTGTAGGTAAGTCAGCTTCCTTTTGCCATTACTCTTGGGGCTTCCTTAGTTGAGGCTGAGCTCCCTGCCCATGCCAGCAGCTGGTCTTGGTCTTGAGAAGAGGGGCGAAAGGGCATCCCTAAACCCATCCAGGGACCGGGGTAGCAGGCTTTCTCAGTCCAGGGCCCTGCCAACGTGTGCCATGAGTGCACTTGCCATCCTGGCTGAGGATGATGGGTGCTGCTGTCTAACATGTCTGGAAGGCTTCGGGTTGGGGCAGGCAGTCTTTCCTACGTCATTAGTAACATGACCTGTAAAGCCGTATAAAGCAACCATTTCTGAGCCCTTTTTGCAATCTTCCCAGGTGTCAACCCTTCGAGGTGGACCAGACTAGGAATCCAAAGTCATGCATGCTAATACGACTTTTATTATAAGGCTATAGAAACACAATCTTGCAGGTCTGAATGGCCCCCCCATCCCATCCCTTTATCTTCGTGAGAACTAGGGAGGGTCTCACCTGAGACGCTTTCTCAAATTACATTTCTGCTTTAGACTCAAATTTCTTTTCTCTAACTGCTGCCTTGTTGCGGCTATTCCTCGGGGCTGTTGCTGCTTCCCTCACCTTGGTGCCGGGGTTCAGCATGCATGACCTGCCTGAGCAGAAGGGCTGCTGAATGTCTCCTCAGCAGTTGGCAGCCAACTTCTTGTTGATTATTTATTTCAACTTGATGTCGCCAGCCACTCTTGGTGGTTCCCCAAGTTGCTGCACTGGTTGCTCCATCGTGTCTAAAAAGCACCCTTTCTCCGCTTCCCAGCTGAGGATGCTGTCACGCGGGACTGTTGGTTTGTTTCTGAGACCGTGGCTTTGCTGGAAAGGCCCTCCTGGAGAACCACCCCTCTAGCCTGATGAGGCTTCCAGGGGATTTCAGTTCTCCCTCCCACTCGCCTGGGCCTTTGCAAATCCACTCAGCATTTTTGCCTCCAGGGCCCTCCTTCCAAGATAAATAAAAGCAGAGGAAGGGTCACTCCCTGGAATTTCTCATGCTTTGGGCCCGTGGGATGGCAGAGGAAGCGGGGGGCCAAAGACCACAATGGGGGAGGTGCCTCGGAGGTCCCTTCAGGCCTGGGGGCGCTCTGTGCCCTTGTGGAAGGTGGGAGGTGCCTTGGAGGTCCCTTGCTGACCTTGGGATCCACGCTCTCCTTCCAGCTCCAGAAATAGTGAATTACGAGCCACTCGGGCTGGCAGCTGATTTGTGGTGAGTATTTTCTGCTTCTGTTTGCACTCAGTTCAGCCACCTTCCCTCACCTGGTGCCCTCCAGCTGGGGTGGTAGGGGTGTGGGAAGCGTGGGGGTTGGTCCAGCACATCTGGAAGTCTGGTGTTCCTTTTTGCTTGCCTAATTTTTCTGTTCTGGATTAGCCTTTAAAAAAAAACCCAATTTGTCAATTTGCTGTTTTTTTCCTGCTGTCAACCTGACTGAGCAATTGATTTTAGCATAAATCTGTGGGCGTGTGTTTTTTTTCCCTTTTCCCCCAGGAGCATTGGAGTCATCACTTATATACTGTAAGTACTGAATTATTAGTTCCCTTTATTTATTCATCTATTTATTATTATCCATTCCTTGAGTATTTTCAATCCCACATTTCCTCCAAGACATTCAAGGTGGCATCAGTGCCCCCTTCTCTTTTTATCCTCACAACAACCCTGTATGAACAGTTGGGTTGACAAATAGAAACTTGTCCAAGGTAGCTTGTGGCAAAGGGGGAGGCGGGCCCAATTCCCCCAGCCCTTGCTGGGAAAGGGGTTTCACATCGGCTCAAAAGGAATTTCTCTGCGCACTGGAGGGAATTATGGGGAGTTGGGCAGGAGAGAAACCACAGAAATTGGGCTGCAAACAGAGGAGAGTGTGGCTGTAACTGAGGATCATGCAAATTGGATGGAGGTGTGTAAAATTAATTGTTGCATTAAAAAAAATTCAGGCTAGATAGGTGGCGGAAAGCAAGCAGACCGAGGCGGGCATGGAGAAGTCATTGCTGGCCCCACAGGCACCCTTGGGCAGGGGGAGGGAGAAGATACCCCATGAAGGAGGCTGCCCACCCTCTGCCCAGATCCAGGTTCACCCCAGCAAAAAGCTGGGAAGTGGAGTGAGCGCTCAAGGCTGTTAATAAGTCCCCCGGAGCAGTTGTGCAGGCAGCTCACAAGGTGGCAGTGTGGAGCTGTCCACGGGGTTTGGGAGGCTGCAGCTGAGCGGAAGGACTTCTCGCTTGAGATGACCATTACGGGAGGAGGGGTTTGGGGGTTCCCGGTGTGGGTCCCACCCCCTCCCCAGCAGGCTCCAGTTGCTCCCTCTTCCTTGCTTCTGTTGTGTGTGCACAAATTCCTACCGAGGCAGGAAAAGGAGCCCAGAGCTGCAGGGCCCTCCTGGGCAACACACAACACACAACTTTCTGTTTTCAACAAGGTTTGCACAGGACACGCTCCTGTGGGGCCTGCCCATGGTGTTCAGAGTCTTCTGTCTCCTGTCTTCATTGGCCCTCCCAAATCCACCCCTGATGCTCTGGCTGATCCCTTTAAAACCCACCCTCCTTCCTTCCTTCCTTCCTTCCTTCCTTCCTTCCTTCCTTCCTTCCTTCCTTCCTTCCTTCCTTCCTTCCTTCCTTCTTTCCTCTCACCCCCCTCCCCCCAATTCTTCATGCAGGCTCAGTGGTGCTTCTCCATTCCTTGGAGAGACCAAACAGGAGACCCTGGCTAACATTACTGCTGTCAGCTATGAATTTGATGAAGAATTCTTCAGCCACACCAGCGACCTGGCAAAAGATTTTATCCGGAAACTTCTGGTGAAAGATACACGGTATGTCCTGAGCGACTTGCCAGAAGCTGGCCCATGTTAAGAACCCTACGTCTAGCCCAGAAGGTGCCTAGATGACCACTGAGTCTCTGAAGATGTTGGAAAACCTTTGTTGGCTTTAAAGATACCTAATAGGGACTTAAAGGAAAGGGGAGCACTTATTTCAGGTCAGCCTAATGTGGCTTAGGTGCCCCAGGGTGCAGGGTTGAAGGGCTGTGCTTAATGAAGCAATGGGAGAACTTCAAAAGGGAAGAAATGGGCATCTATGGGATGCACTTCCAGCCCTCCTAATCTAATAAGGAGTCTCCAGAGAGCATCTTTTAGGTCTCAGACATGCCTTTTAAGGGTGCATTTATTGTAATTCATTGTGGATAAACGCCAGAGAGTTCCAAGTTTACCACCACCACCGCCACCACCTGCTTCCTGGAGTCCTTCTGCTTAAGCAGTGAGGCCATGGAGGAGTCTCATTTTTATGCTCTGGATTTAAGATCTTTCCGTAGGTGGAAAGGGAGGGAGTGTGTCATCCCTGCGTAATGCAGTTGAAACATACTTGTGACCAGCAGTTCTCCCCCACGAGGAGTGTTCACTGGGGTGTTTCTCCCTTTTTAGGAAACGACTTTCAATCCAGGAAGCGCTCAGGCATCCCTGGATCACGGTAAGTCACGAAGGAGGAAGGGGCCTTAAGGTTTTACAGCATGCGGGAGAAGACACCCAAGGCCCGTGGAAGTTGGACAGAACTTTGTATGGCTCTCCCTGTTTGGGCCGTTGGAGGCCCCCTTGTACCCAGTTTTACGCCCGAATACCCAATTTCGTACAGTAGTTCAGCAGCATGATGGTCAGTGAGTTGCTCCTTCTGCTTATTGTCGTTCTTACAATACAATGCCTGGCCAAACTTTTTCTGGACTTCTCTTCAGAGAAAAGGAGTAAAGTAAAAAATCAGGACTAGCTTTTAAAAACCGAAACATTTCTTCTCTTGGACATATGAGGAAAATGACTCCATATTTGAGATGCAATTTTCTGTCCTGGGGCCCACTGAGTTGTCTGTACCCCTCTCTGCTTTGGCATGGAAGATGCAGTTTGTTATTTCAGCTTTGCTTGTTTGAGTCTCACTGAATGCAAAACCCTCCCATCCTGCCTTTCTTGAAATCAATGGGAGCTTAAAAAAGAGAGAGAGAGAGAAGGTCACACTGTTGCTTGTGAGTGGAACTTTTCAGGAAGGAGTAGGAGAAGGAAGACATGCCTCATGGATCATGTCCCTTCCTTGGGTCTTGCATGCAAAAGCTAGAAGGAGTGCCTTGATGTCAGTGTTCACAGGTGGATTTTGAAAATTCCAAACAAATTAGTGAATATCCAGAACTTGTCAACACTGACAGTCACATACCTACCTGTAAAGATCAGAATTCACTTTTGTATGTATTATTGAAAACTAGGGAAATTATATTTTGTTTTTGGATATCCATGAAATTAGTTGGCCCAAAGATCGACATTCACTCTGCGTTGCGCGTCCACTGGAGAGCATGCTCGGTCTGCCCCGGGTGTGTTTTCCTTCTCGTGGCTATCGGAGCTGGAGTGCTGGGATTTAACTTTTCCTACACTTCAGCTACACAAATGCTCACGGGGGGGTCCTAGAAATGGTTCTGTTTTTACGGAAGTTAACGCAAAGCTGTGTACCCATGTCAATGTCAGCATGCAGTGAAGTTGTTTTCCTTGTGGGAATGCTCTTGTTCCACAAACATTTTACAGGAAAAATACCAAATGCATGAAGAGGAGAATGGACTTGTGCTTGCTCCTGGCACTGTGCACGTCTGTGTGTGTGTTTGCATCCTGGTGTGGTGATGTTGATGTTGTGGTGTCTTTACAACCTTTTGGCGAGATGCTTTTGGTAAATAATAATCCTCCCGGCTTCTCTGCAGTCCAGAGAAGGCACAGAAGTCCAAGACAACACATGGGCTGAGAACAGGCCGCTGGAGACCAAGTGGCTGAGAGAGTACACCATCAAGAGCCACTCAAGCATCCCTCCTAACAACACCTACGTCACCTTTGAGCGCTTTGCCCACCTGGTGGAGGAGGTCTCCGGGATGGAGGAGAGCTTTGGCGTCCTGGTGCTGTCCCACGGTTCCCTGCAGGAGGACATTGAAACCCTGGTTTCCATCTACAACGAGAAGGAAGCTTGGTACAAGGAGGAGCACGAAAACGTGAAGCACCAGCTTTCCCAGCTGAAGTACGAGTATCGCAAGATTGGATCCGCGAAGAAGCACCTGAAAGACGACGTCCGGGCGGTGGGGGCCAACCTCGCTGGGGTCACGGGGAGGTATCTTGACCTGCAGGCACACTACGAGCTGCTGAGCAAGGAGCTGTCGGAAGAACTCCGGTGGATCCAAGACTTGACGGGCAGCTTTTGGCCGGAGGGGACGGGCGAGGGCCACGCGCCGGCGGACTTTGGCTGCGTCTTCCACAAGGACATCAATGACTCTCTGATGCAGCTGCTAAACAGATCGTGCTGTGAAGAATTCCTGGCAGCCTTAAACCTGGGCATGACAAAATCAAGTCAGTGAGGCTGCTGAAAATGCAGTTTGGATGGAAATATTTAGGCTGACTTGGTCAGGAACCATCTTGACGGGAGCTTGCTCCCATTCAGGAGGCCTGCCTGCTAAACTCACGTGTCGGTTTATTTATTTTTAACAAACATTATTTGACAGATGCCTGTTACCGTTGTGTTTTTTGTCCCCGTGAAAATATGTCAGAGTGGAGATGCCTTGGGGTTGTGGATGTTGCCTGCCATGGTTGCATTCCAATGAATTTCTAATAAGGCTTGCTTTGCATTTTTTTAAAAGCCTGCCCTATTTTTAGCCTTTGGAAGACGGCCTTAGCTTACCTCCACAACAGAAGACCTCCTCCATACTTGGTTGCAGATCAGCATCCTTAAAAGCTTTTATTTATCACTGGGCTGCAGCAATAAAGAGGCATTGATTTTCTTTTGCTTTGAAATTCTACCCAGAAGTATTTTTTAATAACGATGGAGTTAAATGTGCAGTCCGCTGCTCTGCAAAGCACTCTCTGCAGGCATTCTGGCTGAAGTAAGCCTGGTGAATCCGTTCGAGAATAAATGGAGGATTCTGAATAAATTTGCACAGATCCACGTCTTCTCAGACAGGCTGCGTAAGGCAGGGCCTTCAGCCTGGACATTCATCTCACTCCATATAAATAAACCATCTCAGCCCAGTTAAGACATTAAATCTCTCTGGACTGTGAGAACTAGTTTCTTTTTTATACAGATGATTCAGAAATGAAAGAGGGAGGTGACACGGAAGATGCATTTCTGGTTTGCTGTTTTGCTGCTCTTGTTCAGATTGCATTCATTCTGCCAACTCTGTAACTGATCTCAGAGATCAGGACCCAATAAATATGTGTTTAATGCAGTGTGGTCCAGACATACCTTTTGTTCAAACACCCTGCAGGATGTTCTTGCTTGTTGTGGTGAATTCTGCCTCGTCCTTGCTTCTCAGGGAGATGGGCAGTTCCTCAGAAATGAGTCCCCTCCTAGGTCAGTCGTAGCGTGACCTGAAATGATCAGGAGGTACTTGATGAAGGAGGTGAATAACAGTTTTGCACTGCATGCAGAGGAAGAGGGGACCATAAATCTTTCAGAGAGCATCTTGGTTGGCTGCCTGTGGCTTTGTCCTCAGCCAAAAGGGGCTCATAGTTCAGTGGCGAAATGTTTGAATCTGTACGACTGTTAGGGTATGGCGAAGGTAATACTACAATTTTACAGAGGACATTTTTAGCGTTCCCAGCACATTAGAAAAATAAGCAGATGGGTCCTACTCTCAGGAACTTGCAGACTAAAATTTAACACCTACGTAGGAAAGACGAGGGAGAAAGCAGGTGAATGAGGAAGCCGAGGTTAAAAAAAAAAAAGCCAGACTGTTTTCAGGCTGTTGAAGTGTGAACCAGGCCAGCCCCAGAGCCACCTGTGCTATTTCTGCTGGGTGGGCCAAGGGATGCTGTGCCTGATCTTGTCACCTCTTGTCTCCCAGCCCATGGACAACCGCCAAACCATGGTAAGGCGGGAATCGGTCGTCAACTTGGAGAACTTCAAAAAGCAGTACGTCAGGAGGCGGTGGAAGGTAAGAACTGATATGTGGTGGCCAGAAACAGAGAAATGGAGAAACCAAAAACTCCCATTGAGTCCGTGCTACAACTATCAACGGCAGACCGTCTTCTCCTGTGAGCTTGTGAAGATTCTTCCTTGGGGGAGAACGGTTGGCAAAGGAATTGCCCTAATCCCAAAAGAGAGCAGAGGGGAAAGACTTCCCTGGAGCCCCAGGGCTTAGGAGCCACAGTCACGGCCTCTTTGTGTAAGCCATCCGGACTGGCACCGGCCCCTTGGAGCTTTGGGCAGAAGCTGCCTCTGGATCCCGTCTGGACAGGCCAGATCAGGCCTTGAGGCAAAGCAGATGCTTCTCTGCTGAGCGGTGCCCGTCTCCTCCTAGACAGTGTCTTCTACTGCCTCGTTGCAAAGAGGGTGATGCTTTTGGACTCAACCCTGATGCTTCTTGGTTGTTCCTTGGCCCACGTGGCTTAGAGTCTCAGAGAGAATCTTTGGAGGGAGGTAGAAGGAATAGATCAGTTTTCTCAACCTAGGGAACTTTAAGAGGTGTGGACCTCAACTCCCAGGATTCTCCAGCCAGCCATGCTGGCTGGAGAATCCTGGGAGTTGAAGTCCACACCTCTTAAAGTTCCCAAGGTTGAGAAACAATGGAATAGAGGCAGCAGTGAATTGGGAAAGAACCTGGGATAATTTACCTTGGAAACCTTCCCGGCATTGCTTCCAAACGTTGGGGAAACTGATATTCGAGTGACACAGCCGCTCAGCAGGAGGGTCTCCCTGTCTTTGGTTTGCAGCGTGTGATGCAGGTTCCTCTTTCTCCCCAGCTCACCTACAGCATAGTGGCTCTGTGCAACCACCTGTCTCGCTCGCTGGTGCAAAAAGTTCGCTTAATGCACGAGGAAAGTTTGGTAAGTACCTCGAGCGCAAAGAGGGCCCTGTCTCCTTCTCTGGCTGCTTCAGCATCTGGGACCCTGAGGGTTGCAAGGACCTGGCCAGACTTTAGGACAGCCTGGGGAGCCCGTTGCCTCCTGTTTGGCTGGACTACAGCTCCCAGCAGTCCTTGCCAGCGCAGGGATGTCCTTCCGCTCAAGCTGGGAGACCTAAGTCTCCCCTCCCCTGTTTCAGAAGCTTGTAGCGCAGGAGCGCCCAGGGGGCAAAACCCTGTCAGCAGACGCGTCCCAGGTTTGCTCAGAGATTCCAAGGGAAAGACCACCAGGCTGTCCTTGCGTGCTTTGCCTGGACCCCTTTCAAGGAAGGGGGTTGTTCTCCAAGAGAGGACACCTTCTTCATGGGCAGGAGGACCCCAGGCCCTGCAGACGGCCTGAAAGTCACGCTGCGTCTCTGTTTCAGCACCCTTGCGAAAGTGACCAAGAAGAAGAGCTGCCCGGTCAAACAGCAGGTTCCCGTTGTCCCCTGAGGCGGAGGAGCAGCGTATCGTAACTGGGATTCACCTGTTGGACTGCAGGTTGCAGCTGCAAAGAGCCTAACTGGTGGGATGGGCCGGTTGCCTTTTCCCAAAGCTTCCACGCAGAACCCAAAGCTTCCTGTAGGAAGAGGGCCCTGGGACACGCTGACGGAGCTGCCACAAGATTGAGGGACCCTTGGCCGCATCCCAGATTTTCTTGCAGGAGAGTGGTATGTGGAGGGATGTCACTTGATTCTCTTCGGGCAGCGCCACTTGGCCACCGTCTCCCATCACCTTGCAGAGGGGTTTCTGGTGGCAAGCAGGTCATCACGGCCTGCTTTTGAGAGGGGCAGGTTGCAAGCAGCTCGGTCGAGGCAGCGACACTCCGATTGCCTTGCTCCACCCAGAATGATGCAGGGAACATCATGCTACGGAGGCCATGACAGTCACTTGGCCCAATTCCCTGGCTTTTGCTGCTTTTAAAGTTCCCCAAACTTTCCTTTACTTCTTTTGTTGCATGCCTAGAGAAAGGCCAGGTATAAATCTAAAACGATTAATATCCTGCCTTTAAAAATGTCTTCCATAAAAAGCAGTATGGAATTTAGAAACAACATGCACATCTGTGCCTGTTTGGCTTTGGTGCTGATGCTGTTTTTAAGAAATGGCAGGATATCTAACGATAGCTGTAGCCAAAACCAAATGAGCATAAAGCTGGACTGCTGGACAGCCAGTCCCAAACCAGTAAAATAGCCACAAGGGGCTGGGCAGGGTGAGAAGCCTTTGCTTCTGGCCAGCCTCCGCATGTGCAGAGTTCGGCCAGATTTCTCTTGCACAGATTTTCCCCATAATTGGTGAGATGTGGCTGCTGGTGTCAGTCTCTCAACCCAGCTGTTTATTTCTTTTCCAGCCTGTGCAGCAGCTTCCCAGGGAATTCACGGCACCCACCTGCTTTCATTTCCTTTTCACCTTTTAAAGAGACGAGGACCTCCATGTGTTGGCTCAGGTGCCCTTTTGCCTGCAGCCTTAGTGCTAAAAATACACATTGCGCAATCCTGGGCATATTTGCTGGCAGGCAGGCAGGCAGCTCGGCTGCGCTCCCTTGGCTGGGTGATGGGGCAAAAGGCTGCAGTCAAGCATGCTGAATCAGATGGACCGAAAGAATGCCCCCTCTGCTCTCTTACGGCACAGCAATTCCCAGGGGGCACAGCCTTCTCAGTAAACATGCTCAGTTTCATGCTGCAGATCTGGGAGCTTCCCCACACTGATTTCATTCTGTTATGGAATAGCCTCAGTTGTAAATCGCCCCCGCAGGAGACCTGTGGTGCCTTCATCCTTGGGCTGTTCTCACAGCTCCTTTTAAATGCTGGGGTTGGTCCACCCCCTAATGGGGTGCCCTTTGCAATAATGGTTACTGCTTGCATACTTTCTTACCCTTAGTCCAGTCTGGGTGAGTCACAAGCACCGTTTTTACATTTTATTCTCTCCTGGTGCGTCATGCAAACAGGTTAGATTCTGTCTGGATCCTCCCTTCTGGTCCTTCCTCCCCTTTTCCGTCATGTTTCCTGATTACTTACTTTTTTAACCAGCATGTTAAGGATGGATTTCTTCTGCTCTCAGTTGGGGAGTGCTTCATTAGGCACTTATTTTGGGGGGATTGATGGTGGTGGTGATGTGATGGGTATTTTTTTTCTCTTGTGCATTACACCTGCTTGCAACTTGCAGGCTGGGTTCAAAGAATATGCTTCGCCAGGTTAGTTACAAAACTAGACACGCTCACCTGGTTAGTGCTAACCCTGGTTTGTTTTGGGCAGCTTAGCATGTGGTGCAACCCCAGCCCATTTCGTGCCCTTAAGATTTGGTGTATAAGGCAAACGCAGAGCCTTCCTTGTTGGCGTGGTCTCTATTTTCAAACTCCAGAGAGATTTAAAAAACAAAACACCAAATAGGAGGAGGTCTGAGAAAGGTCTCATGTTCATTCTCGCAGGATCAAATTCTCCAGGAGGTGTGAGAGATGAGATTTCCCTAGATCTCCCTTTACCCCACATTGCATTGTTCATGCAATCAGTGAATTCACCGTGTGATTCTATGCATGTCAGCTCATTGGCAGAAGACTGGCGGGGGGTGGGTGGGATGTTACTGCCAAAATTTCTGCCAAAAGAGCCTTTTCCTTCACAGCTTTTCTGCTTCCATTCCTAGATTCCCTTCTTCTTTTACTCCAAGATGATTGGTTTGCAAGATCAACACCTTCCCCCATGATTTTTTTTTATGTGTACTGTGTATCCCTCTAACCTTTCTCCAAAATAAAAGAGTTATATATTTGGGTAGTAAGTTCAGCAACATTGTTAGCATCCTACATCTAAACATTCCAGCTGCTGAGGAAGGCGCATCTTTAACGCACGTGGCCTGGTGAGAGAGAGAGAAGCTCGGTTTGCAGCAGATGCATGGCTGAGCATTCCTGGAGCAATCCATCCACATTCACGGACTTGTATAATGCCCCCGGCTTTGGGGTCAGAGCTGTGCCTCTCTTAGTTTCAAGGGGTGGGTGTGGGTGTGGATGTGCATGTGTGTTAGCCCAGAAGACTGATGTATGATTATTTGCCTGCTGCAACTTTCTGACAAGTAGCATGGAGGACAGGACAAAGTGGAGGACACTCAGAGCTCTTTTTTATGCAAATATTTTAAACAAAAAGCTCCACAGGATGTTCAACCCAAGGAACAAGCCTAATTCGATAATCAGGAAACCCAACTGAATTGTTTATATCCCACTGAAGATCAATGAACTATTTCCCCAGAAAGCAACTTTTCAAACTTATCAGCTGGTGTTTTTCCCTTCTCATCCAGGTACAAGCCCAGGTTCTACCTCAGCTGTACCCGAAATTGGGCCCAAAGATGCAGGACTGGCCACAGCCCTGGTCCGGTCTCCCGTCCCCACCACACTTCCAGTTGCAAAAGCATCCAGTTGGGGGGCTTGGGGGGTCCCTAGAGATTGAGGCATCTGGGGCAAAGAGGGTCAGATGTGGGGCTCCTCCTGCAGAAATGGAGAGCAGCGATTCCCTTTTTGCTTCAATAAAGCAAAACTGCCAGGCTGCAGAACAGAATACACCGAATCTGCGCTCAGAGTCCGAATTAAAGCCGAATTGCGGCGGGGGGGGAGGGGGTCGGGGCTTTCCAACGAGGCTTCTCTCCCGCAGAAGGCGGAACCGTTCAGGGCGGCCCACTGCAGCGCCATGATCCACAGTCCTGGGTAGCGGCTGATGGGCGGTGGAGTCGCAGCAGGTGACGGGACAGTCGCCTTGCCCCGGCCTGACAGGTGGGAGTGCAGCGGGAGAGGCAGCCGGGCGGCGTCGACTACAAAGCCCATTCGCCCAGCCCCTCTTGCTAAGGGACGGGAGAGGACGGCGAGGAGCCGCGACGCCAAGCAATCTCCCGCCACTCCCGGATAGGGACATCGCTGCCCCTTTCTGCAGATGGGAGCTGTAGTCCGCCGCGGGGCGGGGCGGGGCGCTCCTCACATCGCTCCCGGCGCCGGACGCCAGAGGGCGCCTTGGCGGCCCTCGCGGGTCCGCCAGCCCGCCCCCAACGCGGGGTTGCCGCGCGACGGAAGCGCGAGCCGCCGGCGGTCTCGCGAGGCTTGGCGGGCGCGGGCCTCCCTCCTCTCGCGCCCGCCCTCCCGCGTCGGGATGTTTCCTCGCTGACGAGCCGCCGCCGCCGCCGCCGCCGCCGCCGCGGGAGGAGCCGGAGGAGCCCAAGAGGCGTCGCGGGCGGACGGGCCGCGGACCGAGCTCGGTAGGCGCGCCGGGCGGGGCGGGGCGGGGCGGGGCGGGGCGGGGGTCGGAGAGCGGGCGCCCCCCTCGCGGCCCCCTCCCTGCGCGGCGGGGCTGCGGCGGCGGCCGGCCAGGCCGGAGCTCGGCTCGGACTGCAACTCCCATCAGCCCCGCTCCGCCAGGGACGCCGGGAGGCCAGCCGCGGGGACCCTGCGGGCGGCGGCGCTGGACAGCTGCCCGGGGCCGAGCGCCAGCCCGGGCGGCGGCGCTCCCGCCCTCCGCGCGCTC
Organism: Candoia aspera; assembly: GCF_035149785.1. Classification (NCBI taxonomy): domain Eukaryota; kingdom Metazoa; phylum Chordata; class Lepidosauria; order Squamata; family Candoiidae; genus Candoia; species Candoia aspera. The sequence goes on from NC_086165.1 coordinate 844,732, forward strand.
CTCCGCCGCAGAGCCCGCCGGCGCCGGGCCGGCCGCCCCCGCCCGAAGGCGGACAGGTGGGCGGCCCTGCGGGGTCCGCAGCGCGGGCGCGCGGCTCCCTCGCGGGCGGCACTGGGTGGGGCTGGAGCCCCCGGGCCGGGGGGCGCGAAGCGTGGCAGGCCGCCCTTCGACCGGCGCCGGGCCCGCCGAGCACAACGTGGGGACGGGTCTGGCGGGCTCCCCTTTCCTTCCGGAGGGCTCCGGGCTCTTCCCTGGAGTAGGTCGGCCCTTCCTCCTGCTGACCCACCGCGAGCCCCTTCTTGCCCCTTATATCTGCCGGCGTCACTGACCTCCTTCCTTGGCTGGCAAGGCCTCCTGCGAGCCCTCCCGCTGATGCTGCCACGGGCTTTTGCTGCTGGACAACCGGGCAGCCCCTCGCCTTGTAGGTTCCGCCGTCCTCCGCGTTTTAAAGCTCGCGAGTAGTTCCAGCCGCCTTGAACTTCAGAACGGCGGTATGCACGTGAGGCTGGCTTGTTTCTGCCCTGAACTTTCTCTTTTAGGTTACCGGGTAGTTCTGGGTACTGAGGATTGGAAAATAGGTTCATGCATCAAGATGCTGGCATCAAATGTTGGGGCCTCAGCTTAGTCTTCTGCGAAACTGTTTCCGGAGTTTGTTTAGGTTCCTTTAGGAAAGTCTTCAGCCTCTGATACAGCTTTTGTAGGGTGTTTGATTCCTGCCTCCAGTTTAGCACAGTGGTTAGAAGCGTGGTACTAGTTTCTTAAAACATGTCCACTGAGCTCTTCAGATGGATACCATCCCAGAGCGCCAAAAGCTCCATAAAAAGAAATAGGCGGTGTGTGCATGACACACTCAACAACAAACGTGTGAATAAGCTTGCTATACAAAACAGCCATTATGTCTGTCCTCAGGCCTAACAGCCTAAAATGACATGACACAGAAAAAGCAGGAAAAAGAAAATGTCTCAGTGTGGTGGGTCATCTGATTTAGACCAGATCACTGAATTGGTCGTTTGTAGTTCCATCCCTGGGGACAGTTCCTGTACAAGCAGTGGGCAATGTATTTCTCCCTCCCTGCACATTTATATCCAACATTTTGTCAGAATCTAAAAGGTGATGAATGGGTTCGTGCTAAAGGCACTTCAACATAATGAGAATTTAAATGGATAAAATTGCAGCACTGAAGTCATGTGAACAATCTATAATGGAAGTCATCATTTGATAAGGTATTCGTCAAGTGAATATGCAGGTATGAAACAAGCTTTTTTCCTTCCTTTTTTGTGGATGTCAGATGTAGCACTCCTGTCATATTGGGATAGTAAGAGAGAAATTAAAGGTATAATTGTTTGGAGTTGAACTTTACTCCTGGTGACTTCATGGACACATCCAGGTAAAGCTACTAACTGTTGGGAAAAGATGAAAGGCTTTAAGCCTTGAACCTAGGAGGCTTGGGGGTTGACTGACCATTGGAATGGTTGCGTGAAGCCTGGGGATTGGCCAATTACAGCCTTGCTTCCCTGACTGCCTCTTGTGACTGATCCAGGGTCATCAAGCCAACTGGAATGTTTCCAGGCAACTCTAGTAAGAGTGTTCCTTTCTGGAACACTGGAGATGATGGACAGCCGGTTGCCTGGGTTTGGGAACTTGATATTTTGAATGCACTTTGCTAATGATGTAAATTGGCGTTATTTAAATTTAGCAATCAAAATGAACTAAACTTTGGTACCTGGAAGACTTGCAAATCCTGTAGCATTTGTATGAAATATGCACAAAGTTTCTAAATGCTAAGTGGGCAAGTTTGTATGGAACCTCTTTGGATATTAAATGGGAGAGCATGGAAAAGGTTACGGGTTAAATCTCTAGCTAGCCTAAGATTGTAAATGGGAGAGACTTGTTTTGCAGCCTTGCAAGAACAGGATACAGCCAGTGCTGGACTGGGTGAGCCGATGATGTGATTTGCTATTACACAATTCACACATGTCCCTAATCTCTTAGTAAACATAACTGTGTTCCATAGGGATAGATGTTTCTAGTTACCATTGTAAGTCATTCCCTTGCCTTCAATGGGTTGGTTTGGAAATCCATATTCTCTCTCACCTTAGTTGTAACTTATAGACTGCCCTTATTTCTGTCGTTTGAAGGAAGTACCTTAATAATTTTGATAATCTTGTCAATAAATAAGTGACAGCCCAGTATCTTTACTGAAGTGAATGTAATATTTATATGTATAATGTATATATGTATACTTCTGGTGTACACATAAAATGTGAGAAGTGTTAACCAAGTAACAGCAGGATAGCACATCTTAAGAATTAATTTTTAGAGGTGTGTTAGAAAGAACAAAAGTGAGTATTCTTTTTCTTGAACTCTTCGAAATACAAGCTTGTGAGTGCAGTTTTCACAGAGAATATATCTGACAAATACATTTTCTAACCTTCTGGAGGAGTGTCAGACATTCTTACCTTATCAGCACACCAGATTCTAAATAAGTATTTGTTTTACTGGTGACTCAAGTCCAACTCTTCTGTAGTATATGCTACTTTGAACTGTTGCCTCAAAGGGCAGGAGCAGAACGGAGTTAGCACTTCACCGAAGAAGGCTCGGGCCTGTTTTTAAAAAAGCATACTGAAAGTTATAATTAGCAGCATAAGCACACATGTTTTTAGGATCGCAAAATTTTGTTATTTTTATGTCTTTTAAATCAAGCTACTCAGATTTTAAGATGTTTAATTTTGAATTTGTATCTCTACTTTTAAATTGTTTTCAGTGTATACAGAGCTGGAAACTCAGAACAAATTAAACAGAACAGCAAAAAGCTGATTTCACTTGTAAAATAAAATGTGACCTTCTATTATAAAGTCAGTACAAGCTTTGTTTTTGTGATTGCTCCTGTCCGGAGACTTTCTAGAACATTGTGGCTAACCTTGAATATTCACTTCTTTTTGGGGCATATAGAGCCATCTCCTCTGGTTCTGTAATTTTAGAAATGGTTATCTGGCCAGAAATGACATCTGGTTTGGGCTTCTGCAATGTTGCTTCCATTTTTGTGAATTTGTCCTGAATGGAGCCAAGGAATGTCTGTATTATGTAGTATCTATATTTTATACTTCAAGGGTTGTGATTGAGCACTCTTGCTTGTAGCATTGAGCATTAGAACTTGAAAGATTTAAAGACTGTATTATGCTTTGGGAAGCTTTTGTTTTCTTTAAAGCAGAATGCACACTTTTTAAGAAAGTGTTTACCTCCTCTTCAGGTATGTGGTTTAAACCTTAAAATGAAGTTTAAATTAGGAGCATTTGTTCTTGTATTGGACCCTGCATTTTGCTTAGAAATTAGTCAGTCAGAATAAAAAATACGGCAGTATGGTTGGTAACTATGCTAGTGATTAGTTTTGTTCATTTATGTAGTGCCCTCACAACATAAAGCTTGACAAAATAAAAAGCAGGTGGCTCCTTGTTTTGACCTGAATGTTGATGATAGGCTGAAGAGAGAGACAAAGGTGGTAGCTAAGAATGCAAGGAATGATGATGAGCTGATGCAGTTATAGGTAACGGGAAGTAAGACTAGATAATTCAGAGAACGCATAGCTACAATTTTTGTCTGAGAGTTTCTGTATCTCAGTGTGCAACGTGGGATGCGACTTTTTCAGTGTGATGACATCACGTTGCATGCTTTGTTCTGTGGTGGAAAGGGGAAGGAGATGTGAGACTGATGCTTTCAGCCCAGTGATCCCTGTATTGTCTCGTTTCCCCTTAGATATTGAGATTTTTTTAAAATGTAAAGGGTTAGGCAGCATCCCGACCAATGAGTGATTCCGTGAAATACTGTAATCAAAAGAGCTGCCCAGCTAGACTGGAGTCCAAGTCTGTCAAAATGAAATATGAGCTCTAGGAGGTATATTGCATTAGCACATATCAATAATTCATTGTTTGTTAGAATATATTTTGCATAATTAAGACACCTTTTTAGAAAGGGTAAATAAACCCATACGTGTATTTGTTGGAGGGGTTACAATATTAACGTATCATCTTTTTGCCATGGCATTAAAGCAGCATAAACTTGATAATGGTGTTGTATGGGATGAAGGTGCTTGTCCAGTCCCTGATCAAGATAGGATTCACTAAAGCAGCGAGGGATGACTGTTCCGTCTCTGCTTGAAGGCTTCCACTGAAGGAGAACTAACCTCTTCACGCGGCAGCCTGTTCCACTGACTGACAGCGCGTGCAGTCGGGGGGGCGGTTCTCCCAGTGTCAGGCCTGAGCCTTCTTCGGTGAAGTGCTAACTCCGTTCTGCTCCTGCCCGTTGAGGCAACAGAGAATAAGTCCACTCCCTCTTCTTTGTAACAGCCCTTTGAATATTTAATATGCCTGTGGAAAAGTCTTAAGTGAACTGCTGCAGTGTTGGGAGCTGTAATCCTGCACCGTATCTCTTCAGTTCTGGCCCCTGTATTGTTATCTAAAAACCTTGTTTCCTTTGGCAGAGCAAGGCCCCTACAGTTGCTGGATTGTGTCTCGTTCTGGCTTTTGAGGTTTTGCTTGAGATGTAAGAAAGGAATCACAGGAGGAGATGACTTGGCTAGGTGTGTAGCATAGGCCATCCTTCTGGGGCATCATAAGCAGTCCAGTGTTGTTCAGTTTGATTGCAAAATTCCCCTGTTTCTTTGCCTACTGTTGAGTTACCATTTTCATTGTTGAGACATAGTTGTGTTTGCGCCTTCTTCAGTACCTTTTTTTTCTTTCATTGATAGTTCTGCCCAAAATCTCTGTTTAGGCTATCATTCCCTTGTTTGCCCCTACTGTATAGCAACAAGTTATTTGCTGTCCAAAATTGTTTATGGGAAACATTGTCCTTTTAAAAATAACAATGTATATAAGAAAAGTAATTTAAATATTGTACAACACTGCCTAAAGAACAAAGACAGTTCTTAGTATCATACCCAGATATTGACGACTAGCCTATGCAAGACCTTTGACACAGGGAAATATTGGACATTTTATTGTGCTGTCACCCCACCCTCCATCACTCAGGGGACAAGTAACGAAGCTTGTCCTGATTGAGCCTTTTGAGGCTTAGATTCCTTACAGCACTGTTGCTATAGCAATGAACGTATGACAGTGGTTCGTTCTGCAGTTCTCATCATGGGTGTTGGTATGCAGAACACACAGCAAGCAGGAAAGAGAGTGTAATCTTCTTATTCTGTAAAATAAATCTTCCTCCAATATTAATTTCAACTGTTACTGTCTGTTTTCTTTCCATGTTGGTTTGTGTATGTCTGCATTGGCATGCAGGTGTATCATGCCTAGTTAAAACTTGAAATGCCTTTTTAAGATGTCCATGGTAATCCAATTGGAATGTGTGCTGTTGTCTTCTTAGTCCAGAAAAATGAGAATATGACAGGTAAGGCAGAGTCTGCAAAGGGTGCTTTAAAAGAATGGAAACACCTGTGTGTGTTTGTGTGTATGTGTGTACAGACCTCCTCATATACATATATAAAGTTTTACATACCAGTTTCGGTAACGGATTACCGTATTTCATTGTATCCATCCATATAATAAGGCCATCAACGAAAAAACTAATTTAGATGATGCTTGCTAACCACTGACACCAGGTGATCAGTAGTACTCATTTCCAAAAAAACCCATTGGAGAGGCTGATTAATGGATCTACTCCAATCTGATTTACTTTTCATGTTAGGAGAGCGTTTTGGTTGCTTTAACAGATGACAGGGCAGGGCATGGACAAGAGGAGAGTGACCCTCTAGGTTCTCCTGAATTTCTCAGAATACCATTGACCATGGTATCCAAAAATGGTGCTTGGGGGCCATTTTCCCCGGGCACCATTTTCCCCGGGCACCATTTTTGGACAGCTCCATCCCATAGCTGTTACCCCTTTTACTTTTTCACTTTTAATGAAAACTGGGGAGTCATTTGGATTTCGAGCAGAAATGCAAATAAAACTCTCATTTAGTGGTGTTGACAGTTTGGGACAAATAAGTGCAAACACATTAAGTTTTAATCCAAACAAGACAAGGATCAGGGAAAGAACTCAATCACTCTGGATGGAGGAACGTCTCTGTTCTTTGAGGAGCATGTGTACAGTACCCAAAAACGAGTTTGCAAAAAGGAAGCCCAGTTCTGGGGTTATTTCGGGAGAATAATATACAGTCTTATCACGACTATTTGGGAACCACAGCCATTCTGATCAGTGGGCATTTCCCTCTAATAATTGTGTGGACAGTATTTCATCAGTGGAAGTAGAAGCCCAGCAGGGATGACATCGGGGTTCTGAAATATACAGCTGTGATGCTGCAGTTTAATAAAAGAAGCTCTGAATTCTTCTACACACACCTGCCTTTTCATTTTAAAATACCAGGCTCAGGAATAATTAGTGTTTGCCTTAGTAAGCATCCGGTTCTGAGGAGTTAATGAAGAGGGATTTGAGAAAGCAGGTCGTTGGAAGAAGCGAGTGAGTTCAGAGAAGTCACTTTCCTGCCTGGAGGAATCGTGTGACAATTCAACAAGCCGATTCTTAATCCCCAGTTTGTGGGAAACAGATGCTGCATGTAGGGTGGGATTTCCTAAAGTGGTACAAAATACGTGGTTTGCTTTGCTTGGTCAAAACATTTAATCCCTGAATTAGCTGATTAGGGAGCTTTGCAGTAGGAGTTGGACAAGCAGCAGAGATCTTTGAGGAAAGATCTCTGCCATTTTGTCAGGCGCCACCAAAGCAAAAGGCAGCCAGGATTCTTCATGCTGCTATGCTCTTAATGCCGTACTCACAGAAGCAATATTTTCCCTTCTGGGGGAAAGTGGTCCTTAACTTCAGGAGGGGATACGTAGGTCCTGAGTTTGGTCATTAATGGACAAATCAGGAAGACATGGTTCTTCTTTATATTTGCTCATCATAACTAAAGGAGTCGCATTGGGTTGGGTGGCCGTACGGAAGGAAGGAAGGAAGGAATGGAATGCTTTAAAATTGGCAAATTTTGCCTTCAGTGCAGATTTACAGTTAGGAGACTATTAAAATTCTGTGAAGGAAATGGGAATATAACTAAAGTTGGTGGATAGAACTTTTCCCTATTTTTAGGGAAATCAGCGTGTGTGGCACTTGCAGAGTAGAATCAGCCAAAAATGTTTTTGTCTATCACGAGGACTGTCAATGAGGCCTTGATTGTGTCAGGAGAAACAGGCAAGTGCAAAGGAGCAGCAGGACCGTGGAATCAGCATCTGTGTGTACATACACTTGTGGATGAGGACAAACCTCAGGCTAAAAAGGACATAAAATATAGGTGACTCTTGAGGAATTTCAAGAGTAAGTGCCATCAACAGAGGTATGAAATGCTGCTTTTCCTTTCCATGAACTTGATAGCATTTAGTCCACTAAATAGTCTTCCTTTGCTTGACAGATGTGGAACTATCAGATTTGGTAAGTGGCTGTCCAGGATTGTGCAGAGACCAGCTCAAGTTTTCTAGTGGGATCCATTCAACAGTCTTGCCAGTATAAGGAAATTGGGGGGGGATAGATCTGTCCATGATTCTTGACAATCCAAACCAAAATACATCATTTGTTCAGAGGCCCTAGATGATAAACAGCAGAAGAGAGCTTCACACCTTGTTTGTGGCGTCTCTGGCCATTTCAAGAAATGGGATCCTGGCCTGGATTGGTCTTGACCAGCAAGGGTGTTGTGGCCGACATCAAGCCTCTGAAGTTTCTGGCACCCGTTTAAGATGAGCATCTTTCCAGTCAGGCTTCTAATCTACCGGGTGTGCCATGCCTATATGGTCCGCTAACATTCTCCTGTTTTTTATTTTTTTTCCAAGTTATTTAAAATTTTAAACATTTTCCAAGCTTTTCAGAATTATTGCTATTTTAAATGTTTTACTATATCACTGATTGTAATGGTTGCACTTAGCTTTGGGATTGTTTTTATGATGAAAAAGTAGAGCAGAATGTTTAAAAATAGATCAAATGAATTTGGAAGATGTTTTTTCATTATTAAGGTACCGTTTATAATTGATAGTACTGACCTGTGCTTCCTGTCCTTAACAATTAAAAATCAGTTCTTGAGAGTGTGTCATATTTTTTGTGCTGTTACTAGTTGGCTTGAAGTGTTTATAGATGTAGCTCCAGTTAATTCTACGTTGCCGTGTAGACACAATTGAAAGACTTGACTCATTCCCTGAAAACGTGGATGAGTTTCTGTTTGGTCTGAAACATAGCTGTGTTTCCTGTAGAGCATCATGCTCCCTTTCACGTTGAACTTATTATTGATCTAATAGGCAATTTAGGGTACTGAGTCCAGGGCCTGTTTTCTAAACGTGGATACCGGTACAATAAGGCCACTGTTTAGTCATCGTTGCCTTTTCCATTTCCAGGACTGATGGCCAGTCGGTAGGCAAAAATGGCCACCATGGTTCCACCTGTGAAGCTGAAATGGCTCGAGCACCTCAACAGCTCTTGGATCACCGAAGACAGCGAATCGATTGCTACCAGGGAAGGCGTCTCGGTCCTGTATGCGAAACTAGTCAGTAATAAAGAAGTCGTCCCGTTGCCTCAGCAGGTCTTCTGCCTCAAAGGGCCCCAGCTGCCCGACTTCGAGCGCGAGTCCCTGTCGAGCGATGAGCAAGACCACTACCTGGACGCCCTTCTCGGCAGCCAGCTGGCCCTGGCTAAGATGGTGTGCTCCGACTCCCCCTTCGCCGGGGCGCTCCGTAAGCGCTTGCTCGTGTTGCAGCGCATCTTCTACGCACTTTCCAATAAGTACCACGACAAAGGCAGGGTGAAGCAGCAGCAGCATTCTCCGGAGAGCAGTTCTGGGTCCACGGACATCCACTCTGTCAGCGAGAGGCCGCGGTCGAGCACGGACGCGCTTATAGAAATGGGGGTCCGGACTGGGCTGAGCCTGCTGTTTGCGCTGCTGAGGCAAAGCTGGATGATGCCAGCTGCAGGACCCGGGATTAGCCTTTGCAACGACGTCATTCACACTGCAATAGAGGTGGTCAATTCTTTGCCCCCTTTGTCCCTAGCTAACGAGAGCAAGATCCCCCCCATGGGCCTGGACTGCCTCTCTCAAGTCACAGTCTTTCTTAAAGGAGTAACGGTTCCCAACTCTGGGGCAGACACCCTTGGGCGGAGGCTGGCTTCTGAGCTGCTGCTTGGCTTAGCGGCTCAGCGTGGCTCGCTGCGGTATCTCTTGGAGTGGATCGAGATGGCCCTCGGTGCGTCAGCGGTGGTCCACACGATGGAGAGGAGCAAACCGTTGCAGGCTCCGGAAGGCATGATCAGCTTCGATTGTTTCATGGCTATCCTGATGCAAATGAGGCGGTCACTGGTATGTGTACATTACTCTCATGTGACATGAAATGAAATAAAGTCTAGGACTTAATAGCTGCCTTGCAACTAGAGATGGCATAACAGAGGGCGGGTATCCATCCTGTCAGCCTCACCTGTGGTTGGTAGCATTTGAACAGTTTTGAAAAGAGTTGATTGTCTTTAAACCTACCCTTAAATGTTTGCTTTTGGTCCTAATTTCAATCTTTCTGATTCAAAGTGGCTTTTACATAAAAAAGCTTGATAAAAATGTTAAATAAAATAAGATAGACAAAACAGAAACAGCCTCAGTAGCAGCTTATAACTGTGTTAGGTATTCCTGATTGTTTGGTAGGTGCTTCTACTTATTTTCTAGTTAAGAACAGCTAGAAAAAAATAATTTTCTTTTAATGCAAGTAGCTTGAGACATTGATACCTGTAGTTCTGCCTCTTCTTTATTTAGAAGAAGCATATGAAAATATAAGCATTTGGTTGTGAAGATAAAATAAATTAAAAATAAAATTGCTGGAAAAGGTGGATACAATCATTTGAGACCTTGCAAAAACAATGAAGTGCTGTTATCTGAGGAAATAAATTTCCTTTTTAGTCTGTTTTATTTGGGGAAGTACTTCTTGGTTGGTGAGATATTTTTATATACATTTGTACATGTGTGGTTATATTTAAATCATTACTCTTCCATAACTTGCTTTACAGGGATCATCTGCAGACCGAAGTCAGTGGAGGGAGCCTACAAGAACCTCTGAAGGCTGGTGCTCCCTCTACGAGGCAGCATTGTGTCTCTTTGAGGAGGTAGGTCTGCCTAGCCCAGCGTTTCTCAACCTTGGTCACTTTAGGATGTGGGGACTTCAACTCCCAGAATTCCCTAGCCAGCCTGGCTTGGGAATTCTGGGAGTTGAAGTCCCCACATCTTAAAGTGGCCAAGGTTGAGGAACACTGGCCTAGCCATCAGTTAAAGTGAAAAAAGCCTGTTTCACATTCTTCCAGTTGTGAATTTCCCACTCCTTTGAAAGTGTGAAGAAAGCTTGGCATGTGTCCTTGATTCCATGTATTTTGACTCTATGATTTTTTTTCAATATTGATTGAATTTCTGTCCTGCTTCTTCCCAAGCCTCAAGGTGAGCAACCATTATAGAACATTGAAGAAATTACATCTATTGAATTCTGGCCTGGTTTTAAATTTAAAAAAAATTTAACACAAACATGGCTGTAGCGGCCCTGCATCTGCTTAGCCGATACAAAAATGAATCTGCTGGGGAAGATAGCCCTTGGTTCTTCATTTTGGAGAACAGTCTTGGGGTACTTGCAGATGAAGTTGGGGGTTATCCTGAAATATAATGGTGTATATTTTGTGAAGGGTATGAGAACCCTCACTTTACAAAAGGGAAGTGAAAAGCTAGACATTGTAGAGTTGGAAAGGGTCATTTAAGCCTTTTAGTTGCCCTCCTACTAAGAACAGAAATCCAGACTGAAACTTAAAAGATAGTTATGTCTTAACAGACTCTCCTCTTTGGTCCTCATAGTTAATTTTGCCAGTGGGCTTCTATGCATGAGATAGAAAAGTGGGCTGGAGTGAATCATCTAGTCCAGTCCTCCACATTCAAATGCTCCCCAGACTTTAGCTGTGCAGCTGAGAATTACTGGGACTGAACCCTAACAATATGGCAAGCACTGGGTTAGGGAAGGCCGATGGATGTGGTTCACTTGAGTTAATATGACAGCTTGATCATTGCCTGCAGATGCTTCCTGTGAAGCCTGTTTGTTTTGACAGGTGTGCCGGATGGCCTCTGACTACTCCAGGACGTGTGCCAGTCCAGATAGCATCCAGACTGGGGACACTCCCATTGTTTCTGAAACCTGTGAAGTCTATGTTTGGGGCAGCAACAGCAGCCACCAACTTGTGGAAGGAACCCAAGAGAAGATCCTTCAGCCTAAATTGGCTCCAAGTTTCTCTGATGCGCAGACAGTGAGTGTCTTTGGTGGGGAGTGGTTGCTCCGTGTGGTAAAAAAGGATGATGGTTTCACTGTTGGACACCTTCTAGAGCAGCCTTTCTCAGCCTTTTGGCCCCGGAGGAACCCTTGACATATTTTCCAGGCCTCGGGGAACTCCTGCACATTCAGGCTCAAATTGAGGCCAGAAGCTACGAAATTATTGTATTTGTTTCATGGGTAGGCCTGTCTGTGTGCATTAATGGTGTTCTTAAACTAAAAGAATGAAACTTATGTCTTTAAGGTGAGGTTGCCCAAATTTGAAATAAATTTTTAACTAAATCGTGATCTCCCAGGGAACCCCTCGTGACCTCTTGCAGAACCCTAGGTTTCCACAGAACCCTGGCTGAGAAACCCTGCTCTAGAGCCTTTTCAAAAAGTCTTGCATGCTTGTAGTTCCTGATCTATAAAATGTTCCGTTGTTGCTGATGTTCAGTGTCCTTTCATTTTCTCCCTGCTACAGATTGAAGCTGGGCAGTATTGCACCTTTGTAATATCCACGGATGGCTCCGTCCGAGCTTGTGGCAAAGGCAGCTACGGCAGGTTGGGATTGGGTGATTCCAACAATCAGTCCACTCTGAAGAAGTTGACCTTTGAGCCTCACCGGTCAATCAAGAAGGTGTCGTCTTCAAAGGGTTCTGATGGCCACACGTTGGCGTTTACCACAGAAGGAGAAGTCTTCAGCTGGGGAGACGGTGACTATGGAAAACTTGGCCATGGAAATAGCTCTACACAAAAATACCCTAAACTTATACAGGGCCCTTTGCAAGGAAAGGTATGTTGTGCCAAGGAGCCAGCTTTCTATCCTTATTCTTTCAGAACGTTCATGTGGCTAAGGTCCTTATTTCTCTGTTTTAGCTTTTTTTGTGCATGTCTCCATTTGGTCGCCCAGATCGTTAAGGAGCTTTTCTGTCTGCTAGGAGCTAAAATGTTTTCTGAAAGGAGAACTAGCCTGGGAGGGTTAGGAGTACTGCTGTTGTTTAATAATTAGGAGACTTTGCTGATCTCCTGCAAATTGCACAGTTACCTGTAAATCCAGATCTGCCTCCCCTAGGTTTACAGTGCATTAAAAATGCAACAAGAAAATGCACTTTCTAACCGCAGAAGTAAAACAGATGATTTGTAGGTAGTTCGCTTGGGACCCTGAGTAAGGCGTTCATATGGCAGGAGGTGCTTATATTGGCTTTTCCTTTTGGGCCTGCTCAGAGCAGTAGCCCCGCAGCGTCAGTTCTGGATGTTTGTGGAAAGCCCAAAACATCTGCTGGGTGTTTTGGAATGCAGCTGTCCAGCAATACCTCTGGGACTCCCGTGGGAGAATGGTTGATTGGGCGTCCCAGGTCTCTTCATTGAATTTAAAGGTTATTTCAGTTCCTTGAAGATTTTCAGCTTTTCTTTTGAAATTCTAGTAGTATAATTCCGTAAGAGATTAAATGGAACCGAGTTGTAACACTCACATTTTTCCCAGTGTAGCTATACTCCCAACAAATAACAAAATACACCCCCCACGCACCCCAGTTTTTCTTCACAATCTGCGTCCATGATTTGGAGAAGGGCACTTTTAGGGGTAGGTGCTGCCCACTGCTTTAAAATGCAGCCCCAAAACTGTGTAATCAAAGATTGTGGGATGGCTCTAGTTTCCTGCAGTCACTGCTTAAACTTTACAGGTTAGCCATATTTCTCAGAAGCAGCAATATTGCCTGGGATTCCATAAAATTTTGTTCACTTTCATCTCTGAATTTGTTGGTGAGGAGCCTTGGCGTTTTCCCTGCTTTAGCTGTGCTGCTCTTTGCCTGGGCGCATTCTGGCAGGGGTGAATGCGGTAGTTTGGAGCGTGAGAAGATCTGCTGCTTCTGCTATCCCCACAGAAGAAGAGAAATGTTGGGTGGCAGCAGGTGGAGGTTTGACCATTTGTCGTTTAAAGTAAGATCAGTGCTTTGTCCCAGTTTCTTTGGAAACTTGTAGAAACCTTGAGAGAAGCTGGGGAGTAGGCTGATTGTTCCTCACTTTTTTCCCACCTTATCTAGGTAGTGATTTGTGTATCGGCTGGGTACCGGCATAGTGCTGCTGTCACAGAGGATGGTGAATTGTACACCTGGGGAGAAGGAGACTTTGGCAGACTAGGTAACAGGAATAATCTCATTTTCCACATGTTTCTTAACAGCATTAATTAAGACAAAAATAATTTATTTAAAACAGATTAGAAACTGATCCTGGGGTATGTTTGGTATGATGGCAAGGCCTAGAGACAGACAGAAACCTGAGGAATAACCCCTTTTGCTTTCTGTCACGAGGTCACGGTGACAGCAACAGCCGTAACATCCCAACCTTGGTGAAAGACGTCAGCAACGTGGGAGAGGTTTCCTGCGGCAGCTCACACACCATCGCGTTGTCCAAGGACGGGAGAGCGGTCTGGTCTTTCGGAGGAGGAGACAATGGTGATGGCCCTGTTTCTCCTAAGACACGTTGGGCTTGAGGGAGGGAATTACCCATGTGATGCCCTGCCATCCTGCCCACTTTTCTGCCAGAAAAAGCCAACGGTTGTATTTGGGCAGCTGTCTTCATCTGCAGAAGTGTTTGCTCAAGCTTTGAGCTGTCGTAAATTGCAAACGTATTCGTTTATTTAATTGCAGAGCAGTTTAAAAAAGGAGTAAATACAGCAGCTGCCTAGCCCTCCCTCTCTCTACGGTTCTGTCTCACACTGGCACAGCACAGGGATCTTGGTTTGTCTTTGGCTAGAGGCCCCTGTTATATCCAGACTGGAGACAGCTGGCTTGATAGCAGTTAAGATTAGGTCCCTCTCATCCTGGTTCCCTAACTGACACACCAGCAATGCCCACTTAGGACCTAGGTGGGAACCCTGGCCGAGCGCAAGTGAACTAGAAGGCAGGAGCGCGTGGCCGTGGCACGTGGCCCCGGCTGAAGCCACCAGTGCGGCCCATCCAAGGAAGAGCTCGGCTTGTAGGTAGGGAAGCTAAACGCAGTGCTCTGCAGCGGTCTTGATTCTGTTGCTGCATTTCGGTTTCTGCTGGAGCCTGAAGCTTTGCACAGGCCGGGGGCTCCTGTAGGGTTTCTAGTACTGGAAGAGGTTTTACAGGTCCTTCTTCAGGAAGTAAAATAATGTGATAGGACCGTTCATGTCCTAAGACGTGTTTAGAGAAGAACCTTTGCACAGTTATTGTGATCCCAGGCGGGGGCGGGAAGCTGGGAGAGCAAATGACCTGCCGTGACTTGCTTATTTGTATCAGGTGTCCGGACACAAGCATAAAGTGGCAGCTTTTGCGTGACGATGTCCACACCCACGTCTCACCACTGTGGCATTGCAGTTTGCTGTGGATGCTGCTGCTAAATTGTAATAATATGGTTAAATATTTGCAGTTTAAATAGGCAGACTGTGTTAGATATATGCCAGTTGCATACACCCCTTGATCTGCAGATTGTAAGTCCCCTGGTGTGCGGTCCCAACAGGCAAACTGGGTCATGGAGACACCAACAGAGTGTATAAACCCAAAGTGATAGAAGCTCTACAAGGGATGTTCATACGGAAAGTTTGCGCCGGAAGTCAGTCTTCACTTGCTCTGACATCAACTGGACAAGTAAGCAGGAACAGTTTGCAACTGAGAACACCAATGTTACTAGTTCAGAAACGGTTTTGCTGATTCTTGGAAGGAGTTTGTGGCTCAGCAAACTCAGGTTGGGGGTGGTACTCAGGTTTCCCTGTACACTTTAAGTTGGCAAGAAATTATTTGATAAAGAGCCTTTTAATATTCGTTTATTTCAAAAATACCCAAAGCGGCATGCAAAGATTAGTCGATAAGAGAACCAAGCCTCAAAGCATAACCGAGCAATAAAATTCATATTCCTAGTTTTAAGCAGTTGATATGTGCCCGGAGTTGGTGTCTGTCTGCTTTGTTTGCAGATGACCTGGGCAGACCCTGCCTGGAAACGTAGCCCAAGCTGCCGATTTCAGAGCCAGTGTTTTTATCTGTACA
Source organism: Candoia aspera (assembly GCF_035149785.1). Lineage (NCBI taxonomy): Eukaryota > Metazoa > Chordata > Lepidosauria > Squamata > Candoiidae > Candoia > Candoia aspera. The sequence goes on from NC_086165.1 coordinate 860,033, forward strand.
GATTTAATCAGCTGCAGTTGTCAATTAAATGAGCAAGATTTCCCTAATGGTGTAGCTAATGAGTTTAATAGTGTTTCTATCTGAGTTGTAGTTGGGGCTTATGGACCCTGAACTGTGAGGTTTAACATCCTCTGTACCCTTTGATCCAGGTGTCTGCCTGGGGCTGCGGGGCATGCTTAGGGTGCGGCTCCTCAGAAGCCACGGCTCTCCGACCCAAGCTGATTGAAGAGCTGGCTGCCACCCGAATCGTGGATATTTCAATTGGTGACAGCCATTGTTTGGCACTCTCTCACGGTAAGAGAGGACGTGCGCATCATTCCCTGGGTAAACTGAGCCCGCTGTTTGAGATTTCTGTGATGATCTTGAAATGCTTCTCTTTAGATAATGAAGTTTATGCTTGGGGTAACAATTCCATGGGGCAGTGTGGCCAGGGGAATTCCACTGGCCCCATTACTAAGCCAAAGAAAGTGAGTGGTTTAGACGGGGTCGCCATTCAACAGATTTCTGCTGGAACGTCACACAGTCTGGCTTGGACAGCCCTTCCCAGAGACAGGCAAGTAATTTGTGCATGTGTGCCTTTCCGTGTGATAAATAATGCTGTGTTGTTTCTGTTGCCCGCACCTTGATGTTTTTGAGCCCTGTGCCCTTTCTTCATTTGACTCTTTTTCACCAGGAACCTGGATTGATTTTCCAAACTTCCTGTGTGTGTTTTATAACTCTTAGTTGCCAGTGTCTCTTGGCATTCTCCTTTTATAATTTGCCTCCGGCACAGAACGAACAGCAGCAGGATGTTCCGTTTTGTGACACTGTGATGCTCTTTATTCCTCAAGAGAAGTCTCTCAACTCCAGCACAACAGAGGGCAACTCGAGAGAAAGAGAACTTCTTTTAAAAGAGAAATTAAATGTGAGGGGTTATGGATTAAAGGGATGATTCAGCATGTAGTCATTCTGAGGGGGTGGCCTACAAATGTGATAAGCAAATACAGTGTGACTTTGTATTGACTGTGTTCTTTTAAAGTGTTAGAACGAATTTCAGTTTTGCCGTTACTTTTGATCCATTCTTTCTGCGCATCAGGCACAGAAGAAAAATACTATAAGGATATTGGGGAAAACTTGGCAGCCATGTCAAAACTCTTACTAGTGCCTGTTTCCAACACAGTGTCTAGACCGGAATAGATGGACGTGACTTTATTAGCAGTGCATGTAAAAGAGGACTAGAACTGGCTCTAAGAATTGGAAGGAGGCTTGATTTTCTAACTGGAGAGGTTTTGCTCCTATGTACCATATTGCATAGTCCTGCTAGTGGGCAAGCTCTGGCTAACCAAGCAGGGTCAGTCTGGAGGCTGGAGTGGGCGGTCGAAACCCCTGGAAGAGGGCAGCGGTGCCGCCTCCTGCCGTGTTGCCAACGAAGCCGTGTGAACGTTCCCTGAAATCCCCAGGCGTCAAGCTCAGCTCGGAGGAGCCTGACTGCATTTCAAGTCAGATCTTGTTTCATTGGCCTTCGCCTAGTTCTGCTAGCGTGATGTGATGTCTTTGTTCCTTGACCTTGCCTTGTTTGATTGTAGGCAAGTTGTTGCCTGGCACAGGCCGTATTGCGTGGATCTTGAAGAAAGTACCTTCTCACATCTCCGCTCTTTCCTTGAGCAGTACTGTGACAAAATTAATAGTGAGATTCCTCCTCTTCCTTTTCCTTCCTCAAGGTACTTGTCTATAGGGGGGGTGTGAAATCTTGTGGATTTTAAATGCTGTGTGTTGGCTGCTCCTGTTCTTGTTACCAGTATTAGCATGGATGGCCTTAGCTGGTATGTTCAGGACTAGAGCTCTTGTTCTATCGTGAGCACAGAGCTAGAATTTCCTTTTAAGATTTGTTTCTGATTAAGTAATAGAAATCCTTTTCGGCAGTAATGTACAGACTTTTCTGTGGAAAGTTGAAGGCTTTTCTGCTGACTTGAAGAGAACATTTGCTAATTTCCGTTTCAAGGGTGACATGAACACGGGACATAGAGCAAGGCCCACTGGAGTTTGGGGAAAGGGTTGCCCTGTTCATGCGTTCAGCAGTTAAGCCACATAGGGCACCCCGTTTTTAAAGGAAGGCAGCGCATGGAGGGGAGGAATCAGGCAGGGCAGAAAAGCCTCAGTTAATGGGGACACCTTGTTCTGCAGGGAGCACCACAACTTCCTAAAGCTGTGTCTGAAGCTCCTCTCTAACCACCTTGCTCTCGCGTTGGCTGGCGGAGTGGCTACCAGCATTCTTGGCAGGCAGGCGGGCCCCCTTCGGAATCTCTTGTTTCGCTTGATGGATTCTTCTGTCCCAGATGAAATACAGGAGGTCAGTCTCGCCCGCGTTCATTGCAGTTGGGAAGGCTCCTTTAGAATGTAGCTCAGGGAAATCCAGTCCAGGTCCACAGCAGATCCTTTGACTTATCTGACCTGTTGGGTAGTCTGAATTCTGAGTGGCTTTGCCATGGCCTTGAGGCTGCAAAAAAAAAAAAAAAAAGAGGCATCTGCATGCTCTCAAGGAGGCCTGCGCAAAGACGGAACACACCTGTCCCTGCAACCTGCCCCCACAACCCCCTCCCAGCCAAGTATATTGGCTCAGTGTCCTCACTGCCATTCACTGCAAGCACTCCTGGAGCTTGGAAGGGGAAGGATTTATTCCATTCACATGCCAGCATAATCTTCTGGGACTCCCGACAGTTGAATGTGTGCAGAACTTGGTGTGATTGCCAACAGACACACAGCTGGGCCATTTTTGGGTCTGCTTCAGAGCCTCTAGGGGCTGGATGGATCTGGAGGGCTAAGTGCGGAGTGCCTCTGAGGTGTGGGTATTGCAGGTGGAATTTTTAAGGGGTACACAGAAATGTGGGCATTCGACAGCCGACAAAAGGTATGAAGGGGCAATAATTTCAAAACACATTTGCTGAACTTTATCAAACATGTTTTGCAGCTTTCAGTGAAATGTTGACCGTGATTTGGCTTCACTCCAAATTTTAGGTGGTGATTGAGACTCTGTCAGTCGGAGCAACCATGCTGCTGCCTCCCTTGAGAGAGAGGATGGAACTGCTGCACTCCCTTCTTCCCCAAGGCCCTGACAGATGGGAGAGCTTATCCAAAGGGCAGGTAAAAAGTCTCTTGAAATCCCTGTTTGTCTGAAGGCCAACCTGAAGCATCTGCGGGGTTGTGCTGCTGCAGAGGATGTTAAACTGCCATGCTTATTGTGCTCCTAAATTGTAAGCCCTTGGAACTGTGCATGGACCGAAGAAGGCAGGATGGAATTTCTCTCAAAATGACACAGACTGAATTCTGTGTTGCTGTGTGGTGTGAGAGTTAGGGCAGATGAATTGAGACGATGTAAGTAAGTGGACAACGGCCGCTTGTTGTACGCGTGACGCAGGCATGTGGGTCAGCGAGACAGCAGGTACTCAGTTGACTTGTAGTTCAGTAATACTCCATGGCATGATCCTGACTGAGAAACATTATTCGGATAATGTTGTTAGTTATTATACCGCATCAGTGTCTGTCTAAAACCTAACGTTACCAGAAAATTAAATTCATGCGTCTTTTGGAGGCTGCTCAGTTTAAGGTATAGTTCTAAGATCTATGTATTTTTTCTAAGATCGTGAGAGGAGCTGTTTTGGTTTTTAAAGAATGCTTCTAGTTCTCGTCACGGCAGAGATGTGTGCAGTATGAAAGCAAAAATTCCAGTGGGAGAAAGTACCTTCACCTAAATTGATACATCTTGCTTAAGCCAAAATATCAGCTGTAATATTGCTGAACACCATGTGCAAATTATGTGCGCTTTGTTTTCCTATCTGGCTATTTTTGTCTGAGGAATTCTGAGTGAAAGGAGTCATTGCTTCTTTTTCCTTCAGCGAATGCAGCTGGATATTATTCTGACAAGCTTGCAGGACCACACTCACGTAGCCTCCTTGCTTGGCTATAGCTCCCCATCGGATGCTACAGACATTTCCTCCCTGTGTGTGGCTTATGGGAATATCTCCGATTCAGCCTATGGAGCCCAGAGTAACCATCCTGACACGCATCTGGCTGAAATCTTAATGAAGACTCTTCTGCGCAATTTAGGGTTCTATACTGTAAGTTTGCCACCTGGGTTATCTTCCCTACCAGCAGTCTCCTTGGAATAGTTTAATCAGAGGAATAATTGGGGGGGAGGGCAGCAGGGAGGACCAGCTGTTTTCATTCACCAAGGAGGGAGGTTAAGGTATTGTCCGCACTCTGAACTGGATTAGTAATTTGGTTATATCATCATTTGATGCTGTGATGCTGGAAAAATACTTTTTTCTAATCAGTGAGAAATGTATTGCTAGCAAGGACACAGTGTTTTTTTTAAAGCAGTTATTGAAAAAGAACAAGTGACATGGAAAAGATGTGGTGTTTGGGGTGTTTTTTTTCCTAATTACACCCATTTGCTACTCAGTTCTTTTTTAAATTTGGTGTTGGTTGCATAGATTTTTGTTCCCATTTCACCTTGCTTGAAGCCAAACTGATAGTCTATAATTTATCAACAGAAAGCAGCACATTAACCACTAGGAACATTGCTCATGTATTTCCTGAAATGGTTTTGGGATTAAAAATAAGGAAGAGAAGCATGTGCAGGGAGTTACATGAAACATTGGGTGGTGAACCTTTTGCCTCTGTAGGATCAAGCGTTTGGAGAGCTGGAAAAAAACAGTGACAAATTTTTGCTTGGGACGTCTTCATCCGAGAACAGCCAGCCGGCTCATCTTCACGAACTGCTTTGTTCCCTGCAGAAACAGCTCCTGGCATACTGTCACATCAACAGCGTTGGTGAGGTTAGTGCCCTGGTTCTTATGTCCATTGCGTACTTTCTCCAGAGTAAGTGAAACAATAAAGAACATACTGAACAGCGATTCTCCGTACAGGTAGTCCTCACTTAACTACCACAATTGGGACTGGAATTTTGGTTGCTAAGTGAAGCGGTCATTAAGTGAATCAGACCCGATTTTACGACCTTTTTGCAGCACTTGTTAAGCGAATCGCTACGGGCATTAAGCAAACCACATGGTCATTAAACAAATCACGCGGTTTCCCCATTGTTTTTGCTTGCCAAAAGCTGGCCAGGAAGGTCAAAAATGGCAGTCACGTGACCATAGGACGCCGCAATGGTCATAAATGCGAACTGGTTGCCAAGCGCCCAAACCACAATCACGTGACCTTGGGGATGCTGTGGCAGTCATAAGTGCGAGGACCGGTTATAAGATGTTTTTTTCAGCAACGTCGTAAGTCCAAAGTGTTACTAAACTAATGGTTTTTAAGCGAGGACTACCTGTACACGCTTCTGGCTAGAGACAATCATCAGCCCCTCGGTTTCTGCCATTAGAAGAGGACTCCATAGTTTGTGTAGCAGTTGGACTCCCTGCACGTGGTTGACGGGGAAAGCTCCAGAAAGGCATGGTTGGTGGCACCGTATCGTGGCCGACTGCTGCAGGTTCCACGTGGAGCATCTTTCACGGGTCTCTCTCGTTTCTAGAACTCCAGCAGCGTGGCCCTCCTGCATAAGCACCTTCAACTTCTGTTGCCGCATGCTACAGACATCTATTCCCGCTCGGCTACTCTGCTGAAGGAGAGTTCTTGGAACGGTAGTGTTGGCGAAAAACTAAGAGGTATGTGTGTGCGTGCGTGTGCGCGCACGCTGTTTATCTGATTGTGCTTAACATCGAGCATAGTTACAGAACTGAACAAAGTTTATCTGACTTTTTTCTCTGAGCTGGAAATGCCTAGTCAGTGTCTCAGGGCATATGGGGGCACCTGTGCTGCTTCTTGGGCGTGGTCAGGGGAGCCAGAAGTTATGCCGGGGTGGAATTCATGCGACCTGCCTCCAGCTGAGGACGGAAGGGCAGCGTGGGAAACATGCTTTCTTTTTTGAACGCTTCTTTTGTTTGGCACCCGATGCCCATGAAATTGTACTGTGTGACATCACTTTTTTCCTTGTGACTTCTGCAACATTCCAGGGCTGCCATTCATTAATGAGTCCTTTTTCCCCATTACAGATGTCATTTATGTGTCTGCAGCAGGAAGCATGCTCTGCCAGATCATTAATGCGCTGCTTTTACTGCCTGTATCGGTAGCCCGGTCTTTACTGAGCTACCTTCTGGATCTGTTGCCACCTCTGGATTGCCTTAACAGACTTCTGCCAGCTGCTGTGCTTTTAGAAGATCAGGAGTTACAGTGGCCTCTTCATGGTAAGGCTGACTCAGAGTTAGATCTTTTCCTTTCGAAATGTGGGGATTGCAGAATGAAAATGGGCTTGGAAGCCTTTCAGGCAAAACGTGCTGCTTTGTGAAAACCTATTTTACCTGGCAAGCATCTTCTGCTTTTGATCCCTTTTCATCCACTGTCACAGAAGCCGCCTCACCTGCCCTTTCTGAAATGCTTGGTTCTCTGTGAGAAACAGAAAAACAGGAGCAGGTGCAGTTTTATAGAGGACACGGTCTGTGACTTAGCTGGAGTCTCTGGAGTAACTGGGGCCAGTCTTTCCATATATTGCTGCCAAACCACGCAGCCTGTGGATATCGACACTCCACTTTTCTCCCAACGTTTCAGACATTTTAGCGGCTATTCACACAGAGCACCAAAATTCATCCATGAAGCTAAGCCACAAACTCACAGATGGCATGATTTAGTGTAAGATGTGGACCCAGCTGATACATTAGTCTTCACCAAGCCAGAGGCATCCAGATGTTTTGGATGGCAGCCCCCATCACCTTCAGCTAGCACACTGTTGGCCATCTAGGTGGTGCCAGATTGGGAAAAGTGGATGAATGTGTGAGAATGTGCCACATGGGTTAGTTTCCTCCACTGAAACCAGCAGGGACGATCTTCCAGGAATTACGCTGCATGTCTCTTGGAACCCCTGTGCTGGGCCAGACAATTGACGAGGGGTGGAAATTTTCTAAAACGCTGATTGCTCAATATTCCCAGGTGGGCCTGAACTGGTTGATCCAGCTGGAATGCCCTTACCCCAGCCTGCCCAGGTGTGGGTGTGGCTTGTGGACCTCGAGAGAACCGTCGCATTGCTTATTGGACGGTGTCTTGGGGGGATGCTGCAGGGATCGCCTGTGTCCCCCGAAGAGCAGGATACGGCTTACTGGTTGAAAACCCCGTTGTTCAGTGACGGAGTGGAAATGGATATTCCCCAGTTAGGTAATCTGGTCAACAGTGCTGAGATTTGCAGAGTTAGAAAAATGTTACAGTGTCGCATTTGTTAAAATGATCCAATAGGATTCCAGAAGTGGGAGGGAAGGGAGGGAAGTTGCTGCAAGGGGGGCTTTTTAGCTTAGAAAAGTGGGGGAGGGGGCAGAATAAGAGGTGTCTAAAGATCTGCTGGGAAAAAGTATGTCCTTATTGTATAATATTAGAACCCGCCAGGGTCGTGAAAGCGAGTTCATTCGTGCCAGATTTAGGACAGATGGGAGGAAGGAAGCCCTTCTTCACGCAGTCGGTGGTATTGACCCTCAAAAAGTGTTGAGATGGTCACCCACTGGAGTGGCTTTAAAAGGGAGCAGCTGAAGGCTGAGAATGCTCAGTAGCCATCTGCGATGGCAGAAAATTTGGGGTGGGAGTAGAGTAGAGATGAAGATCAAAGCTGGCTGGTCCCCTGAACAGAGGAATCCACATGACGTGGCTGGTTGTGCTTAAAAATTGCTGAGCCGGCCCTCTCTGACCTGACACCATTGCAGATGCATTGGGCTGCAGCTCCCATAATTCAGGGTAGATGGGATTTGCAGCCTAACATACTTGGAAGGCTGAGCTCAGTAAATTGATAACATCGGGTTTGTTATTTCAGAGAAATCTGTGAGCTCCCTGCTGGAGGTCGCCCTCTCTGGAAATGAAGAGCAGAAGCCGTTTGATTACCGTCTGCACCCGGAAGTCTCCACCTTTGTGGATTTGGCCTTGGGATGCGCAAAGGAGCCGGCCCGCAGCCTCTGGGTCAGCATGCAGGACTACGCAGTGAGCAAAGGTAAACGCTCAGCAGCGGAAGAGAGACGAGGTGATCTCCTTCTCCCTCCCGGCTCTCTAGCAGAAGTGATGTCTCCCCAGTAAAAGACAAAGGAAGTATCTAGGCTTCTGTTGGAGGAACAGCCCCTTCATTTTTGTTTTCCTTTCTTGAAGTGGATCTGGATCCATCTAGCACAGGGGAGGGCAACTTCCGAGTGGCTTAAGGTGGCAAACTCCACCTTCTGACTTCCAGAGAACCACAGCAGATCATTTGGTGGAGCAGAGGTGACCAGGGGAGGCGCAGCCAAATTTCCCATCCTGCTTGGAGAGTTTTAATTAGGCTGGGAATGGGAGTGCGCGGCCTCTGGGTGGCAAAGCGCTGCTAATGCCACTATTAGGCTCCCTCACAGAACGTCGGGCTCTTTGCTGGGCTGGCTGGCTACTTGGTGAGCCGTAACTTGAGCTGAGCCTCCCTTGTGAGGAGAGCTGCTCACAAAGTCCCAGAGACTTTGCCTAGCAAAGAGAAAAAGAGTAGTGGAATAATAGCTTAATTTGGACCAGTTGAAAAGGAGCAAGCAACAAAGAGTTAGGGGAGGATGTTTCAGATCCCTCAATAGGTTAACTTCTGCAGGTTATGAGGAAACAATTAGGATGTTATATTGTGGAATCTGTGAGGCCATTTAAACTTTGGATGTTTCCAGGATCAGTGGGACTTTGTTATTTTTCTCTGTTCAATCTTAGATTGGGACAGCGCGACCTTGAGCAGTGAGTCGCTTCTGGATACCGTGTCCCGATTTGTCCTTGCTGCCCTTTTGAAACACACAAATTTGCTCAGTCAAGCAAGTGGTGAAAGCAGGCGAGTATTCCAAAATATATACTGGCATTTTTATCTTTTACCTGTGCTAGCTGCCTGTTGTCTTAACTGTGTGTAATGTTTGCATTCTTAGGTATCAGCCAGGAAAAACATTGGTAGAAATCTACCGATGTGTGTATAAAGTTCGGAATCGTTTGCTTGCTTGTAAGAACATGGAACTTATCCCAACTCGGTCGTCCTCCAGGGATAGATGGGTAAGCCTGAAGACCCCCTGTTTCCTTTTCTTAAAGAGGGAAGGTATTTTAACATGAAAGAGTGTGTGGGCTCCTCAGGCTGAAATTCACGTGAGAATTTCTCCTCATTTTGAATCAAGTTGATTTATAGCATTTATTGCATGTTTTATTCATTGAAATATTTCAGAATTGAATTCTGTGGCAGGTTATTGACTTAAGTGATGCCAATATTTATTTCCACCCGAAATCAGAAGGATTTCTAGCTATCATAGACTTCTTAGAAGATTTATTTTAGTAACTTACTTATTTATAGCACTTATATCCTGCTGGAATCCAATTAAGGACCCTCAGTGGTTCACAGATAACGATATATACAATTAAAATGTCCACAGTAAACGTTTTAGAAATGCAAATCAAATATAGTAGAAAACAACTGGAATATAATAATAAACAGCATCAAAGGTTATACAAAAGAGCTCTGTTTGGAACTGTTTGTAGAAGGCAGTGGGGGAGGGCACCGGTCTAATTTTGTCTGGGAGACCATTCTGAAAAGCTGGCACCGCCATGCAAAAACCGCACCTGCTGGCCTCGACCTCTGAAAAGTGGCCATTGGCTTCTCTTTCTTGGTTGTTTAAATGTTTCTATTTACCAATACTACAGAGGGAAGTTAAAAATGAGCTGTTTCTCAGACTAATGTGTGATATTGCGGCCACTGTCTGTATAAAATGGGGTGCTTGGGCTTTTGCTTTGTGTGCGTGCATCCTTCAAGTCGGCGTTGACCCGGCCACTGCCTGGACGAGTCCCTGCAGTTTCCTTGGCAAGGTTTCGGAAGCGGTTCGCCCTGGCCTGCTTCTTCCCGGGGCTGAGCGGGACTGGGCCAAGGTCCCCTGCTGGCTTCGTGCCCGAGGCAGGACTGGCAATTGTGCTCTTCTGGTTTCTAGCCAGGGGCCTTAACCGCAACACCCATCTGGCTCTGTAAAATGGGTTGTCGGCATCCACATATGACGGTTTGTTTTTAAGTGGGTGGGTGCATTACAGAGTGTTTTGCTATACATTCAATTACTGCCACCCAGTGTTTTGCAAAATCCAAAAGCTTGGCACAACGGCCAATGGATTATTACTTCCTGTTTAGTTTAAGCAAGTGCCACATTCACACAGCCCCTTCTTCACCCCCTCCCCCAGCTGTCAGAAAATCCAGAATCGTCCGACATAGATGCTCCGGAAATCCCCTTTACCCGGACCATCGACGAGGAGGCGGAGATGGAGGAGCAGGCGGAAAGGGAGAGAGAGGAGGGGCATCCAGAGCAGGAGGAGGAGGAGGAGGAGAGGGAGCACGAAGTGATGACCGCTGGCAGTAAGTGAGCGCTGGCTGAGCCCCGGGGCCACTTCTGACAGGAGCCTTGCCTGTGGGCAGACACACTCAGCGGAAGAATTGCTGCAGTCCTTTAGCTCTGCCTAGCAGTTGAGACCTTTTGTTTTTGTGTTGCATGTTACAGAAATATTTCAATGTTTCCTATCAGCCCGTGAAGTAGCTCGCAGCCGAGATCGAGAGAGAATTAATGGTGGGGTGGGGGCACAAGCAGATGACCAGCCCCCCCAGTCCCAGCAAGAGCGGCGAGTCAGCAGAGACCTCCCGGAGGGCCAGGATGTGTACACGGCTGCCTGCAACTCGGTGATCCACCGCTGTGCCCTGCTGATCCTGGGGGTCAGCCCTGTGATTGACGAGCTCCAGAAGCGAAGGGAGGAAGGGCAGTCTCAGCAGCTCTCGGGCGGCACGCCAGAAGGGATTGGCCTCATGACCAGGTGCGAGCAGCGATGCCCTCTGCTCAAAGCAGCTCGAGGGCCTGCTAGGGCAGGGGACCCCGCCGAGTGCAGGAACCGAACTTCTGGGCAGGTCTGCGTCCTTCGCAGTTCGGAGGAGAACCAGGCAGTGCCACTTTGATGAGCTTTGCCAGCGATTGCTGGGCAGTGGGTGTCGCGTATTTCTCAAGAAGAACCCGTAAGGTTGTCATTGGCGTTCATTGTCTGTACGATGGGTTTGCATGTCGCTTGGGGGGTACATTAACCGAACGTGGTGGTGGTTCTGGTTGCATTTATGTGCCTACCGGATGGAAGAACTCCGCACAAGAGTGGTTTCTGCCCAAACAGGAAAGCTCTGTGCGTAAAACTGTGCCAAAAATGGTGCTGGAAGGAAAACCTCTGAGTTAGGATGCTTTTCACGGTCTCAGCCCTATAACAGAACATACAGCAGGACACTGAGGATCGAGGCAGATGGAAACTTTGCGTAGGCTACGTAATTTTCTTCTCTTTTGTACATTTATGCGAGGCAGAAGTGAAAGTCTTACTGCGGAAAGCCGTTCCAGCCACTCCACATCAAGTTATAAACTGATGAAATCGAGGAGTGAATCTGACCTGTCTCAGCCTGAATCAGATGAAGAAAATTATTCACTGGTAAGCAGAATAACTGGCAATGTTACATGAGGTTCCATGTGATTACAAACTTGATTCAATTCAGCTGCATGCTTGGACAAAGCACTAGCCTAAAAGTATGTGTGGGGAGAATGTTTTTAAAGTTATTTCCCTTATTATTTGTTAGATGAGTGTTCTGCCCCTCTAGGCAGCAGGCATGGAGCTCTTTCCTCCCATTTTTCCCCAGACAGCAGCCCTGTGAGGTGGGTTGGACTCAGAGAAAGTGCCAGGGCCAAAGTTACCCAGGGCATTCCATGGCTGAAGCTGGGTCTCCGCAGCGCCACTCCAGCACCATAACCGCTATACCGCGCTAGCTGTCTTTTGGAAATATGTATCTGGGTTTAATTTTAGTTAAGAGAAATAGAGTTCCTTTTGAAGGCAGGCATAATTCCAAGTGTTGGAAGTATTTTTAAGAAACAATTCGTATTGGTGATCTTCTGCTGAGGTAGTGATTTAAAACATGCCAAAAAACTTTGCCATTGAAGCACCCCTGAATGTTAATAGTCTTCAGTGGTTGCAGCTCTCGTTTCCCCAGTTAGCTACTACCTTTGATGTAGTATATTATCACATTTTTCTATTACACTAACTGAAAAACAGCCCCCCAATACTAAATTATTTCCTGTACTTTTTTTTTTTTTTTTAATCCCTCTATCATGTCAGTTTAAAAATTCTGGGATAGAATAGGGACTGTATTGGCCACCTTAAAAAAAACAAAACACATTTTTTGAATGGGGGATATCAAGATTAAGAAATGTAGACAAATTCCAAATATTACTGGCTTTGTCAGGATGGTTCCGTGATCCCCAGGTTGTAACAGATCATTTCCAAATACACATAAAAAGCTTTGCGTGGCAAGGGCCAGCTGTATCCTGAGTTCATTCTTTGGCATTTACAGTGACTACACTGATGGGAAGGAGGCAGTGTGCTCAATTTATAAATGAAGAGTCACTTTTCAGCTTTTTTGTGGCTTAGCAAGCCCCACTTGCTCTTGCAGTAGCCAGGGTTTCTGTTCTTTGCTTATTTATATTCCACTTCCCTCCCTGTCCCTGTCCCCTTTTATGTTATGTGTTTTAATTCATAAGCCGCTGTTCTAAAGCTCTGCCTAGCTTGACTGCATCAGGAGCTATTACTGAAAAGCAATCAGAAGCATCCAGTAACATTAACAGCTTGTTGTTCTTCACTTTAGAGTGGAAGGCGAAATGTGGATTTGGATTTGGCATCATCCCATAGAAAGAAAGGTAAAACATTTATTATAGCCACGTAATAGCCCTGTCATTCTCTAAAGCAATGATCGTGACCCGTTGCAGCTTCAGACAACTTTCCAAGCCCATTGGGTTGCCCCTTTGTAGCTTGGGAGGTTCCAGGAAGCGTTCTGTGCTGAGGGTTCACCAGGATGTTAGTTTGGCTTGCTGGCCTCAACTGTACCCAGCGATCTGAGTTGCGTTCCAGAGCAGGCCGAAGTTGTCTCTGCAGCTGGGCATTGCCAGGGAATATCAGTAATGGCAGCCGGCGAGTTGCCGTGTGAGTGGGCTGCCTGTCTCCCTGGGTTACCTTATGAGGGGAAGCCCTGGGAGGATTCTGAGGAGTTCCAGATTTGAAAACCAAGTTCTCAGGATGGACTTCTCAGCCTACAGTGCAAAGCATTGTGAGAGGAGGTGCCATTGCGCAATCTCCTCCTGGCGTATGGAAATACGTATGATAGGAATGTCAGCAATTTCTGTCGAGGTGGTTGTCCTGAGGGAGAAGGCAGATTGCAAAGGGCTGGAAAGGGAGTCCAGAAAGCAGTAGCCAGTCAGTGGAAGATCCATCAGGAGTAGGACCAAGGGTTGGCTCCGTCCTGTGCCTGGGCCTGATTTCAGCCTCCTGGTCTGCTCCTCGTTACCTGGGGCGGGCGGGGGGGGCTCACTTTTCTTAATGAGTGCTGCCTCTTTTTGAGAAGTCCGTCTTGTTGGATTCACCTCCAAGACCTTTCTTAGCTTCTCGAGACTTTTGGTTCTAGTCTGGGCCTGCTGGAGTTGCGCTCCTTCAGCCAGCCTCTGTCCTACGGGGAACGTGTTGCCCGACTGGATCAGTGCAGCATTTCCCGGTGTTGGGATAAGAGCTGAGGACAAGAGTCCACAAGACTCTGCACCATGCCCTTCAAGGAGCACAGCAAGGGGTGTGAAATGGTGGAATACCCGGTTGTTTTCTTGCATACCAGACTGTGGGAAGTGCACCTTTATGGTCATTGCTTGAGCGTGAACACCCAGCCCCTTTCTTGACCCCGTTTTCCACGTAGGGACAGATTGCAGATTGAATGTTGTGTTCTCTACCAAATGTCTCTCTTTGTCTTCTGATTCTTGTGTGGTAGTGTGTTTACTCCTTTTTGGCCAGTTGAGCCCCAGAAAAAAGAAGAGCTTCAAGCAAGTACACGATGGCATGTTCTGATTTTATCTTCTCTCTCTAGTTTGCCTACATACTTTATAAAACATAAAATATGTATAGCAGCTGTTCCACATTCATTTTGGATATTGCATTATTGAAAACTGGCGTATAAGGACAAGTAAACATGGGTGGTTCCCCCCCCCCATTTTTTTCAAGGACAGCGTTGAGCTACAGTTGGAGCTTTCAGACTGTGCTCAGCACATGCTTCTGCTTTTGCTTGTGGGGCGAGTGGGGGGTGTTTAAAACTGATGCGTGTCCTTGCAGCATCGCAAAACCCTCATTGCCCGGCAGCTCCACAAACAGGTGGGCAGCGACTCCCCTGCCCCAGCTTCCGTGAGGATGTTCATTAGCTTAAGCCCCAAATGTGCTGGGCCTCTCAGAGCCGCCTCTTTTGCAGCCTTTCCTGTCCTCCCTATTCCCTGAGCATCTCTGCCTTGTCTGAAAGGTGCGTGCAGTCACTTCGGGTGTTTTCTGTTAATTCTCCCTCTTCTGTCCTCCAAACAATGTTTTTCGTAAGGAATAAAGTGTACCCATACCCTTCTGGCCTAGTAAATTTCCTCTGGGCTCTGCAGTGAAAAATGAGAACCATGAAATGTATGACATTTTAAAAATCTCAATTTTTCATCCAGGTCGTTCCTGGTAGCTTCCTTGTTTCCTCTCCATTTTCTTTTCGCCCACACAGCAGGAAGGTTAGACTGAGAGAATCCCCCTGTGAGCTTTCTCAAGACACGGGGTTTGGAAAGCAGGTTTCTGTCGAGCTTGTCTGTCCCTGGCCGCCTCCTGTGATCCAGGCGAGCATAAGCCCCTCCGGTGGATCGCTGTGTGCTGTGGTCTGATTAGCTGCTGTGCAGGACCCCTTCAGTGGTGGTTACACATCACGGTTATGTGCGTTACCTGCCTTGGTCTTTTGCGTTGCCCTTCCTCAAACAACAAACAATTTCACACTTCGCTGATGGCATTTTGCATCACCTCTTTGGCTTGCGTGTTTATATAGCTCTCGTAATAAGAAGATATTTAGAGAATAAATGTGAATGCACATGGGTGTGTTGTTCTGAAATTGTAGCAGTAGAATTAGGACTTTACCACAGAAGCAGTGATAGAGATATTGCAGAATTGAGGGGCCATACATGGTTTTTGTCCCACTCCTCCATTTCTGAAAGTTTCACATTTTCTGCACAGAGAGGTTGCCCTTCAGACATTCATTCTGTTTTTATCCTTATGCATTTACATAAAGAATACCAGCTTTTTGAAATAATAGGGTCTTGTTCTATGTACATTTTCTTAAACGTGTGAGTCATTATAATAAGAGGCATTCTGAGAATATACTGGGATGGGGGAAAGCTGGTTTGTTGTGGGGAGGGGCCGCTTCGGCTCCTGGGAAGAAGGATCCTGTTTTCACTGATCCAGGCCGGTCCTCTCCACCGTCTGAACGAGGCAGCAGGGTGGGGGCTGCGAAGAGAGCCGCTCCGCTGCACAGGCTCCGGTACCGCAAGTTCACATGTCTGGCAGGGAAGGCCCTGATCCGCCAGGGCGGCTTAACCAGCGGAAATAGTTGGACAGCTGCATGTGGCTCCCTGGACCCTGTTTTGAAGGCGGGAGGAGCCCTGCTTGATTCAGTAGCTTTGACAGGTCGGTGTGTGCAGCGGCCTTCGGGAGGAGGTGCTGAAATCTGGTCCTACCTAAGTCTGCCCCAGGCGGGACTGGAACCAAAGCCGTTGCTGGTGTCTGTGGCTGCAGCATTCAGCAGAGCCACTTCGCTCTACAGCCATTTCCAAAGAAAGCAAACCATTTGCGCCTGTTTACTTGACCTTTACTCATCCCTGTATTTACATGAATTTCCAGATGAGCTATAAATCACCCACTCCTGCTTTACAGTGATGCAAGTTAAACACAAACCTTTTTTTGCAACTGGATGTAAAGAAAAAAGTTTATTTTGTGTGTGTGTGTTCTTTTCCCTTTACTTCTCTCTCTGTTGTTTTATTTGCATATCATCTTTTTCAGCATTCTAGCTTAAAGCTAAACAGTTTGAGCGGCTTTTGCTTTTAATTTCCTTCTGTGGCAAAACACGTAGCCTGGAGATTTGCTGGCAAAACTACAGCTGTCGTTTTTTGGCCTTTGATGTGGTAGGCATTGCTGACCATGCGCATGAAACTGACAGGAATTCCCATTTCCATCTGTTTTGAATCGTAAGCCACACGTTTGCCTCCGTTAATTCAAAAGCGTGGTCCATTACGGAATTCTATTGTGCATTTCTAGGCATGGTCCACAGCCCGCTCGAAACACTCGGTGATTCGTGGACTCGGCTGAAGCAGCGAGATTGGCTCTCCAGCTCGTCTTGCTTGTTTGGAGAGTCCGACTTTGACTTCACAAAATCTGTTGGCGTTCATACTTTGATGGAGAACGTCATTAGCTTCGTAAGTGGGGATGTAGGAAGCTCCCCAGGCTTTAAAGAGCCTGAAGAAAGTATGTCCACCAACCCCCAAGCCTACATCATTGCTATGGAGCAGCAGCAACAGAGAGCAGAGGTACGTGCGCCGGTTCCCTGCCTTGCTAGCGATCAAGCGATCTGCACCTTTGCGTGGTCAGCGGCTGTCCTGCATTCACTGTGTGACTTGGCGGGGGGGCGCTTTCGGTTTCTTGCCACTCTGGCTGGTTGGTCAGTTTGGGCTTTTGCTGGTGGCCTTGGAAAAGTAGGAACGGCCTTCGTGAACCGCAGGCGGCTGTCGTTCTTTTCCGTGCTGGCCTTCGTACAGCACCAGGAAATGCCTCAACCATCCATCCAAAAGGTAACACCCCACGTCAGAGTCTTCTGGCACCTTTGACACATTCACTCTGGCATGAGCCACCAATGGATTCATGTATGGTTGTCGTTACAGAAGTAATTATTATTATTGTTTTGTGCAATTAAATGACATTCTGCATTCTGTTTCCTTCTGATGTGGCTGTTCTCCCAAGCCCTGCACCCAGGATAATTTCTGGGCATCTGAGGAGGAGATGCGATTTGTGAAAACGCATGCCCTGAAACAGCAGCAGGGGACACTGTGGACAATTCTAATACGGGTGTATTAGAATTGTCCACAGTGTCCCCTGCTGCTGTTTTGCCGAAACAGCCTAGGGGGGCCATCGGGCTGGAAACAAGCCGTTCTGTTCCTAGAAGGCCGTTCGCCGGCGGCTGCGTTCGAGCCTGCATTCTGTCCTGCCGTGAGTACACTCTGCCTTCCCAGCGGTAACCCCGGTCCCATCCTCTTCCACTGCCCTTAGCTGCGCCTGGAGGCCTTGCATCAGATCCTGGTTCTGCTTTCGGGGATGGAGGAGAAGGGCAGCACTGCCTCCCTCGGGAGCCGCCAAGGGCTGGGGTTCCAGTCTTCCTCGCTTCTCACCTCGGTGAGGCTGCAGTTCCTGGCGGGGTGCTTTGGCTTGGGCACCGTGGGGCACGTTGGGGCCAAAGGAGAGAGCGTCCGGCTGCACCACTACCAGGTAAGGGGCGCCTCGTTGCCGTGGCCCTGCGGAGGCGGTGCGGTTGTGCGGACCTCTGCCCCGTGCTCTGCGAACTGGTGGGCGGCTCCTCCTGAGAACTGGTTGTCAGGTGGGCCGGCTTTCTGCCCTGGGTTGTTCGTAGGATGGCATCAGAGCAGCGAAGAGAAGCATCCAGGCCGAGATTCAGGCGGCTGTGCACAAGACATACCAACAGCTGTCTGCGACCTTGGAAAGAGCTCTTCAAGCAAACAAGCACCACGTGGGTAAGAAGAGCGGGTTGAATCCGGCACTGGTTTTATATCTGGGAAGAAAACGGAGCGTCCTGAGGCACGCCACGGGAGGCCTCTTGGAGCGCGTCCTTACATCTCCCTTTGTGTTTGTGTGTGCATTAGAGGCACAGCAGCGGCTCCTGCTGGTAACTGTGTTTGCCCTGAGTGTACACTACCAGCCAGTCGATGTGTCCCTGGCCATCTCCACCGGACTGCTGAATGTCCTTTCTCAGCTGTGCGGGACGGACACCGTGCTTGGTCAGCCCCTGCAGCTGTTGCCGAAAAGTGGCATTTCCCAACTCAGCACTGCTTTGAAAGTAGCCAGCACTAGGTTACTTCAGATTCTTGCCATCACCACAGGGTAGGTATTGCCAGATTAAGACTTACCCCCAGGAATTGCCCACTTACATTCCATCTGAGGTCGAAATACTGAAAAACGGTAATGAAAGCTGCAGTTAGGCTAAGCCCCAAATTTACCTCTACCCCAAAACCGGGAAATACACACACAGCCACACACCCTTTTGTATCATTCCTGTGTCCTCCACCATCGCCAGGCATCTAAAACGTGCTGACTGAAGTCCCCCCAAGCGTGGATCAGCGATGAGTCCTCAGCAGACTTCTGCACACTATAATAACCTGAGTGAGACGGGCGGTGACTAAATTCAAAGAGAGAGAGGCGCGTCTGAGGTCCGGGATGGAGGGTGATGAATATCAGGCCCAATAAATGCAATTGAAAAGCTGCTGTTGGATGAAGGACAGCAGCTTCGGGGAGTGGTCTCTTCCGTTAGCAATTCAGTTTGTTAGAAGTTAGTTCAGGCCCAGGAGCCTGACATTCCTCTCCTGTCTCTCCAGATCCCGGGAACCTTCTCTAGCACGTGACTGAGAACAATTTAAGGGCTTGGCCCTCTTTATGTGACTGCTGCTTGATCCCCACATCTTTTCACACAGGACTTACGCAGATAAATTGAGCCCCAAAGTGGTACAGTCCTTGCTGGATCTACTGTGCAGCCAGTTGAAAAACCTGTTATCGCAAGCGGGTGTGATGCTTATGACTTCTTCCTTTGGAGAAAAAGAAATCGATCAGGATGAAAAGAAAACAGAATCAAAAAGTGACACTGAGAGGAAAGACTTCAAAGGTATGAGGGACGTACTTTTTTAGGAAGGAATAATAATAGCAAGGAGGACTGCAGCAGGGACTGACATTGCAAGAATATCACAGGATGGTGACTGAGATGCTCATTTGGCTGCTCTCCGTAGCCCAGTCTCCCAGGTTACAATAATTGCCTATAAAGCAACGATGCAACCTCTGTTCCCACTTGCTTGCCGTGCTTTGCAGGTCAGGGTATTTATTATATGAATGCCATCTTGCTGGCAGAGATTCATTCTTAATCGTTTAATTCTGCAGTTGCCCTCCGGAAACAGCATGCTGCAGAGTTACATCTAGGAGATTTCTTAGTTTTTCTCAGAAGAGTGGTTTCGTCAAAAGCCATTCAGTCCAAAATGGCTTCTCCAAAGTGGACAGAGGTGCTTCTGAACATAGCTTCTCAAAAGTGCTGCTCAGGTACGGTCCGTTGAGTTGGTAACAACCGAGAGTTTGGAGGCCAGTGAAAGTGAGCATCAGATTAATAATCGAGATACTTCCATTGGCACGTGGGCTGTGTGTTTAGGCTTTACGGCATCATTTTCAAAACTGCGTGTGTGACAGAGGTTGGCTGTTGCCTACGTCAGTTTTCTGTTTCCCTTTTAGGCGTGCCTTTGGTCGGCAGACTGAGGACCAGGCTGCTGGCACTCCACGTCCTGGAAGCTGTGCTGCCTGCCTGTGAATCCAGCGTGGAGGATGACCAGATGGCTCAGGTGTTGATACTCTTGAGAGAATTTAGAATTTCATGCTGGCTGCAAAGTGGCATTTGCATCTCTAAGCTGAAATTAGGCCTCCCGCTCCACCAGCTAGTCCCACGTCCACCTCTCACTTGAAGCTGCCTTCCACCAGAACAGCTTCCACCCACTGGCAGCAGTTCCCAAGGATCTCGGATAGAGGCCTTCCCTCGTCCTGTATCTCAGGGCCATTTCTTCAGCAGTGCCTGAAGAGACTCGGTCACCCCAAGACTCCCTCGCTACATCTGCATTTTGCTGCAGTTGGAAGATGCTCCCCCCAAAGCAGCACATAGGACCCCTTACTTAACACAGGAGTGACCCTTGCAGCCCTCCTGGTGGCCTTTAGAGGGGGAGGTTTAGCTGAAAGAAGAATGGAAGAACACGGCTTCGGCCTTTTCCTCGTGGCACGTTGAGTTGACCACACTGTGATGATGCCACCCAACAGGTGATTGAGCGGCTGTTCTCCCTCCTGTCTGACTGCACGTGGGAGAGCCCAGTTGCCCAGGCCAAGCACGTAATTCAGATCAAAGAGAAAGAACAAGAAACCAAGCTGCAGGTACCAGCTTTATCCACATTCAGTGTCTTTGTGTCTTCATGCTTGTACCATGCTGACCAAGTTTTACCCTCCATTTCTGAAGAAGCAGGGTGAGTCTGAAGAAGAGGACGAGAACCTTCCCATCCAGGAGGTCTCCTTTGACCCCGAAAAGGCTCAGTGCTGCATAGTGGAAAATGGCCAGATTCTAACTCATGGCAGCGGAGGCAAGGGCTATGGGCTGGCATCCACCGGAGTTTCGTCTGGCTGTTACCAGTGGAAGGTATGTAGACCAAAAAGGGCATTTCAGATAGAGGTGTGTTGTGAGAGAGAAACTGTTACAGCAGTATTCAGGCATTTGCTTGTTTGCTTGCTTTCTGGCATTTCTGGCTCCTCGGGACTGTATCTTGTTCAAAACGTGGAAAACCATATTAGAAATGTGGATCATAGTATTTCAGTGGGCCCAGGGTGGGAGCCTTTTCAGGGGCACCAGACCAGGACGTAAATTCTGGCCTCACAAACTGAGCTTTGTGGTTCTCTCAGTTTTGTGGCTTCGTTCCTCACTCGTCGGGCTCTGGCCCTCGGTGGGTAATGCAGCTGCTGGCTTAATTTTGGCCAGGCTGATTTTGAGGAACCTTGTGAGTGGCTTGGGTAAGGGCAGAGACTCACCAGAGCCTTTGGAAACTCACGGGAGGTTTCGCCCGAGAACAAACCATGTTGCAACCATCAGTTTTAATTTTGGGAAGTAATCAGTCACCCTGTATTTCAGCAATTAAGATAGTCACGTTCATTATCCCAGAGAGTTGCTTCTTTATTAAGAAGGGAGTTTGTTGTTTCGGGCAGGCTGTCAAGCCCCAATATTTTCCTTTTGCCCCGTGTTTGTATGCTATTTACCCACGTTCATATTTGAAGTTCACAGTTCTGCTCTTTCTAGTTTTACATTGTGAAGGAAAATCGAGGCAACGAAGGAACCTGCGTGGGAGTGTCTCGTTGGCCCGTTCATGACTTTAACCATCGTACCACCTCAGATATGTGGCTGTACAGAGCTTACAGCGGCAATCTCTACCACAACGGGGAGCAGACCTTGACGCTGACCAGTTTTACCCAGGGGGACTTCATTACCTGCGTGTTGGATATGGAAGCGAGAACTATTTCTTTTGGCAAGAATGGAGAGGTATGAAGCTTTGGTCCACCCCTGACTTGCTATATTTGCATATTGCTTAAGCACTTCACAGTAGTGGTTAAAAACTCCCATCTGTGAGGACACAAAGCAGAGGAGCAGTGGCGCAGCACATACGTCTTATGTACAGCAGGTGCATTTGCACTGGGAAGTTAATGGCACAACAGGGCGCAGCGACCTAAAGAAAAGGAAGGAAGTGGATTTCCGGTTTCATCCTAAGCTGGCAGGAATTTCATAGCCGAGATGGAGCAGAAGCAGAGCCCTTCTTTCGCATTTCACAAGAAGCGCTCCCTGGTAGAACGCCTGTCTCAAAACTCCCCTAATGTTTCTGTTCTTTTTTTCCGCCAGGAACCCAAACTGGCTTTCGAAGATGTGGATGCTGGAGAACTGTACCCTTGTGTGATGTTTTATAGCAGTAACCCTGGAGAAAAGGTGTCGTGAACGCTTTAAGGGTTATGGGGAAATGAGAGGGAAGGGAGGCATCAGGGAGACCCGATGGACATGAAGGGGCACCTAAAAGCAGATTAGACCCCATTGGCCTGTTTGACCAGTCTTGCTGGCGAAATCTACCTTGCGCCCCAGCCAGGAGCCTTTCTAGCCCTGCTGCCTGAAATTCTGTGGCTCGTGGGCATGCCAAGGGAGCAAAGACCCATGGTCCCTCCCTAGTTCAGCTTGCCCGCCTTCTCTCTCCTCCACCCGTTTCCCCACTCTGCCAGCTTGAAAGCCTGGCCACTCTTGGCACTCTTCTGCCACCCCGGGGCAGCACGAGTGTCGGTGCTTCTCTGCCCGCCAAGCTGGCTCACAGCATGGCTCGGAAAGATAAAAATGGCCGGAACCGGAAAACGGGCTTCTCTGATGTCCTAAGCTCAATACAGGGTTTTTTGAAGCACGTAACATCTTTGGTCGTATTCTGCAGTTTGACTTTGCTTCTATTTTACAGTGGAGAAAGGTTGCATGGGTGCAGATTGGCCTGCTTAAGCCTGCCCATAAAATGAGGCGAAATGCTCTTCTCCTTGCTCTGGGGTGTTTTGCAGGCTGCCAGAGTGTCCCGGTTAAGTCAGAAGGCAGGACCGGGTTCGCTGATGGCCGAGAGTGCAGCAGAATGACTTTTCGACTGTGTCTGTGTCTGTGTCCGTCTGTCTAGGTGAAGATCTGCGACATGCAGATGCGTGGCACCCCACGCGACTTGCTGCCGGGAGATCCCATCTGCAGCCCGGTTGCTGCGGTGCTGGCGGAGGCCACCATTCAGCTGATCCGCATCCTGCACCGGACTGACGGGTGGACGCACTGCATCAACAAAAAAATGGTGGAGAGGCTGTGCAAAATCAAAGGGTGCCTTAAAGATCCTGGCCAGAAGCTGAAGAAAAGCCGCTCCGTGCAGAGTCGAGAGGAGAACGAGGTGCGAGAGGAGGAGGAGAAAGTGAAGCACTGCGGCCGGCAGCACGGGCTGGCAGATCTCTCGGAACTGCAGCTGAAGACGCTCTGCGTGGAGGTTTGGCCGGTCCTGGCGGTGATTGGCGGGGTGGATGCTGGCCTTCGAGTTGGGGGACGCTGTGTTCACAAGCAGACCGGGCGACACGCCACCTTGCTGGGTGTGGTCAAGGAAGGCAGTGCGTCTGCCAAGGTCCAGTGGGACGAGGCAGAGATCACCCTCAGGTACAGTGCTGGTCTCCCCCAGGTGGCCAGTGGTTGGGATCCAGGAAAGGACAATCAGATGTTGAGACTGCAGTTGCTGGTCTAGGAGTTTGTTGCCACGCAGTCTTTAAGACCGCTGTGGCGTTTGAAGTGCCGGGAGATTCGATCGTTTGTCACGTGATTTGGTCAGAGGAATGACTGCAGTAGATGAGTGCAGCAGCACCCTGAGGAAGCTATCCTATTGGGTTAGGCCATGCTTAAAATGCCCTCCCAGTGCTTTCTGGGGGCACGTGGTATCCCAGGTAGGTGCTAGCCAGCCAGCGGTCTGTTCATGGAGGTAGCTGTGCCTGTTGGAAGGCCCTTTTCAGAAGTAGTTTAGTTAACATTCGTTCATAGTGAATAGTTAACTGTGTCAAGTATTTGGAATTAAATACTTAGTTTTAAGTACATACACAGATGCTTTGTTGCTTTTGTGTTGAGTGTCATCCCTCCCCATAATCTCATTTCTTTTCCCTGGTTTACATTGACTTTTAAATTGTCAACTCATTTAGGCTGTGATACATTTTACACCTTATTTTGCCTGTGTTATTTCCTGTGCTTTCTTCTTGTCTATCCCTCACTTGCTTCTTCCTGTGTCATTCTGATCTTTATTAAAGCTTCCCAACTTTTTGGTCGCCTAGTGATACGCCACTGTATAACCTGGAACCTTGCGAACCACTGCCTTTTGACGTTGCAAGATTCCGGGGACTGACAGCTACTGTCTTGCTGGACCTCACCTATCTGACTGGCATCCATGAAGACTTGGGAAAGCAGAGCATTAAGCGACATGAGAAGAGACACAGACACGACTTGGAAGACAAAGGAGACCCTGACCAGAAAACTGAGGGCGATTCTGCACCAGATGCACGGTCTGTGCCAGGCACCGAGGAGGTCAAAGGACACGCAGCCAAACTGGAAAATGAAGCCTCTTCCTTCTCTTTAGAAGCCATTTCCTTGGGCATGGAGTGCCAACATCTAAATGCTGATGGCAAACGAAAGAACCATGAACACACCTCAAAGAGCTATGAGGCTGCACAGTCAGAAATCAGGGCTGTACAATTATCCTACCTTTACCTTGGTGCTATGAAATCCCTTAGCACACTCCTTAGTTGCAGTAAATACGCTGAACTGTTACTGATTCCCAAAGTCCTGGCTGAGAACGGCCACAACTCGGATTGTGCCAGTTCTCCCGTCGTCCATGAAGAAGTGGAAATGCGCACTGCCTTGCAGTTCTTGATGCGCCATATGGTGAAACGGGCGGTCATGCGCTCCCCCATCAAGAGGGCGCTGGGACTCGCTGACTTGGAGCGGGCACAAGCAATGATCTACAAATTAGTTGTGCACGGACTGCTGGAAGACCAGTGCGGCACTAAAGTTAAGCAAGGTATGTTTTCAGTATGCAGGTGTAAGGGCTGTAAACTGAATGTTGGCGCAGCGTCTGTGTCTGGGTTTCTGTGCTGGAGAAACAGTGTGGCTTGATTTCTGTGTCCTCCTCGGTCAGGCTCCCTGGCTTGTAATGTTTCACATGAATTCAGCTAGTTGTAGTGGCACTGATCTCAAGCCTCCCCTCCCCTTCTCCCTTCGCCTCAGCTACTAACGGGCTGAAAACTGAATTGGATCTGATTCTCAGAGGCAGCTTTGCAGAATCAGGCAGAGGGTCCCTGGACTGCACTCTCAGGGTGCAGAAAGTTGGTTCGTTTGCATCCTGGTTTGAATTCGGCCGGGAGTGCCACAGAAAATCTTGGGCCAGATTGACCAGGAAAGACCATAGCAGAGGTTCCAGGTTCAGAAGACTGTTTCAATTCCTGGCATGATCAGACCACTTTGAAAAAGACCTTTGTCTGTCCCGAACCCTGGAGAGCCCCTGGCCTGTCAGTGCAAATCAGGTGGGCAGCTGGTGGCTCCAAAGATTTTGGCATGAAAATATTAGGGGAGCTGAAGTGCAAAACATCCAGAGAGCACCAGCAGCTGCTGCTACTATGGATGATGGTTAGGTCTGAGGAAAAATTCCTTCCGTGCTTCCTTCCTCACCCGGCCCACGATGGCCCTGACATAACACGCAGCGCAGGAAGAATTTCGTGGAAGAGCCGTTGGGGATTGCAGAGGTCAGCAACAGGCAGGGATGCTGGTGTTCTGCTCCTCCTAAGGGTTGTTTCCAGGCTGTGCTTGAGAAGCTGGACTGCTGGGAATCGGTCTGAGTGCTGCTAGAAGCAGAGTGAAAATTTAAATCCTCAAATAAAACTGTTAAAAGCGCTACCACAGATCAGGCCAGTGGCCCTCTCCATCCTCGCTCATTCCCTTGCAAACTTGCTATAACGCAGTGTCTCTGAACTGTGGCGGCTTTAAGATGGGAGGACTTCAACTCCCAGAATTCCCCAGCCAGCTCTGGGAGTTGAAGTCCACCCATCTTAAAGCTGCCAAGGTTGAGAAACACTGCTGTAAGGAGCTGTGCACGTCTGTGGCACGTGAGACCGAAAGGGCTTGCCTTGCTTTGCAGACATAGACCAGCAAACGGAAGAGAATGACCAAGCCCAGCAGGCCCAGACACCCGTGACGACAAGTCCTTCGGCCTCAAGCACCACATCTTTCATGAGCAGCTCTCTGGAAGATACGACGACAGCCACCACCCCCGTAACCGATACGGAGACCGTGCCCGCCTCAGAGTCCCCGGGCGTTCTGCCGCTCAGCCTCCTGAGGTGCGTCACGATTTCCGGCCCTGCTCCTTGGGAACGCGCGGGCTGGCTTGCTTGCAGTGGTTTTGCTTTTTCGAGGAGTGCCTTTTGAAGGCCGGAGCCCCCTTTCTCTGAGTGCATTTGCAGAGCATTTTCATGCCCTGAGGCATAACATAGAACTCAGGGGAGAAGTCGCATGGCCATGCCACTTGCCAGAGTCCGTTTCCTTTCAAGCTGTTTGGAACCACAGCTCCTTTTCTCATGCTAAAACGACTGGGAGATCGTTGGCTGTCTCCAGCAAATCCCCGCTCGGATGGTGACTCCTTTTTTCTGATGCTAAAAAGATACAATGACGGAGGCTCTCCCCCTCTAAATCCTCTTGGGGTGCGCATAAGCCTAGTTATGTGGAAGGGCTTGGAAGGTCACTGGTGGGCTGGCAGGCGTCGCGTTACTCATTCCTTTTCTCTCTCCGTGAAGGCAAATGTTCTCCAGCTACCCAACCACGGGCGTCCTTCCCGCCAGACGGGCACAGACACCCCCCATCTCCTCTCTGCCGACCTCCCCCTCTGACGACGTGGGCAGGCGGCAGTCACTCACCTCCCCGGACTCTCAGCCCGCCAGGCCTGCCAATCGCACAGGTGGGCCTTGTCCGCAGCCGCTTGGCTCTCCCGAAACCCGTGCCAGCAATTGCGTGTGGTGAGCCCAAGCACTGATCTTTTGTCTCCCCCACCACCTTACAGCCTTGTCCGACCCAAGCAGCCGCCTGTCGACTTCCCCCCCTCCTCCTGCTGTCGCGGTGCCCTTGTTAGAAATGGGGTTTTCCCTCCGGCAGATTGCTAAAGCAATGGAAAGCACAGGTAATCAGCCTGCAGAAAGAGGGGCCGGGCCGGCCATTCTGCCTGTGTCCTCTCGCTCCTTGCGTTTCACAAGGCATGAAAATCTGTACTCCACCATTCCTTTGGCCCAGATTGATTGTGGGTGTCCATCTTGTGTCTGTGTGTCTGTTGTCTTTCTACTATTTTGTTACGATTTGGTTTCTGTTTTATCCTGTTTTACTCTTTGCTGCCCAGAATCTTGACTGATTGGGGCAATTACAGGTGGTGAAAAACCCATAGTAATTTATTGTGGGAGCTTGAAGTTTGAAGAATGGCAAAATATTACAAAACTCCAGGCTTTCTTTGAGCCTGACTTAATTGTCAAACTCATGTCCCCTAAGCACAGCAGCAACAACATAAGTCACCTCCCATCCTCCAGGGGATTCTGGACTGGAGAAAACAGATGCTTCTCTTTTATTTCTTTCAACACTTCTGCACGTTGCTGGGATGTTCAGATGAAGGTTTCCTGGTTCCCACAGGTGCCAGAGGAGAAGCCGACGCCCAAAACATCACTGTCCTGGCAATGTGGATGATCGAGCATCCTGGGAACGAGGAAGAGGAAGAGCCTCAGTCAGAAGAAATGGTGGATTCCCGACATGGAGCGTTAGTCCCTGGGGGTGGTGGGAAGTCCAGTGACCAGTGTTACCTGCAGTCTCCAGGAGACCTGCCTTCAGCCGATGCCACTGAAATGGAGGAAGGCTTCAGTGAAAGGTGATCCCTCTACGGTGGAATACAAGTAGTCGTTTGCCACAGTACCTGGCAGCAGTTAGGTGTTATTACTAAGATTATTTCCGGCTCTGTTAAAAAAAACCTTTAAAAGGGCTAGACACATCTTAACGGATGTTAAATCTTTTGATCCTTGTTCATCTTGCAGCCTTCTGATTCAGAGGCTGTAGGAGGACAAAGTGTCGGACTTCCCCCCACAAGTCATGCCAGTGTTTCTGAGCTGTTTTGTGTCCTTTCAGCCACGATAATATGGATCATGCAGAAAATGCAGCGTCTGGAAGTGGGCCCTTGGCAAGAGGCCGGTCGGCAGTAACCAGGAGACATAAATTCGACCTAGCTGCTCGGACGCTGCTGGCCCGTGCTGGTAGGTCCTTCAAATGCTAAATTACGTATTTCCCTCTCATCCCTTAATTTCTTGAAGATGCCTGCCATGTAAGAAGGATTTTAAAAGCACCTGCTAACTACCTATTTGTCGAAAAGTGTGTGCTGAGAAAGGCAGATACAAAGTCTGCACATCCAAAGCTGAAGGAAGATTAACATAAGGATTTCTTGAGACTATTTCAGTTTTGTGGGGCCACATATAAAAGTTGCCCTTTATATGCTGAGGATAGGGAGCCTACTCTACCTAAAATAAGGCAGTCATGAGGGCTGGTGCGGCCCCAACGTCCTTCGTATCCTTACCTACAGTTATTTTTTTTCCCCATGTCAGGGAAAAGCGGCCATTCCTGGTGTGACAGTGTGTCAGCCGAATCAGGTAGACCAGGCTAAGAAACAGACATCGTGCAGACCTAAAGCTGCTTTCATTAGAACAGCACTAGTAACAGAATCTTGCAAGTTCGAACGTGCTACCTTTTCTCTTTTATCTCCATGGCAGTTGGGGGGCGAGAGGCACTGTCTGAGGTTTTGCCCTATGCCGCTTTCTTGGCCTGGGCTCAAGGCTCATTTATCTGACCGTTGCCTTGGTAGCGGATGTCCCCTCTGTCCTTCAAGGCCATCCTCTGTGTTCACCACACAAAGGTGCTTTTTCAGTTTTAGGCTTGGGATGAAGCAGGATAAACATCCATTAAGAAGTAAAGCCAGGAGACCAGGTTATGGTGGGCTCCCCCTTGCCCCTGCGTTGATGGGCCTCCAAGGAGGGTGGAATTCCTGCAGCCCGAGCGCCCCCTTGCCCTTGCGACCCCCCTTGCTGCCTTTGACTTGCCCAGTAAAATATGTGGTTTTCTTCTCTGGTTTAAGCGGGATTGTACCGCTCTGTACAGGCCCACCGGAGTCAGAGTCGGAGGGAAGGGATCTCCTTGCCCCAGGATCCCGGCGCACTCTATGACTTCAACCTGGACGAGGAGCTGGAACTCGAGCTGGACGAGGAGGCCATGGAAGCCATGTTCGGGCCAGACCTTGCCGGGGACAGTGACATTCTGGGAATGTGGATCCCAGAGGTACTGGACTGGCCGACCTGGGTGTGTGTGATGGCAGCTGGGCTGCTTTGCTTCCTTTTTGCTCGTTAGAAAATGAAATGACACTGCACCTTGTGAGACCTTCTTGGTCGACATGATCGTTGCTCACATGAGGAGAACCCACACCAGTTCCCCTCTCTACAGGCACCTGCGAAACGGCTTCTCTTGGCCCTGGCTGCTTTCCATTTGCCTACTTGCTTTCCTCCAGGAAGTAACAATTCAAATTCTGTTCTTTTTTTTCCCTTTTTTTTAAACATCATGCTTTCAGAAATAAGTATGGCTCCATGTTTTAGTAATCAGAGCTAAATATCTAGTATTTTTCCTCTGATTTAAATAAAAACGATAGCTCAAACAGAGACTGAACTACCACGAAAATGCTGATTGTGTTTAAAACCAGAGTTAAACATGGGCAATTCACTCGGTCGCTCAGTGCCCTCACCTCCTTCAGTAGGATGGGGAGGGGGCGCTGCATCATCGCTCTGTGTAATTCTGGAACATTAGCCATTGGACCCACGGTAGAGTTAGAAAGGATACGGCAAGAGCAAAACCCTTGTGTTTTGATTTTCCAGAGTTTAGGTTCTTGCCCCGCACAACGCCAGAAATCCAGATGGCTACACCAAATTTAATGTTGGGATGGCATGGATGGGAGTGGCTAGGATCTGGCCAGGTGTGAGAGTGGGCATTTCCAGGTCCCAGGTTTATGGCAGGGGTGCAACCTCTGAACTGGTCCGGAGCCAGAATTTTAGGGTATCTTGCAGTGGAGCCTAGCGCTTCTGCTAACTTCAGCGAAAAGTCATGGTAAAATATAACAGCGTTCTGAGAAGAGTGATAGAGACTGCATGGCTGAAGCTATGCAGACCGTGGAAGGGTTGGAAGAGCACCTCTGACATTTAAGTAGGGCCAGGAAGACATTTTCTCACAGGTCTTCCCTGTGGACCCAACTCAGAAAGCTGTCGGGCTGATCTGAGAGGCTCCCACTGATCAGGAAACTGTTAACTGTGTATGAGAAGCAGGCAGTTCCTTTTCCCACCTCCCACCAAACTGATGCAGTCGGGTTCATGTAGTCAGGATGGATAGAGCCCCCGTTTTCCACGAAAAAAGTTTCCAGTCTTAATCCCTCCCCTCTCCCCCCATTTAGTGGGTACGAGGAACTGATGATAGAAAAGACCTGGAAAAGAGCCGGTAGTCAAAGTAGGCAATCCTAATTTCAGTGGCTCCCTAGTCAGATCCATCACAAGGCAGCTGCCAAGGTCAGAATGGCTCTGATGAAGCTTGTAGGCTTCATTAATCTTTTGGGAGGGACTCTACACTGTGTGCACAATTATTAGGCAAGTGGGTATTTTGACCATATCCTTTTAATGCATATTTTCCACCTCCAAGCTGTATAAACCTGAACGCTTATTGGATATAAGCATATCAGGTGATGTGTATTTGTGTAATGAGGGAGGGTGTGGCCTAAGGAGATCAACACCCTCCATCAAGGTGTGCATAATTATTAGGCAGCTTCTTTTCCTCAGGCAAAATGGGCCAAAAAAGAGATTTAACTGACGCTGAAAAGTCAAAAATTGTAAAAAGTCTTTCAGAGGGATGCAGCACTCTTGAAATTGCTAAGATATTGGGGCGTGACCACAGAACCATCAAACATTTTGTGGCAAATAGTCAACAGGGTCGCAAGAAACGTGTTGAGAAAAAAAGACGCAAATTAACTGCCAAAGATTTGAGAAGAATCAAACGTGAAGCTACCAGGAACCCATTATCTTCCAGTGCCGTCATATTCCAGAACTGCAACCTACCTGGAGTGCCCAGAAGTACAAGGTGTTCAGTGCTCAGAGACATGGCCAAGGTAAGGAAGGCTGAAACTCGACCACCACTAAACGAGACACATAAGTTGAAATGGCAAGACTGGGCCAAGAAATATCTGAAGACAGATTTTTCAAAGGTTTTATGGACCGATGAGATGAGAGTGACTCTTGACGGACCAGATGGATGGGCCCGTGGCTGGATCAGTAACAGGCACAGAGCTCCACTTCGACTCAGACGCCAGCAAGGTGGAGGTGGGGTACTGGCATGGGCTGGTATTATTAAAGATGAGCTAGCTGGACCTTTTCGGGTTGAAGATGGACTCAAAATCAACTCCCAAACCTACTGCCAGATTTTAGAAGACACTTTCTTCAAGCAGTGGTACAGGAAAAAGTCTGCATCTTTCAAGAAGACCATGATGTTTCTGCAGGACAATGCTCCATCGCATGCATCGAAGTACTCCACTGTGTGGCTAGCCAGTAAAGACCTCAAAGATGAAAGAATAATGACATGGCCGCCTTCCTCACCTGACCTAAACCCTATTGAGAACTTGTGGGCCCTTCTCAAACGGGAGATTTACGGTGAAGGAAAACAGGACACCTCTCTGAACAGCGTCTGGGAGGCTGTGGTTGCTGCTGCACAAAACGTTGATTGTCAACAGATCAAGAAACTGACAGACTCCATGAATGGAAGGCTTATGACTGTTATTGCAAAGAAGGGTGGCTATATTGGTCACTGATTTTTTGTTTGAAATGTCAGAAATGTTTATTTGTAAATTTTGAGTTGTTTGTTTATTATTCTCACTTTAACAGATGAAAATAAACGAGTGAGATGGGGGAATTTTCGTTTTTCATTTAGTTGCCCAATAATTCTGCACACATAGATATGCTCCTAAGAAAGCCAAAACCTCACTTTTACTTTCTTAAATATTCAAGTTTGAGGTTTATTAACATTTTGGATTGACCGAGAGCACTGTAGTTGTTCAATAATGAATTTCATCCTCAAAAATACGACTTGCCTAATAATTGTGCACGCAGTGTATGTCTGTTGGGATCTCTTACCATTTTGCCTAGTAAAAGTTCGACAAGAGCAAGAACCCTTCTGAATGGCATTTTGTTGACTGCTTTGTGAGCTTCTTGTGCTAAATCCACATGAATATGCTAAATTGCTTCTGTATGGTTTTAATGTGCCCTTTAAATCAGTTTGTTTTAACTGTGGGTGTGATGGTCCTGAAAAAGTAGCAATGCGAGGCTTTTCTTTGTACGTGACAATAACTGCATAATTATGTTGTGCAGCATGTTTGTGAATCTGAAGACAGGGAAGAAGTGGTAGTATGTGAGTTGTGTGAATCCAGTGTTGTCAGCTTCAATCAACACATGAAAAGAAACCACCCGGGCTGCGGGCGTAGCGCAAACCGTCAAGGCTATCGTAGCAACGGCTCCTACGTGGATGGGTGGTTTGGTGGTGAATGTGGAAGTGGGAACCCTTACTACCTCTTGTGCGGCAGCTGCCGAGAAAAATACTTGGCCCTGAAGAGCAAATCTAAGACATCTGTCTCAGAAAGGTACTAGAGATAATGTGGTCTAGAATATCCCTTCCTGATGGGAAGGATGCGTGGGCAGCCTGCTTACCCTCCCCTCTCCCCCCAGTGGTTGGGTTAGATTCCCATCAGCATCCCACCAGCTCTCCATGGGCCTGCTGGCAGTGATGTCTTGGTCTCTGTACTGTAGAGAGCGGGACTGGGATTTTTGCCCCTCTTCCCAACTCACGATGTATTAAGGCTGCCCAAGGCTGCCCTTGCCTATTTCCTTTCACCTGTGGCCAAAAATCATTTGGAAGTTGGACTGCCCTCATTTGGGAAGTTCAGCAGCACAATCTTGAACAGCTTTGGGGCAGCAGAGAGGTGGCCGGATTATACATCTGGGAGCTGGATGAGCAAAGATTAAGCACGTGGCAGCTTTGTATACAGAAAAGGCTGTGTAATTTGCACCAGGGATTTAAACCTGAGCAGCTGGTGAAATCCTTTGTCAGCCTCTCATCCTTTTGT
Source organism: Candoia aspera (assembly GCF_035149785.1). Taxonomy (NCBI): domain Eukaryota; kingdom Metazoa; phylum Chordata; class Lepidosauria; order Squamata; family Candoiidae; genus Candoia; species Candoia aspera. Next base: position 892,534 of record NC_086165.1, read on the forward strand.
GAGAGAACATCTTAAACACTTCCGTCATCGTAGGCCATTGAAGAATGAGCCCGTGTTCAAAATGTTGGCATTTTGGTCCAACACGTTACAGAGAATGTTTAATGTCCTTGTACCCTCTTGGTAGGAACACACGCACAGAGTTGAGATATAAAACCAAGTGTCTAAAATATGCTCAGCTTTAGTAAACTGTTAGTAGGCTTTTTCCATGAGAAGCAGAATTGGCCTTGTCATTGACTGGAACTTTAAGAGTATTTTTATGGCAATTAAAAAAAAGCACATTTGGATAGGTACAGCTAGAACACTTGCTCTGTTACCGGTGTTGAATCACGCGGGGCAGCTTCTTAATCCACCATATACCTCCTCCCAGCCCTGCAGAACACATTGATTAAGCTGCTGGAAGTCTCTGCTTAATTGTTTCTTCCTATTTAAGTCAGCAGCTGGAAAACAGCTAATTATTTACGACTTGCTTAAAGTGATGGGGCATTTGAATGTTACCTTTCTTCTTTTTTTGGTGCAGATACAAAGGTCAGGCTCCTGATCTAATAGGCAAGCAAGAGAGTGTCTATGAAGGTACCTCTTTCTAACACTACAGCCGTCTGCTTTGGGTCTCCATAAAAACGTAACGCCTAACCGCAGTTTGCTTTCCTAACACTAGAAGACTGGGACATGCTGGATGTCGATGAGGATGAAAAGCTGACGGGCGAAGAGGAATTTGAGCTGCTGGCGGGACCCCTTGGGCTGAATGACCGGCGCATTGTGCCCGAACCTGTTCAGTTCCCAGACAGTGATCCGCTGGGAGCCTCTGTTGCCATGGTCACCGCCATCAATAGCATGGAGGAAACGCTGATGCAGATAGGTAAGCCAGGTAGAAGGTCAGCACCTGAAGCCTTACGCCGTTTCCCTGCGGGCCTGGCGTTGGGATGTTGTCGTTCCTGGATGGCAGTACGCAAAGGTTGCTTTGATATAGGGATTCTTGTTGCTGTTGTGGGAAGGGAAGGCTCACAGAAAGCCACCGTGGGCGCCAAGCCCTGGCCGCCCTTCTCGAATGTGAAGAAAAGACAAGGACTGGAAGATTGGGAAAGCCCTGGGACTGGGACTTGCACAGAAATAGGGCTTTTTACGTAGATAAACAGGACGGCTCCCTGGGAAGGATAATGGAAAGGTCACTGGTTAGCAGAGGGCAGGGTGGGTTACTCTTCCAATAAGACAGCTCTGCTGGAGCAGATGTAAACCCCATCATGTCCCACATCCAGCTCCTAGGAATGGAATCCAGTAAAAGGATTCAGGGAATGAAGCATGTTGCAGGCAGGCAGGCTTCTTGCCACAGATGGGGAGGGAGGGGGGATCAGCTGAGGGGGTACAAAGTGCCCAGCATTGACCAGGGGGGCACTGCCCACCTCTGACTGGTCTGCTGAGAAAGCAGGATGCCGAAGGAAGCCCCATCCTGCACGGGGCCTGCCATGGAGTTTTGTCCTACCGAGTCTTCCTTTGTAAACCATCCTCAGGGCCTGCGAGGTTATCAGTCGGGTGCTCCCAGGGTACCTCCTGCAGTGACCCTTCCTGTCCTCGCCCCTCTTCCTTACAGGCTGCCATGGCTCTGTGGAGAAAAGCTCTTCGGGCAGAATCACCCTGGGAGAACAGGCGGCTGCCTTGATGAATCCCCACGACCGCATTATGGCTTTAAGGAGGGTGACGGCGGCTGCTCAGGTCCTCTTGGCCCGGACCATGGTCATGAGAGCCCTCTCGCTGCTCTCCGTCAGGTGGGTGGCTCCACTGGGCTGGGGAGGAAGGCCGGACGTGTTAGGCCACCCTGGGGAGATGGAGGGCAGAAGGGCCTGGCGAGGGATTACTTGCTCCGCTTTCAGTCTTTCAGCACAGGGGGAAGAGAGGCTTTGCCCAGCAGCCGTGCCCGGGGGCAGCTCCCCTCTGACCCTTCCTTTTCTCCCCTCCACAGCGGGTCCAGCTGCAGCCTCGCGGCAGGCCTTGAGTCCCTGGGCCTGACGGACATCCGGACCCTGGTGCGCCTGATGTGCCTGGCCGCGGCAGGGAGGGCAGGCCTCTCCACGAGTCCCTGCTCTGTGGTGGGCTCCTCCGAGAGGCCGCGGGGCGTCCAGAGCCAGATGACCAAGCCCATCTCCTGCTTGGCCTACCTGAGCACGGCCGTCGGCTGCCTGGCTTCCAACGCTCCAAGTGCTGCCAAGCTGCTGGTTCAGTTGTGTACTCAGGTGGGGGGGCACCTGTTCTCTCTGAACGCTCTTTGTCTCAGCCGCGCAGGCTGTGCCAAGCAGCAGCCCGTCTTTTACTGTCTAAAAAAGCCGGAAGTCCTGCCTGCTTGGCCTGGAGCAGACTGTGAGGGGAATGTCTGCGGTGTGTTGTGAGGAGGGAACAGGGTAGCAAGAGCCCTGGCCGAAGGTCTTCTGAGCCCCTAAGCACTTTGGTGCAGGAACACGATTTTTGTTTTGATTTGTGCCAATGGTGCTTATGAGGCATACTGTATTTCAGGAGGCAGGAAGTTGTTTCTAACAAGAAAACAGAAGGAGCAATTAGAGGCTTAAGCAAACTTTTCTCTGCCCTGTATGTTGAACCACTGGGTAACAATCCACATGAATAGAACCCGATTGTTACCTCCCAGTGGTGGTACTGTAAAACAAAAACGCTTTTAAATAATTACACATTGCTTAATACGGGAATACAGTTTGTTTTGCTTAACGATCACTTTAACCTAGATAAGAATATTTGAATCATAGGGTTCCATTATGTCTTTAATTTCTGGAATCTATTATACCCGAGTGTGGGATTTAGGACATTACAACTGTGAAGTACCCAAAAAGTTTGCAGTCTCCTGGAAAGCAAGTCTACTTCCTTGTAAATCTATAAATGCATAATTTGTTTTTCCTGTTTTGGGCTTGTATGTTCTTATTATTCATAGCGAAAGCAGAACTGCAAGTCATATTTTGCGTTGAATGTAGTTCTGAATCCTCGTCAATGGGATACATTTTGAAGGTTCCTATATCTTGTTGAAAAATCAATATAGTGAAAAGAGTGTGTGCATTTAAAAGCATCTGTATTGATCGTTGCTTTAATTCCTTGTTTTAGAATTTGATTTCAGCAGCAACTGGTGTCAATTTAACTACAGTGGATGACCCCGTGCAGCGAAAATTCTTGCCGAGTTTTCTGCGAGGAATAGCAGAAGAGAACAAACTTGTAACGTCCCCCAACTTTGTCGTAACTCAGGCCCTCGTGGCCTTGCTGGCGGACAAGGGGGCCAAGCTGAGGCCCAGTTACGATAAAGCGGAAATTGAAAAGAAAGGTAGTTAATTTGAAAGACAATGGTCTCATTTCCTCTCTAGAGGAATTCTTGATGCTTTCTCACTGTGTCAGAGTAGATGCAGGCTGAGTCCCCTTAAGTTTTTGTTGGTAGGATTGCATTGGTGTGGCATTGTGGTTCAGGTGTTGGAAGAAAGGTTGCAGATGAATTTTTCAGTTCTTGTCAAAATGGAATCCTGCTTATACTTATTTACTCCAATAACTTTATTAAGGTTTTTAAAAGAACAATAAAAGATAATGCAAAGAAAAAGAAGAGGGAAAAAAAGGAATGCAAGAAAAAAAATAAAAATCTTCCCTTTTAGGAAAGTGACTTCTCACCCTCATCACAAGTATAAACCATTTCACAGTTATGGCAAATTCCCCCGTTTCAGCCCCCCACCCCCCAGGTCGCTGCCTTGGGGTCTCTTTGTGAGCAAAAGGAACGGCCACGAAGAGAAACTGCTCAAGAGAAACCGCTCGGGCAATTGCGCATCGTTCTCTCTTACCCAGAGAGGGTAGAAGGAGCCGACCTACTGGCCGGTTCCTTAAAAACGTCCGCAGACGTTGGCTCTGCTTCTTCACAAAGCCATCTTCCGTTGACCATCTCTCCCCAGAAGTCCGCTTGTGGGTTTCTCTTTAACTGTTTTGTTGATGATTAAAAGGCTGTATGATCATCACCCAGCCACTCCAAATGTTCCCTACGGCTTATTCAGTGTGTAAGAAGGAAAATGCACCCACCGTGTTTTGGACAAGCTGTTCCCCCCCCCCCCCAATACTTGCTGAGCTAGCTTAACTTAAGGCACAGTCACTGCAGGCCAGAAGGTCCAAGGAGGGGGGGGGGAGGCTGGTTCTTTTTTCAGCTTTTTCACAAAACGAATGCCCTCCCTTTGGTTCCAGGGGAAAGGAGGGAGATTTTCCCCTCGGGGTTCCCCCAGCGCAGCATCTGCTTCCCCAAGAGGGAGATTTCTTGGGAGGCCGGTTCCAAACGATTTAGGGAACTCGCAGCTGTTGCAGGTGCTGGCTAAGGGAGCAGAGTGCTGCACCAGATTGTGTGCGCTGGCTTCTCAGTCCGAGATGCTGGTAGATGGGAGGGGAAGGGCACTGCTCGGCTGCTGTCAGAAAAAGTTGAGGACCGTCTTTTGGGGTCTTTCTGGTGGGCTGTTTCACGGAGACCGGCCGATTTCTGCAAAATTCCAAATGGGCAGTCGGTCATAGGGTCTCCCAAGAGGAATTCTTAGTGCAGGTTGTGGCGGGAAGATAGGACGTGCATCAGTCGCTTTCCACTCGGGGAGGACTGCTGCTGACGGAGGGCGGTGGTCCCTCCGCAGTTCTCATTCGCTCGGAGGTCATGGGTGAAGCTGTGCGGCCGTTCTGTTCCTGTTGCTCACCTGGGCGTCATCTCATTGTTTTGTCCAAGCAGGTGTGTGTGCCCATTTGAATGCCCACCCTCCCTGTGATCCTTCCGCTGTAGGCCCTCTGGAGCTGGCCAACGCCCTGGCGGCTTGCTGCCTCTCTTCGCGGCTGTCCTCACAGCACAGACAGTGGGCCGCTCAGCAGCTGGTGCGGACTCTAGCCGCTCACGATCGCGATAACCAAGGCAGCCCGCAGACCCTGGCGGACATGGGAGGGGACCTGCGGAAGTGCTCCTTCATCAAACTGGAGGCTCACCAGAACAGGGTAACTCCCCGACTCCGACTGGCGCCTCTCTTCCGGCTGGGAGACTGCGTCTCTCCCGATGGCCATCTCGGCGCACATCAAGACAGCCTTCTGCAGCTTGGTGCCCCTGGGTGACCTGGTTTTTAACCCCCATAATTCCCAGCCAGGATGATGCTAAGCACTGAATTTGGTTCTATTACAAAAGTGCTTCTAAGAAACCTGGGTCTGGTGGGGCCCAACAGAAATTTGGGGAGGACCTACCTATAAAATCTCTTGCTCAGATTTCATTGAACTGATTTTTAAGTTTGCTACCCTGGCAGGACTTTACCCTGGACTCCAGCAGCAGCTTAATAGGAACATCTGATAATTAAACAGAGGACCCTTAGCCTTTGGAGCACCGCTGAAATGTTTCCCCGTCTTTTTCTAAAACAGGTCATGACTTGTGTTTGGTGCAACAAGAAGGGTCTTCTGGCAACCAGTGGCAGTGATGGAACCATCCGCGTGTGGAATGTAACCAAGAAGCAGTACTCATTGCAGCAGACCTGTGTGTTCAGCAAACTGTAAGTGGCTCTGCCGGCATTTAGGTGGAGTTGACCTGAAGGGACAGTGTTGTAGGAGAAACGAGCAAAACGGACTCTGCTGAGTTAACCAGCAGAGCTCCAGTGGCAGCTCCCGAGGCCCTCTGGGCAAAACTGAGTAGGCTTTATGAAAGGAGGCCCTTTTGGTGCAGGGCAACAGAAAGGAAGTTTGGGTGAAAGTCTGTCGGGGATGAGCTTTGGGTTCCTCTAGGTTTGTTAGCGTGGCAAAGAGAATATACTGTGTGAAATAGTATTTTCCTGAAGGGTTGGCTTCCATGGGATTATAAAAGCTTGAGGGATGGTGGGGTGTTTTTTACTGCTTGAGATATAAAGACTAGTGGGAAACTGGCTTGATTCTGATGTATCTTGTTTCTTGCTGGGAGCTGCTTCTGAATGCTGTGTCTGCATTGTCTTGCAGAGAAGGAGAAGCAGAAGAAAATTTGGGGTCCCCCAGTGACCCCAGTTTTTCTCTCGCCTGTTGGAGTATCAGTGGCAAGTACCTGGCTGGAGCCCTGGAGAAGATGGTGAACATATGGCAGGTCAACGGTATGAGCCGTGTATTGTTTCATGTCAAAGGTTTTTAGTGAGACGCAACCAAGCAGAATTAAGTTGTGACAAGCATTTCATTTTAAAAAATGAAATAATCCAACCGTTACTCTGGCCAATAATGATCAGGTATTCAGCTCCCCCAATACTTTTTCAGTTTATTTTTTAGCCATTCAGTTAGACTGCTTAATGAACGTGACTGGTTTTCTAAAGAGCGTTTGCATCCCCCCTTCATCAAAAGGACACTTTAAGTGTGACCATCTTGAATATAGGCAGTTCTTGTTGTTTATTCATTTAGTCGCTTCCGACTCTTCGTGACTTCATGGACCAGCCCACGCCAGAGCTTCCTGTCTGTCGTCAACACCCCCAGCTCCCCCAGGGATGAATCCATCACTTCTAGAATATCATCCATCCATCTTGCCCTTGGTTGGCCCCTCTTCCTTTTGCCTTCCACTCTCCCTAGCATCAGCATCTTCACCAGGGTGTCCTGTCTTCTCATTATGTGGCCAAAGTATTTCAGTTTTGCCTTTAGTATCATTCCCTCAAGTGAGCAGTCTGACTTTATTTCCTGGAGTATGGACTGGTTTGATCTTCTTGCAGTCCAAGGCACTCTCAGAATTTTCCTCCAACACCACAGTTCAAAAGCATCGATCTTCCTTCTCTCAGCCTTCCTTATGGTCCAGCTCTCGCAGCCATATGTTACTACAGGGAACACCATTGCTTTAACTATGCGGACCTTTGTTATCAGTGTGATGTCTCTGCTCTTAACTATTTTATCGAGATTTGTCATTGCTCTTCTCCCAAGGATTAAGCGTCTTCTGATTTCCTGACTGCAGTCAGCATCTGCAGTCATCTTCGCACCTAGAAATACAAAGTCTTTCACTGCTTCTACATTTTCTCCCTCTATTTGCCATTATCAATCAAGCTGGTTGCCATAATCTTGGTTTTTTTTGAGGTTTAACTGCAACCCAGCTTTTGCATTTTCTTCTTTCACCTTCGTCATGAGGCTCCTCAGTTCCTCCTCGCTTTTAGCCATCAAAGTGGTATCAGCTGCATATCTGAGATGGTTAATGTTTCTTCCAGCAATTTTAACCCCAGCCTTGGATTCATGGAGCCCAGCACGTCGCATGATGTGTTCTGCGTACAAGTTGAATACGTAGGGTGAGAGTATACAACCCTGCCGTACTCCTTTCCCAATCTTAAACCAGTCCATTGTTCCGTGGTCTGTTCTTACTGTTGCTACTTGGTCGTTATACAGATTCTTCAGGAGGCATACAGGATGACTTGGTATCCCCATACCACTAAGAACTTGCCAGAATTTGTTATGGTCCACACAGTCAAAGGCTTTAGAACAGTCAATAAAACAGAAATAGATGTTTTTCTGAAACTCCCTGGCTTTTTCCATTATCCAGCAGATATTGGCAATTTGGTCCCTAGTTCCTCTGCCTTTTCTAAACCCAGCTTGTACATCTGGCAATTCTCGCTCCATGAATTGCTGAAGTCTACCTTGCAGGATCTTGAGCATTACCTTACTGGCATGTGAAATGAGTGCCACTGTTCGATAGTTTGAACAGTCTTTAGTGTTTCCCTTTTTTGGTATGCGGATATAAGTTGATTTTTTCCAGTCTGATGGCCATTCTTGTGTTTTCCAAATTTGCTGGCATATAGCATGCATTACCTTGACAGCATCATCTCGCAAGATTTTGAACAGTTCAGCTGGGATGCCGTCGTCTCCTGCTGCCTTGTTATTAGCAATGCTTCTTAAGGCCCATTCAACCTCACTCTTCAGGATGTCTGGCTCTAGCTCACTGACCACACCGTCAAAGCTATCCCTGATATTGTTATCCTTCCTATACAGGTCTTCTGTATATTCTTGCCACCTTTTCTTGATCTCTTCTTCTTCTGTTAGGTCCTTGCCATCTTTCGTTTTTGATCATACCCATTTTTGTCTGGAATTTACCTCCGATGTTTCTAATTTTCTGGAAGAGGTCTCTTGTCCTTCCTATTCTATTGTCTTCTTCCACTTCTGCACATTGCTTGTTTAAAAATAATTCCTTATCTCTTCTGGCTAACCTCTGGAATTTTGCATTTAACTGGGCATATCTCCCCCTATCATTGTTGCCTTTTGCTTTCCTTCTTTCTTGGGCTACTTCTAGTGTCTCAGCAGACAGCCATTTTGCCTTCTTGGTTTTCTCTTTCTTTCGGATGTATTTTGTTGCCGCCTCCTGAACAATGCTGCCAACTTCTGTCCAGAGTTCTTCCGGGACCCTATCTACTAAGTCCAGTCCCTTAAATCGATTCTTCACCTCCACTGCATATTCCTTAGGAATATTAGTGAGCTCATATCTAGCTGATCTGTGGGTCTTCCCTAATCTCTTGAGTCTGATCCTAAATTGTGCAATAAGAAGTTCGTGATCTGAACTACAGTCAGCTCCGGGTCTTGTTTTAACCGACTGTACAGATGTCCGCCACCTTTGGCTGCAGAGGATGTAGTCAATCTGATTTCGGTGTTGTCCATCTGGTGAAGTCCATGTATAAAGCCGTCTCTTAGGTTGTTGGAAGAGAGTGTTTGTTATGCAGAGTGAGTTGTCTTGGCAAAATTCTATCAGCCTATGTCCTGCTTCGTTTTGTTCTCCCAGGCCATGCTTACCTGTAATTCCAGGTGTCATTTGACTGCCCACCTTAGCATTCCAGTCTCCTGTGATGAAAATAACATCTCTTTTAGGCGTGTTGTCCAGTAGGTGCTGCAGATTCTCATAGAACTGCTCTACTTCAGCTTCTTCAGCATTTGTGGTTGGGGCGTATATTTGGATCACTGTGATGTTAGATGGCTTGCCCTGAATTCGAATTGAGATCATTCTATCATTTTTTGGATTGTATCCAAGCACTACTTTAGCCACTTTACTATTAATTATGAAGGCTACTCCATTTCTTCTGTGGTCCTCTTGTCCACGGTAGTAGATCTGGTGGTCATTTGATGTGAAGTGGCCCATTCCAGTCCATTTCAGTTCACTGACGCCCAAAATGTCTATCTTTAACCTTGACATCTCACCAAGAACCACATCCAATTTGCCCTGGCTCATAGATCTTACATTCCAGGTTCCGATGGTGTGTTGATCCTTAGAACATCGGATTCGCCGTTCACCACCAGCACCGTCAGCCGCTAGCCGTCCTTTCGGCTTTGAGCTAGCTGCGTCATCACGTCTGGGGCTAGTTGAGCTCATCCTCTGTTCCTCCCCAGTAGCATTTTGACCATCTTCCGACCTGGGGGTCTCATCTTCCGATAGTATACCGACATATCTCTGGTTGTACTGATCCATTTAGTTTTCACGGCAAGAATACTGGGGTGGGTTGCCATGACCTTCCCCAGGGATCGCATTTAGTCTGACCCCTCTGTCACGACCTTCCCGTCTTGGGTGGCCCTTCACGGTTTAGCTCATGGCATCATTGAGGTGCTCAAGCTCCAGCACCACGACAAGGTAAAAATCCTTTGCTGAAGAGAGGCAGTTCTACAGTTGTTGAATTCATTAAAGGATGTAATGAGGCAAAACTGAAGGCAATCCTCATTTGCTGGAGAGCCAGACATGGCTAAGGTTCCTGCTGGAGGTCTGCTTGGCATCTTCAGAGATTCTAAGCAGCAGCTTATTCTTCAGGGCAGAGCGTGAAAGTAACTGGATTCTTGCAGTGCAGACTTCCATTGTTCGTGGTTACCATGCTCGTCCGTGAGCCGTGGTACCACCAGCTGCTAATAGGGAAATGGGAGAAAGTGAGATAGAAGGCATAAACCCGAGTCACTCTTCCATCCCACCGTCTGTGGATGTGGCCGTTCCTTTCTTGTGGAGGGATCTGTTTTGTCAAGTGCCAGCAGTCCAGTTTGGTTCTTCTGCTACTTCCCTTCTGCCGTGTTGTTGTTAATCAGCTGATCTGCCTGGTCCAATGTATTGTTAAAATCTGGCTGGCAGATGTACCGTAGAAATGAAAGATGACTCTTGGAGCCATGGTCTTTCAGGGTTAGGGAAGCGGGGTCTTTACGTGCCAATCTGTGTTCCTAGGAGGAAAGGGGCTCCTGGACATTCAACCGCATTGGGTCTCTGCTCTCACCTGGCCTGAAGAAAGTCCCTCTGCAGCCTGGACAGGAGATTCTCCAGAACTCCTGCTGGTTGGGCGGATGGATGGGTCTTTGGGGCTAATTGAAGTTCTGGATGTTTCCACCATGCACAGAATTGAATTGGAACACTGCTACAGGAAGGATGGTAGGTAGCTGCCAAATCCCAGTGTTGCAGATCTTTTTGTGGTGAAGCTGGGAGGGTTACTTTGACCCAAGAGGGCAAGAGAGAACGTGGTGTAGGTTTCCTAGTCATATTTTAGCAATAATGTGTTTCATGGCTGGTCACCATTTTTCCATGTTAAACTGTATGATCCAACCCTGCTTCCCAGTGATTCCTCCCTCTCCAATTCACACTGTTGAGAGGCACCGTGGTTTCCTCAGTTGAATGGATGTTGAGGAGTCAGGAATATTTCTGTCCTGCACGTTGGGAATGAAGCCTTAGACGTCTGGTTGTTGAAAAACTGATGAACATACGACAAGATTTTCCCCAAAGACACTGAATTGTTTTCACGTATTTCCTTTCTGCGCTATAAAGTGCAGTTTGTTTAAAGGAATTAAACAATTAAAGGTAACAGCCATCTTTTTCTTGTCTTTAGTGTCGGTTACCTGCCTTGCCTGGTTCAGCGAGGACAATCCTTTTGCCGTCGGCTACATGGATGGGAAGTTGTTGATAGGCACAAGAGAACCACGCGAGACAGGAGGGATTGTCCTGGTGGATGCACACAAGGTACCGCAGACAGTCTTCTGCTTTGGAAGATGAAACCAAAAGCTGTCAGGATGCCACAGAACAAGATGCCTTGGTTTTCAAGCAAAGCTGGGTTCTGCAGAAACTTGGCACTCCAGCCCCCGTTTCTTCTGAAACTGTGCTCCGTTGTAATCATTTGTGCTTCTTTCCTTCTGCAGGACACCATTGTCAGCATGAAATGGGATCCCGCTGGGAAGATTCTCATGACGTGTGCAAAGGAAGAGTCGGTCAAGCTCTGGGGGTCCTCGGGGAGCTGCTGGCGGCATTTGTACACCCTTTCCCACCAGGCAGTGGTGAATGCCATTGTCTGGTGCAGCCTTCTGGGAAAAGGCCCGAAGATGCAGCTTCTGCTGGCCACGTACGTTGGAACGTTTGACTCTCGTTGGGTCTGTTAGTAGTGACAGAAATTCTGCTTTTTTTTGACAGGTTTCTAAAACTTTCTGCATTTACTTATTTTTAAAATGGCACTTGGTTATACTTAAGAGAATGAATTCTATATTGCCTCTATTTTTTAATTCAAAATATTATGCAGATTTTCTGCTAAATATAAGAGAACAAAGTAGGCTCACCCTTTTGGACTCAAGATTCACGGATGTACCATTTTTGGCTTTTATGCTGTCTCCCTCCTGATCTCCTTGTTTCCATCTACTGCCATCTGTGTAGGGAGAGAAAATGTTGAGAGAGAATTAGAGTTCTCAAGACTAAAAATTATGACTCAAGCATTTACAGCCCGCAGTAGATTCCAGGTGATCTGCAAGTACGACTTTGTGGAGTGCAGAACTGTTATTCTTCAATGCGGCTTCTCTTAACTTCTGTTTAGTGGATGCCAGAATGGCTTGGTTTGTGTTTGGACAGTTCCCCAAGATGAGTCGGTCTTCCTGCAATCAAGCCTTAGCTGTTCAGAAGAATGGTGGGATGAAGAAATCAGCAGCAAGGTGAAGACCACAAGTTGGTGCTCACTCGTAGGCAGACCAGAAAGCGCTGTCTTGTCTAGGAAGGCATCTGTTTAAGAGGCAGAGACAAGCCAAGACATCCTGCAGCGTTTGGACTAGTAATTCAGTGAGCTGGTTCCATCTTCATGCTCAGGACCTTACGTGGCCTTCCTCCATTGTGTTAAGACATCACTCATAGAGTCCTGTGCTTGGAAGGGATGATGGAAACTAGTCCAGCACAGAGGACATGTTAAGAAAGCTGGCTTGCACACATTAGTTAAACGAATGGCCATGTTTTAAAATAGTTGGGGTATGTAAATAAGAGATACATTTCAGTCCTAGTTCTTCAGATTTTTAGAATTAAAAGGTCTGAGGGTCTTCTTACTCTTCATTTCCAGGAGGCGTACAGAAAAGTAGCAGAGACCAAGTGCATTTATCAGCTGAAAGGACATATCACACCCGTGCGGACCATGACGTTCAGTTCTGATGGACTGACCTTGGTGTCTGGGGGACTCGGGGGCCTAATCAATATCTGGTCTTTACGGGTAAGCAGCCTGCCACAGCCAAGCCAATTTTCAGTCATCCCTTCAGCAGTTAAAAATAACACGGACATTGCTGCCCAGGCTCCGGTTTAGAGACTTGTTTTAGATAATCCATTGATTGATTGTTGTATGCAAACTTGGCTCTGAAGTTGGGCAGTCCCTAAATTGACCCCATTTTTTTCTGCTGTTGATACCTTTTTTGCCATGCATAGCCCAATGCCTGCGCTTACGTAATCCATTTTTCTGCTACTTCCTGTTTAGGATGGGTCCGTCCTGCAGAGTGTGGTGATCGGTTCTGGAGCTATTCAGACCGTGGTTTGGATCCCTGAGGTTGGAGTTGCTGCTTGTTCTAGTAGATCTAAGGTAATGCTCGTTTTCTCCGAGTAAGCCTCTGAAGGCCTGGCTTCCCTCCCCTGGAGGCTCGGCAGAGACCAAGTCCAGCTGTTGGATCTCTCCCTGGCTGTGTCCGGACCTCCCTTTATATTCACATGTTGGATTATCGATTTATGGTTGTCGGAGCAAGGTATTTCAGGAAGTGTGGCTGTCTCCTCCTTTCTTGGTAGGACGTCCTGGTGGTGAATTGCACTTCAGAATGGGTCTCTTCCAACCACGTCTTGGCAACATGCAGGACTGCTTTGAAACAACAGGGCATTTTTGGCTTAAACATGGCCCCTTGTATGAGGGCTTTCCTGGAACGGCTGCCCATAATGCTTCAGGAACAGTATGCTTACGAAAAGGTAGGAAGAACTGGAACGGGGGTGCTTGTTAAGAGGAAGCGGTAGTGCAAAGCTGATGAACTGCGTGGAGACCATTCGGGAAGATTTAACTTGGTCTAAACCTATTTCTCGTTTTCCAGTAACTACTCCAGAGTTACCAGGGTATGTCAGATGATTGTGCGAGTTTAGGTTGCTTAGATACTCATTCCTTAATTTATTGACCGCATTTCTATACCACCCCATTCACACAGCTTTTTGCTGTAACAGTTTCCTTTTGAAGAAGCATTTGAAATTGAATTTGTTACTCTGTCCCATAGTAATGCTGTTATGCTGATGAAAGCTAATCTGCCTGTCCATTCTGTCGGACGGCATCTTACTGTTAACTGCCCAGAGTCGTCATAATATGAGATGTGCAGGAAAGAAATAGGACAACAAACAAACAAATAATAAAGTGTATTCGGGAGAAATGGCTATGCATTATTTCTTTTGCATCAGCTGGGTATTCTCTAAAGAACGCTCAGTTATTTGATGCGCTTAGAGGGAGACTCTGACGCTGTTGGCATCAGAAACGAGAACACACCAATTTGATGTTAGCACAGTTAAGAGAGCTTCAAGAACGATGATTTCGAAACGATAACGTTGTGGGCACACGTAGGTGCAACGCTTCCTCTCTCTCTCACTCTCAGCCCTACGTGGTTTGTGGAGACCAGCTTGTTCACAGTCCATACATGCAGTGCTTGGCTTCCCTGGCTGTGGGGCTCCACCTGGACCAGCTCTTGTGCAACCCGCCCCTCCCTCCACATCACCAGGCCTGCCCGCCAGACACTTTGAGCTGGAACCCAACCGAGTGGGCCTGGCTGGAGTGTTTCTCAACGACAGTCAAGGCGGCAGAAGCGTTGGCCAAGGGAGCCACGTTCCCGGACTCCTTCACTGTCCCGGACCTGGAGCCGGTGCCGGAGGAAGAGCTGGCCCTCCTGATGGTAACAGTGCACTGCGTGTGGCAATGCAACCCGGTCTGTTTGAGTGCTTCCAAAACACCCCCGTGTGCGCGCCGCTTGTTGGAGTTGACTGGAGCTATTTGCTCTGCAGCTTCTTTTCTGTGGTGCAGCCGCTGGAACGTGGAATGCGAGGAGGACGTCTGTAGGAAAAGAGACGGGACTTTTGAGTGCCGCCTCCTGCAGCTCTAGGAATGAAGTGGGGGGCGTGGGTGCAAAACTCAGTCAGGTTCTGCAGCTGCCTGATTGGGCTGCAGGTTCTTGCCCTGCCTGAAACTACAGGTTGGGGTACCATAATGGCATAAGCTGCCCTAGGCCAGTTCAGGCCTTCCTTTCAAGCAAGCAGGCACGGGATGGACTGAGGTACGTGGTTGACAAGGAGCTGGCCCAGCTCCTGGCTTTGCTATAATAGAAGAACTGTGTATTTTGCAGGATAACGGTAAATGGATTAACGGGATGGATGAGCAGATCATGTCCTGGGCCACATCACGACCGGAGGTTAGTGCCACGGCTGATGGATTGGAAAGAGCCGAACAAGAGGATCCTGTTCTAAAACCCTCTGTTGTGCTGCCCCTTAGGATTGGCACCTTGGGGGAAAGTGTGACGTCTGCCTCTGGGGAGCTGGAAGGCACGGGCAGCTTGCAGAGGCCGGAAGGAATGTCCTGGTGCCCGTCTCAGCCCCCTCCTTCTCACAAGCGCAGCAGGTAACTGCCAGGAGCTCCCCAAACGTTTCTGTCCCCTTCTGCAGCCAACGCTTTTGTGAGCACCTCCTGGAGGTGCCAGTGGGAAAGTCACGCAGAGCAGAAGACTGTCCAGATAGGCCGGTCACATTTCCACAAATCTGGTGCTCTTATGGGGAGGCTGTACACACTCTGCCACGTTTGCAAAGCCCAAATTCCTTTATGCAAAGCAACGGTTACTAAAGTGAGGAATGTGCACACCCCCATCTTCCAAATCCTGCTTCCCATTTGTTGACAGCACAGGGATGTCCTGTTTCATTTCCAGAGGACACTCTGAGCTGCCAGAAGGCCACCCAGCCCGAAGCTGACTCTGGTCCCCTCCCTTCTGCTGCCAGGGCTCTGGAGTGACTTTCCACTGAGACGTTATTTCATACCTTTACAAAACATGGTTTTCCTAGGTCTTCTTTTATGTCAGGGTACAAATTAGAAACCGAATGTTTTGCCTTTGCACCTGTTCAGCTGTAGGTTTTTGTTACCTTAAGTAATGACTTTTTTCCTTTTAATTACATTAGGTTGTTTGCGGCCAAAACTGTACGTTCGTGATTCAAGCAAATGGAACGGTTTTGGCGTGCGGAGAAGGGAGCTACGGCCGGCTGGGACAAGGGAATTCTGACGATCTTCACGTGCTTACTGTGATTTCAGCTCTGCAGGGTAAATTGTGTATTTCAGCACTGAAGATGTGGTCAGTGTCTCGTATTTGACCAAATGATTTTGTTGAGTTACATTTATTCATGATTAGCTCCGTTCCCAAAACTTTCTGCACCAGCAGATCAAGCAAAATCATGGCAACCGGTAAGCAGGGCCCTCAGTTCCAGCAGCAGCCTGGTAGTGCCAGGATTCTGGACTATTTCCAGAGCCCAGAGAGGGCAACCAACTCCAAGATAGACTGGCCTGCAGCAGTCTGGAACTAAGTTCCACCCAGGCTCATCAGGAGAGCCTGTCACAGACCCTCTCCTCGAGAGCAGGGCCTTTACAAAGGTTTGTGTTGTTCACGGCCCACATGCCAGAGGGATGGGTGATGGCCTGGTCCCAGTTGGCGAGTTTGGAGAGGAACCCAGGAGGTGCCCCCAACAGCCTGGGGAGGGAGGCCTGGATCATGCCCCAGGGAAGAATCCCCCCAAAGGGGAAGACTCAGGGAGTGTGTTGTGGCTTTTCCTTTTCTTTTTGGACATTGGATGGAAGGAACTATTTATTCTTGTCTTTGTTCTTCCGCTTGTGGTGAAGGTTTTGTTGTGACCCAGCTGGTGACATCTTGTGGTTCTGATGGGCATTCAATGGCTTTGACGGAGAGCGGGGAAGTGTTCAGCTGGGGAGACGGAGATTATGGCAAACTGGGCCACGGAAACAGTGACCGGCAACGCCGGCCGAGGCAGATCGAAGCTTTGCAAGGAGAAGAGGTGGTGCAGGTATGGCAAGCGGGCCGAAGGTGGGATCCTTGATCAACCCGGTGGCTTTTGCAAGGACCAGGGAATCTCAGCTCTGGATTCAGGCCAGGTGGTCCAAAGTCTGAAGTTGTCCAAAGGCTGGGTTGAAACAGCTCTGCAAATCTTCATCCACTGCATTTGATCAGAGCTTGTGCTGTTTTCCCCCAGATGTCCTGCGGCTTTAAGCATTCGGCCGTGGTGACTGCAGATGGCAAACTGTTCACGTTCGGGAACGGCGACTACGGACGGCTGGGGTTAGGAAACACATCCAACAAGAAGCTTCCCGAGAGAGTGACGGCGCTGGAGGGCTACCAGATTGGAGAGGTGTGGCTTGCAGAGCAAAATTGCTCCTTCCCTTTTCCTCAGATGTGTTTTTTTCTTCAGAAATGTAACTGGAAAAGCTGCTTTCTGTTCTGGTCTGTCTCCTCCTTGCTCCAGCAGGAATCTAGAGCAGGCATTCTAGCCAAGCTACATTTAGGGCTTTTTTGCTGCTGTTCTGTGTGGCTCAACTGCCACTGGGTTCCTGGCGTGGCATTTTTGCCCCGGTCCTCCTCCTCCCCAAAGTCCACAGGAGCAGAGGGTTTGATCTAGTAAACACGAAACAAACGTTCGTGTGAAAGTTGCCTGACATCTGTGAATGTGTTTCCCTTGGGGCAGAGGGCCCTTGGACTCGCCGCCCCCCAAGTCACGCGGGCTCGTTCATTAGCCTCGTAACTCTGTTTTATCATTAGGTGGCCTGTGGACTAAACCACACAATCGTCGTCTCTACTGATGGTTCCATGGTTTGGGCTTTTGGTGACGGGGACTATGGGAAGCTGGGCCTGGGGAATTCGACTGCAAAATCCTCGCCACAGGTGAGTCCTGCAGCAGCATCCCTCCCGCCACATCCTTACTCCTACCTCCCATTGCCTGTGATCTGCGGCTTGTAGTGCGTCCTCTTGAACATCGCTTCGGTAATAGAATACTGATCTCTTTGATTTGTCTACTCGCTCGGTCCTGGCGGACCCCGGGCATGGCAGTAAATGAAACCGCAGGCCATAAAAGCGAACGCTGGGGCTGGTGCAGCCCCAGGCTGAATGCCGTTGGCCTCGGGCCTGACAGGAAGAAGTCCACACAAATGAAGCTGCACTCACCTCTCAGGCATTTCGCTGGTCTGCTCAGAAATAGATTGCACTGCCCTGAGCAAGGCTGTTTCCAGGATAAAATCAGTCAGTCAGTCAATCGAATAAATAATAAAATAAAATAAAATAAATACTAGGATGGGGCTGATAAATCTGATCAGCCAGCCTAGACTTACTCCCTCATAACGGGGGCTTTATTTTCTTCATTGCTTCTAATGAGAGCTGAAGGGCGTGGATACTGCAGCATCCTTGAATTGCTCATTGTGGAAGAAGGAGCGGAGTCCCTCGGCATGTTTGCTCCGGTCCCATTGGGCGTCCTCGATAGATGAGCACCGGTGTGCTGTGCTCAGGGTGGCACAACTTCTGAGGCAAGAAGTGTGCAAGTCACTCGGCTTCCCAAGCACTGCACGGCCCCCTGAATAGAAATGAAAAATAAAAACGAAGTAATGCTAATTTGATGGCTTTGAATGTCACATCTCTGATACTACTGTTGTGTTGTCTGTCTTTTTTTTTTAAATGAGGTTACCATTAAAATACAAAGAAGTTAACTTTTTTCTGTCCCTTTCTCAGAAAGTAGATATTCTTTGTGGAATAGGAATCAAAAAAGTTGCCTGTGGAACTCAGTTTTCGGTTGCCTTGACGAAGGATGGGCACGTATACACATTTGGGCAGGGTAAGTTCAGCGGAGCCCTCCTGAGCCTCAGCCTGGGTGGTGCTGGGGGAGACCTTTTGTGGAACAGCCCAGCTCCCGCCAGGGCTGCCTGTGGCACATCCAGGGTGTCCTTCATTCCAGACCGGCTGATTGGCTTGCCAGAAGGGCGAGCCCGGAACCACAATCGTCCCCAGCAGGTTCCGGCCCTGTCAGGGATCTTCATTGAAGATGTGGCTGTAGGAGCAGAGCACACCCTCGCCCTGTCCTCTGCCGGGGATGTCTACGCCTGGGGCAGCAATTCGGAGGGCCAGGTGTGTTCAGGATGCGTCTGGGTTCGGTCACTGAAAATGTGAAGAGGGAAACAGAAATGTGTTGTGGTCTTTAAGCATATAGTTAGCCTGGTTGGGCCATCTCTCCGTTGCATGGCAAAGCCTGAGCTCACCCTTGGCAGGCGTCCTGGGAAGGTCTGTAACGTGACGGCTCTCGGCCGTTCTCCCTGTAAAGCCTGGTCAGCTTTATCGTTTTGGTCCCATTTTGTTCCCCGATTTTGGGTGGAATAAGTGCCAGTCTTGGATGCGTGAGCTGCCATTGTCACCAGTGTCTGACCAAAAGCACCTTGGGATAAATGCCAGATTACCGCAAACCCACAGCCCAGGAAGTGTCTAGTGAAGCATTCTGTCGGGGCTGTTCTGTGTCTGAGCGTTTTGTTTCCTGAATCCAGCTTGGATTGGGCCACACCAACCATGTCCGGGAGCCCACCCTGATTACTTTTCTGCAAGGGAAGAATATCCGACAGATCTCGGCAGGGCGATGTCACAGTGCTGCGTGGACTGCCCCGCCAGTTCCCCCCCGAGCACCAGGTAAAGGGCCCCCGGGTGCTTTATCCTCCGCCTGCAGACCTCTGCTAGGCCAACCCTCTCTGCACGAGCTTCCCCTTTGCCCCTCGGGGCTTGAGAGGGAAGATGCGGCAACTTTCTCCTGGCCAGAGGGTCCATAGCAGCAACAGCCTCCAGAGTGAATCAAGAATAAGTTTGCCGCAACACATTTGCTTTTCAGCAGCTTTCTTCCCCTCCCCCCCAAAGACTAGAGACTTTTCCGGTGGGGAGATTGGCTCTGGCCAACCGACTGGCAATCAGCAGCCTGGCCGGCTCTCCGAAGCCGGAAGATCTCGCCCCTCCTCTCCTCCAAGGCACCTCACAACGGCCGTTGTGGAGAGGACCGAGCAGGGACCGCAGACGGGTGGGTCGGGGCTGACCGCCTCTTTCTCTGGGCAGGGGTGTCGGTGCCTTTGCAGCTGGGCTTGCCCGATGCCATTCCGCCCCAGTACGGGGCCCTGAAGGAAGTGAGCATCCACACTGTCCGAGCCAGGCTCCGGCTGCTCTACCACTTCTCCGACCTCATGTACTCCTCGTGGCGGTTGCTGAACCTCAGTCCCAATAACCAGGTGAAGCCGCTCCCCGTGCAGGGGAATTCGAACCTCTGCCTTCCTCCCCCACCCGCCTCCAAGGAAGCCTTGCTCGGGGCATCGGATGATCTCAGGGATGCGGCTGGCCTCACCACAGGGCCAGGTGGTGGAACCAGCACCAGGGTTTAGTCTTGGTCGCCCTCGTGCGCAGACAAAGCCCGGGCAAGCGGTTGTGCTCCGGGCTGTGACTGCCGCCTTCTCGAGCACCAGAAAGCAGAGGGAGACACCTCGAGCATCTGCATGTGCCAAAGGGTTGAACGTTGGGCCCTCCAATTGTGCTGCATTACAACTCCTAGCAGGCCCAGCCAATGTGGCTTGAGAAAGGGCGGATGGGCATTGTACCTCTGCGGTCTGGAAGGCCCGGGATCAGGAAAGCCGGGCATCGCGAGGGCCTTGGTGGGGCGGGGGGACCGAGGAAGGTCAGTCTGCCCAGTCCAAGGAGTGCTTGCTCTACTAAGGAGGGAAATGGGCTGCTTTCCTTTGTGGCATTTAGGAAGTGGCAGCCTTGGAAAGGGGGGACAGCCTGTTGCTTCTCCACCCCTCCCCAGTGGGGAGGGGAGAGTGGCCTTGCAGCACCAGCCCCGGGGTGGTGGCTCTTTCCAGAGCCCCTCTTTTGCCATGGAGGGAGTGCGTCTCAGCGTAAAGCTTTTGGCCACCCTTTCGTTACAGAACAGCACTTCCCACTACAATGCTGGAACGTGGGGGATCGTCCAAGGGCAGCTGAGGCCGCTGCTGGCGCCACGGGTCTACACTCTGCCCATGGTTCGGTCCATCGGGAAAACAATGGTCCAGGGGAAGAACTACGGCCCGCAGATCACAGTCAAGCGGATATCCACCAGGTCAGCCTTTTCAGCATGCAAAAGGAAGTGCATGCCTGGCTGCCCCAAGCATGGCAGTGCACCTGCCCTGGGGGCAGTTGACGTTCCCTTTCTCTCTTTCCAAAGAGGTAGGAAGTGCAAGCCCATTCTCGTCCAGATCGCTAGGCAGGTTGTGAAGCTGAACGCTTCTGATCTTCGCCTGCCTTCCCGGGCCTGGAAGGTGAAGCTTGTTGGGGAAGGGGCTGACGACGCTGGGGGCGTCTTCGACGACACCATCACGGAAATGTGCCAGGTACAGGATTCCAGGACGCTGAGTTAGGGCGCTCTGATTGTTTGTGCACACCTGGCCTGTGAAAGGCTCTGCCTGGTCTGTCAGTGGAAGGGGAATGAGGACAAGCATGTACATCCCCCTTGTGCTCATTCAGACCTGTATCTCCTCCTGCCCCTGGGGGGCCAAAATAGAGAGGATGGGCCACAACTTTGTTCTCTCTTATTGAAATTCTGGAGCGGGATGCAAAGCACAGTGAGTGAGTAAGCACACGTTTTGTTACGGGCTTAAAGCAGAGCACATGCCCGTGGAAATAATGCCCGGGGCCCAGCGCTTGCTGCTCCCCTGGGCGGTTGGTGGGAAGTTCATCCAGGGCAGCCCAGCATCTGGCCAACCTGCAGTCTCGCGCCAAAATAGGGAGAAGGATACAAGACGACGTATTTGCTAATGTTTCACTAGCTTTACAGTCCCATGCCAAGTTACTAAAAGCAAGCTGATGATCAGGGAATCCACCCTGGGACCGGAAAGAGCCAAACTGTAGGGCTGCTGCCTCCTGGAGAGGAGCAGAAGCAACCGTCCTCTTGCTCTTTGTGGGCTTGCTTTGCTGAGCCACTTGATAATTCTTAAAACCGTTTTTTCCCCTTAAACTGAAAGGAACTTGAAACGGGAATCGTGGACCTGCTGATTCCTTCCCCAAACGCGACAGCCGAGGTTGGCTACAATAGGGATCGGTGAGTCGGAGGGTTCCTTTTGGAAGGGCCATCAGGGGCCCCTGAGTGGAAGGGGCAGAGCCAGTCCCAGAGAAGGGGAGGGGAAGGTCTAGTGAGCCAGCTTTGGCTTTTGTGCTTCCTCTGGAAGGGGGGCTGTGGCTGGACAAAACCCAGGGGCCCAGTTTGCACACTGCCGTTGCCCAGAAACCAACAGGCCCCTGGTGTCTCCCGACCACTCACCGCCCTCAGCCTTTCTCCACCTCTCTGTTTGACCCTGGTTCCACGGGGCAGAGGGGCACAGCCCTCCGGACCAGGACTCGAGCATCCAGCCTGTTTTCTTGCTCTTCTTTGTGGGATTTGTATTTCTGTGTGTGTGCGTGCGTTTGCCTCGCCAGAGAAGGATCCTTCCTGAAAGTGGTTTCGCAGCACCCTCCAGGATGTAACGTGGGTGGTGGGTGATCCCCTCCCACCCTCACGCCGTCCCTGGCGGCAGGGTGGGCCACCTGGCGTTCCTGTCTCCGGGTAATGAATTGGGGCTTGTGGGTCAGTCCCGACCTCATGTTGTGTGCCTTCCCAGGCTGCTCTTGAACCCCTCTGCCTGCCTGGATGAACACCTGACACAGTTCAAGTTTCTGGGCATTCTGATGGGCGTTGCCATTCGCACCAAGAAGCCTCTGGACCTCCACTTGGCCCCCATGGTCTGGAAGCAGCTCTGCTGTATCCCGCTCACTCTGGAAGACTTGGAGGAGGTGGATCTCCTCTACGTGCAGACCCTGAATAGCATTCTTCACATTGAAGACAGCGGGATCACAGAGGAGAATTTCCACGAGGTGAGCTGAGCCACCAGGGCTCCCCAGCAGCTGCCAGCGGTCGCGCAAAAGCCCCCCCATTTGCTTCCCGTGCCCCTGCCTGGTGGAGCTGCTGAGCAAGAGAGCACCGATTCTGTACAAAATGAAAATGGTTTTGAGCTCTTGCCAATTCAGCTCATGTACGTGAGATCGTCGGAGGAGCACGATGTGTGGGTCGCCCAAAGGGGCACTTAGAAGAATCGGAACTGGGAGGTGGAAGGAATGTGTGAGATTGCAAAGAAGTTAAACGACTGCTTGGCAAAGTGCAACACCAGTAAAAATATTTAATTTCTTTCCCGTTAGATGATTCCTCTAGACTCTTTTATCGGCCAGAGTGCTGATGGAAAAATGGTCCCCATCATCCCCGGTGGGAACAGCATACCCCTCACGTTCTCAAACCGGAAGGAATACGTGGAAAGAGCCATCGAGTACAGGCTTCACGAAATGGATCGTCAGGTAACAGTCCGACGCGGAGACTCTTGATGCTCCACGGCCAAATCGGTCAGTTTTGTGAAGCTCAGGAGCATTCCCTGTTTGCCTTTGCAGCGTTGCTTGGTGCAGCCTTAAGTGTTAGTTTGGCCCTTGTCCCGTCTTGCCCAGTCACATTGCACAGTTCACTACGAGGCAGAATTTCAGAACGAAACGCCGGTGTGGTTGAAGGAACGCGGTTTGCAGGGCCCGCCCCCGAGATGGAAATACTTACCTCATTCCCCAGTTGGTCCCCAGTGGTGCTTTCGTTGCTGCATTCCTCCTGGCCGTTTCTTTTTTGGGAATGCTTCCCGCGCACACCGGAAGTCTGGGCTGGGGCTGAAACCCCGCTTGCCGTGCTTGCAGGTGGCTGCCGTGCGGGAAGGGATGTCCTGGATTGTCCCAGTCCCCCTGCTGTCCCTGCTGACCGCCAAGCAGCTGGAGCAGATGGTCTGCGGCATGCCGGAGATCTCGGTGGACGTCCTGAAGAAGGTGGTGCGGTACCGGGAGGTGGACGAGCAGCACCAGCTCGTGCAGTGGTTCTGGCGCACCCTGGAGGAGTTCTCCAACGAGGAGCGAGTCCTCTTCATGAGGTTCGTGTCCGGAAGGTCCCGCCTGCCTGCGAACACGGCCGATATTTCTCAGCGGTTCCAAATCATGAAGGTCGATCGGGTAAGGCGCGCTTCTGCTCCTCCGACTGCTTTCCGGTCTGCGTTGCCTGCCGAGAGGGGCCCTCCCTGGCCCCGGCACTCCTGCCTGGCGTGGTCAGCGCTGGCACCAAGGGGCCGGTCCCTGGGCGGCTGAGAGGCGGCAACCCCTCCTGCTCAGGGGTCCAAGCCGGGCTCTGCGGTGGGACAGAGCACAGCGGGCTGGGGCCGGGCAGGAGGGGGGAAGAGGCTCTCTGGGGTTGCGAACCCCACACGGTGGGAGGTGGGTCTTGGAGCCATGGCAGACGCTGACCCACGGAGAGGCTTTGCTTGTCCCTCCACCCTGAAGGCTGGAGCTCAGCAAGGGGGTTTCAGCTTGAGCTGCCACACACTCTCCTCCCCCAAAAAGGGGGTGGGATGCTTGACGAGCAGAGCCGCCTCTGAGCTGTTCCTGCGCTGAGGAGGGGAATGCCGGGAAAGACATTCTGGTTCTGGACTCGCTGATCTGCGCCCCACAGGCGTGTCGGGATTAAAAGGCATCCCTGGGTCAGCTTCTTAAACCGGGAGCCCTGAGCTTGGCACAAGCCTCCGGCACCCGTTCCTGAGGTCTGGGAGGCTCAGGGGCGACGGGGCCCTCCCAGCCCCCTCCGCCTGGCGAGTGGCGGTCCCGTCCCCGGCCTAACCCAGCCTCCTCTCTTTCCCGCCAGCCTTATGACAGCCTGCCTACCTCACAGACCTGCTTCTTCCAGCTGCGCCTCCCACCCTACTCCAGTCAGCTCGTCATGGCGGAGCGTCTGCGCTATGCAATCAACAACTGCAGGTCCATCGACATGGACAATTACATGCTGTCCCGCAACGTGGACAATGCCGAGGGCTCGGACACAGACTATTGACTGTGGACAGAAATCCCCCCCACCCCCACAAAGAACGCCCACACCGGATTTCAGTGCTGACATGGTTTTACAGTAAAAGGTAGATGTTTTAGGAACATAAGCAGTGGCCACCTTTTTAGTTACTCTAAATGTAACAAAATTTAGATGTGTTTATTTTTTGTGACTGTAAGCAAAAAATGCAAAAAAGTGAGATTGGTAAAGTTTCCCCCTTTCCCCCTATTTTTGTTCACTTTTGATAAGTTTGCATGGAGCCTTTCTGGTGCACTTTTTACTTTGTTGGGAATGGTACCTTTCCCTTTCCCAGTGAATCTGAAGAGCTGTACATTGTGTATAATTGTTCATTAGAAAGGACAGTTTTACATGAATATTCATATATTTATTTTTGTTTTAATTTGAAATGCCTGTCCAGGGTTCCTTATGCAAAGAAAATAAAGCAGATTCAAGAACCGAATGGTAGTTCTTTTTGTGGTTTTTTAATTTGACGTGTTTAATTTCTACAACATTTCTGATTTTGCTCTTTCTTGTTTTCGCTCATGATTGTGGCAAGATGAAACTGACATTTTTCTGAAGCATTTAAGACACTGCAGGCAATAAAATCTCACAGGTAGGTAGAGGGAGGGAGGGAGGGAAGGCATTCAGGCATTCAGGCATTCAAGTAATCCAACACTTTTCTCATACTGCTCTTGCAAAGTTTTGTTATAAAAGGTAGAAGAGAATGCATAATGAGGGCTGCTTTTTTAATGTAAGAATTGAGCCCCTGCCATTATTCTGAGAGTCAGTTCCGCCTAATTGTAAGTAAGATGCATTATTTTATTTACAATAAATAACAATTTAGAGAACGATACACATGGAAAAACTAAGACTGTACGAGTCAAGATAAGACTCAAGATTTTAGTTGTGTTAAAAATCTAGCATGCTTAAATAAAGGCACATCTGTAAAGGGAAGGTTGGTTGGTTTATCACAGAGTTACTTTTTAATTACTTAATTAATCCCTGCTACAAAAGCATCCCCACTAGTTTGAGAAATGGAACAGACCACAGGGGTTCCTCAAATGGTCCAGTAAAAGGACAGCCCCAATTTCTGTAGCAGGCTGCCAGATCTTTGGGACAGCAGCTTTGCCACTTCCACGGCCAGTTTGAGTAGAGTAACTTCCTGTCCTCCTGTTTTACACCTCTCTTCCAACGAACAAGCATCTTGAGTTGCAAACAGAAAGAGCAGAGCAGAATCGAGCTCCAAGTGTGGCTGCTGGCTTAGCTAATGCCACAGGATTCGCTTTAACCCCTTCTCCGAGGCCCAGCTGCCTGGCCTTTTGTCTGGAATCATGTTTGCGCTCCTTTCTGCGCTGAGAGTCAGCAACGGGCGCTTCTTCTGGACCTGCTGCACCCCAGCTGCTGTTACGTTTCTGCAGAAGTCCACGTGCAGAGTCCGTAAGGAGTCGGCGTGGAGAGTTACCGCTTCCAGAGTCCAGTCAGTGATCAGGACACAGTTTTCCAGCTGGAGAGTCTGAAGGCAGGGGCAGCTCCTGAGGAGCAGCGCAATGGACTCGTCAGTGACGTGGCCACATCCGGACAGCTTCAGAGACAGCAGGCTCGGGCACCTGAAAGCGGAGCACCGAGGGTTAGGAAGGGGGGGAAACAGGCCATCTGAACCGGCCAGCCCGGCAGCATCTTCCTTCATCTGTTGAATTCAGATAACGCGGGCTCGACTCCACCTGGCACAGCACGCGCACACACACACACACTGCTTTTGATAATTGTTCTGAATATGCAAAGCAAAAGGTAGCTATGCCTAACTTGAGAGGGACGGTAAAGCTTGAACAGAGAGTAAGAATTTCTTGTCCTATGTTCAGAGCCTTAGAAGCTTTTCGGTTTTAGGGAG
Organism: Candoia aspera; assembly: GCF_035149785.1. NCBI lineage: Eukaryota > Metazoa > Chordata > Lepidosauria > Squamata > Candoiidae > Candoia > Candoia aspera. The sequence goes on from NC_086165.1 coordinate 918,591, forward strand.
AACTATAATGGTTGCACTGTCTTCTTCATAACAAAATTTAAATTAAGCAGAAAGACAGCAGATTAATAGATCTGCTTCATTTTCAGCTCCTCCTGGAGGAATCTGTCCTGCTCCAGGCTATCAAGGATCAAGCACGTTCAGCTACATCTAACGACTATGTGCAGACCAGAATCAAAACAAGCAAGGTGGTTCTGTGGATATCAATTCCTGAGTAAGGCAGTCGTTTTTCCTCTCACTGCACAGAATTGATTAGAGTTTGTTTCATTTTATGAGTCGCAGTGTCTGCCCATTGTCCCGGATATTTGTATTCTGCCTAGTTCAATAGCAACGTTCAGGTTTTTAAAACAAAGTGAATGAAATGTTGAAAAACTACAGCTTTTATGATACTTGTAAATTCCTTGTAATAAAAAATAGTTTTAATTTCCCCCCCTCAGGAGGAATACAAGAGAGTCCCACAGAAGATTGATAGCTTTGGTATTCACCAGTGGTGGGATGGGTTTTGTTCAGACCAGTGAAATAGTTAATGTTTAGCCCCCAAAGTGAGGGAGCAGGAGGGGCTGGCTAAAATCACATGTCTTGGGGGGTGGTCAAGAGCCTCCATTGAAAAAACGCTTGGAATGCCTGGCACTGAGTCGCAGACGTAACGCAAGGCGATTACAATGCAGAACAAGCCTGTTAGAAAACTGAAGTGCTCGAATCGATTTTACACTTTTAGCAATCCCTGGGGAAAAGCACTGGAAACCTTCCTGGGGTACGAAAGTATTTATGGTGTACATGTAAATAAAACTGCTTTCGCTTCATCTCTTGGGAGGCACTCCCATGAGCCATTCCCATCAGCAGGGCAGAGCCTAGGCTAGACCCGCCTCTCGAGCAAGGCTTGGAGAACCTCTCTTACCTGCTGGACACCTGGAGCAAAAAGTCATTCACAACGTGCTCGTGCAGGCCGCAGATGTTCCTCTGCAGGTCGTTCTTCATCCAGTCCTCGATGTTGCACACCTTGACTTGGCTGGAGTGCCAGCAGATGGAGAGGTGGCGCAGGGCAGGTCCCAAGACAAAGTTGTCCTTTGTCAGCTCAGCCGGGGAACGGAAGTGGAGCAGGGGCCACAGCGAGGGGTCCTGGAAGACCCGGAGCAGCCTGGGGCATGTCTGGGCTAAACTCTTCCTGCTGTTCTTGTCCAGGAAGGAGAACACGCGCAGCAGGCACTCCCAGTTCAGCTCCGTTAGATGCATCGCCCTCCGGTGCCTGCGAGCGAACGCAGCACGCCCCAGCAACAGGGCACGGGGCTTAATCGGCTTCCCAAAGGCTCCAGATCCCTTGCACAAATATGGTGTGGAATGGAAGTTATTTTTGGCTGCCAGCTGGGGAGAAGTTTCAAAAAAGAAGGCAGCCACCTCCCTTTCGTCTTCCCATGGAGCGACTGCAGCGGCAGCAAAATGGCCTCATTTCATCCAGATGGTGGCTTAAAAGGGCCCAATCCACTTTGCACTTTAGACCTGGATGGGCAAGATCTGCAAGAACTCGCTGGCTTCGCCTAATGTAAATGCGGCCCCTCGCCCAGAAATCTTGCGTTTGATCCTCGTCTGTGGGAACAGGGCCTGAACCTTGAGCATGGCTGGGAGAAGCCATGCATGCGACTGACAGCAAGGGGGTGTCATGGACTGTGGCCCAAATTCTAGGCCGCTTGGCTTCAGTGCCCCGACCCCTGGCAGCTCTGCCCTTGGGCTCGATGCAGCCTGCTCCCCAGACCCTGCCCGAGTAGAGACCGCAGAGGAAGCCTCCTCCCTAGCCCTCTCCTCCCACCGCCCGGCACGGCCTGCTTGCCCAGAGCAGGTGCCCCTCTGCCGGCGATCCCGCAGGACACTGCACCCACTCTGGCGGAGTTCTCTTGGGACACCCTGGCAGGCGGAGGCTGCATTTTGTTCATTTCTTTGCTGGCGGAGGGTGGAAGCTGGCTTTCAGCCCCCCCTATACTAAAGCAGCCCAAGCATGCAGGGCAGCACAAAGCAGCTCAGGGAGAGCTACATGCCACGCCCACCAGCCGTGCAAACGTAGCACAAGGCTGGGCCAGTTCTGGCCTCCCAACAAAGCAGAGGTGCCCACCAGCTTCCCAGCTCCTGCCTGCAAGAGTGAGCGACGCCCCCCTCTGCCCCAAAGCCAGGCCAAGGCCCAATTCCTCCCAGCCCAAGAGAAGACAAGACATCAGAAGCAACCTTGAGAGGAATACGTTTTATGAGAAGCCTGAACCATGGTCAAGATCACGCAACAAATGCGCTGAAGACGATCTCGTGCCAAATTTATACATGAACATTGAATGGCCAACAAAGAAGCCCATGGACCGCCCATGAGCCCGAGGGCCCACCCACACACGCTGGGACCAGAGAGGATTCCTGCTGAGAAGACTGAGCACTAAGCTGGCCGCGGTCCTGCTCCCGCCTGGGACCTTTGTGGATGGCTTTTCTGGGGCCGCTGATCTCCGGGGGAGCACCCTTGTGATGGACGCACTCTGGTTCCTGCAGAGCCCAGCACAAGACAGGCAGGCCCCGTGGAGGAAGCAGGAAACCGCTGGAGCAGTTCAGACAGCAGCAACTATGGTGGGCGGGGAGGGTGAGACTGGCATCTCCATCACCATCTGCATCTGCATGTTCCTGCCAAGGCCCCCGTGGGCATGGCAAAGTTGATGTGGCTGAGAGAGAGGTCCCCAGCCCGTGAGAAGGGGGTTTACAAAGTGGGTGAAAATCCAATCCTATTCCTGGCTGGGCCAGCTCAGTCCCTTGGCCACAACTCACAGCAGAATCCAGCAAATCTCCACCAGGAGCAGAAATCAGTTGCGGTGCTGCCACTCGCAGATAATCTGCATGTCGCAGGTTTGCAGGCCAGCTGGGGATAAACAAGGAAAGGCTTCCCTTGTCCATGCACGGCGAGCCCTTCTGAGCCCCTAAAACACGCGGCTTCTCCTTTCAGCCACCCCCATGGAGGAGCAGCCCCATGTCTGCCCCCAGGAAGAGTGGCAGTGCAGCAAGGGGGGACTGGAGGGGACCAATGACTATTTCACCTGCCCGGAACTCTTTTCCCACCACTCCTGTGGTTCTAAACTACCAAGAAAGGCACGCTTCCACCCCCTGACCTTGATTAATCCCAAGGCGTGCAGCACATCTCTGGGAGGTTCCAGAGCGCTGAGTTAAGCCCTGGCCTCACCTGAAGCGGACACGGCAGCCACGCACAGGGCCAATACGCTGTGGCACCCATGGGATCACACCAGCACGCAGATGGGCGCATGCAGGGCGCAAGTGGAGAAGCAGCTTCTCTCTCTCAAACCAGCAGAGCCACGAGTGCTCCCAGCAGACAAAAGCCTGCATTTCAGCCAAAGAAAGTAAAACCGGAAAACGGTCCACTTGGCTGCAAGGAACCACAACCTGGGAATGTGATCTGGCAACTCACAAGAAGGAATCGGGCTTGGATCTTGTCCCACTGTGAACCTGGGCTTTCTTGTCTCACGGACCAACCTAATTTTGTGTGCATGTTTAGGGGGGGCAGTAAGACACTTGGGGAGTTGCTACAACTGTTCCCTGCTTCTGCAGAATTTGGCTTCGTCTGCTGGAAAACTCTGCCTGGCTCGGTGGTCCTACATTGCTGTGCTGTCCTCCTCGCCTCGGCCAGGAGCAGCCAGGGAGGCTTCGCCAGGTGGGAGACTGTGCAGACCCAGCCCTTCCTCCTTTGCTTGGAGGCCTCGCCTTCCCGCTTCAGCTCCCAGCATATCCCAAATCCAGCCTGCCATTCCCAGCTCTTTAAGCAGCACACCTCCTGCCCACCCCGCTGTCCCTTTCAGCTTTTGGACTTTCCTCCTCCCCCTCCCTCCTTGAACTGAAGAGTGCTGGAGAATTCACAAGTTTATACACACATTTGGCTGATCTGAACAAATGTAATGCCAACTCTGGGTATTAATTCTTTCACCTGGAACAAAACAGCTTTAAACAAAACCTCTTCCATGAAGGATTCTTAAGGAAAGCAGAGACTGAAAAGCCATCTTCCAGACCTGTCCCAATTCCTTCTCTTCTGAATCTCTTCTTTATAGTTTCAGTGGTCTGTGACTGTAGTTTATGGGATACAAGTGTAGAACGCTTAATACTGTCCTTCCCATTTTTCTTCCAAATAATCCCAAGGCAGGAGGTCAGACTGTGACATTCATGGAGTGATTCTACACACTGTGCTAGTGAAATGACTAGCAAATCCTGAACTCTGGTTTTTGGTACCTTAATTGCAGCAGAATAGTAACTTCCCATATTCATATAAAGGATTTTTAAAAAAGAGTTCTATTACAAACAATGCAGCCATCTACCGAAGTACAATCTACAGACTAAAAAACAGCCTTCAGAGAAACAAAAATAGCAGCAGTTACATGGCCTGTTTAATGCAGCCCCATTTAGTCCCTTAAAAAAGAAAAGATCCCAAAGTCTGTCCGTGTGTCCCACGCGCAGGGTTTGATGGTAGCACAAGCCGTTGTTCCTAAGAGAGGAGCAGCCGGGAGTGTCGCCAGCGTTCCTCAGCAGAGCACCCTGTCGCGCTGATCAGAAGGAATCAAGGTTCCCTCGTGTCAATGTGCCTTCAGAAAGCAAACTGCAACATTGATATAGGCAAGTCAAACATAAAAGTCGCTCCTGAAACTATATATAAAATTTGAGTTTAAGCAGCACATCAGTATCTGCTGAGGTTTTGCCTTTTTTCCGGTATAACTAACAACAAAGTTAGCTTGTGTCCATTTTTTAATAAATCAAATGCTACTACCGACAATGTAAAACTAGAACCCACAAAAATTTTTTTTGAAAAGTGCACAATGAAATCAAGAGTCTCGGATCAAGTATCTGTGGAGAACTGGAAATGTTTTGTCCATTGGACTTGATATGCACAGGGCAGACAGAGGCATTAAAGTTTCTCGGATCCAGACTCGGCCTGCCGGTCAACGTAGAAGAGGATGTAGGCCTTGGCCTTCGACACGGTCTCCTCGTCCGTCAGCGTGACCGTGCTGTCGTTGAAGTGGAACCAGCGCCCCTCGTGAGTCGCATAAGCGGTGTAATGCCCAGAGCCAACCCTGAAAATGCCAGCACACACGGCGTGAAAGGAGACGCCCCTCCTCCTGCTCCAGAGCAAGCGGGCGGCTCGAGAGGGTGGCTGCCACGCAGGCTGCCAGGGAGCGAAACCCGTGCAAGATGGCGCCCCTCGAGCTGAGCCCTTTTCGCCACCCAGGATTCAAGGGCTTCCGATTGTTTAAACCGGCCAGTTTAGTGACTCCTTTCTCCGAGAGGGATTCCACCTGTTCGTGGAGAAGGCCAACTGAAGATGGCCGCTCTGAGGAGGGAGGGCAGGCAGGCCTCGGGTGAGCCACACAAGTTCCTGGGTGCCCCCGAGGGCTTTGGGCCAGAGCCTTCCCCACCCCTCGGTGCTTCCATTTGCCCCACCATATTTCAACACATGCCAGGTTTTCAGACCGAGGCCCATGAGAATGCAGTCCCTGGCACAGACCCCTCTGAGCACTCACCCTGAACCATGGTGCACCACCACAGCCGCGAGGTCGTAGAGGCAACTGTCTGGGCCGCTGTTTTCAGGCTGCACAGGGAGGGGGGAGGAAGAAAGGAGCTGAGTGCACCCGAAGTCTCGGCCTCTCCACCCCACTTCTTCCCAGGCCGCGTCCCCATACCTCCAGCAGGTAACGCTTCATGTCTAGGCCTTGCAGAGGAAACTCAACAAAGGTGTCCACCTTGTTCCTCAGGTACGCCGTCCAGTGAAAGCGCTTCAGATGCAGGCACAGCACCTGGGCATTAAAGGGGACACACCAGCGCAAAACCCTTAATGGGTAAGCTTCTTAAAACCCTAAAATTAAAGCATGGTTTTGCAGAGGCTTTGGATGCAGGAGCACGGAGATACATTATTCTATCAAAAAAAACAAAACAGTTTCACAATAACAGCAATTACTTACCTAAAATATTTATATGCCACTTCCTATTGATCTCAAAGTAGTTCACAAAAGCTCACAGGCATAGCAACCATTTAGTGCAACGTGAGTACTGGACATGCCAGAGGTACTCACTCTGAGGTTTTAAGACACCACACGGAAACGCAAAAAACGGTTTTCACGCCTGGGCCCCAACATGTCAGTGTCCACTCGCAGACTGCCGAGAACCTGCAGCTTCTATCTCTACACAAAAAATCCTGCCACCTCCACGAAGTGGCACTCACTTTCGGTAGCTTCTGCATCCAGAACTTCTTGGTGGACTTTTGCTTCTTCTTACATTTGTGACACATGTAGAGCTCCGAGTCATCAAGTTCTTCCAGGTCTGTGAAGCTGCGGAGACAATCTAGAGCAGAGTTCAATGAACGTGGTTAGTCCCGGGCACCTCCTGCACCTGTAACTGTTAGATCAAGGATGGATTACGGAGACAGAAGAGCAACTCTCGAAGAACTCACCCCGCAACGTACATATTGGTCCATTCTCTTGGTTCTTGCTGCGTTTATTCCGGAACTGACTTGGAATATCTAGGGAAAGGTCTAAAAAGCACAGTGTTTTTAGAGTTAGAGAGTCTGGCGTGATCAGCGCTACAAAAAGGGAAACGCTCTTTAGATACTTTCAAGGTGGGTACGTTTTAAGCCCTTTACCTAGGAATGGATCAAACTTTCTAGATTCAGTTCCACATATCAAGCAGTTGACTTCATTCTGAAGAACGCCTCCAAAGATGGTTGTAACAACAGTAGAAGTGCCGTTACTGAAGGAAAGATGGGGAGAGGAGGGTCAGGGCAGCAGGTCCTGTGACTAGGGCTTGTGCCAGGATCTTCTAATTGTCCTATTTTTGTTCAGGTGTTTCTCGTTTGTACGGAAGCAACCGGTGGGGTAGAGAGAGGTGGGAGGTGTCTGCTAAGCCACCACCCTCCCTTTGCTGCTGTCCTCTAGAGGACAGGAGGATACTGCCTTTCTACTCCCCAAGGATATCTACACAGGATGCCCTCCATCAGCGACACGCCTCTGTTGCGGGAGTCCCCACGCGTCGAAGATGGCCCCAGCGAACACGACCTAAGCCTTGTCCTCCTCACAGGTGTGCCAAAGCCAACTGCCAACCACCAGAAGTTCTCCTCTAACAACATTACTGCCAGAGGCCCACCCCATAACAACATTACTGCCAGAGGCCCACAAGAAAGAAACTCAATTAGGGATATTTATTATTTTTATAAATAACACAAGGCGGTGAACAATAGCCCTTTCAATGAGAATTCACAAGCTCTGACAACACTTCTCAGAATTCTTTTTAACTTAAATTTTATTCTTTTGCTGGACTGCCTGAAACAAGGTTACGGAAGAAGTCAAACTTACACGCAGCATCTACCGCCAGCAGGGAGACCAGGGTTCCCTTGAACGATGACTGTGTGGGCAGCCCCGTTGAAGCCTTCTTGGAGTTCCAGATGCAGATGATCCAAGAGGTAGCGCATGAACTCATGGGCATCTTGCTGCTGGTACCCCCTGAGCATAAGCAAATCCAGGAATATATGGACTGATCACCAACGTCTACGCACACTGTGCACAGGGCAGGTGGAAAGGACACGGTCAAGGATGCAGACCGCCTGAATGAAAAGGGAAACTGCTTCTCAAATCACCAGAGCGCATGGAGGACTTGATCTATAAAGCCCTTCCTGACGAAGGCCTTCACTGCCCAATGTAAGAATCCTTCTAATATGCAAACTCAGATGTTCAAACTTTAGGGCACTATGGGATATACATGTGTGCGTGAGTGCACGTGTGCAGGTCACACACACACACAGTCTATGTGTGTGAATGCAGCCCCTCAGGAAACCAAGGAGCTTCTCCACACTCAAGTCTCTCACTGGCTGGAAGAGAAAAAGTCTAACAGCAATCAGAAAACAAAAAGATTAATGGATGTTTATCTTCAAGGCCAACCAGGAGGTGGAGATGTTTCATTTAAGCAGAGTAAAAATGGATTAGCAGTTACAGAGGACCCTAAGGACACCTTGTTTTACTTAATCCAGACAGCTTACTTTTAAGGCAGAGAATGGTGCATTTAAAAAAGAACAATTTAACATCGAAGACATCCTTCTCCAGAAAAAGCTCAAGGTACTGAGATATTTTTATTATCCTTAAGTTTGCAATGCATCAGGTTTTTAAAAGTTAACCCAATCTCACACGCTCTACCCCAGTGTCAAGTTCTCCCCTGCCCCGGAGTCCCCCCACCCCCCAGGCCAGCAGCCCCGCTTTCGGATGAAAATGCCTGTCTTTGCTCAGAGCAACGGCACCAGGATTGTGGCTGCAGTCTCAAGCGGGAGCACAGCGAAAGAAACGTGCCTGGGCAAGGGTGGCAGCTGCCCCACCAAAGAACCAGCAAGGTAAGAACACCCAGCTGCACGTGGCACCTCTCCGCCTTCAGAGCATCCCCACCAGTGCGGAGAAGTATCTAGAGCACCAAGAGGACTCTCTCTCTCCCCCGAGTCCACACCACGTGGCGTATCGGGCAGTAAGGGTTCTCCAGCTCCTTCGGTTGTTACCAAGATGCCTGGGCTGCCCCAATTCCATTTTCAGCGGCGTTTTCCAAGCCTCCTTTTTCACAGAGTTTCATGCCTACGCTTCCTCTTCTTTCAACTGGCATTAAACACCCCACAGCCACGTTCGCTTCCCCTGGCTGAGCACAAGCTGACCAGTTTTTACATTATGTACAAACCCTCGTCCCTCGTCACACCCTGGAGGCGTCTTTTACATACAGCTGCAACACCAAAAGCTCTTGGTGTTTTCAGGGAAACCTGTGGGACGCGTGGCCAAGCAAGCCAAGCCGGAGGCAGGGCCCCGAGGACCCCAAAGGACCGCCAAGGCAACCTGCCGTGTCTTCCAGGATGGGCAGCACCCAGGACCCGCTCTCCCCAATGGGGCGCCTTCCGGAATTCGGCAGTTCTAGCCCAAACCCCAGCAGGGCGGCCCATTAGGGAAGGCGGGGCCTGGTTCGGAGGCCTGGAAGCAGTCAGGACTCACGATGCCCCAGACGCAGCTCCCTCCCCCAGGAGGGCCCCCCACACTTCTCCTCCTGCTCTGAGGCGGGCAAGGTGGCCTTGGCCTTGGCCGCCACACGCATGGCCAAAACTACAGTTCGATGCCTCTGCCCCCAAATCCCCCACATTCATTTTGTGCGTTGTGAAAGAACGTGCCCGTCTCCCACTCTCTGTCGAAGGCAGAGGCGCCCACCGTGCTGAAAATCTGCCAGAGCGAGCTGGAGGGCCGGACTCTCGCTTTGCCCCCGAGAAGCCTGGGAGGGGGCTCCTGCCACAGGACCGGGGGAAACCAGGCGGGGGGGGGGGCTTTGCTCTCCCCCAGGAACAACTGATGCCAAACCTCCTTGATTCTTGTTGGGGAAGTGCGCTGGGGCGAGTGGAAGGGGAGGTGAAGGGCCTCCGCCGTCTCCCTGCTTGGGCCTCTCATGTCACAGGCATCCGGAGCATCTTTTCAGCACTGTTGGAGGCATCAGCACATCAACAGAACATCTCTACCACCTGAAAACGTGGAGCAACTTACCTTTCTGCACAATTAATCCTAATAGAGTTCAGTGCTCCTTTGAAGGAGGTTCAGGGGCCAGGACAGGGAGACCTTGGGGAGGAATGACACTTGGATTTGCTGGCGTGAACTACCAATCACGGTGACAGCCTGGGTGGAAAAGGCTTCCTGCGCACAAGAACCTTTCTCTCTGCAGCCCTCGTTCAGTTACAGTGACAGAATCTAGTTTAATGTGGAGAGAATCAAGGAAGTTTCGCCCAGTGTGTTTGGCTTCAGCCTTCTGGAACATCTGCCTTTTTACGCCACGTTCCTGCCCAAAGCTCCGGGTTTGCTGGGATTCTCACCCACGCTGCGTGACTAAGAAACGTGGTGTGTCTTAGCACCATTAAGCCCCAGAAACAAGGAAAACTCCTCTTAGCACTGCTCCAAGCCCTCTGGCCCACAGTGGGCATCCTTCTGAGGACCAAGCTGTCCTCCAAACAAGGTCAGAGGACACGGTGGCCAACACAAAGCCATGCCTTTCAGAGGAAGTAACTGATTCCTCACGAACGTTGGTCCAGAAACGTGCAGGACTCACCTAAAGTTGGGCATGATTTTCCAAACAACGTAAAACAAGGATTCGGGGCTGAACGCTGCTTGACTCCCTTGCCACAACGCACACAGCGTCTTCCGAAACTCTTCGACCAAGGAGCTGGAGGAGGAGAGCGACATTCGTTCTTAGAAAGAAAACGGGTTAAAAACGTCTGTGAACAACTAACCACCGAGGGGTTTTTAGCCTACAATTAGGGGGCCACCGATTCCAAGTATCACATAACGGCAACTTCTTTCTCGGCCAGTCGTTCAGGCACATGCTGGCTCTGTCTGTCTCTGGACACAGCTGGGACCCTCTGCCTCGGGGGTCAGCCACTCACACGCTACTGTCTCCCTGGCTCCGCGTGTGGTACATCCGCCGGCCGGCAGTCTTCCCGTTGCGAAGTTCCACCGCTGGCAGTTCTTTGAAGTAACAGCAGAATTGCGGAATGTTGCTGCAGGAAGAAGGACGTATCAGCCGACGTGCCGGAAAGAGGCTGGCGGGCAGCTGCTGTCTTTGGCAGTTGCTTGGTAATCCAAAGCGTGTTTAAAATAATAACGCCGCCGCCGCCGCTGCTCCGAAATTGCACGGGGCATTCCTGCATATTAACGCACTTGAAAAAGAACCTGCGTGGTAAGAGTTCTGCACAGCAGGATCCTGCCGGGACAACTCTGCCACTAAAGCAGATGCAGGCAGACACGAAAGGGGAGCCACAGTGTTTCTGGAGGTGGACGAAAAAGACTCTGGCGTGGAACGTGCTATCGAGATCCACAGCATGGAGCAGTCTGCAGGCCCCGTGGGGGAGGTGCCCCGTTCCCGAACGAGAGGTACCTGAGGGACTGAAGGATGGCGTTCATGAAGCATGTGTTCCCCAAATTCCGAAGACCTGTCGCACACAAGCTTGTGGGGGTCCCCTGCGAACCAGGGAGATCACCATGAGTTGACATACAATAAACCACCCATTTTCTTCAACCTACCTTCTCCTTCTAAAGGAACATTATGCCCTGGCACAAAACAGACTCCTAAATCAACTTCTAAAATATTAGGATAAGTGTTTAATTAGTTAGTCAATTACAGAGAATTTAGAGCACATAAAATGATAACTTAGTTCAAACTTTAGAATGTTCATGAAATACCCCTGAAATCACACAAAATCAGTCAGTGCATTCCCATGTTTCTAGCTAGGTTGAATTCTCTGATGCCCCGGCATTCTTCCATGGGAAAATTTAGACCCCGCTCTGGACACACACCAAGCCCTTCTCCTGGTTATGGTAGGAAGGGCCCAACAGCAGTGAACTGGAAGCCTGGAGCCTGCCCAGGCGTGGTTCACTGTTCTGAGCAAACATCTGCATTCTCTTAGGACAAGGCCACACTTGAACTTCAAGGCTAGTTTATTCCAGGCTGAATAAAACGGCAGCTAATTATTTGGCCTGTTCCAGCTAAGAGTTGATGCAAATTCGGCATATTTTTTTCTCAGCTGAAAGTGAATTAATTTAACATTCAAAATTGGGCACTAAACACCACCAGCACTGAAAATGTCACTAGCAGGGCCATCAGGCAAGAACCAATTAAATGTCAAAGCCCCCCCCCCATTTTTTTTTTGGAAAGGAACCTCACTGATCAATGAGATTTGCTCCAAAGCTAGTGCTTGAAAGCTGAGGGCACAAACAATGAAAGCATACTTACATTTATTTTTAATAACTTGCTGTTTACAGAGGCACTTTCAAGAAGTTTTCTTTTCCTATGTCGGTCTACTGTAAAACCTGAGCTGTGGGAAGGAATAAACTGATGTTTTAAGGCACATTTAACTACACAAAGAGAGCACATTACAAAGAAACCTAGTCACAATATATACCATTTATGCAACTTATAAATAAATGTTTTAAAATTGCCTATTATACCTAGAATGTTCCTTTACCCACACAGACTCATCCTTGACTACAAAGGTATCACACAATTATAATTTCAAAGCAAATTTCTGTATTCCCTGGAGAACAGCCTCAAACCCAGTTCTATTTTCAACAGCATGTTATCAGATATCTTCATTAATCTGATGAACACACTCAAGTCTACCCTAAAACTTCTGATCTAAAATAACAAACTGTTTTCTGAATCGACACTTCCCACGAGACCACATCGCTGCTCTTAGAAGTGCCGTTTTAAACCCTGAGATGTATGCTCACCCAGGCCAACCACCCAGAACCTTACAAACAGTTCTGTTTGGGGCCTGTTTTCCAGCCCAAGATATTCTGGTTTCTGAGCCCATCTAGGATAATGGCAGCTCAGGGTTCTCAGGGCCTGTCCCAGACAGAAGCCATGCCACAAATGGGTAACACCTGTGGCATCAAAACATAGGACCCCAACCAAATAATCAAGGCTCACCCATCTACTAGAAATTAACGGCTGCCCCCACATTCATTTTGGTGGGGCCTCCTAGAACTATTCTCCCAGACGGCGTCCCATGGAAATTGGTGGAGGGTAGGACACACGTAGATCTAAATACAATTCACAAGGCGAGGCTGCTAAAAAGAAACACTATCGCCAGGTCCACCTTCAGACAGAGAGGCCATGCCACTTACTTTTCCAAGTTTTGTAGATGCTCTCGGACTTTCTGTACCAGGCCGAGTTTGGTATCATTCACTACGAAGTCATCACACCGATAACTATGGAGAAAACGTACAACAATCACACAACCGGCCGCTCTTCGGCACCGCGGATGCCCTGTCCCCCGTGCTCGGCTAACGTGAGACCGCGGAACTGAAAACTAGGGGGTGGCGGTGAAGGGGATCAACAGACAGACATCTCTCCCCCTTCAAGAGGGATGGGAGCATCCTGCCTTTTTGAGACTGAAGCACAAAATGCTGAAACAGTAGAAGGAAAGCACGGTAGGTATCATGGGTTTAGCTGCCCACCCGCTTCCTCCAGGAGAGCAAGCAGAGCTTCCCCCCATCCCAAATTCTTTTCCAAACAATTCTGTGACTCCTGGCCAAGCTCAGTCCTCAAAGATCCTGCGTGGTCTTTCTGCCAGTCTAACCCTATCAGAAGCCGAGCGGCTCCACCTCAGCTGATGGGTCGCTCAATGACTCACCCAGGCTCAGCTTTCACCAGGCTGAATTTCCACTGTACTGCATTATGCGCCACAGTGGTAGACCCCGTAAGCTGCCCAGCTGGAATCTGCAACCAAGGCAATGCGGAAGCCGCTCAAGGTAACCAAGGGAGCGTGAGCCTTGGACTTACTAAATGCTTCCCACTTGCAATCAACAACGATTATGCAATGTGGACAAGATGCGGAACGTTCTCTCAGTATAGTAAGTGTTCCCTTTTTCTAGTTACTGCCAAGTGTTTTCCTTCTCACTTTTATTTTTAGCATCTTGCTTTTCAGACTTGCATCTTTTGATTCCTAATTACTGCCTAAAATAGGTATAAATCATGCCCTGGGGACCAAATATTCAGTACAGAAAAATGAAATTTAGGCAAGAACCCTGTTAATACAGTTGACCTTTGTAGTCTTTAATTTACAGAGCCGAGTAATGCTTCAGTAATTTTGGTGAAGACATCATCTGTGCCAGGAGCAAGGAATTGGCTTAGCCCTGAAGGAAGCATCGGAAAGGTACCGTGAGCTGCAAGAATCAAGGCTCAGTTGTACATTTTAAAAGCCTGGAACATTAAGGTAACAAAGCCAAGGCTTTCAGACCCTGATTTGAACTGAAACACTATCTTGTTGCCATCCTTCAAAGGGTTTTCCTGTTAAACTGAGCTCTAGAAAGCTTGCTTCTCTGAGTTGGCATTTGGGGCTCAGGATTAGCCAAACAAATGTAGAATCCCGCATGGAAGAGTTACAGAATTTCAGTGAACTGGGCGGAACGTTCCTCCGTGCTGAGAGGGTCAGATGAACATGCAAATAAGGAGTGAGCAGGCGCCTCGCCCTGAGGAGTGAGCTGGGAGCTGGTTTGGCCTTTCCACAATGTGGCCTCAGGTACAGCACCATCTCAGTCTCCATCCACCACTTTAAATACATTTGGTGGCTGCTAACAGGAGCATTATGAAAATGAACTTACCAGTAGGTACTGTAACTACTACAATCCATGCACACCATATGCTGAACCTTGTCTTGCTTTTCTGCTTTCTTAGGGCTCGTTAAAGAAACTTGAGCATCTTCATAATGCTTCTTTGCATGGCCGTTTACATACCTTGAAGGATCAAAAGAGAAACAAAATTGAGGTTTTAGAAGCCTTCCTCCCCAAAGTGCCTGCTTTCTCTAACCAGTGAACAGGCTTCGAGGGCAACTGTGTGGGCTCCTGTTTATTATTGCCCAATTTCTTTCAGATTTAAAGCAACACAACGCAGCAGGTTTAGGACCACTCCGACAGATTCAAAACCTTGGGCATGAGCGAATGGTGCACAGACTGGAAGGGGGCTTTTTGTCAGTTTCGTGGGGTTTATGCTCCTGCTGTTGGTCCCAACAAAGGAATTTCAAATATTCTGATAAAAGATTATTTTATCTCTCCCATTTTAGATGCCAACCCAAAGCATTTCCACCTCAGTGTGCCCCCAGGAGCATGCAAGTGGATTTCTGTTCTTAAGCAGCCACACAAAGCCGCAGGAACAGATGCAGGTGTCTGTCCGACCGCAAGCAGGACAGCCTCACAGAGACTGGGGACAGACGGCTATTCCTTCACCAAACCGCCCAACAGTTCTACCAAACGCGGACGGCGACACGTTCTCGACCCTCGCGGCACCTTATCCTTGTTCACTGGACAACTCTGAAGCAACAGACGTGACTACACCCGGAATCTTGGCCAGCCTTCCCCAGATGTGCTCATGGGCCATACTGCAGGAGTCTCAGTCCGAACAGATGTGGGGGCAACCGAGCGGGGAGAGCTGGTCTATGCCAAAGTCAGGCCGGCTGGTCCTTCTCGAGACGTTGTTGCCCCGGGCAACAAGGAAGTGGGGAGACCGTGGAAGCAGCACCCCCGGGAGCTCATGTCCTGCACTCACCTTCCACAGTGGACGCTTGAGCAGGTCAGGCAGATCCAAGGACTTTTGTTAGAGCGGCACACTATTGGGGTGGGAGGGAACCAGACAAAAAACCAGTTACCGAGCTGATCTTCCATTGCACAGAAAACATTTCTCACCAAGCAAGCTTCACTGCATCAGCTGCTCCAGGAAACTAGCGGGGGGGAAATGGTCATAATAGAAGTCATGCGGTATGAATACTTTAAAACTGAATACTTTAAAATTAAGTATTTAGTACTTATATAAGCAGGAAGGCGGGATATAAATTCAATACATTTTTCCCATACGCAATGTTTTCAACTGCACACTCCTTTCCCTCATCACATTTTAACCAGTTGTGTTTGATGTATTTAATACCCAGAATTATGTTCAAAACAAAACAAAACAGAGCCAACCACACTATAATATAAACCGTTACACTGGACGGGTTATGAACTGGGGAGAAGCTAAACTGAGTCAAGGCGGTCGCTGTACCAGACTCACTACTGATCAACCAGAGCATATAAAAAGCGCAATGACCTCACACCTCATTAGGTTCTGGTATCTACAACCTGCGGAGCATGAAGAAGATACCACCACTAATTGGACAACCAATATACTGGGAAGACAGATGGGAAAAAATCAACACAGTGCCCTTTGACTGCCTTCTGCCTGGTGAAGGCAGGCAGAGACCATGAACCACGGGCCAAATTTCACCAAACCTCTCTGAGCAAAACCCCTTGTGCCGCTACAGCCTAAAATCTAACACATGAGGCTTGACCCTGAAGGGCTGAACCACCTAGGACAAACTTGTCCTCTCAGCATACCTGTCTCTAAGTAAGTGCAGAAGGCTCCCAACCCCAAAGTTAATCACAATTTGTCAGTTCTCCTGTATCACCAAACACTAGTTAAGCTCAATTAGCTCGGTGCAGTGGAAAAAAGTGTAATAGAAAGCACTTTTCAGAGACACGTAACTGGAATTAACTGATTCTGTATCAGGGACCCCAGTGAAGATACCCTCCAAGGCCACCTGAGCTCTACAGCAGGAAGTCTAAGTCTTTTCAGAACAGCATCAAATGCTTGTCTAGGAGGGATGTGGTTAAAAAAAAAATCTCTGATGCTGTAAGGCAGCCTGGGGTGACATCCTTCTTTTCAGCAACTTCCTGTTAACTGATCAATTCAGAAACTGTATTTTCTATTGCATAATAGGAGAGAAAGCATACCACTGTTTAGAAGGTAGAATCTGAAGTGCCCAAATGTTTGCTTATTATTTGCAATTAGCCAAACCATTCCTTGTAAAAGATGAAAATGTGCTGCCATATAAAGCAAGTCATAGTTAGCTTTCACGCACTGGGTGCAGTTTTGGAGTGCTGTAGCTGACCCAGAATCCCTTCAAGTGCAGAACAATCATTTTATGCACCATGCAGAGTGAGTGTGCCACTCTGGGCTCAGTTCAACTTCACCTCCTGTGACTGTCCCTGCGCCCCAAGTGCCCATCTTATCCCACAGGCCCAAGCCTCTAAGACGGTGGCACAATAAAACAAGTGCCAAGTCCAAAAGCACTCAGGCATCAGCCCGGAGGTGACGCCCAAGGCGGCTTCAAAAAACCTGTCCCTTTGTTTAGGCGAAGTCATCCCACTCCGAAAAAGCATTAGCTGAAAGCCGCAGCTGGAGCTACACTGGCGAGTTGACAGGAACAGCAGTGCTGCTCTGGCTTCCAAACTCCCTGGAGCCCCTCCCTCCCAGACCCACCACTCCTCCTTTGGCCTTTCCCCTTTATCCTCTCTTCTCACAACCTTGGCTTCCATTCCGATCCTTCCAAAGAAGTGTCCCCCAGAGGCAGGGCAGGGACCCCAGACCAGCTTTCTCAGGAGTGGCCCCATCCCTGCAATAGCCACCTTCTTGAGGTGTTATTGGCCTTCCAGAAACTGGAGAAAAGTGGGATTGTCCTGGCATCTGGCAATTCGAGAGTGGTCTCCGTCCACGCAGATTTCTTCCTGATTTATTTCTGCTTGCGTTCTTCTTGTTGTTATAGCACGGGTCATGTATGATTTTGTTGCTGCAAACCAGAGATTCTAGCATATATAAATATCAGTACATAAATGGACCAAGAACCCAAACCGAACCTTGCTGAAGGAACAGGCTGGGGAACCTAGCTCCTCCTTCTGCAGATCTGGTTCGTTCTGAGAAACACTCTTTCTGGGACGGTAGGGATTAGTAAGATCTGTCGACACAGAGAAATAGCAACGGCAACATTTCCAGGGAAGCTGAAATGAATAGGAACACTTATGCAACAGAACCAGAGAGATTTTTTAAAAGAATACTGTGTTTTTCTTTTTAAAACTATTTTAAAGTGCTTCTGTAAAGCAATTATCAAACTGTTTTCACTCTCACCTGCACCAAACTGAAACTCAGTGGTATCCACTAAATATTTACATGCCCGTCTGGGGACCTGGTTTCCATCTAGCCAACTCTGGCTGAACAAGAGTAAAGAAAGTTATTTTCCATTTCTGGGGAGGGAAGAGCTCCTGTGGCACTCCGCAATCCCTCGCCTGGAACTGTGGTCGGCTGCTCAGCTTTCAGCACCGGCTGCAACACCAAATGTGATGCCCTTCGACTCTGAGCGAGCATTTAGCTCAACGAGCTGAGAATCTCAAAGCCCTCTGACCTTCAGGCCCCGCTGGCCACAAAGGAGTCTGAAGCCTCAACCAGGATGCGGGTGGGAACCCCCCTGCTCTTCTGCATGTGACCTTCACGGCGGAAGAGCCTCCCCAGCCCCTCAGCGTGTGTGAGTCAGCCCCAACCCAGGGCCGAACGGCAGCCTGGCTGTTCACCTCCACGTCCTTCTGCCTTCTGCCGCGTTTCTTCCCCACGCCCTGATCTGAGATAACCCTCACTGACCAACACATCCTAAACAGGCAAACTGCCAGGCCACGAGAGAGAAGCTCCTGGGACTGGGCACCCCTCTGCGTTGGGGGGCAGCATGCATCTGGGGCGCGGGGCGCTTTGAGAGGGGCCTGGCTCTGGGGACACTGTTTCTGCTACAGTGAAGGCTTGTACAAGCATGGATGCGGGTGGCAGTTTCTGCTCCGTGCCTGGTATTGCCTGCAGCTTGTTGCGTGTGTGCTTTGCTCCATATTCATACTGCATTTATCTTTAAGCATCCTGCAAAATAAAGGTAACTTCGCCTTTGAGTGCAGCGTGACTCCTGGAGACTCCACAACCACTTCCAGAGTTTTCTTGAACTTCCTTGCCCTTGCCTCCTTCTGGATGTGGTTTGTTCGGTTTCTATTTCCTGAGTGGCCTCCCATCTAAGTACTGGCCAGGTCTGACCCTGCTTAGCTTTCTGAAACAAGGATCATGAACTCACTTGTTATTTATTGCACTGATAAAGTCATCTGCATAAAATTCCAAGTACTACTAACGTGAAACACTGACACTAAGCGCCACAGTATTGCAAACTAAATCCTTAGGCCTAAAACATCGCTTTTCCTCAGCTGTGTGTCACAGCTTCTGATAAATTGCTATGTATAGTTGCTATGCTTCGGTCTCCATCGAAGATAAAACACTTGCCTGGAATGTAATTAGCACTGTCTACTGTTTTGTAGCAATTTGTATTGCATTAACCAAGTATGCTCAATTTTAAGTTCAATAGGGATAATCCTACGTTCTGTGTTCTTGTGTCTCTCATATCTTTCTTATGTACACTTTTTTCACTTACACTCTTTCAAAATATTAAATAAAAGTATAATTTTTTTAAAGATAGAATGTAATCAATAATTCTCATATCCTGCTTGTAGGAATTTTGATTAGCTTCCCTATAGTTAATTCTGCTGCTGCCAACACGAACCCCTAATTACTGTCCTTTCAGCTAGGGCGTGGTGATTTGCCCTTCAGAAGGACTACACAGTTGTGCCATTGGCTGCAGGTCTTTCAATTAAAGGCCACAATTCCACTGCTTCTTAGAAACACTTTCCTGTTGCATAAAATACAATCTAATGTGTTACGACCCGCTGTGTTTTTTCACAGAACTACCCTCTGCTGCAATAATTCATCCAGTCGCCATGAGAAAAGGACAGTCTGTTGACAACAGTTGCACAAGTGAACCTAGAAGCCTGCCATTTAATAGGGATTTATACCTCTCTGTGGTGATCCAATACTTGATAGTAAAACCACAGAGCCATCTTAGTTACCCTGTTTGAATTATGCGGATTTGTAGGGACAAAATGCCATCCCTGCCGAATCACATCAAGCTGGCCCATCCAGCAAAGGCAGAATCAAAGGACTATTTGGATTAAAGCAGTGCTGAACTAAATTACTTTTCGCTGATGGCACTGAGTAAGTCAAGCTATGCAAAACCTTTCCTTACGAAGCACTGTACAAAAAGGCCACCCAGTATCTTAGCAAAGAGAAAGCAAGCATGTGCAAATTAAGCGGAGGCACAGGATCACGTTCTCCCACTGGCATCATCCTGAACTGTTGCACCTGAGGACACAAATGCAGAGAGCAAGCAGAACCAAGCTGTGGTTCTGCAGGGAAGGCTTCTTGGGGCCCACTGATCTACCCCAGGGTGCCCTGTGGGTGAATACCATTTCCAGCCAGTCAACTGCTCCCTCCAGGGAGGGCTGTGCCGATGGAGTGCAGAAGCCAGCAATTCTGAACAGGCCAGAACAGAATGGCTGGCTTCAAATTCCAGCACCTGATCCAGAATCACCACAGGTTGTGTCTTGGATGATGATCCATTCCCTTCGCTCAGACTTTGGATAACTCCTCTCAGCCTTCGGACTCATCCTGTTTTGTCAAGCCCTGCTCATTCCTTAGCCATCCCTGTAGTCTGTTTGGGTTTCGTGCTGGGCAAACAGGAGGGCACAAAAACTGGGCAGCAGCAATTATAACACCCACTTTTGGCTCTGCTAGCACATTCTGAGAAGGAAAGCACTTGCAATTTCCTTGTGGCACACCTCTGAAGTATTTCACCAAGAACGCTGACCCAGACAAACATGGCCCCCAGCAGCCACAAAAGAGGCACCCGCACAGCATTTGTCATCGCCACCAATGGCACTTCTGGTTTGTGAGGTGGCCTGCCATGGCTCCTGCCCCAGTGTGGTCAAGCCAGGGCAAATTTGCACACTGCTAGATTCATGGCATGGCTTATTCAACCACCAACAGAAGCAATCCCAGATGATGTCAGCTATCCCAACCGGATATACCTTGTCCTCAACTTCTTCGACTGCTAGGACTCCCTGGCCTGGGGGAGAAAAAACTCCAGGTCTTCGAAGTTTCTCCTTCCCTTGTTCCTTTCTTTGCAGAAGTTCCCCACCTGCCCACTTTGCCCTGAGGTGGGGGAAGATACTGCAGGGCTAGGCAGATTATGAGCATGCCCTAATTTTTATTTTTTTTTTTGGTCTCATGAGACAATTATTGTGATGCTGAATGGAAACTCTCAACTAGGCAAACATTAATAGCTGCCAAGAGAGCAATTAAGGTCAATGTGTAACCAAAGGAGGGCTGCATTCATCCACACTGTAAAAGAGACAGGACAAAGGTGAAGTTCAGGTGCTTTCTTAATTCAAATACAATGAATTAAGAAGTCACCCTGAAAACAACTTAACCTTTGGGGCAAAAAAATTAACCTTTGGGGCAAAAAAACTTTACATATGAAATGTCAGCAAGAAATGCCATGGATTACAAAAATCTTTGACGGAGAAGGAACTAGACGCTCTCAGTGCTATCTAGGTCTTCTTACTCTGAACATGAAAATTTCTGAGGGTTCATCTAACAGCTATTGGGGGAGGGCATTCAAGACAGGCCAACAAATTCCAGAACTGAAGACCATAATCTGCTAATAATTTGAGCTTTTCTTTGCTACATGGATACGAAAAATAGCATAGTACTTCCGTTACTACTGCTCTAGATTTATAAATGAAGGTCGCAAATCAGACCAAATGGGTTTGGGAAGAAGGAAACCTAAATACAAAATGTCTCTCAGGAAATGTCTCTCAGCCAGCGTGATGGAAGAGCGATTTAGAGCTATCAGCGGCCGGTAATCGTTTCATCTCCGCAGGTAGCAGCACCTGGGTGGCCTTTTCTGGGCCCGCCTGCCTAGACAGCACTAGCGGGAGACGGCACGGTAATCACCCTGCTGCTGGGCTGGACCGCAGAAAGTCCCAGAAGGTGGCAGCGGCAAGCTGCTTCAGTACTGCTGCCAAGAAAACTGCGTGGATGTATCCATAAAGTCACCCACAGAGACTTAGTTTAACATACATACATACATACATATTTACTTCATTAAAAGTTCATTCCTGCAACATCCCACAATGGACCACTGGCCAAGCCTGGGCCAGGTTTTCACTTGGCAAAAGTTAACCAACTTGGAAGACAGCAGATTAAAAGACAGGCAACTCTTAAGCTATCTCAAAGGACATCATCACAGCCAGCAATGGGCCCGTTTAAATCCATCTGTTAACATTTTTTTCCAGCTCAGCAAAACCACTCCAAGGCCTTGACATTTATACAGCAGCAAGACAAGCCTTTGCAAAAAGACCATCAATTATAATGCAATACGGCTTCTCCACGTTAGAAAAACATCCTTGTATTGTTTGGCATCAGAGCAAGCAAAATATCCAGGAATTTCACTAACTGAATTCCTTTCTTGTGGAACAAATCAGGGGGTTTTCAAAGAAGAGTTGTGAAATTTCACTTTAAAATCTCCCAAACATAAGGGAACATAGGAAGTTTATTCATTCTGGCCTAGATGTAGTCACAGCATGATGCTGCAAAACTACTCAAAGGGCCACTAAAAGTACACAAATTGTTCAATTTTAGACAGTCCAAAACAAGTTTAAATAAAATCTTGGATTTTATCTAAATGATTATGTAAATTTTTTTATGAAGTAGATCTTAATAAGCATTCTCAAAGTTGGTGGGGTTGAGATATTAAGAAATATTATATTATATTATTATTTGCCTTAATCCCAAGAGACTCTAGGCAGTGTACAGAATATAAAACAGTAACGAAATATATAACAATACAAAGAACAAACAGTAAACAGCAGCACAACAATTAAAATGTGCTGATTATTTTTACCTTTACTAAAATGCTGGTTTCCAACAGACAACAGCTATTTTTGGCACAAACGTTTGCTCCGATACACTTCCTATTATCTTAATGCAGAACAATACCAAGTTCACAAAGTTAAACTATTAACTGGTCAAGCTGTGCTTTACTGTTCTGCCTCACGGAAAAACCCTTATAAAACCTATCAGCATCATGCTGACGTATCTCTGCCTTAATTCCTTTCTTGGAGATAACCTTACCCTTCATGCAAACCTGACTCAGATGCTGAGTACTTTTGAGTCTTTTACTTCTTAATTCCAGATCTAAGAATCGCTGCACATAGCGCCCTTTACTTTCCAATGTGGCTAACAAGGCCAAATGAACCGAATACAAAACATACAAGCGGGGCAAGGCAGAAGGCTTGGAAGCACCGATTCCCCGGCAGGAAGCCGGATGGGCACTCCGGGCGGCCCAAGGGCCAAACAACGGCATTCCAATCGCGAGCCCGTAACGGAGCCAAGGGGCGCCCACCGCTGCCACGAGGCGGCTGCGGATCCAAGGGCGGGGCCCGCGGGGGGACCCCAAGGTCCGCGCGGGGAGCCCCGCTGCGGGAAAGGCGCTCCGCCCGCCCAGCCCAGCCCAGCCCCAGGAGCGCGGCTGCACCCCGCTCGGCGTGGCGGGAGGGCGGGCTCGGGTACCGCGCGTCCACACCGCCCCCCGGGCAGTTAAGGGGCGAGAAGGAAGGAAAGGCAGAGGCACGGGGGGGGGCGAGCCCACCCCGAACTGCGTACGGAACGACACCCCCGCCCCGGACTCTTCCGCAGGTCTAAATCAGCGTGCCTCAACCTTGGCCGCTGGAAGGCGCGGGGACTTCAACTCCCAGAATTCCCCAGCCAGCAAAGCTAGCCGCGGAATCCTGGGAGTTGAAGTCCACCCACCTTCCAGCGCCCGGGGGACCGGAGCGCGGCGGCTCTCCCCCCCTGCGCCGCCGCAGAGACCCCCGCTTTGCTCCGGGAGGCGGAGGGGCCCCTCAGCGGGCGCCCCCCGAGCGGCCTTCCCCGGAGGCCGAGCAGCCATGTTTCCTCCGGGAAGGGCCGAGGCCCGGAACAAAGCCGGCGCCCCGCTCGGCGGCCTCTCCCGGCCACGGGCCTTTGTGACAGGCCGCCCCCCGCGGCCGGGGAGACCTCAGGCCCGCGGCGGCCCCCGGGAGGCCCGGCGGCGGGACTCACCGCTGCAGCACCACGAGGAGGGCGAGCCCTGCGGGAACTTGGCCGAGTCGGGCGCGAGGCAGACGCTGGCGCCCAGGTGCGGGCACTCCATGGCGGCGGCGGCGCCCGCCGGCCTCCCCGCTCCTCGCCCGCGTCGCCCGCCGCGCGCACGCACGCACGCACGCCGACGCACCGCGCCTGCGCCTGCGCCGCCCGCAGGACACGCCCCCGGCCGCGGCTGACCCTCCCGGCGGGTTTTTCGCCCGCCCTCGCATCCGGGCCCAGGATCCTCGCGGGCCAAAGAGGGCGCGTTGGCTTCCGGCTGCGGAGCGAAGCCGAGGGGCAGCCAGCGCGAAAGCGCCCCCGCCCCCGCGGGGCCCCTCCTCCCCCTGTCCTTCCCGCGCCCATCGCGGCCGGCACAGCCGCAGGGCAACGGGCGAGCGCGGCCCCTCGCTCCCGGCCCTGCGGCCCCTGCCCCGCATTACGCCGCCTTCGCGTGGGAGCCGGAGATGCGGGGCGCGCCCCTCGGGGTGGCTGTCTGCCGCTCCCTAGAGGCGGCGGCGGCGGCTGCAGTTCCCGGGTGCCCGCCAGGGGGCGTCTGGGCCGGAGAGCCTGCAGGGGCCCTGCGGGGAGCTCCCTCGCACGGGGCGCGGGCTCGGCGGAGCGGCGCCCGGTGAGGACGGGGTCTCCCCTGCTGGGGGGTCTCGCGGCGCTTCCCGGCGGAGAGTCCGCCTGGGCTGGGCTACCCGGGGCATCCCCGCCGGGAGTCGGGCAGCGCGCGGCTGGCGCCGCCAGGGGGCACCGGGACCAGCCCCTTCGCAGGCGGAGCGTTCCTGCCGGGAGGGGGTCAGCGGCCGTGGGGGCACCCGGGACCCCCAAGCGTCTGCCTCCTCGGCCCCTCCCGCGGCAGCGCTTCCCGCGGCGCCCCGGAGGAGGCCGGTCCCCGCGGAGGGCCGGCGAGGCTGCCTCGGCCAGCGAGCCGCTGCTGGCGTGGGGCCCTGGCGGGGCGGGCGCCTGGGGCGGGCAGGGGGGCGGGTTCACTGTCCACACAGCCTGGGACTTCCCCGGCGCCCCTCCCTGCAGCCCCGCACTTGCCCCATGGGCAGCCTCCGTGCCAAAGGGCTGGCTGGCTGGCATCTGCTACCCCGAGATGTGGGGCTGGCTCCGCAAAAGGGTTGGACCGATTCGTGGAAGCCCGGGGGATCAGCGACTCTTAGCCTTGGTAGTGGTGGGGCTGCCTCTGAAGGGCATCTGCTGGGAGACGGGTGGGCTTCCTTGGGCAGCTGGTTGGCTGACGGGAGAACAGACCGCTGGACAGGATGGCCCAGGGGTCCATTCCAGCAGGGCACGGGGCCTTGCTCCTGATGGCCCCCCATCTCAGAGGGTTTCCACTTTTGACCCTTCCTGACATTGTACTCTGCCTCAAGCCCACCCAGACACAGAGTGGTCCAAGTGGTAACTATACACAAATTCTGCCACTTTTCCTCTGTCCTAATCAAGTCTGTGTGTTGCCAAAATATCCTCCCAAGCCATGCTCTTTCTGCGTTGTGTGTTTCTTGTAAACGGGCGATGGTTTGTTCTTTGTTTAACCAACTCATCCACCCGCTTCTGCCTGCCAAAGCACCCCCCAGGCCCTTGAAGGGTGCAACACTGAGCCGTCCTGGAAAGCCCCTTGGAACAAAACACGAGGAAAGAAGGGCTGATCACTTTTCCTCTGAACATCAGATGGGTGCACCATGGCAAAGGACCGTAAGATCTGTGATCCAAATCTTCCAGAAAAGATCAGGTTGCGAGCACACATGCCCTGGGCCTCTGCACATCAACAGTCTGAAGTGTCCTTAGCTCTCCTTGGAACCATTCAGGGTTTACGGCTTGCAGTAATAGGCCACGTGGTTCTACAGCCGCTGGAGTTTTGTTTTGAAAAGGACAAGACAATGCTATTTCAGCTGGCCAGCGGGCCAGCCCTGCTGGGATTTTTCCAGGCAGCGCCAAGTGCCAGATCCCTGGCCTTCAGCGCTCCAGGTGACCTGCACAGCCAGCCTTTCATTGAAACACTTCTTTGACCAAAGAACCCTCTGCTAATGACAGTGGCCTGAAACCCCAAACCTTAAATGAATAACTTTGTCTGCCGTTCAGAGTCCTCCCTTATTCTTGCTCCAGGCTATAAAAAGGCACATCAGCTTCAGAATTAGGTTTCCCTGTTTATTTTGGAAAAACCGCAGGACTTGGCCTCAAGCTGTGGAAATGCCCACAAAAAAACACACATAGCTCTGGGTCGTGATTCAGAAGGGGTTGGCAGCTATGGCCTCCCTTTGCTCACAATCAGAGGCCCTATGCCTGGGTCCAGATCTATCCTAAAGCTGGCTGGGGAATTCTGGGATTTGGTCCACCCATCTTAAACTTGCCAAGCTTGAGGAACACTGATTTAGATGCACCTCTAACTCCTGCACCAGGAGAAAAGAATATCCACATGTTCTACCTATCCTCCATCTTATCCCAAGGTTTTACATTTTACAAAAAATGTAAAGAAGGCCCAAGGGGGCTCTGAGCTGGCCAAGAACAGCCCTCTTCTCACAGCCAAGACTTTATTTTAGTTGCCCCCCAGCCTGTCCCCAAGAGCCCAGGCTCTGACGGGTGGATTTAGCATCCTTTCCCCACAGAAGATGATGCCAGAAATAAAACGGGGACTGGGTGGAGTCCACAAACCTCCTCTCAGGCTCTATTTTGAAAACAGATGCTTATAGGTACAGCGGGGAAATCATCCATCACTCCAGACAACTTAAAGAAACAGCTGAAAAATAGAGTTTCTACTAGGCTCAGGGCAGGATGCTCTGGCCCAGGTTCAAAGGACTGAAGGAGGCCAGAAATAAGTCTGACTAAAATGCCCTTTTCAAGGGTGAGATCTCCGGCCTGCACCTGCCAGTGGAAAGCCTCTTCCCCCTGCTTTTAATTGTCCAGTGAAGAATGCTTTTATTGCTTCCAGTTCTAAAAATGTTACCATCCTTTTGTGGCATTTCTTGCAAGTTCTTGCATAAGGCTACGCTCAGAGTAGATTGAAAGATGGTTTTCTCCTTGCAAAGTATCTAACAAGGCTGGAGGACGTGGGGCGGGGGTCTCCGCTTTCTACCTCCTCTTCCATATTTTCCCACGGGCTGCTTCAGGGTTTATTGACTGCGGTTGTCAGCTCAGAGCAAACCTGGGGAGGAGAAACAGACGGTTGCGAGAGGATGGTCCCCAAATGGGGGTCCCGGTCAGCCAAGAAGCTCCCCTAAGCAAGGACAGCGGAATCCCCCCCCCCCGAAATTGAGGCATTCACTTGGGGAGGCCTTTTCCCACAGGGTTGTGTGTCCCAAGCCAGAGCCTTTTGATCGCTGAAGGAATGCTGTAAAACTGAGAGGCAGGGAAACACTACCGGCTGCCCTAATGAAGGAGCAGGTCGTTCCTTGAAATGTGGGAGCTGGTGACCTGCCTCGCTCCTCACGGCTCCGTGCAGGATTTCTACACACGGATGTTTGGGGAGGAAGGTGTCAGAAAAAACAGTTCTATAAACATCCCAGCTCTAAAGATACACCAGAGGCAGCTAATTGCTGTGGGAATCAGATGGGCCGCCTGGATGGGGGTCACATGCACGCCTGGCCTCTGCTTTGGGGTCAAGCTAAGGGGGAGCCTGGCTTTCCCACGGGCTGATCCGGAGGCTTCTCAAAAGGCATTCCTGCACGTGGTCAGGCTTGGAACCAGGGCGCTCGGGCAAGATCGCCATGTTTGCCTTGTGCGGCAAATGCATCAGGATGTCCTGTGGGTCCTTGAAAACTGGCATGGCATCAGCTGCAGAGATGGAACTTTGACCGAAACCATGAAAGAAAGAATCGGATTAAGGGTCAGCAACTGCTGAGCCGAATTGCCGGCTCATTAGCTTTGTGTTTTAGGAAGAGTTCCTGCACGTCGCTGGGCCCGCTGCTGTCTAAGGCATTGCTGATCCGCTGAGCAGGTGCTCTAAATGGCAAGGCTGAAGATCAAAATAAATGTTCAATAGAAGCGCTTCTAAGGCCTGAGAAGTTTGCAAACCCCAAGAAGAGGCATCCTCGCTGTTCCTGCCATGCTCAGAGGGAATGCGAACCACCTAGGGTCCCCCACGTGGGGGAGATGGGCGGTGATAAAAATATGATAAACAAACAAACAAATAAATAAGTAAAATGTGTCTTCTTGCTGTGACCCAGGTCTGCATCTTCTGGGAAGAAGGCAGGCTCTTTGTTCTGCGATCTGCAGCTTGACTCATCGGCTGATTCAGCCCTCGTGATTAATATACTAGGATTTCCTTCAACAGGTGGGTCTGCAGCCCGTGTTGCTCAACTTCCTCTTGCACACACGGAAGGAACATTTCTCGTTTGTTCAGCTTATAGATTCTGTCTCATGACAGGCCCCAAGTCGCGTCCAGGTACCGTGAACTAGGGTGAATGACCGCTCAGGCAAGTTGGCTCTGGATTCCAGCAGGAATGCTGGGACCTCACATTAAAGCCTGAATTTCATAGTTCTTCCCCCTGGAAGCTTTCCGATGTCCAACATTTCTTGGGGAATGTCTTTTCTGCAATGAGTTTTGAAGCAAACCGAGTACAATGAAAAACATTAACACACTTGGGACAAAAGTAGTTGTGCCCACCAAACCTGCCCAGTAAATGTATAAGAAGACAACACGCTATATTTGAAAGTTACTTATATTATTGCATTTCCGTCTCAAGTTTCCTCCAAAGAGCTCAGGGCACTGTTCATCCCTCCCACAGGACTGCCCAGGCTCAGCCAGTGAATGTCCTTGCCTGGTGAGGTTTACACTGAACTCCTCCACTCCTGTAAATCGTGCAGGTTCAGGCCCAAATGGTGACCAGCGCCTGGCTGCGTTCAGGTCCGGGTCATGCCACCCATCGGAGTGACCCCCTGAGTCAGGCCTCGGAAAGGACGCAAAATTTCCCAAAGTCCTTCTCTTGCCCTTCTCAAAGTCACCTTCACAAAGTGTGAATGTGTGTGTGTCATTAATGGAGGTGTGGCAAAGACTTGAACATACATGTGCGTGCCTGTGCTGCGGCCCAGACATTTGTGTAACCCTGATCCACTCCCCACTCCCCAGCAACTATGTTGGAGCCTCAGGGCCGGAACAAAGATCACCCGGCTGGCCCTGATGCTGGCGGCCTTTAGGAGGGCAGTGAAACCCACCTCTTCTATTGGGCGTTTGGCCAGCAGGATGGGCGCTCCTGTCCAGAGGGAGGAGCCCAGTACATTCCTGTCCCTGATTGTGGATTAATGGCTATTGTTTTAGCTGGTACTGTTTATTTTGTTCCTTTGTTTTGTTGTTGTTGTTGTTTTACTGGTGACATTAAACCTAGAATGATGTTTCTCAACCTTGGCAGCTTGAGGATGTGTGGACGTGAACATGCTGGCTGGGGAATTCTGGGAGTTGATGTCCACACATCTTCAAGTTGCCAAGGTTGAGAAACACTGACCTAGTGTTTGTTGGTGGTGGTACAGTCCCAAAATGGCCGTATAAATACAATAAAGACCTAAAGGAACCCTGCTTCTCCTTTTAATTCTGAAAATGCAGCCTGGGCATCAGCGACTGGATTACATTTTATTATCTTTCTCATCCTGGTTTGCTCCAAATGGGATGGTGTGAACTCTGACGACATCAGATAGCATCTCCCTTGGCTGTGCTGACTAGAACAATGGGAGCTGTAGTCCAGCACTTCTGGAAAATGACCTGGGGAAGACTACAAGGGATGTTGGTGCCCTCCATGTGTTCAGGATCAATTTTTGTGGGTTCCCTGAAACATTCCAGGGAAACTGTATTTGGCAAAGAAAGGCACTTATCATTTTTGCTTTATCTATTAACACATTTCTATACCACTTTGTATAAAGCATCTCAAACCTATTTACAATCAGATCTGAGGACAAGAATAAAACCTCCGTAAGTGAAAACACATAACGATGTGTATGAAATATAGGTGGAAGAAGGAGGAAATACCTGGCAAGGCAGACTTGGTGAAAAGGGGGTCCACGGAGATTAACGGCAGAGCCTTGACCCTCAAATATGGGAAGAGAGCATTTTAACAGAAGGGTCACTGTGGAGGTGACCTGCCAGGAGACAATGTTCATTTTGGTCAATGACCAGATAAAACAGAACCAATATAAAGTAAATTCAGTAAAGAGAGGAGAAAACAAACAAACACCCATCCACAGAGCCCTAAGGTAAGGGATTCAGGTATGAGGATGTCAGTCATGTGCAGCAGTCAGCTGCATGCGCACACTCACAGCAGCGGGACAGAACTTTGCTGCCTCTTGGGTGATGGCCCTTTTCTTCTCTGACAAGAGGAAGTTCCTCAGGGTGGTTTGGTGCCCATACAAGAGAAGGAAGAGGAGTCTTCTTCGAGGATCGTCGCAAAAGGAGCAGCGCGGCAAGATCTGGAGAGCAGGTGCAGTTGAACCATCCCCACAGGGGCAGGTTCGGTTAGTCGTGGCGTTTACTGGATCTCCCAGACGGAAGCACTGCGGGCGGACCGCTGCCGCTGGTGCTGAAGAGGAACCTTCGCTGGGCTGGAGAGACGAGTGAGCCGATGTAGCTGGCTGGTTTCCACCCAACCTGCTTAAACCGCGTTTGGACAGAATTTGGGATGAGTCCTCTTTCATTCTGGGCCTGGGGGTCTAAAAACCTTTCTTTAACAACCCTCCTAGCCTGGGCGAAATCGAGAGAGTAGAGGGAGGGGCCACGTGACGGAGGTTTTGGCCTACCTAGAGGAACTCCGCCACTGGGCATCTCTGGGGACGGGCGGACTGTGCGGGGTTATGACGGGGAGGGCAACGCAGCGGCGCTTCCAGGCCCCAGTTATGGGGCTCTTCTGGGCCAGCAATACAGCCCTGCGCCACCCAGCTTTGTAACTAACAGGTTGCTCGGCAGCTGCTTCGCCTGAGCCGCCCCCCCCCCCACAGGGCCAGGCGCCCCCCTCCGCGCCCGCAGAGGCTTTCAGCTCCTGAACCCGGAGGAGATCAGCCTCTCCCGGGACTTGAGCGACCCGGTCCCTGAGTCCAGGAAGGGCGGGGGGGGGGGGAGGTCAGCTGGGAAGCCGATCACAGCCATCCCTACTCCTGGAGGCCTCTGGCCCGCTAGAGATCGAGGGGACTAGCAGCACCCCAAAAGGGCACCCCCGTGTTTTCAAGGTAAGCGCCGTCCTCCGAAGCCGCCAGAGACACGCTTCTCTACCAGCAAGAGGCAGAGACAGCGCTGCGCCGGGACCGGCCGCGGCCTCTCTGTTCTCGTGCAACCCGGTTCCTGCTCCTGGGAATCTAACGCTGCCATTTGACGGCTCTTTTTTTAATGGCATGTTTGAATAACCGCGCCGCTACACTGCCGCTATTTTCCAAGATACATTTCCAGATTTGAGTTACCGTACGCTTGTTGTTGTTTATTCGTTTAGTCGCTTCCGACTCTTCGTGACTTCATGGACCAGCCCACGCCAGAGCTTCCTGTCGGTCGTCAACACCCCCAGCTCCCCCAGGGACGAGTCCGTCACCTCTAGAATATCATCCATCCATCTTGCCCTTGGTCGGCCCCTCTTCCTTTTGCCTTCCACTCTCCCTAGCATCAGCATCTTCTCCAGGGTGTCCTGTCTTCTCATTATGTGGCCAAAGTATTTCAGTTTTGCCTTTAATATCATTCCCTCAAGTGAGCAGTCTGGCTTTATTTCCTGGAGGATGGACTGGTTGGATCTTCTGGCAGTCCAAGGCACTCTCAGAATTTTCCTCCAACACCACAGTTCAAAAGCATCGATCTTCCTTCGCTCAGCCTTCCTTATGGTCCAGCTCTCGCAGCCATATGTTACTACAGGGAACACCATTGCTTTAACTATGCGGGCCTTTGTTGTCAGTGTGATGTCTCTGCTCTTAACTATTTTATCGAGATTGGTCATTGCTCTTCTCCCCAGGATTAAGCGTCTTTTGATTTCCTGACTGCAGTCAGCATCTGCAGTAATCTTTGCACCTAGGAATACAAAGTCTTTCACTGCTTCTACATTTTCTCCCTCTATTTGCCAGTTATCAATCAAGCTGGTTGCCATAATCTTGGTTTTTTTGAGGTTTAGCTGCAAACCAGCTTTTGCACTTTCTTCTTTCACCTTCATCATAAGGCTCCTCAGTTCCTCTTCACTTTCAGCCATCAAAGTGGTATCATCTGCATATCTGAGATTGTTAATGTTTCTTCCAGAGATTTTAACTCCAGCCTTGGATTCCTCAAGGCCAGCTTGTCGCATGATGTGTTCTGCATACAAGTTGAATAGGTAGGGTGAGAGTATACAGCCCTGCCGTACTCCTTTCCCAATCTTAAACCAGTCTGTTGTTCCGTGGTCTGTTCTTACTGTTGCTACTTGGTCGTTATACAGATTCTTCAGGAGGCATACAAGATGACTTGGTATCCCCATACCGCTAAGAACTTGCCACAATTTGTTATGGTCCACACAGTCAAAGGCTTTAGAATAGTCAATAAAACAGAAATAGATGTTTTTCTGAAACTCCCTGGCTTTTTCCATTATCCAGCGGATATTGGCAATTTGGTCTCTAGTTCCTCTGCCTTTTCTAAACCCAGCTTGTACATCTGGCAATTCTCGCTCCATGAACTGCTGAATTCTACCTTGCAGGATTTTGAGCATTACCTTACTGGCATGTGAAATGAGTGCCACTGTTCGATAGTTTGAACATTCTTTAGTGTTTCCCTTTTTTGGTATGGGGATATAAGTTGATTTTTTCCAGTCTGATGGCCATTCTTGTGTTTTCCAAATTTGCTGGCATATAGCATGCATTACCTTGACAGCATCATCTTGCAAGATTTTGAACAGTTCAGCTGGGATGCCGTCGTCTCCTGTTGCCTTGTTATTAGCAATGCTTCTTAAGGCCCACTCAACCTCACTCTTCAGGATGTCTGGCTCTAGCTCACCGACCACACTGTCAAAGCTATCCCCGATATTGTTATCCTTCCTATACAGGTTTTCTGTATATTCTTGCCACCTTTTCTTGATCTCTTCTTCTTCTGTTAGGTCCTTGCCATCTTTGTTTTTGATCATACCCATTTTTGCCTGAAATTTACCTCCAATGTTTCTAATTTTCTGGAAGAGGTCTCTTGTCCTTCCTATTCTATTGTCTTCTTCCACTTCCGCGCATTGCTTGTTTAAAAATAATTCCTTATCTCTTCTGGCTAACCTCTGGAATTTTGCATTTAATTGGGCATATCTCCCCCTATCACTGTTGCCTTTTGCTTTCCTTCTTTCTTGGGCTACTTCTAGTGTCTCAGCAGACAGCCATTTTGCCTTCTTGGTTTTCTCTTTCTTTGGGATGTATTTTGTTGCCGCCTCCTGGACAATGCTGCCAACTTCTGTCCAGAGTTCTTCCGGGACCCTACCTACTAAGTCCAGTCCCTTAAATCTATTCTTCACCTCCACTGCATATTCCTTAGGAATATTAGTGAGCTCATATCTAGCTGATCTGTGGGTCTTCCCTAATCTCTTTAGTCTGATCCTAAATTGTGCAAGAAGAAGTTCGTGATCTGAACTACAGTCAGCTCCGGGTCTTGTTTTAACCGACTGTACAGATGTCCGCCACCTTTGGCTGCAAAGGATGTAATCAATCTGATTTCGGTGTTGTCCATCTGGTGAAGTCCATGTATAAAGCCGTCTCTTAGGTTGTTGGAAGAGAGTGTTTGTTATGCAGAGTGAATTGTCTTGGCAAAATTCTATCAGCCTATGTCCTGCTTCATTTTGTTCTCCCAGGCCATACTTACCTGTAATTCGAGGTGTCATTTGACTGCCCACCTTAGCATTCCAGTCTCCTGTGATGAAAATAACATCTCTTTTAGGCGTGTTGTCCAGTAGGTGCTGCAGATCCTCATAGAACTGCTCTACTTCAGCTTCTTCAGCATTTGTGGTTGGGGCGTATATTTGGATCACTGTGATGTTAGATGGCTTGCCCTGAATTCGAATTGAGATCATTCTGTCGTTTTTTGGGTTGTATCCAAGCACTGCTTTAGCCACTTTACTATTAATTATGAAGGCTACTCCATTTCTTCTGTGGTCCTCTTGTCCGCAGTAGTAGATCTGGTGGTCATTTGATGTGAAGTGGCCCATTCCAGTCCATTTCAGTTCACTGACGCCCAGAATGTCTATCTTTACCGTACGCTAGCAACGCAAATAAAACTGGAGCGTCACAAAACCAGCCACAGAGTGAGCAAAAAGAACGGGCATCAATCAGTTACTGACAGGGAATTAAGGGTTCTCGGGAAAAGAGCAGAAAGGGCGTGGATCGTGTCCAGGGTCTGTTCCCCGGCTCCAGAATGACAAAATGGCCGCTGCAGTTTGGGGGCTGCAACCCAAAAGGCCCTGCCAGCTCGGGGCGCCTGCCTGCCCGGCCTCTGCGCAAAGGGAGGATGAGGAGGGAGACAAACTGTGGTCTGCATCTCTTGGAGACTCGCACAGCAGTCAAGTGTGAAGAGAAGCACGCACCGCCGCACGAGACGCGTTTAGCAGATCTGCAGAAACTGACACACACGCAAAACCTCTCAGTCCCTTGCGACCTACGGTCGAGTCACCGGCTGACCTTACAGCAAAGCGAGGGAGCAGCTGGGCAGCCAAACTGCCCGAGGCTGAAGTGAAGGGCAGGGAAATGTACCAACAGGTTTGCAGGTGTGCAGGTGATCTCCCGTGTGCAATGTGAACGTGTGCGCCCGTGCACACACACCTCTGGCCCATGACAGCAGCACACACCTTTTCTGGGGGGCGGGGAGGGAAGGAGGACACCACCGCAGGTCCCCCCGCGCGCGCTACCCTCCCTCCAGGTGCATTTTGTCCGAGAAAGAAGTCCCACAACCGCTTTGAATGCGGAGCAAAGCCGTCCGTCCGGGGAAAACCCTGAAAGAGAAGGGGGGGGGGGCTGCCGGCGCTGCAGATTTCTTTCCTGGAAGAGAGAGGCGCAGCCGCGGTTCCTGAGGCGGGGCTGGGTTCCCCCCAATCCGCTGCCCCTGCTGCGCCCGGGAGCCGGGGGTGATGGGAGCGGGAGTCCAGCCCCTGCAGGAGGGCAGGCTCGGAGCGGCCCCCCGGCGGGAGGGCGACAGAGGGGCGGTGTCCCCCGTGCCGTCCTGGGGGCCGGTCGTCCGCTGACTTCACTGGCTCGGGGCCGAGTCCGAGGCGCCAGCGCTGCGCGGGGAAGGCAGGCAGAAGCGCGCAGCTCGGACAGCGCACAGGCGCGCACCGGGGCCCCGAGGAGGCAGGGCAGCCCAGCCGGCGCGCCGGTCGGAGAATCGCGAGGACGCCCGAGATGCCCGCCCGCCCGGCCCTCCCCGCCACCCTTCTGGCCCTCTTGCTCCAGGCTCACCTGTCCGGGCCGGCCCCTCTGAACGGTAACGGCGTGCCTTGGTGGGGCGGGCGGGGGCTTTCTCGGGGCGGCGGGCGGCCGGGAAGCCCGACTCCAACCCAGCCCTGGCTTTCCCCCGCGAGCGGGGGCAGCCCCCATCGTGGGGGTCGCGCTCCCTCCGCCTGGCAAGGGCGCTCAGCTGCTCGGGGGTTCCGGCTCTGAGCCCCCACCCTCTTCCCCGCTGCTCCAGGACCCTCTTCTGGCCTTGCTGAAGTAGCTCCCCGCTCTCCCCCGGGAATCCGCAGGTGCCTCGTCTGTGCAGCGTGGCTGGGCTGGCCCCGGTTTTTCTGGCAAGGTGTAAATGCTCGCAGTGACTCCTCGGGACATATTTGTAAAACCGCCTGTTGGAGGGAAGAGACCGGATAAATGCAAGCCGCTCAGAGCAGACCACAATTTGCACAGAGAATATTGTACAGCATTTTTTGGTGTCTGGTTCGGAGGATTAATTTAGGAGCCCTTCTTAGCAGCTGCATCCAGCCGCCAGCAACCTTACGGCCCTCTGGCCGGTCTAAGGGGGCAACTGGGGGCTTGCGGATCACTAGGGCAGGGCGACTTCGGCGCTTCCAGCCGGAGCCGCAGAAAGAAAAGGCAAATCTCTGCCCGGGGGCTTGAGAGACCCACTGCCCCGGCTGCTGTCTCAGAGTCGCCCCCCCCCCGGCCCTCACTGGCCCTCTCACCTTCCCTCCAGCGCTTAGCGGGAGCCGTCCAGCCAAAAAGACTGCTCTGAGGAGGTGCCGCGTCGCTCTCCTGTCCTGTCCCCCCGTGGATCGAGGCCTTCGTCTCCAGGGAAGTCAGCCAATACGCCCGCCAAGGGAGAAGCCCCAACGTTTCAGGCGTTCTCGCTGGTTTAGAAGTAACTCCATACACCGAGTTTGTCTCTTCCGTTAGGCGGGCAAAGGGAGCCGCCCCTGCACAGCTGGTGTGGCGCGCAGCGCAGCAGCATCCTTCACGAAAAGGGCCGGGCCTCACAGCGGCCCCAGAGACCCTGAACCCCCGGGGGACCTTAATCTGTCGAGGGTGGTCGGGAAGGAAGGAACCCGGGGCAGAGTCTCCCTTGGGCTTTGGTCAAAGAAGAGACGGGGGCGGGGGCGGGGGCAGGGACACCTGCAGGGTCTGCCTCCCAGGCCTTTGTGGGAAGAGAGGACTTGATCCTCCTCACGTGTGCCAGGCACGGTGCCACACAAGGTGTTCCTGGCAAGGCCTCAGAGAAGAACCTCAGGGAGAGGATTGAAAACCAGCAAATTCTGAGAGAGAGGGAGAGAGAGGTGAAGAGCTGGGGGGGACAGGGTCACTTGGAGGAGGGGGGGGCGGCGCAGGGGCAGCCAGCAGGCAAGTGGAGGGGGCTATCCTTCTGCACCAGCCTCCTTCAACAAAGTCGAGATGCTCCAGGAAAAGCTGAGTGCTGTGAATGGAAGTAACTTGATCTGTTTATTGTTTTAAACATGTATTTAGGTCTGCATTGTGCTGCAGCGTGCTACTTCTCTTACTGCCTTGTTCCCCCAAAATGGCCATTTCCAGTGATGGCACTGCTGGATTAAGCTGGGATCTCACTTTCTCAGAGGTCGGTCCCACTGTGGGCACGGCCCTCACGCCCTGCTTAAACTGTATGTACCATGCGGTGGCAATTTCATCTCCTTTCGAGCAGAGCGCACCAGAGTCGGTGCTTCAGCCACACATTTCCTAAGGGAGTACAAACGGAGGAGGGGTCAGGGCAGACAAGGGCAGGGGGCCACGGATCCCTTAACCCACAAAGGGACCCTGTGCCTCCTGATCCTTCGCTCTCAGCAGACAGTCTGAGGTTCTCCCTGCTGCAGATTCAGATGCCAAGAGCAAGCAAGCCCTGGGCCCCACCTGCAGGCAGAGTGTCGGGGGGGGGGGGGTCATTCTCATCCAGGTCTGCACAGAGACCCCCACCCCCCCTTCTTTCCAGAAACAACCCGGGGAATAAGAATACAGCAGTGAGAAATTAGGAGAGTCACAGCTGCTGCCCTTGCAGGATTCAAAGTCTGGAGCACCTACTTCATTCTGCCAAAAGGTTGGGCTGGGTCAGGCGTTAAAAGGATGGTGGCCGTCTCATTTCCAAATCCAGGTTTATTCCCTAAACAATGTTTTCAAGACCCAAAAAACCCCAGGCACAGTAGCTGCAGATATTTCCTTTATGGTTTTATTATACTTCTGGTTTTGTATAAGGGGTAAGTTCCTAAAGCAAAGCTACTTTAATATGAAGCTCACATCCCTTTTATTTTCCTTCCAGGATCAAAGTGGTCCTACATTGGTAAGTCCCCACTTTCATTCATTAGGTTAAATCATATTTCATTATCTTGGTGGCTCTGGATCTGATTAGATCCGGGGAGGTATAATTTAGTTAATGGCAGAATATACTTGATGCCGCAATCTGTACAAACCTCCCATTCATTTATATAAGCTTGCCATCATGTGATAAAATGCGGGGTGGGGGGGCTTCATAACTTAGCCTGGCTAACACATAGTAATCGGTTCAGGCAACACACTAAGATGTTTCTGGATAGTCTGTGGCTGAGTGTGTTGTGGGAACCCAGCAATTGTCTTAGCATGTTAGGTGAACCAGATTGCCATGCTAAACCATATGGTTGGGCCTTGAATGTTAAGAGGCCACATCGGTTATCTTTTCTTAACCCAGTTTTATGAGCCCAACCACCAGGTCAAACAGAAGGCAATTACATCACATGAAACTCACGTAGGGCTGAGTTGATCACTACCAGGTGAACCAGTTGGGTGAGTCAGCCAGCAAAATCCACCACGCTGATTCTGTGAGGTGCTGTCTGGCGACAGGTGTCTGGATGAAGCATCTCAAGAGCCTGGGGCTCCTCTATACCACCTCTGACAGCATGCCCACAAGTCTGAGCGCAGGTAGATGGGAAACTAACACAATCCCTGCCTTGTCCCAGGACACCACAGGGGAAAACTTTCACCTGATGCTAGCCTGGCCACCAAGTAGGTCCCGTAGACTGCAGCCATCTCTGACATGCATGAACACAGGCACACAAAGTTTTCTAAGCCATATTTGAGAAAGAAGAACACTTCCCCTTTTAGCCAACAAGCTTTCAATTATACAATCCAGGTTTCACATGCATACATTTGCACTCTTCCCTTCTGAACACAGCATATATGGCAAACACTTTCAGATGAACAGATCCCAGGCAATCGTACAGACTGCTCACTGCTCCTCCCACTGGGCCCCAAGTTCACCTGAATGCAGGATCATGACCCTGATGCAGCTGAAGATACTGTTGTCCTCCTAAGGAGGCCCCAGTTGAAGTTCAGCAAGGATGCTGGAAGAGGAGACCACTCATAAGTCATGTCATCCATCTTCCCTTGCTATTCATGTAGGAAACTGGAAAGTGGGGACCTCCATGTAGCCTTAAGGGTAGGAGCTTCCTTAGAAAAAGGTATTGTATGGGAACATACAGTTCTTAGAAATGACATGACCAGATACTTCCCAGTTCAACGATGAATCAAAACCAAAAGTGCAGAAATGCAGCTCTGCTGATGAAACAAGGTAGAAACTGGTTGTTCCTCAGAATTTATCCTGCCCAAAGGAGGGACACAGACAACAGGCATGGTTCTCTCTGAACCTTCAACGTTATCCTCACAACCATCTCCCTAGGAAGTGGGTAAGGCTGAGAGAGC
Organism: Candoia aspera; assembly: GCF_035149785.1. NCBI lineage: Eukaryota > Metazoa > Chordata > Lepidosauria > Squamata > Candoiidae > Candoia > Candoia aspera. The sequence goes on from NC_086165.1 coordinate 957,060, forward strand.
GCAACTGGCTGAGTAGGGATTTCCAGAGCAGCCTGACAGTCTTTTCCCTGACTTCTGCTCAAGTACCTGATACTTATTCAGGCCGGGGGTGTCTTTGTGTTGTCTGCCAGTTTCAGGGTCTTCAGTTGTCCTTCTGAAGACTGATGCTTGCTTGCATATCAGGTCAAAGGGTTGAGACTGACTGGGGAAGGGGCCTATCTTTGCCTCCCATAAAGGAAGGAATAGACATGGAGTGATATCTTGATTTGAACGTCTGGAGGTCTTGCTGTCCTAGGTCCTGATGGAGAAAAAATATGGCCAAAGAAGTACCCCTTTTGTGGAGGAGTCTTCCAGTCTCCCATTGACTTCCACAATGATATTCTCCAGTATGATTCCACCCTTTTGCCAATCGGACTGGAAGGCTACAATGTATCTTCTGATGTCAAGTTTCTTCTGACCAATAATGGACATTCAGGTAACAGCAGCTAAGAAGGATGGAGGAGGAATGTTCTGAGGGAACCTGAACAGCCGCAAACATGACCGATCCAAAAACATAGTTGGCCTCCAGATGTCCTCAACAGGCCATGCTAGCTAGGGATGATGAGTATTGGAGCTAACACATCTGGAGGCACAGAGTTGTGGTAGGCTGTTTTCAACAAGTGAGAGCATTAAAAAAAGAGACGACCATTGGCATTTTCTGAAGTTGGTGTATCTCCTGGGCACCTAATGTTGCAATACTGCCACTTCATCTTCTCTCTCCTCTCTCCTCCCATAGTAAAAATGAATCTTTCTTCTGCCATGCGCATCCGGAATCTCTCTTTCCAGTACTCAGCAGCGCAGCTCCACTTACACTGGGGAAATCGGAACAAACCGGAAGGATCCGAGCACACCATCAGTGGGAGGCACTTTGCTGCTGAAGTAAGATAATCCTGCATGTTTGGGTTATACCTGTCCCTGTATTTTAGACCATGCCAGGGAACAGGGCATCAGTTTCCAAAAGCTAGAGATGGTTTTCACTTCTACAGCCTCCAGCTGTAAATGAGATCCCTCCGTGGTTTGCATCTTGAATTGAACAGCTGCTACGGTCTACTGTGTGTGGGATACCAGTCCCCATCCTGCAGCCCTCTGGATGTCTTTTAGTTTGATTCCCCCCATCCGCAGCTTCCTCATGCATCAAAGGTCAATGGATGCAGATATCAGGACAGGTTCCATGCCGGCCCTCCTCGTGTGACAGGGCCAGGAGGCTCCCTGTCCTTTTCTTTCTCTTCTTCTGCCTATGCCATCCTGAGCACCCTTTGATTGATTTCAGCACACAAAACCTTTGGAATTTTCCCCAATCTTTGTCCTTCAAGAACACTCTTTTTCCTGATTTGTTCCTTCCTCCCACAAACATTTTCAAACCCTGCAACAGCAAATGATAATATAAGCAAATTCAGTAAGGGAACAGCCTTTTTTCTCCCTCCACTTGCTTACGGGTTGCTGCGTGGGATGAAATTACCAGATGAGCAGCAGGGAGATGCAGACTCATGTTCTCTAACCTGTGAATTCATTTTTATCAGCTAATCACTTTCCTTTCTCTGGTTGCGTAGTCCCCGCTTGCAGATTTGTCCCCAAGAACAGCTTCCCAGAGCCCGTATGAACGCAGCACAAGGGGTGGATCCAGCAGTGAATTGTCATTATCCTCAATTCCTCCAATTCATAACCACAACATTGTTTCATGTCTCAGACTAATTATAAGTCTAAGGAAGGCCTGGGATGCCCTGAGGTTATAATTCCAGGTCATTGGCAAAGACAAAGGACCCTGAGTTCAGGGCTCAGCCAAAGGAATGGTGCCTTGGGCAGAAAACCCGTGAGTTCTCCCAGCTATTAACAAAGGGGGCCAACAAGAGGCTCCCCCCTGTCCTAACAGTCAGGAATCACGCTGAGACGAGGAGTAGGTCTCTAGTGTTTATTACTGCTACGTAAGACAGAATCCTAACAAACTGAAGAAGCGTGGGAAAAACCCAGACAGATAAACCCCCAAAGTCAAGGCGGGTCTGATCTGTGTCTCTTGGAATGGCTGCTTAATTCCTCAGTACTACGCATGTGTTTCCCCCCCTGGATAGAGGCCCCTTCTTGCTCGCCATCAGTGCTCATGACACCCCCTTCCTGTAGCTGAGAGCATCTATAATATGTCCCTTTCAGAGTTCATGTCAGTGCCCTCCAACTAAGGATGTAATGTCAGTTTTTGCAATGGGGAACTCACTGGGCAGCCCTAAAGAGCTGGGTTTAAGTCGTGCTGCTTATGTACTGGTCCTCACCTTGGTTAAATCTTTGTCCTAAACATGAAACAAACAGCAAATACCACTCAGCTCAAAGAGGGGAAGAAACCCTTTTGCCCAGCTGAGGTGCAACATTTTGCTTTAATCAGCAACACAAAGCATTTTGCAAAGTTATGGCTTAAATGGCTGGTGTAAAGTCGGATGTCCGTCCAAGGGAAGTGAGAAAGTCGCCATTCCCTGCTTTATTATTAATCTGGGTTTCTCATGATCGCTTGCTAAAGAAAGGAGAAGGCCCAACAACAGTCACTTGGGCTAGTGGATGTGTGTGACGGGTCAAAGCTGCCGAACAATTCAGATCCCTCAGTTGCATTTACAGTGGTGGACTCCACAACTCTGATCCACCGATTTTGATTTTCAGCGGTAGTCAAGGTTTAAATGTTGTGAAAACAGCTCTTGAGCATCTTACACTGTCATAACCCACCCAGCAGGCCCGGTCCTCTTCTGTAAGCCTTGTAAATCTCAGCTACCATTTTCTTCTCCCTCTGCAGCTGCATATTGTTCATTATAACTCTGACCGATATCCAGATCTGAAGTCAGCAGCGGACAAGCCCAGTGGGCTGGCTGTCTTGGCGATCCTGATTGAGGTAGGGCTTGCTTTCTCCTAGGACGAGACCTGGTGATTTCAGATGGCTCTTCCCGCCAGGCCTCCTTGACAGTGCAGAGAATATCCTTTCCGCGGGTGGAACCGGCCCATCCTTCTTGTCCTGCTGAAGGGCCCTTTTCCTTCTCCACATGTTTTCTTCAAGCACAGGAGTCTCCGTGAAGTCACCAGCTCAGCTTCAGGAGGATCTCACTTCTGCGTCCTGACTTAAAACCCCGTCTCTCCCCACACACTTCGGTCGCTTAAAACGCTTGATCTATTTCTCCGGGGCGATTATTTTGCAAATGATTGCAAAACAATCGTGACTATTAAGTATTTTAGCGTGGGGGCAAAGGAACCACTCACTGCAAGGTATGGTTATTCCAACAAGAACAGTTCAGGATGATCTAAAGTGGATCTAAAATCAGGGGCCCTGAAATGAAATCACCGCAGCCCACAAAATCGGTAGTTCATTTGCTCAACAAGGGAAGGCGTGAATCAAACTGCCAGGCCAGATCAAAAGCTTCCCAGGTGAAACTCCAAACGCCCCTTGCAGGCACTCACCTTCCGTTCCTGGGCCCCTGAATTGGCCCCTCTCCCCTTGTGCCAACGGCCAAGAACCGTTTCCTGCTGGGTTGTGCCCTGCAGCTTAGATGGGCACCTTCTGCTCTGGGGCCCAACAGTGGCCACACGTACTTGCCAGGGACGAGAACGACATACAGGCAGAAAATCAACCCTGTCCGTTTCGTTACAGACAGGCCAATTCAACCCATCGTATGAAAATATCTTCAGCCATTTCCAACATGTGACATACAAAGGTAAGAAGGAATTTACAACTGAGAAGAGGGCCCGTAACCCAAACAGCCAAGGCAAGAGACTTAGTCACTCTGAGGGCAGTTAATTCCTTCCCCTGGTGACAGGTCAATTTGCAATATATACAGTCGCAATGTATATATATACCGACCTGGTTTATAAAATGCAGGAATGAGGCAGAACAGACTAAATTGTTTACAAGCAAGCTGCCATCAAGATTGTTGCTATTTTCTGCCCGCGTTTGATCCTCTAAGGTCTCCCTCTCTGGCCGTCTGACTCACTGTCCCTATTTTCTCTGCCTAAATGACAGTAAACAAACTCTGCACTCTAGCATTTGTCCAAAGGGCCACACCACCGCATCAGCTGCGTGTTCAGCCACAGGAGGATTTTCAGCAGGCAGCCACACAAACTGGCCGGGCTGACCTTGGTCTTTCGTGCAAAACATCTGGCTTCTGAGCTAGATGCAGTTACAACCAGTCCCTGTGTTGGTTGGCTGCTGAAAGCCCTAAATATGTTGGTTGAGTGCGTAGATGAGTTATCTGAAACTTTAAAGAAAAGGGCAAGATAAATATTTAGGGAACGTTCCATCCAAAATCAACGCTGACAGGTGCAACCGTATGAGTCCAAATGATGAAACAGCTGATTTCTTTCAGATCAGGAAACCACTGTTCCAGGTTTCAACGTCCAGGACTTGCTCCCAGATAGACTGGATGACTACTACCGCTATGAAGGATCTCTGACCACACCCCCATGCTATCCAAGCGTTCTCTGGACAGTTTTCCGAAAACCTGTGCACATTTCAGCAGAACAGGCAAGTTCCATAGAACACAGATTACGTTCAATTAACAGAAGCAATTTTTCAGGTAACTCGAATGAAAAGTATAACTCCCTTCAGTGCTTTCCAGGTTTTCTGAGACCCTGATAAATGCTGCTCCTATAACGGATGTCTCTTCCTTTCAGGATTTAATTTCTAAAAAATAAAACTACTGGAGTTAATTTAACTGGGAGCCACAGAATATGGTCTAAATTCCAACCCAGTGTAAGTGTGTGTGTGTGTATAGTGGCTCACCTCTACCAAAAACAGGGAGACATCTAATGCTTATATCCCAACCTTCTATGAAGCAATTCAAGAGATCCTGAGATGCATCTCACCAACAGCACAGGATTCTTGGAGGCATTTGCAAATGCATCGTCCACTTGCATAATTTACCACAAGCAAAGCCTTTACTGCTTTCTACAGTCCATTGTTTTCATAAGAATCAGGCCAATTCAGATTCTTCTGTTCTGCCATTTGCATTATAGTTCTGCAAATACTATTTTTTCAGAATTAAAAAAACCTTTTTTATACAGTTCTTTCAACTGCAACCAATGGCACAAATACCTACCACTTTAAACTGTAGCAAAACTAAGCTGGGGGAACAGCATTTGTCCAAAGGCAGTTCCTGACCTTCTGAAGGTGTGGTGGCTAACCGTGGCGTGTTGTGCTCACAGCTGCTGGTGCTGGAAACCACACTGTACTGCACACAGTCGAACGATCCTGCCCCTCTTGAAATGGTGGACAATTTCCGGGGAGTCCAGGAATTTGATGAACGGCTGGTCTCCGTCTCCTTCCGACAAGGTAGGCAAGACCGTGGCTTAGGTTGACTCGGACTACGGAAGAGCTGGGCTTGTGGCGTCTGAGTGCTTGCGCTTAGCTATACGTTATCCAGCAGCGTTTCTCCGGCGACCCTGAAGGCCATGGAGACCCCTGCTGCATTAGGTTTAGTTGACAGGCCAGCGGGGCAAGATTGGCAGCCCGGTGGGAGGCTACAAAGCACATTCCACTCCGGAGCACCTGCAGGGCCCGATAATTACGGCCTACCCCTTAGACTCCCTCTAGAAATACGGGTTCCAAGTTCAGCCTCAAAGCCACCTCTTCAGCATAACATCAAAGGTGCCTTCTGACAAAGTTGGAAGGGCAGGAAGACGTTAGAGCCACATTAAAGGTGCCCAGATGGAGGGCTGACACCCGGGCTGCCCCAAGGGTCCTTGGCCATCAGACATTCTCTAGCAAGTTTGACAGAGCCAGGAATAAAATTCTGCGTAGATTTCATTTAAATATAAGGAGAAACTGCCTAACGGAAAGGTCTGTCCAACAGTGGAGCAGCCTCCCTATGGAGCTTGTGGGTTCTCCATCTCTGGAGCTGTTTGGGAAGGGGTGGGAAGCTGCCTCTCCTGCAGCGTTTAAACATTTTTGCACTTTGCAGAGGGTTGGACTAGATGATCCTTGTGGTCCCCTCTAACGCTACAGGTTTTATTCTATGCCTCACTCTAGTAGGGGCCCTTTTAGGACTGAATCTGTAGCCCAGCCCACTGAAGTCTTGTTTCCCATCATCTGCAAGGGCTTTTCCTGCCCTCCGATTAGGAAATTGGGTGCACAGTTTCAGAACTACAGACGGAGATGCCTCTGCTATAAAATATATGAAATTAAATGTATTTTCCTTAGATCTGTTTACAAGCCTCAATACATTATCTTCCACAATGCTGCTTTTTAAAACAGTCACGGCCACTGGTTTTGCTATAACAGAGGGGGTGTGGGAAAAAGGTTTGTAAACATTTTACAAGAAGGCGTATTTCAGATGGCAGTAAATATTGAAACCTGCCCCGGTGGGTTTAAGAGTCTGAGCAAATTCAGTATATGTGTACAGAAGTTTTCTTGTTGTTTGTTGTAAATTGGGAGGGGCACTTAAGTACAAAAGTCACAACCACCTTGATGGTTAAAGGGATGCGTCTCTGCTCTCTGGATCGATTTCAGCTTGCGTGTGATGGCCTCATCCCTCTTGGGCTGCTGGCTCCAGCCCAGTTGTTCTTCCTAGACCTAGACCTGCCCCATCTCCCTGGGGTCCCCAAGTGTGATCAGTCCATAGCAGCAGCAGCGGCAGGGCAGGGCAGGGCAGGGCGGTGGGTCTTGTGCATCTCAAAGAAATCGCAACTTTGCCTTGCAGGGAGACTCTTTCTGGGCAGTTTCAAAGGATCAGACGAAGCCCTGCAGGAGGTTGAGTTTGACACGTAAAAAGCAGGAGAGGCTCATAACGCTGGGTTGCCAAAATCCACCGTCATGGGTGTAAAAATTAGCCATCTGACTCTGGCGAAATGGGAGGCTACCCTCATTGGCTAAAGCATAAGATGTGGCGCTGCAATATTGACCAGACAGTAGCCTTCGTTGAAAAAGCAACCAGGGAAGAAACAGTGGGAAAACAGCAGACACTTGGGATCGCTAGACCTGTACAACGTTATGAAGAGGCAGGGTGACACAGCAGCTTCCTTCGAGGGGGGCGGGAAGACTATAGAAGCAGCCCCCACCCAGAGCCCAGTCATCCCCCATGATGTGATGCTGAGCAGACTGTGTGGGGGTGCAGGGGGCAGGATTTATTCTGCAGTTGCCTCCTGCAGGCATTTTAAGCGTACACCTGGCCCTACAACGTGCAGTGAGCACGCCTGTCTATCACAGGCATGCAAGGAGTCAGGACTGACTAGTGGTCCCTTCCGAGAGAGGCTTGTTGGCCTAGCAGACGGGAGATCTCAGTGTTGTACATAAGAAATTGTAGTTTTTGAAACAAAAGAGCAAGAAAGATGGCTAATTTTTTAATGAAACAAATTTGAATATGTATATATATATAGAAATATAGAAATGTATATACAAGCGATGACTGGTTTTGGAAAGAATAGCCAAGGGGGGCACTCCAAGATTATTGTATTCTTTTCTATTTTTGCATTGCTCACAAATTTGTAATAAATTTTGCTCTAAGTTTAGCCTTGTACAGAGTATTTCCTTGAAACATCAAAGGCTGTGATGAAGACCCTCCTGTGCTTAGCACTGTTGGCTGTCCTAGTTCTGTTAGGCACACCTTTTTTCAAGGATGGCACTGGCAAACTGGAGTGGAAGTAGATGGCTGCTGCACAGCCATAGAAAATTTTGCAAAGGCAAATTTGCCAGGTACCTGCAAGGCAGGCGACAAGTTTCTCTCTAAGACCAGGGCTGTATGGTGTGTGTGTGTGTGTGTGAAAAGTCAATGCAGCGGCTTTGATTGGCCACATTTTCGATCCCCCTGTGGATGCCCTGATTAAGACTGTGCACACACACCCAGGGAGAGTGAGACAAAAAGAGAGGAAAATAAACTGCTTTACGTCATGTTTTTAAAATAACAGAACTGTGCAGATTATCGGGGAGTCGGACTGAACCTGCCGCTTCCCAGAGCAAACTCTGAGCCAGCAGCTCTTGCCCAGAACAAATGTCCCAATCGGTGACCAGGGTCCCGGTTTGGAATGAGGACTGGACTGGAGAAACTCAAGGGCCAACCCCGCCTCCCCGTTCAAGCATTGTTTGCATGAGCGAAGGACGGCCAGGACAAGCCCCAGGGCAGCCCCAAGCAGGGCAGGGCATGCAGCAAGCCAGCAGCGACCGGAGGGGATCCCTTTGCCAGCTTGCGGCTAAGAGACTGACTTCCCGAAGGGCGGTTCCTTCTCAGCTTTGACTTCAAGGTCTATAGGCAAGGCTGTGTCTACCTGTGGCTTATCCGGAGTGGCAGAGCAGCCTGCAGGGCTCCTATTGAAACCCCAAGGATCAGGGAGAGGATGATGGGTCCACTCTGTGTATTTACTCATGGGAGTCCCAAATAAACTGAAGACTTTTTGGCCGGAATTGGAATCAAACTGTAGCCGCCTCACTCGCTGCTAAGGATGACCTGGAATGACTTTCTGGCACGGCATCCAGGATGATTCAGCCCTGATGTTCTGACCCCAGGAACACAAGGCACCTGCCGGATTCTGATCTGCCCTCTTCCAAGGGCACCGGGGAGATCAGGCGACCCGGGCGCCAGCCCTGGAGCTGCAAGACCGAGGGAGGTTTCCAGTGCCAGGGCAACACCCTCAGCGTGCCCAGGCTCTTCATGCGTACAGCAGGTCTCTGCTTGCCTTGGCAAGCCAATTCTTTGTTTTAAAAACATAGAGCAAGAACAAATCCTGAAATCACTGGCATTAGCAAGCCTCCCGCGGTCTCTCTGTCCTGCATTTGCCGTAAGGCAGCTCTTAATGAAGGAATACAGGGACCTCATTATTTATTTAATCAAAAACAGCTTGGCTTGAAAAAAAATCAAGAGGAAAAGAATCGGAACAGATGAGGTGAGCTAAGGTGCTTGGCACTCAAGGATGGCACTTTGAACCTAGGGCATGTAGAAGTGGAACAGTTGCTTTCAAACTCGTTAGATGTCCAATTTCTCTTAGATATATCCCAGGAGCAGAATTCTTGTAAGATCTACTCTGTAGACAAAGAAGAGTTGTGGCAGAGGATTTTCCTTTCAAGAAGAGGCAAAACGCTTCCCCCTTGTTCCAGGTGATTCCATAATACAGGTAGTCCTCACTTAACAACCATTTGTTTAGTGATGGTCCGGACTTATGACGGTGCTGAAAAAACTACTTACAACCGGTCCTCACACATTTATGATTGTTGCAGCATCCTGTGGTCATGTGATGGCCATTTTTAACCTTCCCAGCCAGCTTCTGACAAGCAAAATCAATGGGGAACTGCATGATATGCTTAATAACCACATGGTTCGCTTAAAGCCTGTGGTGGTTTGCTTAATGACCACTGCAAAAATGGTAGTAAAATTGGGTTGGATTCGCTTAGCAACCAAAATTCAGGTCCCATTTGTGGTTGTTAAGCGAGGACTACCTCTATACTTTATGCTTCCTTCCACAAGCTAAATCCTATTTGAAAAAAGGTATACTGTAGATGTGTGGTGTCTGACCCACAAAAGCTTTTGCCGTAGTTTGTGTTTGAGAAGAATCCTGTTGGTTTGGCTGTCATAGAATTGCCTTCTGAACTGACTTTCTGGCATAAAAAAAAATAAAATAGCCACAGAGCTTAGTCCTGGGCACTGAAGCCGCCTAAGATGCTCCAACACGGTCATATGTCCAGGCTGTAGCCTGATTTGCGTCTGTGCGCGTGTGAGATTTTACTCCACGTCGAAGGGGGAGACCCTTTAGGGTAGCTCTGCGGGAAAGGTCTCTGCAGCTGCAGATGGGCTCTGTGCCTGGCCAGGGGCCTTAAGAGAATGCGCCTGTTCTTCCTGCTGGGCTGCTGCCTTTCTGCTTCTTGGGCCTGCCGGCGGCGTCTGCAGCCACGTTCGTTTGGCTGACTGAAGGAAGAGTGGTGGAAAGCAAGCCCGTGCCCCAGCAAGATGGGAAATGCAAGCTTGGCCGGTGTCTGCAGTTGCTTGGCGGGCCATGCTCAAGCCCGCTCTGGAAGCCTTCGTGAGTACCCGCCTTTGCTCTCGATGCGGAGGCTGCACTGAGTGCAGGGCTCCACTTCTGCCTGCTGCTAGTGGGGACTCAACCCATCGAAGACAGCACACAGCCTCCTAGCAATGGAGGAGGAGGTTTGGCACACCGAGGCTTCCCTGGCATCTGGACTTGGATCTACAGCGGCCGGTCACTTGGGCACGGCTGGAGGACGGGAGGAGAAAGAAGGCCAGAGGTCCTGCATGTCCTCGGCACATGCTCATTGATACGCATTTGGAAGTTCTGGCTATTACTTAAGTAGAAATGTACAGCCCATCTCCTGATCACCCAATGCACTTGGAGGACCACAGATGGACAGTGGCAGTGCCTTACCCCTCCATTTGTCCTCTCTGCCACTTAGAAGCCGGGGGGTTTATCTTGTGGAGCTTTGGTAGGGCTGAATCTATGAATATTTTTCAACCTAACCCCCATTAAGAAAACCATCCTGGGTTTCTGGAGAGCTCATCTTGACTCACACTGGTGTCTGGCCAGCATTGGCAGCTTCTGTCAGCTGAGCAGGGGAGGAACACTTCCATCTCAACTCATTAACTGCATTTGCTTGATTGTCTGCTTCCCGAACAAAGGCATCCCTGCTGGATTTCTGGCTGTCGGAAGCGATCAGACAAGGTGGCTTTGCACAAAGCAGGGCCGTGATATGCTTCTTGCAGGTACCACAGGACTCTGCAGTGTTTGCTGCAAAAAAACCTAATGGCTCTCCTCCTTTAGAGTCTGATTTCTAATTTGCAAAATCTTTTGCAATCTGTAAGCTATTGTGCAAGTCCACAGATTTAGCTTATTGCCTAGAGCCTGCTAACTGTGGAACAGTTGCCGATGCAAAAGGTTGGGGGAATATTTTATTACAAGTCAAATCCCAATTTATCACAAAAAAAAGTTCCAATAGAAGATAATATATTTAGCTCAGGGTTGAACTGTGAAGTTCTTGGTGTTCAGAGGGCACCAAGAACTCCATAAGAGAACTCGCCACAAAACAGAATCACATATTTATACCAACCAAAGGCCGATTTTACAGAAAACTGCACTGGAACCTATTTTACTCTAGCATCAGCAGAAAAAAAATGCACATAAACACACACTTCATGCCCTTCTCCTTTTTGCTTACAGGGAAAAAAAAATCATCTCTGTTTAGCCACTGATATCTCCATCCTGGACTTGATATTTTACTGTAAGCGGGACAAAAAGAAATTGTGAAATGGCAAAAAATCAAAACATATCCAGTAGTTTTGTGCCCCAGATGTTAAAAGGAAATGATAAATGGCTGAAATTTGGGAATATGGTTTATGCTATGCAGTTGAGTGGGTTTCCTTTTGAGTAAGTGCTATAGCAAACCACACAGCGGGTCAGGATTATTGCAATGGGGTCTCATGTCTTGTAGAGACCGGTGTGGCCTGTAAGGGCCCCGGAGCAGCCACCGGCCTGGATGGCCAGTGTCTTGGGCTGGTCCTGGTGGGGAAGCCCCACCACCCTCGTGGACAGATCCTGGTAGCAAGGTCCTTGTAGGTGAACAAGAGAAACCTGGCTGGGCAGCCAGGGAAGACGACCAGCCACCCTGTCCTTCTAGCTTTGCCACTTTGTCAACAGCTGCCCTTCTTTCTCCCGCCACCCAGGACTGGCATTCAGTGAAACTCCCCTTCCTGCCATTTAAAGGCCAGGAGTGTTGTCCTCCTTAGGTTTGGCTTTATCCAATAGTGATTTCAGTGACACGGTCATGATTTTGCATTTCCATTTTACTTCTCCTTTTTTTCAAGATCCAGCTCCAGGTGAACCGAGCCCAGGTATGTTTTCCTCCAAAGCTCTTGGCAGAAACTACCTCTGTATGATTTCCACCTCTCCCAGTAAAATCTGCAGATCGCCCTTGCCCTGGTAACATCTGGAATCAACTGACCTCTCGACCCTCTCCTGCCTGTCTCCTCTCCAAGATAGGCGCCTGCCCTGCAAGTAGCATTAACCTTACTAATGCAGAATCAAGCCATTGGAAAACTTTGATCAGCCTGCCTCTCGCTCTAGGCCTCCCCCAGCTACAAAGAGGGCCTCTTCTTAGATGTGACTGAACCTAAAATGGCGTGTTATCCAGCACGGTACGGAAAAGACAGCTGGCCTAGCACATTGCTGAAGATGCCAGTTATGCATCTGTCATGAATACCACACACACGACCAACAGAGAGCGGTGCACGTCACGAACATTCAGTTGCATGCTGCTATTTAACCTCTGAGTCACGCTCTTACAGTATTCCAAAGCGCTTAAAAGCCAGTTTGTTTTATTCTGCATTATAAAAGTACATTAATCTTCAGAAAATGTCCTAGGAAAGCTACTTACCCAATTGGGAAGGGCTGATTACAGCAACTTATCCAAGTAGAAGGAAGGTCCTCCTATCCACAGGTCTTGCTAATAAGTTCTTTTCTCCCCCCGACCCCCCAACCGGACCCCAGGTTTTGTCCTTTTTGTGGTATTAGCCGGTGTCCTCGGTGTTGTCTTTGTCGCCATGGTAGCCCTTTGGCTGATTCGAAGGAAGAGGTAAGTCTCTTGCTCCACAGCATCTTTGCTTGAGGCCCTGGCTCCCCGCTGTTTACACCCTTCTGCCCCACAACCAGACCTGATCCCCTGGGTTTGTTGAAATACCCCGAAATAATGTTCTTCCTGGGGTCCCTGCCCTTCCTACTCTTTCCTGTGTCTGCAACCAACCCCATTGCTTGCTGTTTTGACATCCCTCATTCTGGCGCCATTTCACAAGAGGTTCAAAAGGAGACATATGCAGGCATCTGGGGAGCCTCTTCACCAGGGATGGTATCATCCTCGGCTTATAAAGAAGGGCTGCTGTTCTTCCAAAAGGAAGAGTCAGAGAGAAGCATCAGGTGCCAGGCTGTCTGGCCAGAAGGGACAATTCCTGCTTCCACCAGAGAGATGCCAGACTCCGCTCATAATGAGCCTTCCCAAGCGCCTCACCTGGTCATAAAGGAACACCAACTGTGGTGTGAATGACCACTGTTGGCGCCTGTATTTGCAGACTCAAAAATAGGGAAGCCCTTCTGATCTCCTTGTTCTTGTGTCCTTTGGAGTCCCCACCTTCTGCCACTCCAGCTCCGTAAATAACAGCCCTTTGACATAATTGCTGATACCCAGCGGCTGTTTCAACCTTGGCTAACCCAGGTGTTCTGCTTTTCAGCCTCCAAAGGGCAAAGGAAGAGAAAGGGGTAATCTACAAGCCAGCGGTCACCACGGAGGAGGAGGAGGAGGAGGACCTCTCCAAAGCTTAAACTTCTGCAGTGCCAAAGCTTTACACATCCTTAATGGCTGGACGTGCCAAGCTTTATATCTCTCCTGCCACGTTTATCAGCCAAGTTGGGCTTTTTGATTCCTTGAGTGCGAAGAGGGCGCTTCTCCTTTGTGCAACAGGATTTGAAAGGGCAAACAGGGACAGGTGTTAAGGGGTCTCCCTCCAAAGAACCACATAATGTTTTAGGAGAGGTTTAGTAGGTGCTTGGCTAATCTTATAGCTTCTAAATGTGAGATTTATGAATGATATAGTAATAATAATAATAATAATAATAATAATAATAATAATAATCTGCCTCAAAAAAAGCTGCTCATGTTTATCTACTGAATAATTCCACTCCCCCCCCCAAGTAAATACTGCAAACATGTATTAGGAATAGATCGCCAGGATACTTAAGTGTTGATGTTAACTTCTTAGAGGCATAATGTGTAGTTCGGTTATCTCTTAAGTCCCGCTGATTTCAATAGGACTTACCTGTCTGCTTAATCTCCTCCATTTAAGTCTAAGATAAGCCATTTCAAACGGGACTGCTAAGAAATACCTGGGGGCTTATTCCCATGGGTGTAGAGTTATGCCAATGTTTTGTACTTTTGTACTTGGGTCTCTGGACCTGAAGACCAAGCCTCTCAGGTTTTCAGAGTAGTACCAGACTGAAGGAGGCTGGCTCAAGTAGTTAAAGAGTAAAACGTAGGTCACATGAAATACTGATGCCAACTACTCTGAAATTATGGTGAACTATTATTATTTGAGGGCTACATAAATCTTGTTTCCTTCCTACAGGGACCTATAGGGAAGTTGCAGTTTTCTACAGAAAAGTCTACTTTATTATGATAATGGAAGTCTCTTACAGATGAGATTTTATGTATCATCATACAATAAATATTTTTATTAAGAATGTTGTGAGTTTCCCTCTCTTTCACACACACACACACACAAATGTACTGAAAGACACCAAATGAAATTCTATGCTTGACTGAGGGCCAGACTATATTCACACTTCGCGTTTTCTGAGCTATCCGCCAAGTTCTTCAGCACTCGCAAACCACAACAGAGACTTAGACACCAAAATTGTTAGCTAAAAGGTTTTCAGACCACCTCTTGGATCCCCGGAATTCCTCAGTGAGAAAAGGAATGAGGGGCAAAGTTCTCCAATACAGCTACACTCCTGGCTGCAGCTAGTTCCCTGAAAGCTCTTCAGAATCTTACCTGGAAGTAAGGGATCTGCAGTTGATGAAATCAGAGTACAAATTTCTCAAAAAGTAGAGCGCGTGAAAGCCACTGTCTCCTGGTTCCTTAATTCAGTGCCTTACTTACCGGCGGGAGTTCTGCCTTAGAGGTTTAGGGGGAAGGAAAATCAAAGATTGCAGAATCGAAAACACCTGAAGCACATACCATTCTCTGGGCCAGTGTTTCTCAACCTCAGCAACTTTAAGATGTGGGGACTTCAACTCCCAGAATCCCCCAGCCTCAGGCAGCGTGCTGGGAAACTCCCCAGCCATAGTTGAAATCTACACATCTTAAAGTTGCAGAGGCTGAGAAACACTGCTCTAGGCAAATGCAGGCTTTGCACTCTTTTCCCCAGCCAAGGTTTAAAATACACACTTGCATTTTTTTTTAGGATTTAACATATGGGTAATGCTTTTCAGCTGTGTAAAAATAATTGTTTTCCAATGTCTTTCTGCTTCAGACTGGCTCTATTTCATATGCCAAGGAAATGTTACAAATTAGCAGAATAATATTAACTACCTAGGAAATATTATGGTAACTAACCACAATTCACATTTGGAGCAGGCAGAAAACTGATGCCCGACAGCGTCAAAAGAAAAGTGTAACATGGCCAATAAGGATGAAAGAGAAGCCAGGAGTGGAAGCTATGCAGCTGCTAGTAACAAATGACTTTCCTTTCAAGGAAATTCATCCATTTTTGAGAAAGTTCTCACACCACAATCTGGATTTTACTGTTTTGCCTTTTGCTTGCAGGGCCAACTTTCTGCAATGTTTCAAAAGAAAAACAGCCCTGTGGGAGAAAGGTACCTGAAACTCAAAGCAAAACAAAAGCTTTTTTTGTTGCATAAACAAGAATCACAGTGTGTGTGATATACACACTATTTACATACACTACTGCAAGACAGCCTGCTCTGCCTACCTGCCAGCCTTGGAAATGAAAGGACCATGGCTCTCCAAGGACCATGGCTTGCAGAATGTGGCACAACTGGTTAAGCTCATCCATGGTCTACAAGCCACAATGGCTAGGTTCTGTCTAAGCCGCAACCTGACCGCATTATGACTGAAAGGGAGCGCAGAACCACACCATGACTTAGTGGCACGGCCAGGATAGAAATGATAGTCCTAATGCCAGCTGAGTGGCTGCACTGGTGCTCTGCTGCCCCCTGATGGGCTCCAGGTGCCTGTCGGTTGGTCTGTCTACTCAACAGCATCCCACCGCCTTGTAAGCCTCTCGGGATTGCAACTCCCTGAATTCCTCAGCCACCCGTGTACATCCAAGACACGCAGACAGCCCCACATGAGGGAAAGCGGAGGAAGAACACTGGGCAACCTGGCATTGCCCAGATGTTTTGGACTTCTGCTTGAGAGCGCCTAGCGTGCTATGGGTCAAGATGATGGACCAGGGCTGGAGAGACACACATTCTGGCCCACCCTCATCCATGGAGATTCACCGCCTGACTTTGGGGCAGCCATTCACCCTCAGCCCAACCTTTCTTCCCAGGCTGCTGCAGGGGGGATGAAATGAAGGGAGTTGCTTGATCTCACCTCTGGCCACTTACAGCTTTCACCTTTTCATATTGCCATGATGCAAATTGATGGTGTGACCACACTCAAAGAAGTATTGGGCTCTGCCCTCTGCACCTAAAAACGGCCATGGTTGACCTTGGCAAAGGGCAGAGAAAGAAGGCAACCGCTGAATGCATGGGGCGATTCTCCTGTGCATCGTGGTGGCACTTCCTGGGCTCTTTACGACAACAAGACACAGGATGGACGTGACCAAGGTGCGCAAAACTATGTCCAGGAGTGGAAAAAACAGGTGAGCCCTTGTTATTGGTGTCCAACCATGGTTTGACCAATAATTCACAACTATTTGGGCTCACACGGCATACCACAGACAATCTGATCTGTGGATGGCTTTTTGGTTAGGAGTGACAAAGCTGGTGGCTGAATCTAGCCAACCTGGGATGGACTTAAAAAAGCTAAGCAGGGCCAACCTGCTAAAGAACTTCCTTGACTACATGGTGCGTGTATTTCATACAAAAAGTGAACCCTTAGTAATATAACTTTATTCAAGATGCACATCATTATAAAATATTTAATAATTCGCACAGGATCAGTACACGGTTAATGGAAAAGGTACTTAGAAGCTCTCCACATTACCTACAGGAGCTCTTCCATGTTAGGTCTTTGGAGACAACATGTTTCACAATGGTGGAATAATTCTACGTAAAAATTAGTCTATTTTGGCTTGTGCAGAATTAGTATATTGCATTAAATGTCATTTGCACATAAAAATATCTGTAAGGCCATAGGAATGCACTAACATTTTCCAGAAGCTATGTAACTTTCCTGAAAATTGTGAGTTGATTTACTCTGGAATGTAATTTATTTTGATTTTTAAAAATTAAATCGTAACATTAGAATATGGCAATATCAATACAGAGATCTAGTCTCACTGACCTTACATTTTCCATTTCAGCATTTCTCTAACTACCAAACCCTTTGTCCATTTTAATAGCAATCAAAAGCCTTGTGAGCCGTTAAGCAAATGAATGACAGACACATTCAATGCAACATACTATGGCGGCTACCAGTCGAAATGGGTTTTATTCTTTCACATTTGAAAGTAAGACACGGGAAAGCACTTGGTACATGTACATACCCCATTTATTAAAAAAAAAAAAAAGCTGGCAAGTATTATACAAGTATTATACATAGGACAAAAGTTCAGAAGAGGTTTTTTTTTCCATTCTCACATGCAGCACAGGAGCCTGAAGGTGTAACCGGATGGGTAATACTTAAAAATCTTTAAAACTATAAGAAGCCAAGGGAGAGGAGAGTGGTGCTATGAAAGGACAGGCTGCCTGTTTTCCATCTGCCTTCCCTCTCTGGACACGGGGTGGTAAGCCAGAGACAGGCGAAGGAACGGGGAAGACCCCGGGCTGTTCTGTCCTTCGAAAAGCCGGAAGAGTCGTCTTTGGGTCTTACAGGGAACAAGGCCTGAGGCCTCCACCTTGATGGAGGGCCAGAGTTCAGAGTCCAGACCGCCGGGATGTGCAGGTGCCACTCAATACCACCAAGGTTTGGCTTCGGGGGGGGGGAGCTCCTTTGCATGTGGCTTGGTCTGCTCAAGCGAAGGGTGGGATGGCAACTCCACCACCGCTGCTCGAGCGCTTGGCCAGAGCCTTCACCACCAATTGGACCACTTGCATGGCCTTTCCCCAACTGGCTGCCTGTCAGATGTACTACGCTGCGGCCAGTGTGGCCCTGCTGGCCTTGGGCGATGGGAACCGTCGCCCAGCACATCTGGAGGGCCACAGGTTGGAGCCATGGGCACCTGCGGCCCTTAAAACGGCTGGAGAGGCTATACATTCCCCTTAAGACTAAGGCTGTTTTCAGGTGACAGTCTCTTAAAAAAAGTCCAGCAGGGAAGAAATAATTCTGTCATTAAACAACTGACAGGAACAAAACCTAACTTTTAATATTATAAAGGAAAGTTAACTGCGTGTTATCCTTATGACACCAAGCTTAGTGAAATTCCTATGGTCTAACTCAAATTATGTATGCTGTAGCACAGCTAGAAGTAAGAAAATAGCATTTTTTTTTTAATAAAACAGAGTAGATAGCCCAATTTGCTGCTGCTTCAAAAAGCACTTTATGACATCTCAACTAGTCGCAGGCTCTGCCAGGAGGCGTTCTCGGAGACGGAGCATTTGCACGCGGAGCCAGAGGGGGAAGAGAAATGCCAACCAAGAGAAAGAGCAGAGGGAAGGAAACGGGCACGTCAGTTTCGGTTCCAAGACAGTCCTGAGGGGGGCTCTATGACCAATGGTGACTAAAGGGGGACACACCCTGCGGGTGCAGCCCCCCGTCTCAAAGGAAGCTCCTCCGCCATCGAACGCAAACGATTTGGTGAAGGGGGAAGGAGGCGAACGCGGGTCTCGCTGCCCAACGCTCCTGCCCCGCCTACCCTGCGAAGCCGCCGGGGTACCACGGCCAGTTTCTGACAGAGGAGCCGAAGGCAGTGAGACCTGGGTTCGCAGCTCCGCAAAGGCACCCCAAGAACAAGAACGAGGCCGGCGCTCAACGCTCAGAAGTGAAGCACTGTGAAAGGAGCAGCACACAAACAGAGCAGATGCGGGAGGGCAGCGCTCTCCGGATGAGGCGGCGGAGCGAGCGGTCACCGCGTGCCCGGTCCTGGGTTCGGCACATCAAGAACAGGGAAGCGCCTGTTTCAAAGGAGTTCGGTGACGGCGAAGCACACCGAGCCCAGAAACGAAAAGGCAGTTCAGCCTCGGTCTGCGTTAAAGCTCAGAACAACCCGCGTCTTCGCGATCCGAGGGATGTCCTGATCAAGCCATCGCTGTCCTATGGATTGGGACCCAATCTACGCCCCGCACGCAAGCACCCTCCGTCGGTGCTCAGGGGGCTGCTGCACAATGCAGGGAAAAAACCAAGCTATCTGATTCAACCAGACGCACCAAGAAACAGGAGTGAAGCCTCAGTAGAGCCAGTTTAAGGTAGGGGGGAAATGCTGTGAGTGGCAAGGGAATGGTTTCTGTCCACGAGGCCCAGAAAAAAAACATCCTGCATTCAGAACAGCAAACTCATTTTGAAATACACAGGTTTGTCTATTTGTCAAACAAGCTGAACCCAAAAGGAGCTGTCAGTTTTTTTGAGCTTTCCACCTCCACATTACAGCTGCATTATCCTATTGGCATCCCTAGGGAAAAAAGGAAGTATTCCAGGCCAGCACGTGCCCAACATACACGGGCCCCAGATTCCCATGGGCATCAAGGGCGGTTTCCCCCTTCCAAGGCCGCAGGGTCCGCGGACCCTTCGGTCTTCTGGCCAGCCGCCCTTCTGGACCGGACACCACCGATCCGCACTCCAAAGGACCGCAAGCGAGTGGGGGGCGGCTGCCGTGTCAGATGGGAGGGGGTCCCCCAGCCCTAGAGGTCCTGCCTGAACTGGTGCTGTGCTTGGGGAGGGCAGGATTGCGTCCTGGATGTTCCGCTGGCTTTCAGCAGGGATGCCTGCAGTTGCTGGAAAGGAAAAAAGGAAATGGACGAAGCTCGCAAGGAAGGCTTAAAAGAACCAACCCCGCGGTGCATTCGTGACACGGCCCTGACATGCAACAAAGGACTGATACAGATGTGCAAAGAAGATACTCGGCAGCTTTTGAAGCAGGCAGCGAGACAAAGGAAACCGAGCTGCGGCACGCGGGAGTCTCTCTCTCTCTCCACTTCACAGCATCCGTTTCTCCGAGGGTAGAGCCTGGCGGTGGTGGCCAACAGAGTGAATCCGAATCCAAACCCATTCTCTCTTGGTCGAGCATGTTCTATGTTCACACAGAGCCCTCAGCAGCAGCCGGGCAGTAACAGCTCCGCGGCCGGGGGAGCCTGTGCTTTCAGAGAAGCAGGAAAAGGTTTTTTTTTTTCTAGGTATGCTGCAGTCCGTTGTGCGAAGTTCATCAAAGCAGCGTGCACCGGAAGAAGCTGCTCTTCTTCGACCGGTTCTCTGTTATTTTCACTGGCCCGCCTGCACCCGCTGAAATGTTGTCATTCTGCGGAGAGACGCGAGGACAAGAATGAGGGCAGGATTACTACGAGCAAGGCACGGGGCTTTCCTAGAAAATGCACCCGGTTCCCAGGAAAAGCGTCTAAGAGGCTGTCTGCCTACTGTGAATTCAAGCAGTTATTTGTAGGTTTCTTTTAAAACTCTGCAGGGACACTGGGTGGATTTTGTTTTAAACTCTATTGTTAGCTTTTTTCTTTTTCTGAAATAGGAGTGAAGTGCAATTCAAATGAAATTCAGAAACATATCAGGGGTTTGGAAAGTACCCAAGCAAACATTAGCTGCATTTTAATGAAAACAGGCATGGAAAATGCTTATGCAAATCCCAGTCAGGCATGAGGAAGTCCCACTTAATTATGCTTCCTGCACAAGGATTCTGGACTTTGCCTTTTGTATTATTTGGCAGATCGGGGAACACTCAGGAAAAAAAATCACATGCTTTTGTTCAACAGTAAAGTGAAAAAGATTATGAGTTTTTGTTTGTTCACGGTCAGCCTGGGACATTTTGGTATTTGGGGGAAAATCAGAAGGATGTAATCCTTGACCTGAAACACAAGGTGGAAGGCACAGCCCAGCAACCCTTTTCCAAACTTGTCACTATTTGCCACTATTCCCACGTTTCAAGAAGGGCCGTGCAGGAGATCGTGCTGAGACGCTTCAACCTGATCCTCACCTTCTGCACTGTCACCTCCAAAGTTTGGCAAAAAGCTATCCTCTGGGCAGTTTCCTAACAGTAAGGAAAGTGACAATTTTCACGGGCCGATTAGAAGAGCTAAATGCTGCTAAGAGTTGAGCTAGGCCTCTTGCGAAGCAGCACGTGCTCATCAAAACGACTTGCTAGCACGGCCCTGAGTTTGGACTCCCTGCTGGCAATCCAGGCTGCCTCAGAGGGACTGTCTGACCCCCTTCGAGACCTGCAAAGTCCCGGAACTTCAGAGCTGTAATATCTGAGGCGCCTGCCAGGACCTGCCTTTTGCGAATCGCATCTGGAAAGTTTGCGGCATGATTAACAGGCTGTCTTATTCTCCTTTATTTGCATTTTTGCCTTGAGAAGGGAGCGCTGGGCCATGAACAAAAAACGGGTTCCCACCAGGGCAGCTCAAGGCACTATGACCAATCACAAGCTCTGCAGCTTGTCCATTACACAACCTGAGAGGCACCTGGGCAGAAGGCTGCTTTTGAAGACACAGGATCGACTGTAATGTAATGGGTTCAAAATGCGCATTTGGGTTCAGACAACGGTAACAAAGGCCTTTGTTTCCAGGCCGTTTTGATTCAAGTTCGTTCTGTGCCACAAGGCTGTGTCTGGCTCCCTGTCCTGCTGAGGCATGAAGTAGGACCATAAATGTTTGATGTTGCTCAAGGGGTGCTATTCACTCAAGTATTTCAGAATTGGGCTCACTGGCCTCTTCCCTCTGTACAACTGAGCCCCAAAGGGTTGAAAGCTCCCCCACTGCCATGGTAGACAGTGTCCCCACTACCTGTCCCAGCTCCTGTCTTGGCATGATCCTGTTCCTTCCCTGTTCCGGTTGCACACAGCCCTGAATGCAGGTAAGAAAGGTTTGATGAGATGCTTATTTGATACGCAACTGGTGGAAGTGCTTGTGAGTGGCGGTTGATACAGTGAGAGGGTGGGGCGGGTCGGCTGTAAACCTTTGCTAGCTTGTTCGACGCCTGGGATATCAGGTTTATACATTTATAGCTTACAGCTATGGGTTATTTTTTGCTGTGAGATATATCACAGTGTGCACTGACTTTATTGCTTTTGTGTAATTTTAACTCTCTTTGGAATTTTACATACGGTTTTAAATAGGTGTTTATTGTGCTTTAGTATTGCAATGCAATTTTGTAGTCCAAGTCTTTTTATTGTTCTGATCATTGATCAAGTAAATCTTTGCCTCGCCAACTGTTGTTAGTTTTCACTGGTTGACCTTGATTGTGGTTGGACAGCACCCTGGTGCGGGGTGAATTACCTAAGGCTCTGTTTTCCTACCAGGGGGCTGGGAGGAGAGGGGCTTGTGAAGACTGTGCGCAGCCTATCCAGCATTCCCAGTCCCTCCACAGCTTGACAGCACACACGGTTGGATGCTGACCCTTTTGGAAAAAGTTCGATGGGCTGTTAAGCCAACCCTTTAGCTGCCTGGGCCAACAACCCCTTTGAGTCCCTGCACAGTGCAGAAGATACACCAATCAGGACATACTGATACCAGGAGAAACCAACCATTTTTCTGTTGAGTTTTGTCATAATATCCCGTGCAAGGGTGAAGAAAGCCTGGAATGAAGAGAAAAGATACAATGAGATCTATGAGATCCGAACAACCGACTTTATTTTATTTTATTTAAACTGACTGACTGCCCAACTCCAGTGGACTTTAGATGATTACATCTGAGTGCAGGATGACCTCTTTTAGGGGAAGACAATCATTACGCTTAAATTGCCTTTCTCAACTTTTTGAGCTATGAATTCCAATCCAGAAATTGCTCTGTCTCTTCAAATATCCCTGCTGGTGTTTCACCCTTCCCAAATATGGGTCGCAACATTTTTATCCCAAGAGTGGGTTGCTAAGGAGGGCCACAGAGGGCCTTGCATGTGGGCATCACCCCTGCTCTCCAGAAGGCAGAAGCCCTGCAAAGGAATCGAGGGATCTGCTCCCTGCCATCAAGACCAAAAGCAAAACATGGTGGAGCCCTTCCCTCAAGGAGGGTACGACCCTCTTTCACTTTCTTGGTAAGACTCTGGAAGCGGCCTTCGCCCAGGTCAAGGGCAAAGGCAGCTGCCAGGGCAACAGAGGAAAAGTTGGGCTGAGTCTCAGCACCGACTGCCTCCCTTTCGCTGGAGAGGCCAAGAGCTTCCGCGTGCAGAACCGAGTCTTTGCCGCACAACGACAGACTTTCCTGTCGCAGCAAGGAGGTCTTGGAATGCTTGAGAGGCAGGAAAGATGGGGGCTCCTGCCCCCCCCCGTTCTAGACGTCATCTTCACTGCTACAGCCCAACCCACTGCTGGCGCCAACGTTGCACTTACCTCTTCCACGTTGATGCTGGACTTCGCACTGGTTTCCAGAAATTTGATGCCATAGTCAATTGCTAACTGCAATATTAAGATTTCGACAAGCAATCAGATTCAGTGATTTCATCATCAGCTGCCAGCTTTAAGCTGCATAAATGGCAAGTTTTAATGCAAGTTCTGACAACTGAAGCTGCTCCATTCTTTAGCTGGGGAGCAAGAAAACGTGTCTGCAAAACCGCTTCCACAGGAAGGCAAAAGCCAGGAGGAGTCTGGTGGCACCTTTTCCAACCGACTAATTTCATGAAAAAATGTCTGCCTTTTAATAACACCTGTTAGTCAGAAAAGGTGCTACCGAAACCCTCCTGACTTTTTGCCACTGTAGACTAACACAGCCCCCCTCCTACAATTTCACACGCAGAGGGCACGTTAATGAGCGTCCCTTCCTGATTTCACTCTCTCACGCTGCCTAAAACTCCAACCTCTCAGGGCCCAACCAGAAGACCCCGGGCAGAAGGGCCCTGGAAGCGGTCAGGTGGAGAAGTCCTGATGCATGTGGGATGGGCGATGCCATCAAGAACGTCAGCTTCTAGCCTCTGGATTTGGCTACTACCTATTAACTTGTCTGGGTTTTTTGGTCTTCGGTTGGTCATTTAAAACTCAAATCTTTCCCCGATTGTATTAATATTTCTTTTTTGTGCTCACTGAATGTCATCCCTACTACCGCCCCAAAAACCCCAAAGTGTGTGGTGCTAGTTATAACTCACTTTGCTCTCCTTTGCAGAGCAAAGTTTGATCTGGACACGAAATAAATAAATTTAACTCACTCAGGGTTTTCGTAAGGATGGATCCATTCTACTAAAACCAGAAATGACCTAGTTTTTCTAAAACAAGCTGAAAGAGAATTCTGAGCCAACTAAAGGACCGCTGAACAATTCACCTTCTCCGTCCATCTTTGAAAATCTCTCACACAAATGTAAAGGAGCAACGACACCGCATCGGTTTTTGTGTGTGCGTGCGTGTAGAAGGAAACTCTATCCCCTTGGGCCAAAACTGGGTTCTCCACACCCCAAATTCGCTCTTCTTTCCCCAATCTGGTGGCTTTCGGATGGGCTGGGCTTCAATTCCCATCATCCACCCCCACGGGGACAACAGCTGCATGGGCCGATATTATGGAGGGGATGTTGAACACCTGTGGAAACTAAGTTAAGACAGATTCTAGGTAAATTCTACCGGATGAATTTGTCAACCAGCAAATTAGGCCTGCAGTCTGTTTTCAGATGAAGTCGCTCCATTACTGCTTGCCCGAATCATTGTGGGGCAAGAGACCATCCCAAATGAAAGCAGAAATCAGGTATTGAAATGTATTCAGTCTACTGCAGCCATCACTCTCTCTTCCAGGAAAAGGGCAACTCAAATATTAAAAACTCAGGTCCCCCAAATGACCAGTTTTGCAAGATTTACCTTTTCTCCTTTTTCCTTCGAAACTTGCCTTTTCTCATTCATGTCACATTTGTTGCCCAGGATCATCCTTTCTACATCTGAAGAAGCATGCTGAGTGAAAGGGGGGGGGTGGAGAAACCGGGTTAGGAAGAGCAGCCTCACAAAGCTGTAATGTTCTGAACCTGAAGCACTTGGAGGGAGGGGCCACGGCCCACTTCCTGTCCCAGATGTCTTCCCTGAGGCTGTGCTTCGCAAAGCCCACCCTTTCAAACTCTGCTTTGCTCAAGTGCTGCTTGTGAAAAGGGCGCCGATAGGTAAACAAAGCTTCAGAAATAAGAGGAGAGGAAATGAATGAGGCTTTAGCCAAAAGTGAGCAGGACTCCTGTCAACAGGAGAGGAAATCTGGAATGCCATGACTTAGAGAAAAACAGAGGCAACGGCTAGCCGTGGAAGTTCCAGCCCAGAGAAGCTGCAGACACAAACTTTGAGTCCCCCTTTGTATCAGCAATTTCTCGTTTTATTTTTGTCCCACAGAGGGAAAAAAAGCTCTGTGATGGTCATCCTCAGCTAGTCTCTCCCAAGAAATAGTCAATCTGTGTCCCCACCCCCACCCCTTTGGGTGTGTTTCCTACATGGGACCCTGCAAATGCTCCTCATTTTGTGGTGGGAAACCTTGAATCCTACCCTGGATCAAGAGAGTTTCAGTCTCATGTCTCATTTAACCCAACAGCCATTCTGATAATTGTGTAATTAAAGTGACTTATGACTTAGGGCAAGGTTTCTCAACCGTAGCAACTTTAATAACCCCACCTTTATTATTTTTTATAAATAACTCAAGGCGACAAATATACTTAATACTCCTTCCTTCTCCTATTTTCCCCAAAAAACCCTGTGAGGTGGGTTGGGCTGAGAGGGAGTGACTGGCCCAAGGTCACCCAGCCAGCTTTCGTGCCTAAGGCGGGACTAGAACTCACAGCCTCCTGGTTCCTAGCCCAGCACCTTAACCACTAGACCAAACTGGCTCTTGTGGACTTCAATTCCCATGCTGGCTGGGGAATTCTGGGAACTGAAGTCCACGCATCTTAAAGTTCCTAAGGTTGAGAAACTCTGACAGGGACTGTATTTCAATCTAGGTGCAAAATTTCCCAAATTACTAGGTAAGGAAAGCTAGCCATTTCCCTTTCAGGCAGACCTACCTCTTCTATGTTCCTTATCCAGTTTTTAATATTGTCAAAAGACTTTTCATTGGTGATATCATAAACCAGCATTATCCCCTAGGGAAAAAAAGAGCACAGCCATCATAAAACAATCCCTTTTACACTTCCTACTCCTAAAGTTCGAGCAGGAGCAATGATGGGGGAAGCACTTCTACCATGCCTTCCATCTCCGACCTGAATCCATTTATTCAAATGTAAATTCTTATGATGAGAAAAATGAAATTCCAATGTTATCACACAACTACATACAAACCAGAGTCCAGTCAGACAAAGCCCTGTTTTCTCAATGCATTGTTCTTATAAGAGTGTAGCCACAATAGAGCTTTCTATGTCAATTAAAATAGGCCTCTTCAAATATCTCTCTGTCAACTCTTGATAGCGAGGTTTGTTAATTGAGATGTTCATCGCAAATTGAAACTACTTTCTGTCAAAAAGCCTAAATGGTCAAGAGGACCAGCTTCTTTTAAGCTGAACTTCTCGCTTTTCAGACCCAGTCATCGCAAACATGCTCCGAGCCTCCTTTTGTTCTGTTGCAGCAACTTCATAGAAGATCTAGTTCGGCCTCTTGGTTTTAGTCCAGGGTCCCTGGCAAGCCCACAGGAAGGACATGAGCAGAACGCTTCCCCTCCTGCTGGCTCCAGCATCTTTCCACCATCAGCCTGATCCTCCCTGAGTCCACCCCACTTCAGCTACCGCTTTAAGGCCCACGGCCATCCTGCTCTCCACAGTTCCAACTCTGCCCGCAGTCCAGCCCATCCCTCTGCAAGGGGTCTGGCTGCCCCTCAACATCTGACCCAGCTTTCCAGGAGTGAACACCGACAAGCGAAAGTCAGGCTGCTTGAGAGCTTCTCTTCCCCATCCCAAACTCCTAAGCTCTACACCCTCCTCTGAAGATGCTGCTTCTGCTTAAACCTGGCAGCCATTTCTGATTTTTTGTTTTGTTTTGTTTTCATCTGCTACTTCCCATATTTGGTCAGGGAGAAAGTCAGCAGCTGCAAACAGTCACTCAGTCCCTTCTGCGAGGTGGCCCCCGAGCACTTAAAGGTGCTGCAGTTACAGATCGTGTGTGGTTCCTGCCCTGTAAATTCTGCTGCTTGCGAAGCCTCAGCTTTTCTTAATGACGTTGTCGCCCTTTGGGAAGAGGGACTTGAGAAAGACAAGGCCCGGGGCTCTTCCCCTCCTGAGCAAGCCCACAGGTGTTTGGGCTGCTGTGGGAAATGGGCTGCAAAGACAAGTCTGAGAAAGCACACTCACCATGGCACCTCGGTAATATGCTGTCGTGATCGTGCGGAATCTCTCCTGGCCCGCCGTGTCCCTGAAAACCAAGGCATATTATGGAACAGAGGATCGGGACCAGGGGTGGGAGGAGAGGGGAATTCAATGCTTCACCTGCTTCCCAAATACCCGCAAAACCTTTAACAACGTGCAACTTGCAGCTGAATACTGGCACACAACTCCACGCACAACCTAGTCTGAATTCTGCACTGGGCCAAGAGCAGAACTGGGAACCCAGCCTAGTTGCAGGCCTGGTGTCAACCCCACCTGAGGGTCTGGCAAGCCAGGAGGTTCCAGAATGCAACTTGCAGGTCAACCCTTGGCAGGTCGATACGGAAACAACGAACTTACCCCCCAGTAAACCCCCTTTCCCGGCATTCGGCCTCATGCCCTTTCTCCCTGGTCTGTCGGATTCACATTAAACGCTGATTCCCAACCCGGGGCCTTTCGGATGCCTTGGACAAAGCCCAAAAGAGTCCAGAAGGCTGAACTTCTGCTACAGAAGAGGCGAGAGCTTCTTTATGCCAGCCTGAATACCCTGTCAAATTACTGCCACCGTTGCCCCAAGCTATTAATTCTTCAAAGGTGCTTTTTTACATACAGCTTCAGAGAGGAAGCCCAATTTAACGGCAGGCACATTTCAGGAACTGACCCTTGTATCTGGAGGCCGGTTGTGTTCTGACCACTTACCATATTTGCAGTTTGATTTTCTTCCCATCTAGTTCTATTGTCCTGATTTTAAAGTCAATTCCTAAAAAAAAAAAAAGGGGGGGGGAGTTTAAATTAGGGCTCTGTTCTGCTTTGCTACGACAGTCTCCCAGGTTTAGAACTAGCAAAACACCTTTAGAATCAAACCCACTCAAATCTCCACAACCCTTATTAAGCAAATTCTGGTTGAAATATTCCAAAACAAAAGCCGCTGCTTAAATTAATGGTACAGGACGCGGTGGCGCTGCGGGTTAAACCGCTGAGCTGTCGATCGGAAGGTCGGCGGTTCGAAACCGCGCGGCGGGGTGAGCTCCCGTTGCTCGTCCCAGCTCCTGCACACCAAGCAGTTCGAAAACATGCAAATGTGAGTAGATTAATTGGTACCGCTTCGGCGGGAAGGTAACGGCGTTCCGTGAGTCATGCTGGCCACATGACCCGGAAGTGTCCTATGGACAACGCCGGCTCCAAGGCTTTGAAACGGAGATGAGCACCGCCCCCTAGAGTCGGACACGACTGGACTTTACGTCAAGGGAAACCTTTACCTTTTTAAATTAATGGTGCCCCCCCCCGTTCCCTTGGGGGTATAAGAAACTCAAATTTAACCACACCTCAGCCAATACTCCTGCTTTTTAGCAAGTAGGGAATTTTTTAAGCAGAGATGCAGCTCTGCCCACAAAGACGTTCTTGTCTACAGGCAGTGAAGAGAAATGTACAACTCTCTAGAGACAAAAGGGATTTCAGGTATTCCCCCAACACTCAGCTGGTTTAAAGATCTCACTGGGCACGGTAACACAGCACCCAGTGAATTGATTCCAGCATGGGGCCTGGTGCAGTTTATTTCTTTTTCTTTCAGGGCCGCAGTGGAAAGTCTGACTAAAGCCTGAAGCTCTTGGCAAGTGGCCGTGATGAGCTGCCCGCTGACGCTTCCTCTGCTTCCTCCCTTCAGCAACAGGAAGTGGTGAACCGCTGCATCCATCAGCAGTGCAGGTCTGCTGACGGGCTGCGACTTCCTGAGAAACAGGTTGCAAGACCCACGAAAGAAATGGCTTCCAAAGCTGGAGGAGGAAAATACGCCCAACGTACCGAAGAGCTTAAAGGTCGAGGCATGCAACAGCTTGGCTGTTTCTTCTGTTCTGTTCCACCAGCAAAGAAAGGCCTGCACATGCTGCTAAAACGGAACACCTCAGTGGGTTGCTGATGAGCCACTAGAGCCGTGTTTCTCAACCTTGGCCACTTTAAGGCGGGTGGACTTCAACCCCCAGGATTCCCCAGCGAGCACTGCTGGCTGGGGAGTTCTGGGAGTTGAAGTCCACCTGTCTTAAAGTGGCCAAGGTTGAGAAACATGGCACTAGAAGAAGGCCTCATTTAAAAGTGAGCGCAAAGCTAAGGTCTCAGCTGGCCACCTCTCCCAGGCCTGCAATGGGAATCTGACAGACAGACAGACAGACAGACAGACAGAGAGCAGACTTGACGTGTCCGCCGAGAAGAGTGCACACGTTTCTCTCTACGGATTCTTCGCCTTCCAAGCCCAGAACAGCAGATTTGGCCTGAAACACCGTGGACGGGTCCCCTTAAGCAGAAGGTCCTCTCTCATGCTTTCAAAATGTGAACTCCTCAAAGGGTCAAGCGCTTCTCCAGCTCTGGCTCAGCAAACAGCGTCTGCCCAGCGGTCGGAAGCTGGACATCCCATGTCAGGACGCCACCTGAGAAACAGGGCTCCAGTGAGCCCTGGACAAAAGGGGCAGAAGCAGGCTAAGACATGGACGGAGGGAGGAGAAGCAAAGCAAGTCCACGCAGATCCCACGGCAAAAGGGGGTCCGGCCCGCTGAAGGCAATCTGGACAGCAGAGGGGAACAGCTGGACTTCTGCAATGAGTCTCTTATCAGCCAGCTCTGCTCTGAATTAGGCAAGGTTAATACCAAGTATCTGTCGTAGAAGAGAATGTCTACTGTCAATTGGGGAAAAGTCCTGTGAATGAAGTTCAACTTCTGGTGACTTCATAGACAAGGACATGACTTTTCTTAGCAATAATATGGGAATGGTTTGTCACTGCCATTGCTTTCTCCCAAAATTTTTAAAGCTTCCCAGCCGAGTCTACAGCTTTAGGACCGCATTTGCCTGGGTGTGTGCATGCGTGTGGCTTGCTGATCTCAGTAGAGTGTGTGTGACATTCCCTGTGTCTGAGGTGGCACGAAAGGCTGCCCACAATAAACACGGTTGGCTCTCCTTGACACCCACTATAAAGTCCTTGGC
This sequence comes from Candoia aspera, assembly GCF_035149785.1. Classification (NCBI taxonomy): domain Eukaryota; kingdom Metazoa; phylum Chordata; class Lepidosauria; order Squamata; family Candoiidae; genus Candoia; species Candoia aspera. The sequence goes on from NC_086165.1 coordinate 987,069, forward strand.
TCTCCTCTTCTGCAGCCACATGGGTGGGCTTCTCTTTGACCCCCTCCTCAGCACCTCGATGTGCTACGGATGCTCTCTGGAAAAGAGCTCACGGACAACAGGGAAGAACGTGAGGGAGCCATGGCTCTTCTCAGCACTGAAAAGAAACACTGCTGACATGAATAGATTTCGCACAGAGCAATTTGCAACATGAACAAAGACAGACTTTTATTGCAGAAATGCGGGTCAAGGAACAAGTTTCTCCCCAAGCTGGCTTCTGGCAGCATCACCCTTCGCTTTGCATTTCCCCACATCGCAGGACCAGGCTCTTCTGCGTTGGCGAGCTGGGTGGGGATCCCTGCGTTCCCTTTCTGGCTGTTGTGCCAAAATCCGTTTCTTCCACTCACAGATATAACCATTTACTTTCTGCTTAGTCCTTTACTTCAAACAATTTACTTTCTATTTCAAGTCTGCAGATCAACAAGCCTGTCAATAATTACTGACTGCTGTTTTTAAAGCCACAGCTTAACAGAATAGGACACACCAAAGATCCTGGAACAGAAGTTTCATCCTTGCAGGATACAGGCTTTCTATCTGCCTGGCAACTTATAAAAATCAGGCCAATAAACAGACAAAATGCACAGTGGAATGGCAACTGACATGACAGGAGGAGAGTGGTGTTGGGCTGTGGTTTCATTAAAAGATGTAAATTTTTGTGAAGTGCAGCTCCCTTCATCAGATACCCAGAGTGGCTTAATCGATATCTGATGAAGGGAGTTGCAGCTCATAAAAGGCTTAGCCTTTTAATAAGACTTGTGAGCTGGAAAAGGTGTTACCAGATGCCTTCTGCTTTTTGCAACTGACATATCAGTAGGACTTTGGGGAGGATGACTTGCATGTTTCAATTATGCTCTGAAAAGTTTCAAACATGCTGAAAGCCACAGAAAGGATCATTTCATTGGCTTTCCAGATATCAACCTTCCTCAGGCCCTGCTACACCAAGTTGCTGCATGCACAGACAGGTCTTTGGGAAAAAAGTGCAGAGCAGTGTAAATGCAGCAAGTCCAACCTTAGAAGACGGAGCAGACAGCCCCTTCCACGTATATCGCAAGGGCATGCAGAATTTCACGCTGCCAGTTTAACACACGTTTGGGTTATTTAAGTTCTGGATGAAAGCTGGAGGAAACATCAGCTTTGGGCATTTCCTCTAGCATGCGTTACTGTGCATGCCAGCCTTCCCCAATCTGGGCTTCAGTTCATCCCTGCTGGCATGGTCACTCTCCCTAATTAACATCAGTTGCCTCCTTAAACAGGGACATTTCAGCACCCCAATGGCTGGAAGTGAGAGGATGCAGAAGCCAAGAAAAAGAAATCTAAGCGACTGTATGAATTGGGTTGAAGCACTGCTGTTTTACTGCAGTAGATTCCCCCTGTGCTCAAGGCATTCCAGAACTCAGCCATTTCAGTGTTTTCTTTAAAGTCTGAGAACTGGACCATAGAGGCTTTTCCCTGAGATGTACGTTCAAAGGAAGAAATACTCAGAATTTAACCTCCAAATTATGCCTTAACAGCCCAGCTGCCAGGGCAGAAGCACAAACATGGCGAATGGAATCACTTTTCTAGAAGGAAACAGTGGAGCCCCACTTAGAGCTTAGGATCTCTCTCCCCTTTCCCCTTTAAGATGACACAGGCTGGCAAACCCCAGGCATCGTCTTGGATTATCTGGTGGCCTTTGCCCACCCTAACATGTCAAACTAGGCCAAAAGAGTGGAGAAGAAACCCAGTATTGCTTAATATACCCATGAAGTTATTACATGTATTTCACATTGTCTACATCGGCAGCACTGCAGGCAGAGGAAACACTCTCGTAAAGGAGTGAAAACATTCCTAGAAACCACATCCAGAAATGCAACATCCGTATAAGCACCGTCAGATTAAAGGAACCTACATGTTCTCTACAGCCTGGCAAGGCTCCTTCAAGAAGGACGTTACTAACTGGATTCTTCTTCAAGCTGTCAGTCATGCAATTGTTGCATACCACTATCCTAGTCAAACAGAGAACCCTCAACAGTTGGAACATTGTTCAGGGAGAAATTCATGCATGCAAGTAACTTTCCATTAAGATGCACAAGGGTTCCACTGTGACATAAGCAGCATGGAATGCAGGCACAGGAAGTCCATACGGCAAAGAGGGGGAACTGGACCAAACTCTGCTCTAGGAGAGGATGCCTCTTCAGTTCAAGAGATGCAGTTCTGTTTGGCATTTATGTTTGAGCATTCTTCTACCCCTTTAGTGAGGTCCAGGGCAGATGCTAAAAACAAATCAGATTCATCCTTTTTATCTGTAAGATCAGGACACCCCTCCAGCCTTCGAGTCAGAATAAGATTAGCTGGTTCATCTGTTATCTTTCAGGCAGCTCTAAAATCCCATTTAAAGCCAACAATAGCATCGCAAAAAAAAGGAAAATCCCATTCTTTATTTTAACAAATAGACTGGAAAATAAAACTTCATGTTTTACTATAAAAGAAGCGGAATATTCTAGTACGATCAAGAGAAATGATAAATCCTGCACACATATTGAAGCACAATTCTGGAAATATGCTCAACAGTTCTCAATGAAAGTTCAAATGAATCCACTTAAGACTGTAATGTAAGAATCATTCTGTGCTCTGGTCATTACCTAAATGTGGTTAATATAGATTGGCCAACTATCACATCATAAATGAGAGGATAGGACTCAATGATTTTTATGTTCATCTGTGCAAATGCCAATTCACTTAAGATCTCCAAATTTAATAACAGGAGGGAGAAGGGCTAACAAGGGGCCTTGCTTTATCACCCCAGGAGCATGCTGCTTCTTATACTGAAATCTTCTAGTATTTCTCAGGCAACCAAAAAGTGAGTTTAGTTCTGAATAAGAGGTATGTTTTGTGGTTTTATCAGGGTAAGTTAGCAGTGAAAAAACATCTATTCAGAAAACATTCAGCTATGAAACGGGTCAGATTCAAAACATGTCTTGTTAATCCCAGAAGAGGCCATGCACAGCGATGCAAAGGCAGAAGTCAAAGCAATTTCTGCCTTGACAACAGCTTGAAAATCTTTCTTGAAGTGAGAGTCATAACCAGTGTTTCTCAACCGTGGCAACTTTAAGGTGTGTGGACTTCAACTCCCAGAATTCCCCAGCCAGCATGCGCTGGCTGGGGAATTCTGGGAGTTGAAGTCCACACACCTTAAAGTTGCCACGGTTGAGAAACACTGGCCTACAGTACTTCAAAGTTAATAGACTACTGAAGATGTTTCCTGCAAGCACTTACCAAACAGGATCTGCTTTTAACCAGAATTTGAGTTTAGGATCAAATAAGAATATAATTTTTAAAGATGCTACAAAACCCACTAAAACAGTGCCTGGGGTTCAAATCGCATTTGGCATATATTGTTTGGAACACGCTTGCTTTTCTCGCAGCTCACAATCATTTCCACACAGCAGATGTTCCGATTTGAACTGAACACGCGCGTGAAGTTCTTAAAGGTTAATGGGGATTTAAACAAGCCATTTGTCTCAGTCCAATGAGACCCACTGGATCCAAGACAGCTCCGCCTGCCAATTAAAGGGGATGAAGCCACCAGGCATCTGTCAAATGGGGAGACAAAAGGTGTCAAAACGTAACCCTGGAAGCAAAGCCAGAAGGCAGGCATGAAAGGAAGCTGCTTCCAGGACTCCTGGTTTAGGGCTGTAAATGCAAGCAACAGGCTGAACCAAGTCTAGCTTTTAAAAATCCCAGGGAGATGTACAAAATCAGGAGGAGTCTGGGAGCACCTTTTCTGAGGAATACATTTTATTAAAAGGCACAGCTTTGTGGAAAGCTGCTACAGTACCAGAATCCTCCAGACTTTTTTGCCACCATTGACTAACATGGGGCTCCTCCTAGGAAGGGGATGAGGATCTCTTAAAACAACGTTACAGGCTGAAAAACCGAGACGAGCACTTGCAAATAAGGCCAGCGCCTCTCTCTTCTCCCACAAGCTATTTTTTGATATTTCAGGCACCACAAGCACCTCTGATAGTGTGGCCTAGAGGGAGGGAGGGACAGCTCCCCCTCCCTGCCTCTCATCCCCTACCGGCTTGAAATACAAAAGACTGGAGATTTCAGGAGAATTTTTCATTTATTTTTTTTCCTTTTATTTTTATACCACCACACTCCTAACAAACTCCTGGTGGTATACAGCCTAAAACATATAATAAAACACAGAATAAAAACTATATGGCAACATCTTAAATTGCCAGAATCTAAGCTCTTCTTTTCACCATCTTCCTAATATTGGGAGGGAAGGTGCCATATGGATAGCTGGTGGTGGTGGGGAGATTGGGAGGAAGAGTCTGTTACCAAGGTTAGCAGCCCCCACAGAGAAGCACTGACTTCTGGACTCTCTCTCCAAATCTCCTGGCGAGGGGGGCTCAACATCCCCACGTGGGATGTGCAAACTGGGCAGGTAGCCTCTATTTGAACCAGGCAGCCCTGTGGTTACTTGGGTGCAGAATCATATAGGGCTTTATAGGTCAAAGCAAGCACTCTGTATTGCACCTGGAAGCCTCTCGTTGCCATCGCAGAGCCCCGGTCACCATACAATGGCCAACTCGTGGTTCTCGCTTGCCAACTGGCAAATGACTGCGTTTTGCACCAACTGCAGGCTCCAAACAGTCTTCAAAGGCAGCCTCAGGAAGGGCCCACCACAGTAATCTACACAGGACACGAGGGCCCAGTCCTTGCTGCATGGGCCTTGGGTTCAGGAGAGCCTGCGGCTGGTGCGTCAATCGTAGTCGGGTAAAGGACTTTCCACCTACGGTGACCACCTGCCTGTCTACCATGAGCAGTGAATCTAGGAGAAACTCCAAGTGGTGGACTTGTTCCCTCAGCTGAATGCTACCCCTTCAGATGGTCTTCTGGACAAACTGCAACTCAGTCTTGGTGGAATTCGACTTCAGTTTGTTTCTTCCCATCCAGACGTGGATGGCCCTCACTGGGTCAAGATATCCAGCAAAACAGGCCCGCCACTAGGGTCTGTGTCACCCGGGGCAAACGTGGATTCCGTGCCCATTTTGGTGCCCCCCCAGTGCAGTGCCCGGGACACATGCCCCGCTTGCCCCCCCCACGGCCCTGCAGCATAAGCCCAGGAGGGATATGTATATCCAGGTATCCTCAAAGTACTGATGATACCTTCCCCCAACCTGATGGATGCTTCATGTAAAGGTTAAAAAGTAGACAAAATAGACAGAATCTGTTATTCTAGACTTGGTGAATGAATTATTCCTTCTCAAGTTTAATAAAACATTTAAAGGGGTATTGCAAAGAATCACCTAACTCCAACGTTCAAAAGACAGAATCTTCTACGGGACACGCCTCCATTATTGAACAAGCGACATGTTAGCTGCTGCAGAAGGCCAGTTAACGCCAGGTATTTCATCTGGAAGAGCAGTCTGGACACTTTCCAAGCACCTCGTCACTACAACATGGTGACAAGCCTCTGCTTGCCTTACATTCCGCTGTTTTCTGCAGGAAGCGATCGAACACTCACACACAGTAATTCAAAAAAAAAAAAATCCCCCAAACACACACTCGTATACAAAATAGCTGAGATGCTTCTTTCCGTTTATGTTACTTTTCCACTTTCTAAATTTCATGAAGCAGCCACTACAGATCTGACACACACTATGGCTACAAGGGAAAAACATTTAATACAGAGTAAAATACAGTGATTGCAGTTCTTTGGAGCACACATTTGTAAGGTGGTACTCCAACTCTGATTAGCAAAACAAAAATTGAGACAAAAAGCTAAACAATCCATTGAGCAGAGTTAAGCTTTTGGTTACTTCCTGGTTAGGTCCATCTGGCAAAATTACAGAAATCGTTTAATGCTGTCTTCCTCTAGTCCCAGTCTATCCTACCCCTTTAGGATTTCCTAGTGGTCTCCCATCCAAGTCCTAACCAAGTGCAACCCCGTTCAGCTTTCGAGAACTTACTATTTATCAGAATAGGGCGTAGGCTCATGCAAAATTAAGTTGGATTCAGGATAGCTATTTTTGTTCTTGCAGTTCACAACAATGTTCTATGTATATTAATTCTCCAAGAAAGGGATCAGTGCTGCTGAATTTAAAATACGTCTGAAAAATATTAAATTGCTGTTTCTTAAGCAAAGCCTCGGTTCCTGCTTTTGCTGGCGTTGTTTGCTATCTCTCAAATCTCCATGCATTTTCTAAAGTGTTTAGAAGCTGATGTTGCATCACATCCCTTTTAAGCAAATTGGAGCAACAGAAAATGAAATCCAGGCGAACTGCTGTATGAAAAAACGGCCCTCTGAACACACAAGCAGCTCCTGCGGACACCGTTCCAGATCCTGATTTCATCTTGGATAAGAATGTAAATACTACAAATTTGTCTCATAGTCAGCAAGTTTCTGCACTGCATCTGAACTCCTCCCGGACCACAAGGGAGCCAGCCCTGTAACTCAAGTGACGTCCCGCTGCCAGCAACAGAACGCTTGGTCCCGGGAGAGAAAAAACCTTTCCAACTGCGCTTAACCAGAACGCGCATCACACAGGAATCAATTAATTAATCAGGGCTGCCGGGGGCCTGAATCGGGTTGCTGCAGCAGTTGAATATGGTGCTTGGGTAGCCCTGCTGCAACAGGAGGGGTGGGGGGCCTGGTAATGTCTGATCAACTTCTAGAAGTTCATGCAGCGATACATCGGCTTCTTACGGAAGCTGACGCTGCATGCGATCCAGCCGAGTTTCACTTCCCTTCTAGATCTGCTTAAGGGCAAGAATTTTCACTCAAGGAAGCTGTAAAATCCTGCTTGCAGAGTGCAACCCCTCCACTAAATTTTGCAGACGCAAGGATAGCTGTATCATGGTCCAGGCTCATCTAATGCTGGCTGGGGATGGGAACTGTAGTCCAGCACACCTGCAAGCTGTGGAAAGACATACACAGCCCGTTTGGAAACCTGGCATGGCAGGAGAAGGAGCACTGAACGGTAGAATAGCAACCACACCATGCCCAAAGATAGAGCAGCCTATGCTTGGAGCTGACAGATTCAAGTTTTTCACAACGTCTTCGCTGCACTGGAGCAGCAAGCAGCTACAGCTTTTGCATCATAAGGATGAAGCATGTCAAGCTCTAGGCCCACAGGCTTCCAAATGCAAATGAAGAGAGCAGAAGCTTTCGGTTTTGAGTGGCTGCACAATAGAAAAAAAAAAACTCAGCAAGATATGGCTTGCCACAAATTAAAAATGAAATCTCCTCCATTTCTGAGACACCAAAGAGGGATTTTTGACGTGTTCTCCAGAATCTCATTTAACTATCAGAGAGCACAGAAGGGGGAAAGGAGGAGATCCCATTCCAAGTCGGAACAGGACCAAGCCAGGAGGTTCAAGCAAACTTAGTGAATGAACGACGGGCTCTTTTGGGGCATCACGTCTATGCTCAGGGGTCCTCTTCTTTCAACCAAAATAAATACAACACCCACACATATGTCCACTCAGAAGAAATTGACTCCCGGGGAGCTATGCATAGTTTAATAGCGTAGTAAACCATTCAGTTGACTATGGAATACTTTCTACATCTGCTAGAGAATCCCTTGTGATTCTGCCTCCCAACTTCCTAGCATTTTTCTTTAACCATCAGGGTTACAAGAACATTTCACGTAATGAGGTCTACAAAGATGAAGAGAAGACCGGCTGGCTTATAAATGGTGGGTAAAGGAGGGAAAACTAAGCTAACAAGGCAGGAATAAGAGAAGTGATGAAAAAGAAATGTTTGGAAAAATAGCTGTTTAGCCTTTTGAAAGGCAGAAAGCTGGGAACAGCATCCTCTGTCATTGCAGGCAACTGTTACTCCCAGGAATAGTTCACACACTGCTGTGTTCTCTCATCTGTTCAGCACCAAGCAATGACCTGTGCGTGTAAATTGGGCATTGCAAATACTGCTTCCAACATAAGGCTGGTCAAAGGAGTCAATTCACAACAGCATTAACTTTTAGCCATCTAGGCCCCAGAGAACACTTCTTGGTCTCCTGAAATCTCCAGCGTGCAACAAAATATACTCCCAACCACGACCATCACACTGATGATAACTCATTGGGTAAATTATTCATTATCAACTTCCATTTAATAAATGCTCCAATTGAGCTCAAAGATGGTAAATATATTCAGACTTCATAGAAATGCTCTTCAATTACCTTCCTAGATATTTGCAAATACAAAGACTCAATATACCTAGACAACCCCCCCCCACAAGATTAAAATCTCAATTGGCTTGGGGACACATTTTGTTCAAAGCCAAATTTGACAAGAATGCAAAGAGCACTTGTGGCGTGAGTGACATGTTTCATTCAACAGGAAGACAGGCTAGAACACATGGTCTCACCACACAGGAACTCCTTTTACATGAGCTGAGTAATTAACATTTTCCTTCCATGGCATACAGGAACAGCACCAACATTTAGAAGGTTCGCATGCTGATGTTCTATCTATATCCCTAACACAACAATACGCCAGGAAAGCTAAAAAACCCACAAAGTGTCAGAGCACATGAAGCCATTTGCTCAAGTCTGGTTACCGCAACAATTTGTGTTTCATTTCCTTCGACATCCAGCCTGAGCAGTTTTTCCTGTAACCCCTTTCGTTTCCTGATAATTTCTGGACACTCAGCATTCAACGACACTGTGACATTTCACCAAGAACCAAAAGAACACCCTTTCCTTGAGTCAACTGTTCTCTTTCACGTTTGATGGGAAGTTCACCACGCTCTCAGTAAGCAAAAATGGCAGCAGCCATCCTGGGGACTTCCATCTCTTCCCTGAAGGGCCTGCTGAGACCTCTGGAAGACCCATAAAGGCAAAGCCCGCTTTTGGGGCCGAGGCCATTCGCGGCAGCGTAGCCCAGAGCAAGGCACGGCTGGAAAAGGTCCTGGTCTGAAGCGCTGCCTTCGTGCCGTAGGCCAAGCCAAAACACAGAACTGCCTCCTCCTCCCATGTGCTCTGAGTGCAACAAGGGGATCCAGCCAGTGGAAGCACTGAACTACCCGGAACAATGATCCAGTTCACTGCAGGAGCTTCTGAAATAGTTCTCAGTTAGGGTTACTCCTTACTCCTTGACTACTTCGCTTTACTCCTCTCTGTTGGCTGCTTTGGCTACAGAGACAGGCTGTGTTATCCTTTCAAGAAGATGGCACTTGGGCACATCTCCCGTACACAGTTTGGATTGAAATGAAAGAGATGCACAGTGAAATTGCTCAAGTAAACCCGGAAACAGAACAACCAACTTCTTGCGCCTTTTCTTCCATTAAACAAATTCCAGGTCAGCAAAGGCAAATGATCCTGTTCAGACTCTGCATTCAGTATCAACGAGTCCAAATGCTACTTCCCGTTCCCGCCCAAGGCTTTGGGTTTTAGCCCCTGTGGGCCCTAGCGAGCATCCCAATGGCAAATTATTTGGGACCGTAGCTCAAAACACCTAGAGGGCACCAGGCGGCTGATGGCTTCCATTGCTAGGTGGCTCAGCACAATTGCTGGAAATAAGTGAAAATAGGAACCGAGGACAAATGCTGTAAAGTCTGTATAAAAAAACCTCGAGCAATAAAAACTGGCTATCTCTTAGAAGAAGAAAAAAACAATTCTACTCTATCAAAGCAAACAGCACAAATTGCAACTAAGTCACACAGGCAGTTCAAAAACTTACCAAGGGTGTTTCTACTCCTTATCATATATAGTAATCATTACCCCCGGTCATGAAAATGCTCTCCCTTTTACCACGGCAGTTATAATTTCTCAAAGTGCTTTTGCGACTCTGCGTTATGCACTAAAGGTGGCACCATCATAGTTATTACAGTGCATTAACAGTTTAATAAATGATTGCTTTTTGAACAACTGTCGCTTTAGGAACCAAATGTTATAACTGCCACTATGGCTTGTGACTCAGATGGTGGTTCCCCACTCCCCGGCCTTGTCACAGTCATCTACCTATGCCAACAGGAGTGGGGGGGCGGTTTCCTGGAAGTGGAGAAACACAGCTTGGGGGCAAGGCCTTCCATCAGCTGGAAGCCACCTCTAGAAGAACACCTCCCCGCCAGGCTACAGCCAAAAGAAGGTCGGATTGATTTCACCCAGGAAAGAGTCTCATCAAAAACGAAGCTGCCTCTTTGGCCACCCTTTGCACCCCAAAGAGGGATGGCCGTGCCTAGTTTCCGCCAGCTTTTCAAAAGCCCCGCCGTGGAAATGACACAAAAAGGCCCCCCCGAAGCCACATCAGGAAACGGAAGCGAGACCCCCCCCCCTTTTTTTCCTTTCAGTTGGCAGAAAAGCCAGGCCACAGACTAGCGCGCTCGGGGCCACCGCTGCCCGCCATCGCCGGGAGGAGAGCCGGCGGGGCTGCCCAGGGCCAAAGTGGCAGCTCCCTCCCTGGGTCCCGCGACCGGGCGAAGCGGGCGGGGCGGGGCTCCTCCCTCGCGGCCAGAGCGGGGGGCGCCCGGGGACGCCGCGGGGGGCTGCCAGGCGCCCCCCACACGTCTCCCCCCTTTCCCGAGGGGCCCCCCAGGGCCGGGTCACCCTCCGCGCACTGCAAGGAGCCCACGGAGGGGCTCGCAAGCAGCCCCCACGCTGAAGGAAGGGAGCAGCGGTCCCTCTCGGGGGGGGGTTTTCGCTGCCCCCGCCAAGGGGCGCCCCCTGCCCAAGGTGTCGGCCCGCAGCCCCTGCCCGCCGCGCCCGGCGGAGGGGGCGCGCCAAGCGGGGCGGGGGCGGCAAGGCCCCCCGGCGGGAGGGCGGGGCCGCTGGACAGAAGAGCCTCCCCAGCCCGGCGGAAACAGGGGAGGGGGGAGCTGCCCCTCCCCCCGCGTGCCGGCTCCGCTCGCCTGGCGGCCCGCGCGCCACGGGAGTTGGAGTCCCGCGGGGGCGCCCGAGGGGGGGCGCGGCCCGGCGCGGCGCGGCGCGGCTCACCGATGGTGGAGATGAAGGTGGTGTTGAAGGCGTCCTCGCTGAAACGGAAGAGCAGGCACGTCTTGCCCACGCCCGAGTCGCCGATCAGCAGCAGCTTGAAGAGGTAGTCGTAGGTCTTCGCCATCTTCGCCGCCGCCGCCGACTGACGGGCGGGCGCCAGCGCGGGGCGGGGCCGGGGCGCGCGGGCGGCTCCCGGGGGACGACGGGAGTTGTGGTCCGAGGCGTCTCCCCGGCCCGCCGCGCTGCGCATGCGCCACAGCCAGGAGGGCGGGCTCCCTCAGGGACCGAGGGCTTCTCAACCGTGGCCGCTTGAACTTGGGTGGACTGCCACTCCCAGAATTCCCCAGCCAGCATTGGCTGGGGAATTCTGGGAGTGGCAGTCTTAAAGTTGCCACGGTTGAGAAACACCGTTCTAATGGCTCATCAGCGACGCAAATCCAGCCAGCACAGCCGTGGGGGAGCGAGGCGGCTGAGGATGATTGGAGTGGGGGGCCCGGGCAGGGTTTAGAGACCAAGAAGAGTCCAATTCCAGGATGCCAATCAACAGCAGGGGCGGGCACTTCGTTGTTTCTTTTGCACTACTGGTAAGCAGGTGCGGAGAACGGCTGTCACTCAACTTCCTCCTGGCCAATCAGGTTCGTGGTCGGGACAGCAGCGGGGGCCGGGGGCCGCTTTAACAGAAACCTTGTGCTTGACCGAGGTCCGCACCTGTTCCTTTGCGCCACTGTTTCTCAGCCTCAGCAGCTTTAAGGTGCGTGGACCGCAGCTCCCAGAATTCCCCAGCCAGCGCGCATTTACCCCCAGCGCAGCGAAAAAGCGTCTCGACAGGAGACGGGGGCGGAGCTGGCGTTTCTCGGCGGCGCGGAAAGGGTTAAAGGCGGTGGGCGGGGCGGGCGGTGAGCAGGGGCCTGGCTGCTATCAGTCATGAGGGGGCGTGCCCGGATAGGCGGGAGGGGGGAGAGGCTGGTTGGTACATTCCATGCCGGGAGGCTCAACCCACCCATAGGCTGTAGGGGAGGTTCGTGCAGGTGTTCTCCTGGTAGTTTCCCAATTGCCCAGTTTTAACAGTCTCTCCCACCCCAGGCCAGCCTTTTCCAAAATGTGGTTTGATGTTGGCTTAGCAGATGCCTGGATCCAGCAAACTGGCCGTTACTCAATAAACCGTTTAAGAATCAAGCGTGGGCCTCCTGCGCGCAGTTGTGTGTATCCTTAGCGATGACTGAACTCTGTTTTTATGATTTTATTATGTAACACCCGTCGAATGGTTACCGCTTTCAATTCGTGCATTGTAATGCCTTTACTCTATTTTTCTTTTCATCCTCACTATTTGCCATGGGGAACAAATTTAAATAACCTTGCAAAAATTGTTTTTGAGCATTTCAGAGGGAAGGGCGTTTTAAGCTGGCTGTTTCATCACTTTAGTCTTCTGCTCTCTGCCACCCCTGGGAACATCTGCTATGCCAGTCCTTTTGAAATGAGTAACAGGTAAGGAAGGCGGTTTGATTTATTGCAAAGGCCCGTTTATTTCAGTGAAGTACAGAAGAAATTCCTGCCAAACCAGTGTTAAACAATGGTACCCTTTGAAACTTCAGCAAAGGATCGTTACCTTGTCGTGGTGCTGGAGCTTGAGCACCTCAGTGATGCCATGAGCTAAACCGTGAAGGGCCACCCAAGACGGGAAGGTCGTGACAGAGAGGTCAGACTAAATGCGATCCCTGGGGAAGGTCATGGCAACACACCCCAGTATTCTTGCCGTGAAAACTAAATGGATCAGTACAACCAGAGATATGTCGGTATACCATCAGAAGATGAGACCCCCAGGTCGGAAGATGGTCAAAATGCTACTGGGGAGGAACAGAGGATGAGTTCAACTAGCCCCAGACGTGATGACGCAGCTAGCTCAAAGCCGAAAGGATGGCCAGCAGCCAACGGTGCTGGTGGTGAACGGCGAATCCGATGTTCTAAGGATCAACACACCATTGGAACCTGGAATGTAAGATCTATGAGCCAGGGCAAATTGGATGTGGTTATTGGTGAGATGTCAAGGTTAAAGATAGACATTTTGGGCGTCAGTGAACTGAAATGGACTGGAATGGGCCACTTCACATCAGATGACCACCAGATCTACTACTGTGGACAAGAGGACCACAGAAGAAATGGAGTAGCCTTCATAATTAATAGTAAAGTGGCTAACGCAGTGCTTGGATACAATCCAAAAAACGACAGAATGATCTCAATTCGAATTCAGGGCAAGCTATCTAACATCACAGTGATCCAAATATACGCCCCAACCACAGATGCCGAAGAAGCTGAAGTAGAGCAGTTCTATGAGGATCTGCAGCACCTACTGGACAACACGCCTAAAAGAGATGTCGTTTTCATCACAAGAGACTGGAATGCTAAGGTGGGCAGTCAAATGACACCTGGAATTACAGGTAAGCATGGCCTGGGAGAACAAAACGAAGCAGGACATAGGCTGATAGAATTTTGCCAAGACAACTCACTCTGCATAACAAACTCTCTTCCAACAACCTAAGAGATGGCTTTATACATGGACTTCACCAGATGAACAACACCGAAATCAGATTGACTACATCCTCTGCAGCCAAAGGTGGCGGACATCTGTACAGTCGGTAAAAACAAGACCTGGAGCTGACTGTAGTTCAGATCACGAACTTCTTATTGCACAATTTAGGATCAGACTAAAGAGATTAGGGAAGACCCACAGATCAGCTAGATATGAGCTCACTAATATTCCTAAAGAATATGCAGTGGAGGTGAAGAATAGATTTAAGGGACTGGACTTAGTAGGTAGGGTCCCGGAAGAACTCTGGACAGAAGTTCGCAGCATTGTTCAGGAGGCGGCAACAAAATACATCCCAAAGAAAGAGAAAACCAAGAAGGCAAAGTGGCTGTCTGCTGAGACACTAGAAGTAGCCCAAGAAAGAAGGAAAGCAAAAGGCAACAGCGATAGGAGGAGATATGCCCAATTAAATGCAAAATTCCAGACATTAGCCAGAAGAGATAAGGAATTATTTTTAAACAAGCAATGCGTGGAAGTGGAAGAAGACAATAGAATAGGAAGGACAAGAGACCTCTTCCAGAAAATTAGAAACATTGGAGGTAAATTCCAGGCAAAAATGGGTATGATCAAAAACAAAGATGGCAAGGACCTAACAGAAGAAGAAGAGATCAAGAAAAGGTGGCAAGAATATACAGAAGACTGTATAGGAAGGATAACAATATCGGGGATAGCTTTGACGGTGTGGTCAGTGAGCTAGAGCCAGACATCCTTAAGAGTGAGGTTGAATGGGCCTTAAGAAGCATTGCTAATAACAAGGCAGCAGGAGACGACGGCATCCCAGTTGAACTGTTCAAAATCTTGCGAGATGATGCTGTCAAGGTAATGCATGCTATATGCCAGCAAATTTGGAAAACACAAGAATGGCCATCAGACTGGAAAAAATCAACTTATATCTGCATACCAAAAAAGGGAAACAAGGGAAAGAATGTTCAAACTATCGAACAGTGGCACTCATTTCACATGCCAGTAAGGTAATGCTCAAGATCCTGCAAGGGAGACTTCAGCAATTCATGGAGCGAGAATTGCCAGATGTACAAGCTGGGTTTAGAAAAGGCAGAGGAACTAGGGACCAAATTGCCAATATCCGATGGATAATGGAAAAAGCCAGGGAGTTTCAGAAAAACATCTATTTCTGTTTTATTGCCTGTTCTAAAGCCTTTGACTGTGTGGACCATAACAAATTCTGGCAAGTTCTTAGTGGTGTGGGGATACCAAGTCATCTTGTCTGCCTTCTGAGGAATCTGTATAACGACCAAGTAGCAACAGTAAGAACAGACCACGGAACAACGGACTGGTTTAAGATTGGGAAAGGAGTATGGCAGGGCTGTATACTCTCACCCTACCTATTCAACTTGTACGCAGAACACATCATGCGACATGCTGGGCTTGAGGAATCCAAGGCTGGAGTTAAAATCGCTGGAAGAAACATTAACAATCTCAGATATGCAGATGATACCACTTTGATGGCTGAAAGCGAAGAGGAACTGAGGAGCCTTATGATGAAGGTGAAAGAAGAAAGTGCAAAAGCTGGCTTGCAGATAAACCTCAAAAAAAACAAGATTATGGCAACCAGCTTGATTGATAACTGGCAAATAGAGGGAAAAAATGTAGAAGCAGTGAAAGACTTTGTATTCCTAGGTGCAAAGATTACTGCAGATACTGACTGCAGTCAGGAAATCAGAAGACGCTTAATCCTTGGGAGAAGAGCAATGACAAATCTCGATAAAATAGTTAAGAGCAGAGACATCACACTGATAACAAAGGCCTGCACAGTTAAAGCAATGGTGTTCCCCGTAGTAACATATGGCTGCGAGAGCTGGACCATAAGGAAGGCTGAATGAAGGAAGATGGATGCTTTGGAACTGTAGTGTTGGAGGAAAATTCTGAGAGTGCCTTGGACTGCAAGATCAAACCAGTCCATACTCCAGGAAATAAAGCCAGACTGCTCACTTGAGGGAATATTAAAGGCAAAACTGAAATACTTTGGCCACATAACGAGAAGACAGGACACCCTGGAGAAGTTGCTGATGCTAGGGAGAGTGGAGGGCAAAAGGAAGAGGGGCTGACCAAGGGCAAGGTGGATGGATGATATTCTAGAGGTGACAGACTTGTCCCTGGGGGAGCTGGGGGTGTTGACGACCGACAGGAAGCTCTGGCGTGGGCTGATCCATGAAGTCATGAAGAGTGGGAAGCGACTAAACGAATAAACAACAAACCCTTTGAAAAAACAGATCCTTCTGATCTAGAAGTCTAATGGATGAGTTTCTTCCCCTACTGAAAATGAATTTGGCACATCTTAAATTTCGACTGTTTTAGAATCAAGCTGCTTTATAATCTATGTCTGGTTTTCTGATCTTAATGTTGACTGTGCCATGGATAAAACAAAGGAAATTAGCTTTTTTAAATGAAAAATATAAATCTAGGACAAGATTTCTTTTTCTGAACCAATCTGTGAGATGCTTAGTCAGAGGATCATCCCTTTCCCTCTTCTTATAGAGGTAATTTGCTTGTTATTCCAATATAACTAAAAAGAAAGAAGCAATTTGGTCTCCCGGATTCCATGATCTACGTCCCCTACTAGAAAAGCAGCCGATTCACTTGAATAAACAGATAATGCCAACAGAACAGTGCAAACAGTATAAAGTGTTTATTGATTAAGGGATACAAAAGCTAGTCAGATTCATAAAAAAAAGTTCTAAATACAATTTTACATGATTAGGAACCTGAATAAGCAGTTGGGGGACCCAAATCAGCAGGGCTTGCCTACCATTCTTTCACGTGCTCAGCTTGTTAAAAGCAAGATATGGGACAACATGATCATTTGGCACTTAAACCAATAACACTAACAGATCATTCCAAATTTCAAAGATGGAATAGAACGGTGTTTCTGATCAGGCACCCGATATGGAAGAAAGAGGGAACAACAGTATCATCCACTTCAAAACCTACCTTCTCTACACTAGTTACTGAAGAATGTAAACATCTTCCCTTTATTTTAATCTGAATATTTATTATAAGTCTAGCATTTATGCAAGTTCACGGTTGTATCTTCCAATAAAGACAGTTTAAAATTTAACCCATGGTGTTATCAAACACAAACAAAATCAGATGAATAGTATTTTATAAGGGACCTCTGACTGGATTAGCTCATTAAAAGAACAGGACTATGTTTGATCAAGAAGCATGGCCAATAGGCTGGCTGGTACAAGTGTAATGGGTGTGAAGGGGCCACACTAGAACCAGAAATGGAAATGTGCTACTACCCAATTCCGATGCTCTGGCATTGCGGCCCCTCTTTACTCGCATGTCACGTGGATATTCGAAGAGGGGTTCCTCTTCAGGGCCAGGGAAACCACTTTGAGAGTAGAGCTGGGGCCACAGCACATACCCATTTCCCCCTCATTTCACATTATAGCTTTAATGGGTGAACTGAGCTTGGCTCTGACTATATCTGGGCCACCACACACCAACAAAAAATGTAGCTACTTACTATCCCAGGATAAAATGCAAGGAGACACAAGATTCAAAAAGATGCATGAGAAATCTAAGACCTCAAAAAGAACAAGCCATGGAAACTGGAGATCTGAGGCAACAGGTCTCAACATTTGCTAAAAAGCTAAGACAAAACCTCAGAGAAAAATTTACCAGCCAGGATCAGCAATGTGTTGACTTAGTTTTCCTAACTCCAAAAACAATATAAAGGCAGTTGAGTTAACCTACCAGACAAATTGTTGACAGGGTTAATAAAATGGAAAGGGTATAATGGACATCTATACAGTGCAATAAACTTCCAGGGAAATTCTGGGATACAGAGTTTCTGTAAGAGAAGTTTCTAGGTCCAGCTTGAATATGAATTTGAAACTGCAGGGAGGTTTGGTTAAAAATAAGGCCCCAGATAAAAGGTTTTTAGCCTGCGTTTACACATCTGCTCAGAAGTCCCCATTTATTTAACAGAACAAACTCTGAAAAGCACACACAAAATTGCAGCCTTTGACAAGCTTGGTAAATGTCTCTGAAAAGCTTTAAGACACTAGTTTTCATCTTGTTTCTGAGAAAATGGGGTATCAAATATTAGGAGATGGTCACATGGGATTCTGGTAACCGAGAGCAACGACCATCTGCTGTCCAGGTTGGCAGCAAGTTATCCAGCTATGGCTTTTAGCCAAATTCTGGAAACAACTGCAAATTGCCAGCCTGACCAGCAGACAGAAACTGGAGCCTATCCAAGAAATGCCTGATGACCCTTAAACCTAGGGAAATGGTGTTTGGCCTACAAGCTATTAAAAACAGTAACCCACCAAACACAATTATAATGCTAGCACCTGATCTGATACTTAAAGTTATCTTGGGCAGCCAATTCCATGGTACTGGCAGTGTGATTTTCTGCACCATCAATACTGCTTGAGCGGCCTCCGTTGGTAACTGCCTCAGCCATGAGGGGAAGCAGTTTTATTCACTGGCTGAAAACTTCTTCCATGCTGGATCAGGACTTGCCACCCTTGCAGAGAGATGGAGCGGGACTAAAATCCTGCCAGGAGGGATCCCCTGTGTCCATGGGATGGCAGTCAGCAGCAAGAGCAATCTTCGCTGTTGGGTAAAACGTTCCACTGCCATTTTGAAAGTGAAGATTCTGCCCGCAGACCTAGCTAGGAGATCAAGGGTATCCCACAGAGGTTTCCAAGCAAAACATCCATTCTGCGCATCACAATTTGTCTCAGTGGCAGAAGGGGAAGAGGAGGCAAAATGTCTCACCAGGACCTGCATTTGGCTAATGCTTTTGGCCACTTGGATCAGAAAAACCGGATATTCCTGTCCCATTCAAGGAGGAAGGGCTTGTCCTGTGAACGGCCAGACCTAACGCAGCGCCATCCACTTGGAAAGCAAGAGAGGCACCTCCTGGGCTGCAGATACCTGTAATCCCTCAAGCCTTCCACATTTCTTTCCCAACCTGGATTTGTCCTATAAGCAGCTTTGATCAGAGCATTGTGCTACCCTGTCCTTTTCAAATTCCATCGCAAGTTTTAACGCAGTGCTGTCAAGGGAAACTGACTGCATATTACAAATAATCGTGATGACAACGCCACGGGGTGGTACCAGACTGCTACCACTTGCAGTCCCAGAGTCCGACTCTTCAGGAAGAATGAGGAGGACGCTACTTGCTCCCACTGCCCCACCGGTGTGGAAGGTGTAGTGTCGCTGCTCTCTGCAATGGCCGCATTCCTGCTTCTTCTGCACAACAAACCAAGCCATTCCATATGAACCCTCTTTGTCCTGGGAGGCTCCTGTGGTCGGGACCATGGTCCACATCGTTGCTATCGTGTCAGGCTTGAGATAGCCAGGAAGAAGTCCAGCAGCCATTTTTTTCACCTGCCCAAGCTGGTAACTGTAGAGCATGGCATTTCCAAATTTAAGAAGATCACCCACGGTAGACACAAAACCACCGCCAGCCCACTTGTAAGAGTTATCCACGTAGGGGGCATTGATGAGATGACCTTTTTTGTTGTGAATGTAATACCTGGAACGAAAGCAAGGGAGCTCAGTGAACTCACAACCTAAGGTACCTCAATAATCCATTCGTTTATTTGCTAAGGTAAACCGGTGAGCTGTGAGCAACGCGGTGGCGCTGCGGGTTAAACCGCTGAGCTGTTGATCGGAAGGTCGGTGGTTCGAAACCGTGCGGCGGGGTGAGCTCCCGTTGTTAATCCCAGCTCCTGCTCACCTAGCAGTTCGAAAACATGCAAATGTGAGTAGATCAATAGGTACCGCTTCGGCGGGAAGGTAACGGCGTTCCGTGAGTCATGCTGGCCACATGACCCGGAAGTGTCTATGACAACGCCGGCTCCAAGGCTTAGAAACGGAGATGAGCACCGCCCCCTAGAGTTGGACACGACTGGACTTTACGTCAAGGGAAACCTTTACCTTTACCTTTAAACCAGCCTTCTGCCATCTGATTCTTTTTGATGCATGGAAACTGACAAAATTCCCTGCCTACGTGGCCAGTGGTGACCAAATAAATCATATTACACGAAGAAGTGCTGCTTAGTTAATCAGCAACATTCAAAAGCTCTGATCAATCTCTGCTACGTAGAGAAAAGCCGTATGAACAGCATAATCTTGGAACACATCACACACCCAACCTCATTTCTCTGAGCAAGATAAACAGAGGCCTGTCCCTTCAGGTATCAGGTCCGCAGTAGGCTGAGAGCCCACCCAAGGATGCCTTCATCAAAAGTGGAAAACACACCAAAAAATCCCAGGAAATGACATGCCAGCCAGAGGACTGCTAGAATATGAACTCTATCAGATGAGAACCATCTCCCTGCAGGAAAGCAGTTCTGAAGGAGGGTAAACCTCATTAATTAAATAGAGGACAAACAAGATGCAAATCTGGGATGAAAAACTCAGGACAAAAGAGTTTGAATTTTAATTATCTACCCGGTTTCACTCTCTTTCTCTTGAGCTCAGCAGCTTGGAAAAACAATGGCTCAAATATGTGTTCTTTTTTCCCTGAGGTAGGGAAAAAAGCAGTGGCAGTGCTCTCTGGTGTTATGGGATCCCTTCATTGACACAGAATTATGACAGCTTCTCCGTGAGATTTATTTCCATTTATACAAACTAAGTGTTTTACAGTCCTTCCAAAGAAATCTCCTAGGTCAGTGTTTCTCAACCTTGGCCACTTTAAGATGTGTGGACTTCAACTCCCAGAATTCCTCAGCCAGTGTGGCTGGCTGGGGAATTCTGGGAGTTCAAGTCCACACATCTTAAAGTGGCCGAGGTTGAGAAACACTGTCCTAGATATGCAGTTTTTCCTACTGCTGATACAGACGGCCCTTTTCAAGGGGGAGAGGCTCCAAAACCATCACTCACAGACAGGATTTGCACGTTTTTGAAAGTTATGCTATTGCTCCGATCCAGTTCTATTAAAGATAGTACACATATGTGGTTAGGGCACAGCACGCTCCAGGACGCAGACAGCCAACCCAGCGTGGACGGGAACTCCATATTTACTGTGCAGCTTTGTCTCCTACAAGGGATAGAACACACCCTGGAACCCAGGGCCAAACCCAAATGGGCTTACCCTCTCAAAAGGCGCTCCCACTCCGCTTCTGGAAGCAGAACACTGGCGGGCCATTGCCAAATGTCTTACTCATGTAAGCAGCTGTCATGCCCTAGAATGTCTTCTCTGGCAACTATGTTCCATACAGGCAGGAAACAAGAGACCAGAACGCAAATCCCTGTTCCTCTCTTTACACGAATCAGGTTCATGCAGAAGACTCCATAGTCAGCTGACACAAAGGAGCGAAGACTGGGACACACCACCAGACATGCCTACCTTGCTCTGTTGTAGATCAGTGGCTCATTGTCATCCAACCCTGTGGATGCCATGCCCAAGTCACTGAATATTTTCAGCATGTAGTCCGTGAACTTCTGATCTGAAGCTCTCTCCACAACAGCACTCAGGAGAGTAAACCCATGAGTCGAATACAAAAACTGACTACCTTGAAAGAAGCAAAAGAGAAGACAGCCCCCATTTCACACGCAGTTTAGGTTACGGACGTATACCATAGGCAGCCATGGCCTGTACTCTTAAGTCTGCTCAAGAAGGGAGCTACCTGCTCAGAGAGAAAGTGTATTTTCTTTATCAAGCACACAAGGATAGATTCTGCAGGAGTTAAAAGTACTGGACCATTAAAACTCAACAGAAAGAAGCTGCTGCTTTCTCTGTCTCCTGCATTTAACTTGCACTTAACATTCCTATGATTTTGATTTGTAATTTAAGTTCTTTTAAGATAATAAGACAATGCTCTTATATGGAGCCACATCACGGTTTAGCTAGCTGAGCCCTGACTGGACAGACAAATCCTAAGCAATGGTTTGTTTAATTATGGTTTACTAAAAACACACCAAACAAACTACAGTAATCTATGGTTTAATGCAAAGTATGAACTGACTCCATTATCTACAGTCTGGATGGATGAAGATTAGCAACTCACCTGGTTTAAAGAATAAAGGATCATTTTTAAAGATGTTCAATGAGTCAATCACATGCTCAAATTTGTCCTTCAAATAATATTCTTCGTGTTCAAACTCCCTTTTCTTCCTTCCAGTTTTGGGATTTTTGCCTTCCTGTTCTGGCTTGCCTTTAATCGAGTCACTCTTTTCGGTGCCTTTGTCTTCCTTCTCCTTCTCTTTCTCTCTTGAAGCAGAGGCTGCTATTTTTGCAGCTTTTCTGTTAGCCTTTTCTTTTTCTTCCTTGACTTTAGAAATATCCTTCTCATAGTGGCGAATCCCACTTAAATGGGATACCAGCAGCCTTGTTGTAATAGTGACCTAAATGTTCAAAAGACATTGGCCCAAATTCACTTTGATGGCATCTATGTGAGTTATAATTAAATCAAGTTAATGACACTGTCCCACTATTTGAGTGCGGCAGAGGAGATTTCTGGAAGGCGATCCTGTTAACCACCAGCCTATTTACCTTTTCACCTTCATATTCTTTTTCAGGAAATTCCGGGACATATTTCTGCACAGGAGCATCTAAATCCAGCCTCCCTTCTTCCCACAGCTTTGCAGCAGCAACCATTGTCAGAGATTTGCTAATGCTGGCAATTCGTAGGACAGTCTCTGGACAGCAGAGCACACGATTCTCCAGGTCAGCATAACCAATACCTTTAAAGGAATAAGGAGTTAACTATTTAAGGGTGCACTGAAACAGCCCAAACCCTCAATGGTCAAAATATCAAGTTAACAAAGACTCTTTTCTTTTCCACAAGACCAGCAATGGTCATACCTATTGGGTCTAATATTTTGCACTAGTAGAACAGCTTTCTGATCCAGTGAGACTCAGCACTTTATTCACAGAACTAGCAAGAGGAAAGAACGGCATCATATATAGCAAGAACACCCCTATCCAAAATGTTTTTATTTGTTCAATATGAACACATACAGAAGTACCAATTAATCATTTTAGTGTGGGTGTTGCTTGTGATCATCTTGGAGGAAAAAAGGAGAGACAAGAACAAAATCAAAGACAAGTGAATTATCTCACCCTAGGTCATGGTACAAGTTAGACTTGCTCAAGCCAGATTAAGGGATGCCATCTGCCTGGCAAGCTGAAAGCAAGCATCACAAAGAAGGAACACTTTGAGTCAGCATACTGGAATCTCTTATTAGATCCACCAGGTTTAATTCTGATTAACAAATTCCTTATTGTATGTTTTTGCAAACTGCTATAGGGCATCAAAATGCAAATAGCATTTGGATGTTTATGTTCTTGGTTTTCCTTTGGCTGTATTAAATTCCACTCATAAATGTATTACGTAAAGATGAACATAAGCTAAACCATTTTCAGCAGACTTCTTAATCACACCATATGCAAAGAAAAATTAGAATTAGCATACAGAGAATGAATTAAGTTTTGCTTTGAGAAGGCGTGTATATTATTGACAGAAAAGGGTGGAGAGGAGATTGCACTCTGAAACAGGACTGGAAGCAAGAGAGGCAAACACCATCACCTGGGCAAATGTTTTCTCATTACCCAGGACTATGGCTGAAAATGCCACACCTAGTAAAATATTCCACTTCAATTGTAAATACAGCCTGTGAATAAAACACTTTTGCTCCAGCCCATGTTTGGTTTTAGATTAGTTTAATTTAAGGGAGCCCATGATGTTTATTGGGTTTTTTTTAAGTATCCAGCTTAATTCTTCATACTTAGTTTTGTTCTGCCACACCGAGTCCATCAGAACTGGGGTAGGTTATATGCTTTGTAAATTAAATAAACAAATGGTCAGCTGCTATTTCCATAGAATTTAGGAAATCTGCTGGGCTCTTTGATAGGATTGTACTAGCCTATCAAAGCATGGAAAGAGGTAGCAGCATTTTGAAGAGGAACACGAACCCTCTTGGGGAACAAATGGAACACTTAAGGAAGACGCAAGGCCCGGGAGGGGAGAGGGAAGAAGAGCCCCCGGCCAGGCAAAGAAAATGCACCTGGGTAGTCATGTGGCTCATGTTGTGTTTTTAACGGGTGCACTGGACATATTGTCTATGTGGCTGCTAAGAGCCGATACCAACTTGATACCACAGGGTAAGCTGCCCAGGGTCTTTTTGGCAGCTGTCAGCCCTACAAGGTAGAGCAGGGTAAGAAAGCATTTACCACACGGGCCAGGAGGGGCTTATCTGAGCTGTTTCCTCAACCTACTTTCTTGGCCCGGGCTCAGGCCCCCCTTATCTGACCCCTGCCTTGGTAGTGGCTCTTCCTCCTGTCCTTCAAGGCCACCGCCCTCTACAGTGGCCTTGAGGTGGCCCATAAGTAAATCAAAATAAAGTCAAGTCTGTGGGGCTCCTCGGGGTGGTCAGTGACGTGGCTAGCTGCCCCTCGAGTCCGGCTCTCTGGGCGGCCCCCAAAGTCCCACCGGCTCCCAAGGGAGGCGTCTCTGGGGTGAGGACCCACCAGGACCTGCCCACCTCCCCAAGAGACGTCACCCCAAAAGCAAACCAGGGACCCTCGTTCCAGCTGTGAAACGAGCCCGCCGGGGAACCCGCTGGCTCACCTTCTGTCCAGACGTCCTTCCCGTCCACGGACACGCCGACCACCACGCCGGGGGCCCCCACTTCGTCCTGGAGAGCAAACGGCTCGTTCAGCCCCCGAGACCCCCCACCCGCCCCTTCCAGCTTGTGCCCCCCCGCCCTGGCCGCTGGTCAGGCTTAGGAGGGAGGCAGCCGAGGGGCATCTACGGGGGGGGGGGGGAATTGGGGGGATGCAAATAAGCTTCCCAGTGAGGAAGAAACGGGGCGCAGTCAGTATTTTGGATCCTGTTCAAGAAAACCCGGCCTGACTTTCCTTGTCGGGGCGAAGGAACCTCCTTTATCCCAAGAGCACTCTGCCCATGCCCAGGAGGGATGTTCTGCGCGCTGTGCGCGCGGCACATGCTCAGAGGCCCTCGAGACGCGGGGCGGACCCTCTTTCGGGGAAAATAAGCGGCCCCTGGAGAGCCGGCCGGCCTCCTTAGGGGGCTCGCCGCCGTCTGGCCCCTTGGGGAACTCTGCACATGCTCAGAGACCGCCGGCCCCTCCCCACCCGCCGACCTTTAGCCGCTGGAGGAGGTCTCTGCTCCGGGCGACGGCCCGCTGGAAGTCCGCTTCTCTGGGCGGCCCCTCCTCGACGTCCCAGCCCGGCCCGGCTATGGCAACAGCCGTCGCCGCCAGGCCCAGCCCCACGCCCAGCCGCCACAAGGGCCGCCGCGAGCCGCTGCGGGAAGCGCCTCCCGAGAGCCGCAGGGCGGCCCGCCGCGCCGCTACGCCCCGCAGGAGCAGCCACATCGCGTCCCGCCGGCCCCCAGGCTAGGCCAGGCTCCGGCTCCGGGCCCGGCTAGGCCCGCGTTGCTAGGAGGCGGGCCAGGCACGGGCAGCCGCTCCTCGAGCTGAGCGAACCCAGGCGCCCGCTTCCGGGTGGAGCGCCCACCACGAGGAAGCGCAATCGCGCCCCGGTCGCATCGATCAGAGCTTGGGCGGGCACCCCATTGTGTGAACCCCGCCTAAGAAGAGGGGCTCTGCCTCCGGGAGGGCCAGGCCGGGGCCTGCCCTGGTTTGGGTGCTGGCCTGAGACTGGGGAAGCCTAGATCCAAGTCCCTACATTGCAGGACTGTTTTCAATTTTATTTTTAATCCTTCAGTCATGTCAGATTCCTGGCAACTGCCTGGACAAGTCCCTGCAGTTTTCTTGCAAAGATTTTTCAGAAGTGGTTTGCCCTTGCCTCCTTCCTAGGGCTGAGAGAAAGTGACTGGCCCAAGGTCCCCCAGCTGGCTTTGTGCCCAAGGTGGGAGTAGAAGTCAGGCCTCCTGGTTTCTAGCCTGGTGCCTTAAGCCAGTGTTTCTCAACCTTGGCCGCTTGAAGATGTGTGGACTTCAACTCCCAGAATCTTTGCTGGCTAGGGAATTCTGGGAGTTGAAGTCCACACATCTTCAAGCGGCCAAGGTTGAGAAACACTGCCTTAACCACTACACCAAACTGGCTCTCTGTTTTGAAGTTAGAGCATTTTTTTTTTCAAACCTGGCCACTTTAAGCGGGGTGGACAATGGTGTCCACTTTAAGAGGGGTCCATGGTGGTCGTGGGCAACAGAAGAGCAAGCAGAACAGTTGGAGGCTTAATGCCTCTGGTGCCCTTTCTGGGTTGCACTGAGGTCACTGAACAGTTGGTGAAACGGAGGGGGAGAAAATGTCCCCGGGGAATGTCCTGCTGCCCTTTTAGCCTAAAAATCAACAACAGAAGGAGCAGTGACTTTCTGCAGGGTGGGAGGAGAAAAGCCCAGGATGCCAGGTATTCTAATCATTAACAACAATCTCCCCCATGGAGTTGTGCAGAATCCAGGAAAGGGAGGGGAATGCATTCTTGCGTCCAGTTAAATTTTAAACCGTCGACTTGGGCACCAGGCCAGGCCAAATAATTTTCAAGCATTCAGTCAAATGCAGACCAGATGGGACCCGTACCAACTTTTGTTGTTTTAACTCTCATTCCTGTTTCCCCAATAAAACAGAATCATTTATCATTCGCCAAATTTATCTCCAGTTCAGACAAAGCCTGGTTTCATTTAGCAAAGTTTAACTTTGCCCCATGGCTAAGGGCAAGGCTATTGCACCACACTGTAAGGAGAACTAACTGCATGGAGCTGGGGTCTCCAGCAAGATGACATCTTGAGGGTGCTCAGACGGTGGTACTGCTCTCAAATAGGCAGCTGGATTCATAAAACCATGAGTAGGAAGGGCTCATCTAGACTAGTGTTTCTCAAGGTTAGGAACTTTAAGATGGGTGCTGGCTGGGGAATTCTGGGAGTTGAAGTCCACTCATCTTAAAGTTCCCAAGGTTGAGAAACACTGATCTAGACCAACCTGCCCAGCAGGAATCCTCAGATCATCCCAGGCAAATGGCTGTCCAACCTTTGCTTGGAAACCTCCCATGATGGAGTCCCCACAACCCCAAAAAGCAGACTGTTCCACAGTATAATCTCTCTCACAATCAGGACATTCTTCCTTATTTTGAGTTTGAATCTCTCTAAAGCTTCCATTCTTGTCCTACCCTCAGGCACTAGGGAAAATAAATCCACCCCCTCTTCCCTAGAACAGCCTTTCAAGCACTGGGGAACTTGCCTGCGCCTTTTCTTCTTTGAGCTAAACATGCCCAGATCATTTAACCTTTCTTCATAGGATGGAGTCACCAAGCCCCTCACCATCTTTGTTTTCTTGGCATTTTTTCCAGTTCCTCAGCATCACCAGGAGTTAACCCTGATGCGGTGGCTTCTCACTATCTTTAAGGGGTCTTGCCCACCTCCCTTTCCTGAACTCCCACCTCTTCCATTTCCTTGCAGTAGAGCCCACCACTATCTTCCCCAAAGACAGAAATCAGAACATCCTTTGTCTGGGCATTATGTCTGAGTAGAGAGACCCTGTGAGGGACACCTCAAGCCAGGGACCTCCCCACCAACACTCCCAAAGCTTGGGGCACCTTCATCTGCACCTCTCAGCATAACCAATTTGTTTCTGCAGCATCCCCTTTTCCCACAAGGGGAAAGTCGTGAATTTGCTGTCAACAAAGAGCATGACGTAAACATTGAAGGCTCTTGTGAAGCTTGGGAAAAAGGCAGAAACATTTGGGTAAATGCGGATGGACTTCAGCCCACATCTCTTATTTCCTATTTCCCTGTTCCACTCATTCAACTCACAGACCCCTTCAGGTAGGGGAATAAAGATCACAAGGCTACAACAGGTTTTTTTTTAAAAAATGTTCTAGAGTGTGTGTTTTATTCTATTATCAATTATACAATGTTTACATACAGAAATGATTCTCAAAAATTGCTCAAAACAAAACAAGGGAAAGGTGTGTCGGACAAACAGGTGGCAGATACCAAAAGTATTTGGTTCCCTTCAGCTTCAGACAACACAGAAGGCAGTGGGAAGTACTCCATGTGAAGGTGAGGGTCACTCCCAAGCGCAACAGATCTTCGAGGCCGCCACAGAACCTTTTTGCAGACCAAAATGCCGCCTATGTTCGAACTTTATTTTCATGCTGAACCCCAGGCCCTTCCAGGAAAATCCAGTTACCTGGCTGGACAAACTGCCAAGTTAGACGAAGAGAAGCTGGAAGACCACATGGGTCCCCTTTCTTTCAAGATATGCCTGCCAAAATCCCCTCTTCCCTTCACCTTACCTCCTGTGTTCCCAACAATTAAACTTTGAATTATATCTACGGTGACACTACTAATGAAAGAGTATTTCCATTTCTCAAGCCTGCAGACAATTAGCATTAGCCAACTCCATCCGAAACGTAGGCAACAGGAAGTCTGAATGATGGCACCCTGAAGCTAGTGGAGGTCCCCCTAACTCCTCCATCTTGTTTCCCATCTCAATCTTTTCCCCGACTCCACGCCCAGATAGAGCGGATGGGCCTGTGACTGACTGCGGCAACATGGGGGGGAAATTATAAAATAAGGACACATTTCAAGGGGTTTCATGGCAAGCAGGTGTTTAAAAAACAAACTAGAAATGAAACTGATGTTGGCATGGTCCCAGATAAGAGACTTATCACATGTTGTTTAACTCCAGTAAAGTTTGATCCAGCATCTGATGCATATTGAAGTTTTCTTCCTTCGCATTAGCCACTTTCTCTGTTTTGGGTTAGAAAAAATGAAAAGTGGTCATTTGGATGTGTCCCTTTATTTTAACGGTAGGAAGGCAAACATTATGGTGAAGCACCTATGCATAGCATCACTATTTCAGCTCAAAGCACTTGAACCAAAAAGGGGCAAAGCACCTCTTAAACAGGCCACTGTCCCAAACTGATGTTGCCAAGCCAAGCAAGAGGCTTTAATTGGCATGTTCAAGACAGCATCAGCACACCTTACACCTAAAGGAGTTGGTGCATTTGTTGGTTGCTGCTGTTGCAACTGGCTAACTCAACCAATCTTCTAGAAAAGAAAAGAAGGAAAGAAAAGAAAATCTGCTCCTCTTTTTCTGTTATAAAATGAAAAAAAGGTGCATGAGATGATTAAGTCCCATCAAAAAGAAAAGGAAAACCCATGGACTGAAAATGCTGACAAAAGGACTTCAGATACAATTTTACTCCACCAAGAATGAAGAACTGGTGGAACGTGACGACGTGGGGGGTGAAGGAAGGAGGCAGCTACTTGCCTGCCAGGGAAATTTCATCTGTTTTTTTTCTGCTGCTAGGGAAAAGTAAAGCAGCTTTCACCATAGCTGTTAGTGGTAAGTCACATGCACGCTGTGTAGGAAAGGCATTAAACACACTTCTGTGATGGCAGGCATAAGCCCAAAAGCTTTAGATCCACATACAATCAACACATCAACAGCAGTTTCACTATGATGCCAATGTACCATAAAGCTGAGCAGAGATGATCAACAAAAGCTCTCTTCTGTTGCCTGGATGCAACACTGTTTTTACCTGGGCTAGAAAAGTGGGGGTGCTCAGATTTAAACCTGAGCCCAGCTGGAAGCACCCTTCACAAAGATTCCAATTCCAACATTCTCCCCCAAGACCAGAATTGCTAGTAAAAACTACCCATTCCAAGAAGTAGGCTCCTTGGTTTTACCAAGAGTATAGCCGGTCTTAAAGTTGAAAAGGAAATGCCACAACAGAGCTTTACAACCTTCTACGCCCACCCAGCTTCAGCCCAAGTGGCAGCAGACAGACAGACAGACAGACAGGTCTCTTGCATTGTTCAACGGCCGGTGAGTCAAGACACACGTGTTAGAAAGAGGGATTCGTACGAAAGCTTAATCCTCATTCAGGGCCAACTTTAGTTCATTAGTTAGACGCCGGTTTTGCTCAAGCTGCTGGTAGAGCTGGTCTGTGCAAGTCAGCAATCGCATTAGAAGAGAAGGAAAAAAGGCAGAGAGAAGAAAAATGGTTAGAAAGGGTTAGCCCCACTCTGTAGAGACAGTCAAGTTCAAAGGCAAGCTCAGAAACAGATCAGACACACCAAGGCTGGGGCTTTGTACCTCCTTAAATGTCAGCATCTCAGGAAGGAAGGAAGGAAGTCCACCATCGGTGGTGGGCCACGTGTTGCTCAGCCCAGCCAGGGACCCATCTGTCTTACCCAGAAGACTTCCACTCATTTCCGCTAGGGGGACGGTTGGGCAGGTGCTGGTGGTGACCATAAGGCAGGGCTGGTCAGTTCCAGCAAGGGAGACAGCCAGGCCCTGGTTCAAGAATGCCCACGAAGCTCTGCTCCGGCCACCCGGAGTCTTCTGAGCCAAGCAATCCCTGCCTCCCGCTCCCTGGCTTATCCACAAGACCCTGTTTGCAATCCTCCCACATGACACTTCCAAGCCGGGGTTCCATGCAGCTGAAATCTTCATTGTGGAAGGAATCTGGCTAGTCCTGAGTCCCCAATCCGTGTTCTTCTGGGGTCTTTAGGGGAAGCACGGTGATGTGATGAGCAACACCTTCAGAACCTTGCGGCGGGCTTGATGAAGCCAAGCCGCGGTTTGCAGAAGGTGACTTAGTGTGACCAAGACAAGGTTGAAGCAACCCCCTCTTTTGTGCAGGGCCACCCCCTTAGAGGACAAGTCCACAGAACAGGCTTGCTGCTGGGGGTGAGCTGTCTAAGGCTCCCTCTCTGGACTGACTGAGCAGCTAAAGCTGAAGCTGTGCTCCAGACTTGGCTATTCAGCGAAGTCTCTAGGTTGGGCTTCAAGAGCCAAGGGCATTCCCACCAGCCAGGCAGGGGGAGGAAGGCGGGATTGATGACCTGTGCCCTGCAGACACCACCAGCTTTGGGGGCAGCAGCTGACTAGCTGTGAACTACGTCACAACCATCTCTAGACCTCAGAGGACCAATCAGGTGTTGGGTTCAGTAAGCTGTGGTTTACTGATGGAGCCACAACTGCCTGGTCTCTCACGAGCCTGAGAACCAGCCCAGCCCCTCTCACTATGACTCAGCACAGGAGGTGACTCAGAGTGGCCCTCAGTCTTCTCCAGCATACGCCCTCTGGGTGTGCAGGGGGCCTCCAGGCTGGCATTTCCCCTTGGCCCAAGCCATCGATCCCAGCCTCCGTTTTTGCCCCGGCTGCCCCCTCCATAGGACAAAGCCCCATATCCCTTTGTTTGGGAGCAAAGACCAAGGTGCTCGTTCGGCAGAGAAGCGCACACACAGGAGCTGGGTGGCAAGTGACTGAAGCGAAGCCCGCTTCCCCCAGAGACCCCGCCACCACCCCGCCAAGCTACTAAACTCCCTCCCTGCACAGGCTTTGCCCTGCCAGAGAGGCTGTGAAAGGGACAGAGCGAGAAAAGGAATTTTAAAAAAAGTGAAACAGGCAGGTGGAAAAGGAAAATAAAAGAATGAATCCCTAATAGAGAGAGAGCAGATTTTTAAACTTTATTCATACTTGAAATGGTGGACATAAATAAAAGG
Source organism: Candoia aspera (assembly GCF_035149785.1). Lineage (NCBI taxonomy): Eukaryota > Metazoa > Chordata > Lepidosauria > Squamata > Candoiidae > Candoia > Candoia aspera. The sequence continues at coordinate 1,018,049 of NC_086165.1, forward strand.
CAAAAGGAACAGCAAAACAGATACAACGGCGGGATTTTTTGTTTATTTTACAGTGAAAGTTGAAGAGTTCCTGTACAGTTGAAAAGGCCCAAAGTGGGGAGGGGGAGGGGAGGGGAGGGGAGGGGAGCTCCCCCCCCGTCCTGTGGGCAAACCCCAGGAGGAAAGGGAGGAGAGGCGGGCGAGGAACTGGACAGCAGGTACCAGCTTGGAAAAGATGGTTCATCCAGGCTGACGAAAGAGAGGTCTTTGGAGAAGTGAAACAAAGACATTTATCTGCGTGAAGATAAAAGGAACAGAAATAAAAATGGCAGAACAGATGAAGAAGGAAGGAGGGGAGGGAGGGCAGAGGAGAGAAAATGCAACAGGATAAAGAGACAGCATCTGCCCTTTGCCCCCACGGTGAGGTCCTGACTGACAGAAAATCTGGGAAAAAGCCAAGCCCTCGCGGTAGATCCTTGCATGCAAAGCTCCTTATTTGGCATCACGTTGCTCCTCTGTTCCTTTAACCTCCCTCCAACATCCAAGACCCTGCAATTTCAATTTCACGAAATTGAAGCAAACTGCACTTCCAGCTTCTGGAATTTGGGTATCTTCCCCGCCTCCTGCCACTGCTTAGTATTCAAATTCAAGCTGTATTTTGAAGAGCCTCCCCCCCTTCCAGAAATGTAATTAATCAATCAATCAATCAATTTTTATCCCTTTATTATGGGTCAGGTCTGAGGGAGTTGCTAAGAGCTGAGCATCCCCACCCTGCCCCTTGTAAGCCTCCATAAGGACTGGGGCCTCGTGCTGATGCTTTGCCCTTCCCTTTGCCAAATTCATTTTACACAGGGAGAAATCACCCTGTTTCAGGATCCTCCTGCATCTCCTAATTGTCACTGGACGTGCGTTAAACGCTCTCCCTTCCTTAACAGCACTTTAATCATGCCGTGTTCCACCCTGTAAACCGTGCCATGCCCAGTAATTTGTAAAAGGAAACGACCTGTAAACCCATGCAAATAAAATTTCCCAAAAAGGCCAGGAACCCAGACCTACAAAACAGGTGATTATTAGATTATAACTCTGGAAATCGAAGGGCACCACAAAAACAGGTTGCTAATTGCCAAGCTCGGGACTCTTCGTTGTCCGTAAACGAAGCCAGGGGAGTGCGGAAAGAATGCCATCGGGTCAGCGTTGCTTAGCTCTGGCGCTTCAGCCAAAGCTTGATGCTCTGAAGCAACCGAGAGCTTCTACTCAGCAAGAAAGGGCCCTCATCCACCAAGCACTAGTCGGTTTAGGTTTTTTCCTTTTTGACGAGTTAGCACACGCAGCCGTTAATAAGGGCTAGTGGGAAGGTGATCAGTAAGGTACAGCTGACTTCTGCTCAACATTTCTGACATGGTATAAACTCGATCCAACTCACAGATTTAAAACATCCTTGAAAAACCACTTTTTCATCTGATGACCTCTGGATGTGCTGGACTACAGCTCCCATCATTTCCCAGCCCAAATGGCCATTGGGAATTGTAGTCCACCATATCTGGCTCCTAAAGATGAGATTTTGCTGAAGCTTTTCTAAAAAATGTGTTTTAAATACTTTCCGGACAATTACAACTTCTTCAGTAGACTATGTAACGGAAACTCATAAGTTATGAAAAAGTGGGATGCTAGGTGAGTAAATACTATGTTTTTCACAAAATGATATCTCACCAATTAGTCTCACCCTTGGTATTATTTTGTTTAAAATGTGCTAGTTCACCCTTGGCTACTGCCTAATTGAAATAAAAAATAAAGGGATTTTTCAGGTTAATTATGCTTCTGTGGCAACCTTGCCACAAGTTTGTGTGGCCTGGACAGGCACGGAAGCAGAAACCACTTTCTGAGGGATCATCTGATGAAGCTTTCCCAGATCAGCTCCATCGGAGAATGTGGGTAGGGCCTTCAGGGCTGAATCCTCCTTCTGGGTCCAAAGCCACAATATCCAGAAAGCTGATCCATCACGGAGAAGGCCAGGCTGGAACCCTTTTCCTTCCCGTACCCTTTTTCAGTATGCAGGACTTCCTCACTTCAACGCGGAACCTGTCACTTCAACAGAGAAGTGCCAAGTCATGGTAAGACTGTATCATGCAACTCTCTGGGAGGAGGTGACCATGAGATGTGGGGCTGGCTCCACAAAAGGGTTGGACCGATTCGTGGAAGCCCGGGGGATCAGCGGCTCTTAGCCTTGGTAGTGGTGGGGCTGCCTCTGAAGGGCATCTGCTGGGAGACGGGTGGGCTTCCTTGGGCAGCTGGTTGGACAAACCTGGGCTAGATGGTCCAGAGGTCCCACCCAGCAGGGCCTGGCTTCCATTTGTGTTCACCCATCTGTGCTTACATTTACTGCCAATCTGCCTAACTCAAAGACCCCCCAAGAGGTCCTCAGAGGGTAAGAGACGTGCCCACCGTCTGCAAATTGCAAAGATGATTGTGTATCCCTCTCCAGTCAAATATGAACAAACCTTCATGTCTTCCTACACAAGAACTTGCTCTTGTACAGCAGGAACACATGAACCCTTGAAAAGCAGGGCCAATTTTGCACAAAAAAGCTTGCACGGGCAGCGTGAACTCACTATGGTTGGATCGGATGCTAAAAATACCATGGGGAGTATCTTAGCAAGAAAGGGTTGGATTGCAAGCTAGGGGAAGCGTTAGGCTTTGGTGCAGAACCACAGAAATGTTGAAACAGAAGAGAACTGAAAGGAGAAGCTAAACGTCATGAAAGCGATGTGGATCCAAGTGGGAGGAAAGCAGGGGAAATGAGAGAGGGATTGAAAGGACACTCGTTCAAGTGAGCCTTGCAGGAAATCGTCAATCCAGGCAAAATGCTTGCACCCCCGTTATTATTTGAGAATAATCTCAGAGCATTAAACACTGCTCTCTTGCACTTTCGTTACAGCAGCGTTTCTCAACCCTGGAAATTTGAAGATGGGTGGATTTCAACCCCCAGAATTCCCCAGCCAGCCATGCTGGCTGGGGAATTCTGGGGGTTGAAGTCCACCCATCTTCAAGTTTCCAGGGTTGAGAAACGCTGCATTAGACAGACTAAATTACCCTGGAAAACTGCTGGAACCCAGGGCTAACTCAGCAGTATTTGCACAGATAAGAGGCAACCCAACCCACTGCCCACCCACGGTACTCTGTGCCCCTCTCCAAAATCTTGAGGACTAGAAACTTATGAAAATGGAAGGCGTTTGAAGAGCATGTTCTTGAGTACAATTTATACTAAAGAGGGAGCAAGGGTCATCTGAATCTGCAAGGCTGACTTGACAAGGCCGAGGGTGGAGAAAATCAGGCAGAGGCAGAAAACAGGGATCCATTTACATGGAGGTCATGTCGTTGAGGGCGTGATCCAGCTCCTCGCTGATGGCTTTGTACTTGAGTTTCTGGGAATACAGCTCATCTAAGAGTCGCCGAGGGAAACAGGGGAGTGCAAAGAGGAGGCAGTGATGAAAGGGAGCACCGTCCAGCAATCCCAGCAGTGAGTAGGGCGGAAGGGTGTGGAGGCATCAGCGGGGGAGAGAGCGTGGAACAAAACAGAGAGAGATCAGACAAAGGATTTTAAAAAAAATAAGAGTGAGGAGAGCCAAGCCAGCAAACGGGAAAGCCAGGATTCTGGTGATGTAGCAGGAAACAGGCTTTCGTGTAAGCTTTATAACAAGGGCTTGTTCTGTCTGGGTGCCCCTCTTCCCCCAGTTCGGGTCGCTTGCTTGAAGCAAGGCCAAAGACTGCACCGGGGGAGGAAGAGGGAGCTGGACGGAAGAGGAAGGTGGCCCAACCAGAGAAAGAAAACGAAAACCGTCCTGAGGCTGCTCCTTCCTCAGAGCCACGCCAGTTCCTTGAGGAAGGGGGAAGAGACCCCACCTACTCCAACGCCTAACCGGCAACCAATTCCTCTCGTGGAGGACCTCAGACAGAGGGCTGGGGCGCTTTTCTCCACCCAACCCAGAACACTAGCTTTCTCCTCGATAGCTCCATTTCTGAAGTGCTTTCTTTTTCAAGAGACTCTTTTTCGCCAGAGCCTCATCAGCTGCCAGCAAGCTGAACTCACGGCGTGTCCTCCACGAGGCCAAGGTCAGAGGCCACGAGTTAGAGCCTGTGGTCCCCCAGACGCTGCTCTCACCCCCCTCGCTGCTGGTCACCACAAAGCTGAGGCCACAGCTGGCCCCACCAAGGGCAGCCTTACTGGCTCCAACTTGGTATCTGCCGAGCGGCTCCCATCATCCCCTCCCGACGTCTCCAAAGGTTTGGCAAGAGAGATCTGGTGGGATGCTGCAGCCACAATCCCACAACAGCACTGGTTTTCCCAAGCAGATTTGGTAAGCATAATAATCACGAATTCCTTCCAAGGAGGAAGAAACAATATCCCAACAGTTTGCAATGAGACTGGAACCCAGCTGTGGGCAAAGCTACGCAGATACTGCCCTCGCACGGAAATGCAGACAAGCCAGAGGTTGCCACCCACAAGCCACCGTGACTGTCCCTTATTGGTGTCTGGAACTTAAGCTAACTGGCGACATTCCTAATTGAGAGGAAAGAAAGACGGGCCAGGACAGACATTCTGGTCAATGAACTGAAGGCGTTTGTTTACTCTGGACAACCAAATATTCCCAACGAATTTCACGTTCATAGGACTCAAAGGAAGAAAAAGCAAAACCTTTTCCATCTAAAACAATGATGTTTCTTTGAGAAGGACCCTAGCCCTCTCCGCACACAATGAGCAAACCTACTGGAGGACAGGGGTGGGCTGGCTGACCCCCCACCCCCCCAGCTGCTCGCTTCTAGGCTCCCCTCACCCAAAGGGTGGCTGCTGAACACCAAAGGCCGCCCCTCTGGAGCTGCTCCTTCTTCACACGTTCATCTCATGCACAAGCAATCGGCACCCAGTCACAGCAGGCTGGCCAGAATTGGCCCCCCCGCATTAAGCAGCGGATTACCAAAAGGGCTTCAGACAGAACCGAAGGCGGGGGCAGCTAGAGGAGACGGGGGGCAGAGCAGAGACACCTACCTTCTAGGTCATCGATGCTCTTCTCTAGCTTGGTTACTGACCTCTCTGCAAATTCAGCGCGGGTCTCGGCCTGCAGTCAAACCACACATGCAGGTCACAAGAGGCGTGGGCAAAAGAGGGCATTTCCCCCAGGAAAGAGCAACTGGATACAGCACATTACAAACAGCTGCCTCCGATGCAAAATCCGGAGGTGGAATTCCTGTTGCAGCCCAAGGCTCGTTGGCCGCTCCCTCTGTAACGCCTGCTCTCATCAGAGACAGCCGGGAAGGACAGTCGGGAAGCAGGTTACAGGCTGCGTGAACTGGGAACCCGGAGAAACCAGGATCCCAGGCCCCTTAGCAGGCGACCCGAGTTGGCGTTCTCGCCCCCGGAGTGTTCAGCGCACTCAGCACAAGAGCTCTGCCAACCTCCCGATTCAAGAACAACATGGCTGCGTTGCAACCGGAGCAAATGTTTTATTACGCTAAACCCCCAAAGGCCTTGCCCGCTCGACTGAAGGGGAGCCAAGTAAGAGCGGGGCGAGGTTTGGGGGCGAAGCACAACCCACTTCTGCGCCCCCTGAGCGGCTGACATTCCCCTGGGCCGACGTCAAGATGCCAGAAAGCAAAAAACACGCCGGGATGCGCAATCCCAGCACCGTGGGCCACTTCCTCCCCCCAGAAAAGCCGCTTGTTTGTTTTTGGGTTTTACCTCCTTCAGTTTGTCAGTAAGAACCTTGATTTCCTCTTCGTATTTGTCTTCCTTCTGAGAGTACTGTAAGTGGGGGGGAAAAAGACACAACGCCACACGACGTGAGAAACCTCTCAAGGCCACCCGATGACCCCCCCCCCCAAACCGGTTGCACAAGAGGAACCCAGCGAGATTGCCAGCTCGCAATTAGGCGGTGGACTGGGTCATACCAGGAAGAGCCTTCTTAAAGCCGACCCTGTCCAGGTATGTGGGACTACAATTCCCATCTGCTGGGAGTCAGCGGGGCCTGATGGGAGTTGCAATCTAAGTCGGGGGGGGGGATTGTTCAGGCAGGGCAGTATTACTCACACTACTAAAGCATTCAAAATAATACCAGGCCCCCACCCCTCGCAAAAGCCCCACTTTCCAATTCTAGGGTTCAAGCTGGCGTTCTCTGCGCAGCCCAGGCTCACGGAACTCACCGAGACCGTCTTCTGCGGGAGACGGTGGAAGACCCTCTCCCTTGGCCCATGCAAATGCCCAGTGCTGTACATGGAATGGCTCAAGAGCCCTCAAATTTGGGACCCCCTCCCCTTTGCTTTAACCTGCCCCAGGCATTTTTCAAAAGTTACCAATGCAGAGGTTCAGCTGTCGGCCCTGGGCCTTCTATAACCCACCACCATCACAGGAAAGCAAAGGAGGCGTTATCTGGGGTTGCAAAATGCAGACTGAGCTTTAATGGGGGGCACGGATGGAGTAACAGAAAAGGACAATGAAATAAAGTATTCTAGAGCAAGGTTTCTCGAGCTCAGCAACTTTGAAGAGGTGTGGACTGCAGCGCCCAGAATTCTGGGTGTTGAAGTCCACTCGTCTTCAAGTTGCCAAGGTTGAGAAACAGTACCCTAGAGGAAGCTGGGGCTGACTGGCTGGGATTCTTAATAGGAATACAGCATATTCTGGGTTCAATGGGCTGTTCCTGGCTGAAGGAATTAGGGCGGGCAGAGCAAATGCTGCATTTCCTACAGCTAGCAAATGAGCTGGCTCAGAAAGAGTCCCGTGGTGCCCCAAAATGGGTGGTTTCTTTTCCTCCAGAAGAAACAGGTCTCGCCAAGCCTTACCATCCGGGCTGCGCAATCGCCCAGCGTGTAAGGCAACTGCTGGAGGTTTGAAACATGCCCTTCCCGTTCTCCTTCCTTTATCTCTCAGCCAGCAGCAACGTCAGCACACAGCTGCACCTCGCACTTCCGTTTTTGAGCTCTTGCTGAAAGAAGTGGAGGTGCAGGGCTAGGAGGGGGGAGGAGGAGGAGGAGGAGGAGAAGGAGGAGGCCTCTTCCGAGATGTTAAAAGGAGCAAAAATGGGCATAAAAGGGATTTCCTCCTGGGGTCTGGAGCACAGGATCCAGGAAGAGTACCTGGAAAGTTAGGAAAGCTCCTGCAGAGCCCCATTACCCCCACAGCAGCCTCCAGTTTACCTAAAGAGTTTTTTGCTTAGGATGACCACGCTTGGTCGCTTTGCAGGATTTCGACTGTTTGCTGCAGAGCACAGATGTGCTCCTGTTTGATATTTAAAAGATGCCCCCGAGTCTCTTTCCAATCTCACAGTAGGAAAACTACGTTCTCTCCTGAAGCCACACTCTCTTCTGAACATGCTCAGGGCCGGCAGGCAGTGACCCAGCAGAAGAAATGCCTGTAGGCCAGGGTTGAGTGGTGGAGTCCTTGGCACTCCTGAGCTCGGTTGCAAAGAATGACCACTGATACAAACCGGGTTTCGATGCAAAGCCTCAGAAACTAAAAAAAAAGTCACACCGGAGGAAGCTGTGGGTCTGCAGAATTGCTTGGTGTATAGATCCCATGAAATAATTTTACTCCTTCTGTTTTACTGCCAGATCAGACAGCCAAGTGTTCATCAGAGGCCCCAGCATAAACGGTCCCACATTCACTGGCACTTCTGGTTACCTGATTTCAGGTGGCCTGGCTGGGACAATCTGAGATTAAATCCATGGCAGTCTGGTAGACCAGTGTTTCTCAGCTTGGCAACTTTAAGGCATGTGGACTTCAAGTCCCAGAATTCTCCACCCAGCATGAATTCTGGGAGTCAAAGTCCACACATCTGAAAGTTGCCAAGGTTGAGAACCACTGCTGAGGAGGATGTCAGGTTGAGTGATAAGAGCCAACTGCTTGGGGACTCATGGGCAGAAAAGCAACGTAGAGGCATCCTAGATACTCAGAAAGTAAGTTCCGTGTTGGAGGCAGTCAGGTTTCTTCCCCGGGAAGCCTGGAGGCCCCACCTGTCTTCGCTTCTACCTGCCGGGCCATACCTTCTCCGCCTGAGCTTCCAGCGACCTCAGGTTGTTGGTCACAGTTTTCAATTCCTCTTCAAGTTCAGCACATTTGCTATTATTTGGGAACGCAGGCAGGAAAGGGGGCAGGAGGAAGACCAGTCAAGCCCAAGAAGAGAGGGGGAGAAAAGATAGAGAAAAAATGAAAACTGAATCTCAGAGCTAAGGAAAGGGCCTTGAAAGCAGCTGGAACCATCTGTGACCAAAGAATTCAGCCCACCGCCATGCCCACAAAATTTGCACACACAGAGCATCTCCCCATGCTCTTGGCTGAGGTGGAAGGTGCGCAGGGAAGGAATGGCAGGTTTTCAGAATTAACAGCCCCTCAGATGCAAGTCTCTCCTTTAACAGAAGAGAGCCAGCCCAGAAAGCTTTTGCAAACGGTTCCGCATTCCCCAATCCTGCCGCGCGTGGCTTCCCACGCCCCCTCGGAGAGAGGCAGAGGGGCTCGGCCTCGTTTGCACAAAAGCTTTTCAATGGTCCCAGATGGTTCAGCTTCTTTGCCAGGGCTCAATCAACCGCCGCAAGGCTCCGACGAACACGCGCATCCAATCCGTGTTTTTTGGAGACAAAGGACAGCCATTCGAGCCAGATGCAGAAGGACCCGAGGAAAGAAGGCCAGCAAAAGGCAGCAAGCGCGGCAAGCAGGCACCTAACTTGCCCATGGGGGCAGCTGAAAGTCTAAACCCGGTCATTCGATTCAGACGGACGTTTATGCGCGCCAGTACCTTTTCCTCGGCTGCCATTAACGCTTTCAACGTTTGATCCATTATTCTCAGCTGTTCTTCCAGCTGTCGGGCTTGGCTGTTAGTGAACACAGGAAACGCACAAGAGCCATTCACAAAAATCAGTGAGCCGGTAAAAACAAAAGCATGCAGTGGCCCAAACCACACCAAAGACCCCCACAACTCCGACACTGCCTTAAGCACACAGATATGCAAACACGGGCACGCGAACACACACAGCACGCCCCTTCCACCAGGACAGGCAGCCGAGCAGGGGTGCCGCAGCACACAAACGGCCGGAATGTCCACAGGAACCAAACGCCGGCAGCCCGGGAAGCCAGGCCTACCTTTCGGAGAGCTCGGCCCGTTCCTCGGCACGCTCCAGGTCGCTCTCGATGATCACCAGCTTCCGGGCCACCTAGAGGCACCGTGGAGACAGAAAGGGGGGCAGGAGATGAGGACGAAGGGGGGCCAACCACCTGAGAGCCTTCTGGATGCTGGACTCCCAGCAATGGCCCCCTGGGCAGCACTGATTTGCTCCTTTGTAAAGTGGATCAAGCCCCCTGACACCAGCCAGACTCGAGGCAGCTCATGGAAATTAGGGATTAGAAAGATACAAATAAAAAACTAAGATTAAAGTACAAAGTTAGGAATTATACAGTAAAGAAGAGGCCCCATGATACATCGCTCCCCGAAGGCCTTCCGGAAGAGCCGTTTTCACCGGCTTCTGGAGGCTGCGAGGGCGGTGCCTGCACGGGCTTTGGGGCAAGCGGTCCCAAGGAAGGGGCTGCTTCAGAGAACACTCACTGTCCGGCCCCTCCGGGTAGGTGGGGATCCTCAGCAGGCGCCCCCCAATTGTTTGGATGTGATGGGCAGAAACCAGGGGCAAAAGGTGGTCCGTAGCTGCAACTGGCACAGTTACAGGCACATAGGTAGGCAGAAAAGCCCTCCTGGCCACGGCCACCCTCTCCTCTTCAGCCAGGAGCTGTAAATCCAGGAGGACCCCCAGATCGCAAGCCTGTTCCTTCTGGGGGTCCAAAGATGGTGCCCCCCTGGCATCCCTCGACCCCTGAGCCAACAGCCACACCACCCCATTTGGGGTGAGTCTGAGCCCATCTTCCCCACCCGGACCCGCAGCTTCCAGGACCAGGACGGGACTCCTGCTGCATCACCCAACGGCTGCTGAGAATCTCAGATGCTGGAGCACCAACCCATCTGGAGAGGATGAGGTGGGGACAACTGCTCTGGGGGTGGGTCCCCCAAGTCAGGACCATTTGTGTTTCCAAAAGCTCCACCACGCAAGCAGGGGTTTAGGTGATGGCCTCTCTGCCCTCCGCAGCTGGCACCTTATGGGTCCATTTTTAGCCCCGGGCTGCAGATTCCGATCTCGCGGTGCAAGATTGACTCAGAGAAGCACGCGGTGGCGGTCAAAGAGGGCCCGCTCCCTTGCCCGTCCTTCCTCGTGGGACTCCCCCACTTCCTGGAGCCTGGCTGCCAAAAGCCAGCCCTTCCCCCACACCACACTCGGGTGCCAGCAGGACACCAGGCCGGGCGCAGCCCTGGGCTCACCTCCTCGTACTTGCGGTCGGCGTCCTCCGCAATGTGTTTGGCCTCTTTCAGCTGGATCTCTTGGATTTCCATCTTCTCCTCATCCTTCAGGGCTCTGCTCTCAATGACCTTCATTCCTCTGGGAGGAGAGAAGGGCACTGTCGTGGGCAAAGCCAGGATGCTTCCTGCTGTGGGCCTGCCCTTCCCCATGCCACCCGGGAGGGTTGGACTAGAACCTCCCTGTTGCCCCAATGCCCATCACAAGGGGCTGAGAACTCCTGAAGTCCCCCTGAAGCGCCCTCCTTTCCTCGCTCAAGGGAAGTGACTGCCTCAGGAGGAGAGGGGGCACAGGGAAGCACACCCACCCTGCAGGACGCTGCACCCAACCCCCTCCTCTCTGCACTCCCCATCCTACAACAGCTATTCAGGAGACTAGGGTGGGGGTGGGGGGAATCCTGGAAGACAGAGTCTCTCCTGAATCAACGTTTACCTAGAGCAGCGTTTCTCAGCCTCGGCAGCTCTAAGAGGTATGGACTTCAACTTCAACATGCCTGGCTGGGGAATTGTGGGAGTTGAAGGCCACACCTCTTAAAGTTGCCGAGGCTGAGAAACACTGATCTAGAGGGAAGCTCTAAGTCCCTGAAATTGTCCAGCTATGTGGTTTCTTCCTCTTCAATGGAGAATTTCAAACAGAGGCTGGATAGCCTTCTATTGGGATGAGCTAGGGAATCCTGCAGGGCACAGGGGCTGGACTTGATGACCCCCAAGGCCCCTTTCAACTCTACGGCTCTACGCCTCACCCAACTCCCGTTAAGGCAATAGGCCAGACCCCTCAGAGGCCAAAGGACTACGGGACCCATATCATGCTCAAGGATGAAACTGCCCCAACCAACCTCCCTGCCAGCGGGCCAACCCCACCTTTCGCTCTCGTCTGCTGCCTTCTCGGCCTCCTCCAGCTTCTGCAGGGCTGTCGCCAAGCGCTCCTGGGCACGATCCAGCTCCTCCTCTACCAGCTGGATGCGTCTGTTCAGAGAAGCCACATCGCTCTCAGCCTGGGGGCAGAAAGAAGGAAAGGCACTCACCTTTGCGAAGCAGGCAGGAGGGTGGCATTAAGCTGGGGGTTGGACTAGAAGACCTCCAAGGTCCCTTCCAACCCAGTGAGTCTATGAAACCAAGAAGAGGGGGGCACAGGGAGAACCTCTGCCACCGAGCCGGGGTTTGACATTCTTGGTTTTGCCACCGCCTGTCCGGCAGATGGCGTGGGCCTTACGCCCTCACTCCCTTTCATGGCCAAGAGGCGTCCTGTCATGGAAGAGAAACGCTTCCTTTTTCTAGCCAAAGGATGAGAAACGCTGCATTAGACAGACTAAATTACCCTGGAAAACTGCTGGAACCCAGGGCTAACTCAGCAGTATTTGCACAGATAAGGGGCAACCCAACCCACTGCCCACCCATGGTACTCTGTGCCCCTCTCCAAAATCTTGAGGACTAGAAACTTATGAAAATGGAAGGCGTTTAAGTTAAGTTCAACCTTGGAAACTTGAAGATGGGTGGACTTCAAGGCGTTTAACTTAAAATTGGGCAGTTTGCCACACACCATATCCCTACGCAGAGCGTGCCGTAAATGAATTAAAACAGGCCACAGCGACTGTAATTTGCACAGGACCCACCAAACACTCTGTCTTGGCATGCAATCCTCTTCTCCACTTCCTAAAACTACAGGCAAACCAGCTTTTGGGGAAGATGGGCGGTGACGAAATTTGATAGATAGATAAATAAATAAATAAATGTGTTCTTTCTGCAACCGCTGAACGCATTTGAAGCTTTTGGCTCAGGCCATGCACCAAGGAGGCCGCTTTGTTTTTTAACAACAAGAAAAGCATCCAGGGCCCGTTCACACGCCCGACATGCAGGAGACCAAGCTCTGCAAAAATTGCTCCTCCTGAATGTTCCCTTTCTAATCCAGATCAACTCCCAACCAAACTCATCCTGTGGCCACTTTTAATTTTAAACAAAGCAGACTACATTTAGAGGGAAAAATAATTGCAGCAAGATTAGCATTACATGCTTTTTCCCTCCCAGGAAAGACAGCCGATGACCCACACGTTAATCATTACATTAAAAGCGACCTGGCTCGGTCCCAGCCTTGGAGGCCTAAAGGTCAGTTTCCGACTTCCTGTTCCCAAAGAGAAAGCAGCAGGGCTTTGCCTGCTGCCTTGACCCTGGCGGGGCCCAATTATTATCCCTTTCTCACTTTCCCTTATATGGTCACAAAAATACCATTATTCCAAAGGACGCTTCCAAGGCTAGCAGATAAATACCAGCTCCTGCTCCAGGTTGCTGATTCCAGCACAATTTTGCCAAAAGAGGGATTAAGATCTTGAGGTCCCAGCTGGAAAGGAACAATTTCCTCTTTCCACTCCAGCCCTCTGAACTGAAGGGAATTGAAGAAGGAACAGCCCCTTCCCGCTGCACCCCCCCCTACAGCCACTGCCTTTGGAAAGAATATCCCGATCCCATCCAGGCCCCACACCGGCCCTTGCGGGGGGTGGGGAGGCAGAAGAGGGCCTGCTTGGGTCCGCACCCCACCCCGAGGCCACCTGGCTAAAAAGGCAAGAGCCGCCAGGAACATATTCAGCAGAAAAGGCCCTCCTGGCCTTCATTTCAGGACCCCCAAATACTAACACCCTTGCACCCTGTCCCTTGCCCAGAGTTTTAGCTGCAGAGCCCAACTGATGGCACTCCCCCCACAAGCATCCCCAAAATAGAGGGCATTTCTTACAGCTGAGCCAGCGCCGTTTCCTCAGACCCCAAGGGAGCCCTCAGCCTCAGGGTGTGGGATGCAAAAGCGGGTCAGACAGAGGTGCCCGGTTCAAGGCTTGGGTGCCCCATTGCCACAGCGGGCCTTCCAGATATTAGCCAAGGTCTGAATGAATATGCAACCCCAAACGGTAGGCACAAAAGCGCAGGGCAGTTTTCCCCTTGGGCTGTTTGGCTGTTCCCCCTTGGTAGGAGCCCGGCACTTGCCAGGCGAGGGGCACCCACACGCCTGGCGCCCCGCTCCCTCTTCCCGGGTGCCCGGTGGCTGCGGCCAAGGAGCATCAGCTGCCCGCTGCCGCGTCAGAGAAAGAGGGAGGGGGCGCACGGCCGGCAGGTCTGGGAAACCGCGGGGGGGGCGGGGCTCTCATGAAGGCTCAGGGGCGGCCAGTGGAACCAGCAGGAGCCTCGGACTGGGTGCTGGAGCTGTTGGGGGGGGAGGGCCGCGCTTGCCCCGTCGGATCACGCCCAGAAGGGGCCGAGGGGAGGGAGCCGGGCGGGCGGCGTGGCAGGCTGCCCTCTGCAAACGCGGAAGGGCCGTCTCCGCCCTTCCGAAGCACCTGGCCGGGACTGGGCGCTGCCCGCGGTTGGCCCCTCCGGAGCGCCCGCTCGGGTCTCCCCGCCGCCAGCCTGGTGCGGGGGGGGGAGCGGCCAGCGGGGCCGCCCGAGCCGCGGCAGCAAGCGCGGGGCGGCTTCGCCACTGCGGCGGCCACGGCCCCGACGGCCCCCGCCCAGGGCCCCTCTGCCCATGCTCAGAGGGACGCTCCCCCCGGCGGCCGGGAGCGGGGCGCGGAAGGGGCGCGGGCCGGAGCAGCCTTTGTTCCTGCCCGGCGCCTCCCGGCGGCCGCCGCCTCACCTGCTCGCGCAGCGCCCGCTCCTCGTCCAGCTCGCGCTGCAGCCGCCCCGCCTGCTCCTCGGCGCCGTCCGCCTGCTCCTGCAGGCTGCGGATCTTCCGGCGCACGGCCTCCAGCGAGCTCAGCCCCGCCGCCATCGGGCCAGCCGCGAGCGGGAGGAGGAGGAGGAGGAGGAAGGCAGGCGCGCGGGAGGAAGCAGGCAGGCAGGCAGGCAGGGCCGGCGAGGAAGGCGGGGCGGGCGGGCAGCCCGCCTCCGCGCGATGCAGCGCCCGCCTCCCCGCCCCGCCCCGCCCCGCCCCGCCCCGCCCCGCCGCTCACCCGGACCGGGGTCGCCCGGCGGAGCCCTTCCCGACCAGGCGGGGCTGCGGCGGCGCGGGGCAGCGGGCGCCCTCCCTGCTGCGGAGCTGCCGGCTCCTCCGAGCGGCGCCCCGCGGGAACCCCACGCCGGAGGGAGGTGAAGCCGCCCCGAGGAGAGCCGCATCCCGCCCCGCCCCTGCTGCTCTGCCAGCCCAGAGCAGCGGTTGGGCGGCGGCTGGAGGGCGCCCTGCTGAAGCTGCCGGACGCGTCCCCGCGCGGGAAAGGGCCCCCCTTCTCACCCCTGGCAAACTTTCCCCCCCTTCCGCCCAGTATCTTAGAGCTGTCTTGCAACCACTGAATGGAAGAAGTGCGCTTGCCCCCCTGCCCTCCCCCAAGAAAACCGGGTAGAAAAATATCTGCTGACTCCCAGGAGTGGCAGGAAGACCCCAGGCTGGGGCGCCTGCAAAACTCAGCTGGGGACCCGCCTTGAATTTAAGGCCCTGAGTTGGAGAGCTTCTCACCCCCCGCCCCCACTTCTTCGGCCACTAGAAATGCAAGCAGAGAAGTGCCCCCCCCCCCAGGCTGCAGACTGCAGAGGCCCTTAGAAGACCCTGGAAATTTGGGGCTTTCCCTGGAAGATCAAAATGTACCCCAGCGGACCCAGAGCCACATGACCCCTCCCAGAAACAAACGAGGGCGCTAGGAGCATTTTGAGGAAAGCAGAGCCAGCACAGCCCGCAAAGAAACGCCCAGGACCGGAGGGAGAGAGATCAGCAGCAAATGTTGGAAAAGAGAAGCAAAGGAGCAGCGCCTGGCGTTTCACGACCTCTTGGGGAAGGACGCAGCTGGCCGGATGCCCCCACACACAACCATCTTTGCCCATCCTTTGCGTGGGCAAAGAAACACTGCAGTGTTTTAATTGTAGCAGGTCCTGCTGGTCCTTGAGGGGGTGTCCCCAATACAGACGGACGGAAGAGGCAGAGATGGCCCCTTCGGTGTACTTGGGCCTGCCCCAGCCGCTTTGCCCAACCATCTCCCCGCTGCACTGCCACCTCCACAGACTCCAAAACTGGTTTGGTTCACCTCTGTCACCCAGGCCCTGACTGGGCTGCTCCGGATGACCCACGAGGCCCCCCATTGAACCAGCTCTCGACAGGCCTCCCTCCCGCCCTGAGGAAAATGGCAGGGCCTCCCCGCCACCCCACCCGCCACAGGAGACCCGTCTGCTGTGCCAGAGGAGCGCCAGCCCTCTTCTGGGCCCAGAGGGTGGGAGCTGCAAAGTCCTCTGCCAAGGCCGGGACACCTTTGCCCCCCCCCGGCCCACCAGGGCCAGTTCCTGTCTCTCTCCATTAAGATGGGTGAGAAACAGGGAGGCGAGGGCCTCGGTGCTTCCTCACAGTGAGGTTCACCATCCTGGTTTACCTGCCCGGAGGAGCCATAGCAAAAGCTAGCCAGGTTTCTCAAGGATGAGAATCTGGCAGCCCAAATTACACGGCTGACCCAGTCTTCCTCAAGTGAGCTGCAGGGGTGGGAGCAGAGGGCAAGAAAGAGCTGGTGGGGAGGATGATGGCCGGCTGGGATGCTGCTGTCTGGAGATCAATCCCCCTGGCTGTAAGCTTGACCCTGGCTTTAGTCAGGCACGTCCCCTGAATTTATCTCCTTGGGATCCAGACCTTCACGGAGCTGCAGCTGGACTAGCGGCTTTTAGGCACAGCTGCCTTTACCCAGAACACCACCCAACTCCCGAGGAGGAGAGATTCGCAGTAAAGGGCAAAGATCCGCTGTGCCTGCGGGGTTCAAAAGGGCCATTTTCCTTCTGTGCAGGAGGGTGCTCAGAGTTATGCACATGGAAAATTCAGGTGGGAAAAATTAACCCGAGAGGCCTTCTTTCTCCTTCTTTCAGGAGCACCAGCAGAAGCCAAGGACCTGCTCCCCTTCCTGGTTTCCCCAGGACAGAAGACCAGAGAAACCCTGACTTGGAAGGCAACATGGCTGCCTCCCTTGCAGGAAGGGCTCCCAGGCCTGTTTTGGCAAAATGCAGCGTGTTTAGACAAGGTCGCTTGTTCCACAAGGTTACGGCCTGGGAGAAAAAAGGTGTTTTGCAAAGAGAGCTGTGCAGCTTGGAAAGTGGGAGAGCCCTCCCCACCCTGCTCAGAGGGAGGGCCCGGCCCTGCCCAGCGGCTACTCAGGGCGCCTTCCCCTCCCGCGTCAGGCAGAGTCTGGCTCACCACGGAAGTGATGCAAGGCTGAGCGCAGCCGGCATGTGCCCTGACTAATGGCCCAGCCTCACACGCAAAGGTGAGCTCGCCCCAGGACGCCTCTCTGTCCTCACATCGGCCTGCACATCTGTCCAACCAGCTGTTCCTCGCCTTCCAAACCCCTGAACCCTGCAGTCACCTCGTCTCTCGTTCTACCAAACAAAAACTCTTTTAAGGGCTACAGGGTGGAAAGGCAAGACTTGGGCGATATTTACAAGAAAAATCCACAGCTGCGGAAGGCGCCTCAAAGTCCCCTTCACATTTGCAAAGAAATAAACCTCTTTTCTCCCTGGAGAAAAAAATGTCAGAGGCCCCTCTGCAAATTCGGTAGCATTTCTCTGCCCCCCCTCCTTTTCTCTCTCTCTCTCCAGCCTTTAACGGAGAGAAGCTATTTCAAAATAGTCTGCATTCTCTTCCTTATAAGGAATATCTGCCCAGGATCTATTTGCGGTTCCTTTGAACAAGTCAAATAAACGCCTGCCCGGAATGCTGGCTCCCATCTATCGGGAAGCCGCAGAGCGAGGGGGCGCATCTGAGCCAGATTGGAGGCAGCTTCTTGCAGACAAGAGTCTTTCTGTGGTTCTAAGGCTGAAATTAAGTCAGATTCCTTTTGGTGCCGGGCAGAAGCAGCCCCCTTTTTTTTTCCTCCCAAGCCTTGTACGTGGGCTAGACAAAAGCTAAAGCTTAGGAAGCCTTCCATCACACACTCATCTCCCCTGTTCATACATTTCGCCAGTCGTTTACTTTTCCATCGCTCAGACCTGCCTGCGCTTGCCCTGCCTTAAAAAAGCCGCGTGATCGCGCGCTCCTTGCAAGGCGCTTGGCGGCTGTGTTTTTCCCCTTAAACAGGAGTGGTAGCACTTTGGATGACATCATCTGCTTGGGATGTCTGGCTTCCACCCTCCAACCTTAAGGGGCGGGCGGCCTGTGCTTGGAACGCGCTGCATGTAAGGCGCTGGGGCCGGGAATGTCTGAGGGCTACCGCCACAGGACTATTTAATACTTAGGCAGGTGGGTGGGATGAGAGACAGCAAAGGGTGCAGCTCACGCTCGCTTCCATATAAAGGGCTGAGCTATATATAACGCCCCCCCGCCACACTGATCCTCTGGATCTGGCCCCGCTGACTGCAGACCCAGCAAGTATCATCTTCTGGAATAGGCCTTTGCGGACGGAACCATCTCTTCCTTGGCGTGTCAAGAAGCCTCTTGGCATGCCCTGGAAATCGAGAATCAGCGGCCTGTCTTCACCCCCTCCGAGGCGCAAGCATTTGTCCTCCGGGTACCTTTTCCCATGGGAGGAGCACAGGAATCTCAGCTCAGTGACTCAATAGATCTGCTGGCCCCACTGGACCACCGCTTTTACGATGCCGTTGGCACTTCGGGGTCTCTTACAAGCACCCCCCTCCCATGTCCAGTTTCCCAGGCTTTGGTACTGGGAGAAAGGGAGCCTGTTTTTTATGCCCTGGTGGCTCCAAGCAACAATCCCGAGAACAGATTTAAGAAAGGCAACGTTGCTTCCAGTCGAGACTGGCTCCCAGTGACACAGCAGGACACATCTATGCAGCTTCCTTGGCAACAGGACATCTGGACCAGCTGGAGGCTCCCCGAATGCCCTGCATTCTTGGGTGACGGATGACGCACACACCTCATGCAAAGTTGTCCTCGGTGCCCTTGGGTCCCTGCCCACCCCGTCCTGCCAGGAGGGCCCCAATCCCCACAGCTGGTGATGAGCCCAGTGGGCAGAGAGGTTGGGTGAGCAGAAAAGGTCAAAAGGTGGTGGCACATGCTCTCTGGGGAGAGGAAGAGAAGTACTCACATCTGCAGCTTTCTTCTCTGCCACCTCCAGCTTCTCCTGGGCATCTTTCAGGGACTCCGAATACTTGTCCAGCTCATCTTCTGTGCCCTTCAGCTTCTTTTGCAGAGACACCAACTCATCCTCCAACTGCCCAGAGGTCGGGAAAGGGGCGAGGCAAATGGGGGGTGGGGTGGGGTGAGTGGTCGGGAAGGACAGGAAAGGGGGTGCAGCAGGCAACGCGGTGGCGCGAAGAAGAGGTGCCGGTGCAGAAGGACAGAGGGAGGAAGACAGGAGAGAACAAAGTTAGCGCATCCCAGGGAGGATACCTTGGTGGCCTTCTCGTCCGCAGAGAGAAGGCTGTCCTCGGCACTGTGCAGCTCTTCGAGAACCCGGTCCCTCTCATCCTCCGAGACCCGCAGTTGCTTTTCCAGCTGCACAATGTCGTCCTCTAACTAGCCATGTGGGTGGGAGGCAAAAAAGAGGAGGAAACCCTTTTTATCTCCCATGGTTCGGCCTTCCCTCCCATCTCCCCCTCCCCAGGGCTGCCTTCACAAATGCCACCAGGCCAGTTACAAACTCAGCAGCGCCTGCCGGACCTCATGGCTTGGACCCTGCAGTGGCTTTGGGGACCTAGCCTGTTGTCAGAGGTGGCCTGCCTGCTTGCTTCATGGACCAGTGAATGGTGTGACCCCAGACCGGGGGGGGGGGGTGAATGAGCTACTGGGTTAGGCCTCTTGCAGGATCGTGGCCAGCTGTGAGATTTGGAACGGACCCCATCCAAGAGGGCCAAGCAGGTGGAGGACCCAGGCAAGGGGAAAAAAGAGGCGGGTGCCTTAAGGGCTCCGGGTCGGATGCAGGAGCCAATCGCCTTCCTGCACTTCTGGCTAAGCTGGAGGGCCCTGATCCAGGCAAGGCATTTTCCGGCTGCTTTGGGCCGCGGTCTCAAATCCCAGCTGTTCTATCTGGGAATGACCGGAGGTGTCGTCCCAACACATATGCAAGGCCTCAAGTGGGGGGAGCTGAAATTAACCGTGGCCCGGTGCAACCCACGAAAATGCGGCTCCGCGGGGAGGAAAGTGGGGCCAAGCCCTCGGGACGAGCCGCGCATCCAGACTTCCGGCAGCCAAGCGCAAGGCAGCTCGAAACTCCTCCTGTGTTGGTAGCGGAGGGGAGGGGGATCCCCAGGAAAGAGGCTCCAAGACTCACAGCTGCGTTTCAGGCACTTTTTCTCAGAAGCAGCCCCCACCCGGGCTCCGCTTAACGCAGACCGCCGCGGGCCAGGGAGCCCCGCACTCACGGCCGGGGCGGCGCCCGGGGGAAGTCGCGCGCCAGCCCCGGGCGGGCAGCGGCAGGAGCTCCCTCCGCCTCGCGCCTTCGCGGCTGCTCGCGCTCTTCCAGACACCCGGGGGGGAGGGGCAGATTCCCCCCTCCCGCTTCCCCAGGCAGGGCGCGGGGAGCGCAGGAGGCATCCCGGCTCCCGGCCCGGCCCGCGGGCCCCGCCTCCTCCGGCTTCTCCCTCGGCGCGCGGGCAGCCGGACTTCCGCGGGCTGGGGGGCCCGGGCCGAGGGGCTGTTGCCCCGCCGGGCTCCGGGCCGGGGGCGTCCGGACCAAGCGGGTCCGGCGGGCGCGCTGCCTTCGCCACTCCTTCCCCGGCGGGCGGGCGGGGCAGCCCACCTGCTTGCTGCGGTCCTCGGCGGCCTTCTTGTCGGCCTCGGCTTGCTCGGCGCGGTCCAGGGCGTTCTCCTTGTCCAGCTTCAGCATCTGCATCTTCTTCTTGATGGCGTCCATGGCGGCGGCTGGGCAGTTACCGAAAGTCCGTGGAGGAGGAGGAGGAGGAGGCGGCGGCGGCGGAGGAGCGCGCTGGGACGATCGGCCTGGCCAGAGTGCGAGCGCCTCCGCGGCGGCCGCGGGCAGATAAGTACCCTCCCGGGGCGGGGGGGCGCCGCATTCCGCCGGGCAGCCAATGCTTTTTTGGGAAAGGGCCCCGCCGCGCCGCCCCCGCCGCCCCGGCCCGCCCTCCGCGCAGGAGCCGGCAGATGCCTAAAGATGGGCAGGGCGGCGGCGGCGGCGGCGGCGGCCTCCCTCGCCGGGCGGGCGCTGCTGCCGCTGCCGCTGCCGGCCGGAGCTACCGCGGTCGTCGGGCCGGGAAGGTCGGCTTTGCTCCGCCATGGGCAGAGGCAGTCTACCCCGGCGACGCGCCAGAGGAGCAAGAGCGGGGGCTGCGATCCTCGCCGCCAGACCGTTGCCGCAACGGGGAGCCCGTGGAGAGGGGTTGGGTGGCCTCCCTCTCTCCCTCCCTCCGAGGGGGCCACAAGCCCCCCAGGCCAGGAAGTTCAGCCGAGGCACCCGATGGCTGGGAGCAGTGCCCCCCGACCTGGGCAGCTCCACTCGGGAGAAGGTGCCAAGCCAGGAGGACCAGCACATGCCCTGCCTGCCCTTTGGGGCGAGCACAAGTGCTGAAGGCGGTTCCCCTCATTTTCAGGCAGGAAACAACCATGAGGGGGCAAAGCGCCCAGTTCCAGGGCACAGAGGCGGCAGGGTGCTGACCCCTCTCCTTCACTGCCTGAAGGTGTGCCTGCCACATACCCCAAGGGTGAAGGGGGGCCCCGGTCACCAAGGTCACCCCCCCACCCACCACAGATGCTTATTGTGGGCTGCTGAATAAACACCAGTGGCTGGATTCACACAACATCCCAAGCCAGAACCAAACAGAGGGGGCTTAGCCTGCTGCGTGAAGCAGGTTGTTGGGTTCAGATGCCCGGTGGGTAGTGCGTGAGGTTGGACTGTCTCTTCACCGAGTCAAGCCAGGCCCTCCAAACTTTCTGGCTCTGCTTGCCATGGGGTTCACACAACACACCAAACCGTCAACTGGGATTACTGATGTGTGGCTACCATGTCTTTCTAAACCAGTATTTTTCAAACTTGGCAACATTAAGATGTGTGGACTTCAACTCCCAGCATGCTCCCAGCATGGGAACTGAAGTCCACACATAAAGCTGCCAAGTTTGAAAAACACTTTTGTAGAACACCACCACCTATTCCAGCTTCATGCATGGCCCGCTCACTCAGCGTCCAAAGGGATCAGCAGGTTCCCAGGAGACACTGGCACGCTGGCCCAGCTCTGTTTGAACCCCGCTTAGCAAATGCAGGCTCTGCGGCTAAGCCTACGCAGGCTCCAAGCAAGCCAAGGGGTGAGGTGGAGGAGTCTGCGGATCCTGGGCATGGTGAAGCAGGGCTAACTCCAGGAAACCAGCTGCTTGGCAGAAACACAGCCCCAGGATCGGTCTCCTCCTCCATGGCCCTCACCCACGCTGCTCTGCTTCCCACCGACGAGTCTCTTAACACGGCCTGCCTGGCAGTGCTGTCTTGCCTGTGTCCTCTGTGACCCACAGCAGCCTTTCCTGAGTGCCTAAATGTTTTTGGTAGCACAGCCAAAGCCAGCTTTCACAAATCACTCCCAACCCAGAAAAATGTTTGTTGTAAGATTAAGATTCATCCTGGGAGAAGTTACTTATCTTTCCATCCAATGATTTTGCATGTATCCTACCTGCCTGGAAGGTGAAAAGGCCAAAATGTTACTCATACTGGGTTGCAACAGGAAGTCTCCGCTGAGAACTATTGGTCTCATCTGCATAAGGATCCAGGGGAGCTTATGTTTATGTTACTACTAAATTATATGTTGTTAAACTTATGCTTAGTAAGTCCCAAGGCGGTGTGCATTCTTGTCTAGATTCCCTCAGCTCTCCGGTCCTTGATGGTGCCTCAAATTTGCAACCTGAATTTGGGCTAGAAAAGATGGTGGCTCCCAGGCCATCTTCCTGATTGGGCCACAGCACATGATGAGGGGCAAACTGGACTCTCCGCTTGCAGTGGGCTCTCACTCTCAAGTTCCTCAGGGGCATTCTTACCCCAGTGATAATCTGTATAATTGCACCTGCTTTCAGCTATGCGAAACACAAAGGAGATAATTAGAGGGATGGGGGACCATCAGGAAATCCAGAGGCTGCAAACAAGTTTGCGGACCCAAAACAACATCCCAGTTAAAGGAACAGCCAGCTACTTCCAGGATGTGGCCAAAGCAAATGGGTGTGTCCATGAGTCACTAGGAGCCAAGCTCGACTTGAGGAGGCATTCCCCTTTCAGCTGGCAAGGCGGACAGCGCACTCAAATGTGCTGCATTCCACCTGGAGGGATCTCTGTTGAGAAACGGGGTCCTCCTCGGGAGGGTGGGAGGAGTAACAATAGCGACACAAGCAGCTGGCAATGACCACGGAAAGGGCCAAGAAGCAGAAGGAAACAAGCATTGTTTTGTGCTCCTTTGGCCCCAACGTTCCAGCTGTGCCAGAGGCGCCCAAGGTGTGTCCCTCCAGTGAGGAAGGCAGAAGCTGATCCAGGGAGTGAGTCAGTCAACAAGGGCTAATCCTGCTCCTGAAAAACATCTATCACAAATGTGGTGCAGGACCCCTGGTCCCAGGAAGCAGACAGCTGCGGTCTGTTGTCTGGCCGGCCTCCCCAAGAGCCCCAGCCATGATCCAGGGCTGCTCTGGGTGGCTCTGGGGAAGGAGCCCCACTCCTGTGGCTGTTCCAACCCGTGAATCTTTGTGTTGTTCTTTCAACATTTCATGGAAAAGTCCTGGAGCAGCAGAAGTGCCCAGCGCCTCCCAAGAGAGAGTGGCACAAGGCTGTCGGCTGGGGAGTGCCCCCGGACTTTTTCCGCGCGAGGCAGAGCAGGCCCCTTCAAAAGCCAGGCTGGGGGCGCATTCAGGAGCTCAGTTAACGGGGCTCCGAAGCCAACAATTGCTGCAGCCAAGCCAGGCTGGGGAGTGGAGCAGTGGTCCCTCCAAGGCCCTGGGCGAAAAGGCACTTTGGCAGCCTGTGCGGCATCTGGCTTGGCCTCCCCTTCCATCCTGCTCCTGTGGGGAGGTTGGGTGCAGCTGGGGAGGAACTGGGGCCTGACTGGGTAGGGTGAGGCTGCTCCGAACTCCGCCGGCTCGGAGCTTTCCCAAGGAGGATGTTCTGAATCTCGGGCTTGTTTCTTGTAGCTCCATGAAGGTCAAAATAAAGACTGGCAGACCGACTTGGCGCCTCGAGCTCTTGCCCCACCTCTGAGCCCACTGTGGCAGAGCTACGGGGCCCGGGAGAGCAACGATGCTCCCATCCAAGGACGGAGAGCTGCTCCCTCACTTGGCAGGCCTGCTAGAGAGACCCAGCAGGGCAGGGCAGGGCCACCTGTCTGAGTGGGGCCTGGGGCCCCCAGAACTTATGCAACTATTTGTGGCCTGCAGGGAAATTCCAAACTCTGGTCATCTGCGGCCTTTTCCCCATTTCATTTGGAAACATTCGCAACCTGCCCAGATCTGCAACAGGTGGGTGTGAGAAGGAAGCTTCATCCTTTGCAGGGAGATTGTCAAGCACAGGCCTCGCCCCCTCTTGGAGGCAGGCGGCATGGCTGCCGGGTGGAGGTAGGACAACCCCGGGGAGATGGGAGAAAGATTCAGCCGGGCTCCTGTGTTGTAGCGCTGAGTTGCAAGCACCCTCACCCTGTTGCTGCTGGAAAAACAGAATAGGGATGGATCATCACAGCCCTCCCAAATTCCAGTGGGTCCCCCGTGGCCTCCCTGTCCCTTTTGACCAGCATTGTGCACACACCTGGCTCAGCCATGATTTGTTTAACCAGCCATGGTTGGCTGAGTAAACTAGGGTGGAGTGGGATCACACAAGACACTCAGCCATCAGGCCTGGTTTACAAACCACAGTGGTTAGGTTTACCCCATCTAAGAAAGCCATATCATAGCCTAGCATGTTCTGTGACCACCACCCACTAAGGTGGGAGAGATCAGGGTTTCCTTTGTGCCCAGTGAGCACAGCAGCGCCACTTCCTTTGCAGGGCGCAGAAGAGGCCTCCTGTAACTTGACCCTTTTCTCCTGAACCTGCTGGTGGCAAGTCCAGGTGGCTGGGTGCCTGGAAAAGGGAGGGGCCCTTCCCGTGGCTTGGAGCCCCCCAACCTGCCTGCCCACCTTTGTTGGAAGCCTTGTGGCACGCAGGGAGGGGAGGGGAAGAGAGATTTCATCTTCCCGGTTGTAATGATGGCTTTCCAAGGTGAAACTCTGGATGTGTGGAAAGAGAGGGGCGTGTATCTGTGTGTGTGGCAAACATGGGTGTGCGGGAAGGAGGAGGAGAGATGCCCTGCCTGCTTCGCCAATGTGTGGTCCTTTTCACCAGGAGGTTGTCCTGAGGCACCCCACTGAAACTGTGGGATCTGAAACTGTGTTTCTCAACCTTGGCAACTTTCAGATGTGTGGACTTCAACTCCCAGAATTCCCCAGCCAGAGTTGCTGGCTGGGGAATTCTGGGAGTTGAAGTCCACACATCTGAAAGTCGCCAAGGTTGAGAAACACTTCACTGAAATAAACAAAGGCAGTGCGGGAAAGGCCCCTGTAGCTTGTCTGACGGGAATCTGCATAAAGGTCACCACTTGGGCAGCACCAGAACGCCTCACTGCACCCCATGCAAAGTAAAAGGGCGAAGATTTGTTTTACTTTCGATGAACAAGACCGGGTTCCTGGGTTGCCCAACGCTTTCCAACAGGCAGCTGGGCCAGTCTTTCTTTCGCTTCTGGGTTTGCAATGCTCCGTGTGGAAGGCAATGGTGCCAAGGCAGTTTCTGCCCCTTGCTGGTCCTCCTCCAGGGCAGACATCCTGCTGCGGGGACAGGCAGGTTCCACCAGTTCCGTGCCAAGGTTTTTCCAAGTGACAAAGCATTTTACGTGGGACTTGGCTGGTGACCAGTTTTAAAAATGCAACCTTTGATTGTGTGCAGCTTCCACGAGGCCCCTGACCAATCAATACAAATAAATGCAGGCGGGAAACTAAAATGGTGGGGTAAATCATCCCATGAAATCCCACCAAATTGTTTGAAGTCCTTTTGCTTGAGTCGTGGTGGAAGATCGATGGAGAGCAGAACCCTGTTGCCAGAGAAAGTAGATCTCAAGTAGGTAACAAAATGTTATGCCCTCACTTTCTGGGCTACGTCCTGCGTTCAAAATGATCACAATCCTTAAAAGGCCAATCAGTGCCACCCCCAGCGAGATCAAAGGCATCTTTAGCAGGCAGATTGTCGCAGCCTCTTAGCGAGTCCCTCAAATTTCAAAGACAAGCTTAAGGATCACCAGGAAATTGTGCTGTAATTAGCCAGCGCAGGTCAGCTTCCCACCCTAGGCAAGTCTCTGACCGCGAGAAGGGATCAGCTGATGTTCTCCATTTTCAGACTGTTCGGTTTCAGTCCCCAAGACAACAGCGGCCAAGGTGACTCAGCGGTCCCGGCCTTCAGTCCTGAAAACTGGGGTCCTCGGATCCCCTTCAGAGGATCTCCGCGTCCAGTTCAGAGGCTCCATCTTGGGGCTGTGACCTGTGGGCTCCATGGATGGATGGAAGGAACACCTGCCTCTCTTTGAGGCCATCTGGCTTTTCCCTCTTCTTCTTCTTCTATGGGAGAGGGAAAGGGGTAGCATCTTGCCTGATGAAGAGATGGAGGGAATATGAATGCCGGCACATGCTTTAAGGCCAGTTGGTTCTTCAGAAAAGTCCAGGCATGAATTGGGGATCCCCTCAACGTAGCTGGGCCTACACAGAAAGAGCATTTACTTTCTGAATACCAAATTCTCCCCCTCCCCCAACCAACCTCCCCTTCCTCTTTTGGACTGCTCAGTCCATCTTTGCACAGGCTGCCTCCCAGCGCCCCCCCCCCCCAGTTTATGGGGTTGATTGCAGACAAAAGGTGTATTGGGCAAATGTCTGGGTGGCACAGGTAGAGGTGCCCAGAGGGCATTTAAGAGGGTGAGCGAGCAGAGGCCTCTTGGGGTCTGCTGGAAGGTTTACTGGGAGCATCGAGCTGACCATCCCTGGGGACAGTGCTGAGTGAAACACTTGGCTTGTCTTGTTCAGCCCCAGCAAATCTACTCTCCATATGATGGGGCTTGACATCAGTCCCCATCCAGGCCCGTGTTCCTTGTCGCCAGCTCAGCTTCCAAAGCGGCCTTCAGTATGGCCTAGGAAGGTTGTGCTGGGTGGGCTGAGGGTGGTCCGGCCCCAAGCAATGCAGCCCAGTGCTCCGAGGAAGGCGGCTGGGCTTAAATCTGGGGAAATCTGTGTGCAGTTGGGCCGGGCGTGGCCTTGTGCTTCGGCAGCAGTATTGCTTGGCATGAGGCTCCGCTCCTCATCCAACCGACCGTGTTCCCAAAAGACGTCTCCTCGCCTGCCTGCTAAGGTTCTTTGGGATATTTATAGCCCAGCTCCTCGGTGCAGCTGCCCAGGCCTGTTACTCAAGATGGCAGCTCGGATGCCAAGGCGAGGACTGAGCAGTGGGCCCTCTGAGCCAGGCTCCTGGAATAAGCGGGGAGGTGCTTGGCTTCTTTAGGGGATGTGCTTCTCAAGGAGCAGCCTCCAATCAGTTTTTCTTTCCCTTCCTCGTGGGCATGCCATTTTTGTTCGCATGGTGCATGTCTGTGCATTTCAGTTACATGCATTTTGTGCACACTTTCCCATTTCAGAGGCATTTTCATATGCACTTTTTATCTGAAGAATTGCAGCGGGAGAGAAGTGTGAATTCTGAAAGTAACTGAGGGCAAATCATGATTTGGTAAGAAAGTGCAATGTCAGGAAGCTCTGCCTTCTTCAGGGCAAACCAAGGCCTTCTCCGTCCCCAGCACTCCGACTGTGCTTTCTCCCCACCATGGCTCTGTCGCACTGGCCACTTTCTTCCAATTTTCCACTATCCTGGGGATGTCCTTTCCCCTCTAGTTACCAGATGTGGGGGAGGGGAGGCAAATTCCTTTTCCTTGATTTGCATTCTTAAAGATTCTAGTCCACAA
The DNA here is from genome assembly GCF_035149785.1 of Candoia aspera. Classification (NCBI taxonomy): domain Eukaryota; kingdom Metazoa; phylum Chordata; class Lepidosauria; order Squamata; family Candoiidae; genus Candoia; species Candoia aspera. Next base: position 1,045,244 of record NC_086165.1, read on the forward strand.
GAGTCTGGCCAAAGCTCCAAGCCTGGCCACCACCTTAATTTTCTGATGACACAGAGACAGTGGGAGGCAATGAAGGTGGCACAGCAGGATTTTGGCTAGAACTTCATTAAAAAAGTTTGTTAGAGCAGGCCTCCTAGGGCATCTTTGGCTCACATAGTCACTCCGCTGGGGACAGGCTTCAGGGCCTTGTCCATCCCTCTACCCTAATGTCCAGGGGTAATGGTGCCAGTGACCACAGAAGAACAATTGTCTTTTCCTTTCAGCTGGAGGGTGGGCACGGAGTATAGAAATGTAGCACTCTGAACAAAACGCCTGGCCCAGGTTGGCACTTCCTAGATGCGTAATGCAGCTGCAGCGGATCTGCGGGATCAGGCGGAGGCAGTCTGGACTAGACCTTTAGAATCAGGCAGCAGAGGGCCTGTCTTGCCCTCTGGCCAAGCTGCCCTGAGCTCACCTTCTGCAACACCACCGCATTCCTTATGAAAGGAGCTACCTGTGGTTTTACGTCACGCACAGCCGGGTCTGACCGCCACATGGTAAGCAAGCTCAAAGCGGGATGCACTCGCACATCCGGCTGAGGCACGCATGTCATCGCTCGCTTTGCAGGCCCTCCCTCCCTGCTGCTTGCCCCGCAGAGGCTCGGGGGAAACGATCCGCTGCACTGCTGCTCAGACTTTTGCCAGGAAGGCCAGCCGCCCACCCAGCAGAACGCCTGCCCAGAAGCTGCCGGGGAAACAGGGCTGGCCACACTCCACGCAAGGCCCCGAACATTTTTATTTTAACTCTCGTCAGAGGACTCCTCTTGTGCCTCTGCGGCTCCACTCGAGGGAAGAGATTACGTTACAAACATCTAAAGATGGCAAAGAGCTAAAGGAGTTCCACTTGGAAGATTAACTGTTGGCAGCTGACGGTTCCTTCGCCCTCCTCCTGGTGAAGTGAGAAGCTGGAAGAACTCAGCTGGGCTGCTGCCACCCAGGGGACGGGAGCCCACGTTTGCAAGGACGGAAATGGAAGCTGCCACACCAAGCTCAGCACCTCTGGATGGACTCTGCCGGCCCCTTCACCCCCATGGAAAACAAGCAGAGGACCAAAAAAAACGTTCAACCCTTTCGCAGCTCCCCTGAAATCAGCAGCACGCAATTCTCCCCATTGCTGACCCCGGAATGCCCATGCCCATAGAAAGACCACCCTGGGTCTCTCTGAAACTCCATGGGCAACTTCAGTGTTTATCCTTGCATCTGACTCTTAAAGGCACGTGAGCATTTTTGGAACCTACGTCATCTCTATTTTGGTGGATTTAATAAAAGTGATTCAACTTCTCTCAAATTCTGTGTTGCATTTAGCAAAACGGCTGATCCAAATGAAGTTAAGTGCTTCAATAATAATACAAAATTTGGAGATGTTGACTGTAATATTGGTTATCTGCTGGCAGTGCCTTCCTTGAACTTCTCCCTTCTAAACCTTCCCTTCTATGAACAACTAACATCCTGAAAGAGGAGATTCAAAGTATCCTGGTTGGGGGTCTCAGGACAGAACCAAGGAAGAGGCCTCCCCATTCCCAGCAGCTGCTGCCCTTGGCGTCCCTGAGCAACGGCCTGCAAGAGCAAGGTTGAGTAACCGCATGGGAGGCACAGATGCATTTGTCGCTGTCTGGCCTTCTGCTTGCATTGGCTTTAATCCATCCTTGCTTAAAAATGAAAGGCATCATCTGCCACATTTGCTATGCACATCTGAACGAGGAGTGCCTCGTTGCTTTGGTACCCGGCTGGTCTGTTTCGAAGCTCTGCCAAGATTTCACAGACGGGAAGCCAGTGGAACCATCCGCCCCCTGACAACTCCTAAATGGCAGCTGTTCTCCTTTCACTGCTCAGGAGGGACCTGGAAGTTGCTTCTGGGCTCGGAGGATCCATGTATTCCTTTCCTAAACCAGGATGGGGAGACCTGGAGCTGTGAGGACCGGGAGTTGATGGAGTTGCTCCAAGACACCTGGAAGACTCAGCTTGCCTAACCCGGTCTAGCCTCATTACGGTTGCAAAACTTATGCCCATCATTGCTCCTTGAGGCCAAGAATTCCATAAATTACTCATACCCTGGAAATCCTGACCTTTGTCCCAGATTGACATAAATCCCGGTAATCTCCTTGTATGGCCAGCGTTATGAGAATAGGAGAAAAATCTCACTGTCTTCATGCTACCCAAATACAGGAATTGCTTCCATTCTGTGCTTGGCGGAATCATTTTAGAACTTGCTCTGGGAATTGTGGTGTTGACTTTGACTTGGCCACTAATAGAATATTCATCACGCTTAGTAATGTATTCTTCCTAAAGAGTGTTTTATTTGAGATGGAAAGAATGGTGTGCACATTTCAGGTTTCCAAATCCGTGTCCCTGAGTAAGGGATTGTTGTCTTTAGAAGAGCTCTCGCTGCCATCTCCTTGCTGATGTTCTAACAATGGCCGTCAAAATAGCAGCAGTGTTGTTTGCCAAGGAGGCATGGAGCTCATGAGCTTAATCTTTATGTGTCAAAACGTTTTCTGCAAATGAAAGCTGGCAATGGGAGGACGTTGCTTCAGTGCTACCAGATAACAGACTCCGGTGGCATTTGGAAGCCAGACAGTGGCTCCGTTTCATCACCGTCTATTTTCGCCTTCACTGACCCTCTAGGACAATGAGCAGAGTAAACAATGGATATTCCACAATAGCTTTTGTCTGGAGTGACTCAGAGCCTGGTGGTTTTACAAGGATGAAGTCAGCTCCAGTTGACTTTCCTTCATATCAGGCTGCAGGTCACTGAAGAAGCAGAACCAAGAAGGACGTGGGGATGGACAACAAGGGCTTTACTTTTTCTAGAGGCCCAGACAAAATCAATTGCCTGCCGGGGCTTGAGCCGGAGGAGCAGAGTCAAGGCGTCAAGAAGAATCAAGATACGTTCTTGGGTGTGTCTCTCTTCGTAAGCACAACGACCGGTCATGATGAGGAGAGGTCAGGCAGGGTCCAGCTGTCGCTCAAGTCAGATCTGGATTCAAGCCAGATCGGGAAGGACATCAGATCGGTACGGGTTGCTTCTCCCTCTTCCCTGAATCCTGCACAAGAACCCTAGAATGGAACAGGGGTCCAAGAGGTGCCAGAATCAGGCCATGTTCTCAAGTCAGATGGAAATCCTCTTGGAAATCTTCTGGAGCAGGTACTAGCTTGCAGTTGTGCCCTGCAGGATATTCCTCAAAATGGATTTCCCCCAGAAATGGAGCTGGGAAGAACCCTTGAGGACCAGCAAGGTTAAGGTTTTGGCCGGAGCAGGGAAATGGGTTTAAGTCCACAAAGCGAGCTGACTTTGGTCCAATCATGCACTGGAGCCCTGAGTGGCAGGTCAGGTTATAAATAAATGTAAAAAGTGGGCAATCCTCCCATTAACAAGGTTTCCTCTCCACAAGGCCAGAGTGTGTGCACTGGTTTCAGAGAACGGTGTCTTCCTTTTAGGGCTGCAAGGGAAGGTGGCCACCTGAGAACTCGTAGGCTTGTTTGGGAGACACTGGCCGAGGCCAGTGTTTCTCAGCCTTGATGAGTTTAAGATGGTGGACTTCCACTCCCAGAACTCAAGACTGCAGCCTGAAGGATGGGAAAGGAAGTCCGTGTTTGCCTGTCCAAAAAAAAGCTGTTCCCAGCATTTCTGGCCCAAAGGAGAAGCAGAAAGGTTGGAAGCCTAGAGAGAAGTCCAACGCCAAAACGTCTTCCACTGCCTTGATTCCTCAAACTTCCCAAAGAACCTGGAATTGGAAGAGGGGATTCTGGACATATTCTTCTATGCACATCCAGGCCAATCTTTACTTGCCAGTTTGAAGTTAAAAATCGAAACAATTATCTATATTTGAACTACCTCCCCTTTGCCTTTGAAGGAGAGATGTGGCCAAAGAGGAGGATGTGGTTCCAAGTGGAAGTGTGCGGAGAACCAAGAGGTGCCCCTTCCATTTCCTCCTGCTAAAACTGTGCCTTACTGAGGACTAGAAACTCTTTTTAACGAGGCTAATGGGCAGACGATGGGGTGCGACAAGAGGAACACCACGCTGATTGCCAGAAATCTTTGCTAAGGAACACGGAACATTTCGTGTCAGAAGCCAGCTGCTCGCATGTTGTGTATTTTGACAATTCTGTCATTCCACTCCAACCAGACAAAGAGCATTTTTTAAAGAGATAAAAAGCTGTCTGCCTAGGAACAATCAGTGAAAATGTCAAGGACACAAATAAAAGATCTCCATGAAGAAAATTAGGAGCACAAACAAAAAGGGGAGGTGGCAGGAGAAAAAATTTAGATGTGGCTGGTTGTGGCCAAAATGTTCAAAATATTCTGAATACGTAATTTTGGAACCTTTGGAATCCATTCACACAAGTCACGGGGATGGCTTTAAAAGGAGACCAGACACGTTTGCGATGGCCGGGTCTCTTGAAGGCTGTTGGGCTCGGACCCCATCCACCCTCTGGGCTGGGGGCAGCCTCCCTCCAAACCCCGGTTGCAGGGGAGCAGATCAGGAGAGGGGAGGGTCTGGCCGCTGGACAGAGGGGGCCTGGGCTCATCTCCTTCATGATGGGTTCTAGGACTGCTGGAAAGGGAACGTGTGAAGGGTCCTGAGGACCTGCAGGTGTCTTGGCCAAGATAGGCTTTGCCTGATCCAACAGGGCTGTTCTTGTGTTCCTTACTTCAAGGAGGCTTCAGGAAGAGAGATTATGAGCCAATGCAGAACAGCAGAGCCCCCCAACCGGCAGGCAATGGGCGGCTACCTCTGGTCCAAGGCCAGCCTTCAAGGCATTCCTGTCCTCTGGTCTTCAAACCCAGATTGCCAAATCTGCCGTTACAAAACCAGCATTTCCTCTATTTGTGATAGGGGCACAGCCTCTCAATGTGAGCAGGCGGGCCGACTCACCGGAAAGCAGAGAGAAGGGTGACCTAATCGTAGGACTTCCTGCCATGCCCTTTGGAGACATCTGCTGACTTGCAGTCCGTTGTGCTGTCTTGGAAACGGATGGAAATCCCCCTTTTGCAAGGCGGCCCTGTTGCTTAAGGAAGCCGCGAACCCTGCGGGGATAGCCTGGGGGTCACCCAAGTGCAATTCTAAAGTCTGGCTTCAATTCAGTTCGATTGTATAGGATGACTTCCTTCCCCTCCAAAGAGCATCGCAATCCACGCACAGTAGACAGGCCGGGATGAACATGCTGCCTCTACAGATCAGGATGCTCGGTCCGTAAAGGTACACAGCTCTTGTACGTGGAGGCTCCATTTACCGTCATTCCAACATCTGTTCCGACAAATTCCAACTCCATCAGGCTTAGAAAAGAAACCCCCCTGGGTCAGCTTTGCCCCCACCTCGGCCAACCTTCCTGGCCCCAGCGCTCGTCCCCTGAACAGAACCAGGTGTTTCCTAAGCCACCCTCGTCCCTGTTCCCTGCAGAAAGACCCCGACAGGCTCCTCCGAAAGAGACAGGTGGGCAGCCGGGATCTCCTCTCTGGGGACCTCAGCCTCTGTCCGGACAGGGCCAGGCAGCTGCGTGTCCTCCCGGGGCCGCAGCTTTCTCAGGAGGGCTGAGGGCATCGGCCGAGCGCAGAGAGGTGGCGAACCCTCCTCTCAGCCTGGCTGGCTGGCATTCTTCCTGAGCGCTAACCCAATCCTTTAATCCGCTCCTCTCGGCACCTGCCCCGGAGAAGAGGACATCCAGCACAGCTTCTGCAGGACCTCTCTTGTTCGCCAGCCTCGGGGGGTGGGGGGGCGGTCAGCGTTGCTGCCGGTCAGCGTTGACAAGCTCTTGGCGAGGGCTCCTGCTGCAAGCCGTTCCACCGCATGCTCTCTGGAAGGGGTTCTCCCTCCCGGGCACCGTCCTCCAACACCCGGGCCACAAAGCAGGGAAGCTTCTGCAGAAAAGGGGCCGTGTTTTCTAGGAACTGCCCCCCCTTCCTCGAGGGATCCAGCCCCCAAAGTCACAGCCCCGCTGCAAACGGAGAAGGCTCACGGCAGGCCCAGGGGCCACATTGTGGTGCGGAGAGACTTGTGGGACATGCTGGACGACCCCAGCCAGAACGTGATTCGGGTGACGTCACCCACGCCTGGTGGCCAAGGGTGCAGGTGAGAAGGGAGGGGCACCGGCCAGGCTCTGCAGCTGCTCTCCCCTTAGTCCTGTTTCAGCTTCAGCCCCTTGTTTTTATCGTAAACCAAGCTCGGGATTTAAAAAAGAAGGAACAGAAGTGGAAACGGAGGGTAAGATGGTCTTGAGCAACTCAATCTATTCCCGCATCGCAATTAGCTTTGGGGTCCCTTCCTGGAGAGGTGACAGCAGGCTATAGATTTTCAATTGCTCCTGCATCCGTCACAGTGCTCTGCGCTGTAGCCGTTGGATTTCTTTCAATGGGAAGAAGAGGGACCTCGTTCTGGGAGCTGGAGAGACTGTGGGAGAAGTTTCACTATCCTACGGCACCTTATCCCTACCTGACCATATTGCCCAGACTCACGGGAAGCCAGACGATCGCAGGGAACAAGTTTATTGCGACCTCGCTGCCAGAGGAGAGCCAGCTGGGTTCCCGTCCACCTCAGCCTCACAGGAGTTCATTCCGAATTCCGCTCCACCCCTGCCCTGGAAACACTGCACTGAAATGTCGGGTACTTGGATGGGAGACTGCACGCACTAGTACAGGCGGTCCTTGTATAGCGACTGCCTCAAGCAGCGACTGTTTGTGATTATGACGGTGACGAAAAAGTCACTTTGTGACCAATCCTCAAATTTACAACCTTCACAGGTCTGTAAAGCAAAGCAAAGCTGAAATCAGATGGTAAGCACAGTCACGGTCTCACTTAGCGACCACTATGTTAACGACCAAGTGGCCGGTCCCAATTGTGGTTGCTAAATGAGGTCTACTTGTAATCCCAACAACTTCAAATTTCAATTTCTGACCGATGTAGAAACAGTTTACTTATTTTCCTATGCAGTGACAGCCGCACAGAAGGGCTACTATTGCTATTTTTTGCTTTGTGTGTTGGTTTTAACCTTATGCTTGCCGCCCAGAGTTGCCATTGTGAGATGGATGGCTATATATAAATCAAGACACACACACACACACTTAATATACCAGAAGGTGAAGGGGTGCAGCTATCTCACTTTCAGTCTGCGAGGGTGTCTTGTGCATATTAAATTCAGTTAACTGGGAATTGTGGAGGGCCAATTAAGACGTTAAATATTAACTGAAAAGTTGGCAAATATCACCTTTTCCAACTGGAGTCTCGGGGGTATCTCTAAAGAACTGAAAATCGGCAAAGCCAACTTTTTCAAAACTGAACAGGATGTGTGGGTACAGCAAGAATTCTGATAAAATCGCTTGGGCTGCTACAGGCGCCTTCCACGGTCGCCCAAGGCCAGGCCAGACAGCAGACGCCCAGCCCTGCCGCCGAGAGGCTCCAGAAAGAGGAGGAGAACTTTCACTCAAGGCACTTGCGGCAGCCACTTTCCTCGGCCTGCATCTGCAGCCCCCCCCCCCCCCGCACAAAGCATGCCTCCCGTCTGCACGCGCCCCGTCAGCCGGGGCCGCAACTGGGGGGGGGCAGACCATCTCCCTCTTTTACGAAGATGCAGAGCCAGTAGGAATGGCCGCTATAAACAGCTGTTTCTGGAGCGGGGCGGAAATGCCCGCAGGAAGACGGGGCACCGCACTGGACTTTCAAGCAGGCTCAAGCCTTGCAAAAGATGCCAATGTGGGATGGGAAACCCATCAGAAGGACACCAAGCTGGAGAAAGTCGGGAGGAGTTTGCCAGCCACTTTTCTGGCCCATAAGTGCCATTAAAGGCATACGCTTTCGCAAGCCGCAGCTCCCTTCGTTGGATGCTCGGAGCAGCTTAATCGACCACCGAGGAAGTCCCCTGTCGCTCGTGAAAGCCGGTGCCTTTTAGCAAACCATGTGACTTCTCCTAATTTTTTGCTGCCGGAGGTTAAGAGCGCTCCCCCTCCAGTGTCTACACGTGGGAGAAACCTCTTGCACGCTGACCACTGCAGCTTGGACGTACCTCCCACCCAACGCAAGACGGCGTGAGACACACAACCGTTCTCCCGCAGAAACGGTCGGAGCCACCCGCCTTTCCCCAGGCATACTTGGGATGCCAGTGTCTTAGCACATGCAGGCGGCGTGTTGGCTGAGAAACCGGGATCCCGTTCAAGGCCGCTTTCGCTCAAGGGCTGAGCAGCTAAGGAAGGACTAAGAGGCTTTGCTGAGCAGGTGGGGCCGGGGCAGCGACCCGGGGGTGCTGGAGGGGGCCCAGTTTAACGCAGGTGGTCAGTTGGGGCTGGTTTGTCCCCGAGTGAGTGAAGCACCGGAGAGGCTCCCTCTGGGATCTGGGGTGGGCAAAGGACCCTTTCTTGGAGCCTCCCGTCAGTGCTGAGCGTAATGCAAATCCAGTCCTCTCCGATTGCGGGCGGGCGCTTGCGCTTTTCCTTAACAGGCTTCCGGTTGGTTTGTCCAGCCCGCTCTCAGAGTCCTGCTTTGTCCCCTTCCTCGCCCTTCCTGGTCCTCCCTCCAACAGCCAGCAACTTGGCTCCCTTTGCTCTGGTCCCTGCATTGCTGACCGCTGGGGCTCCAGCCTGCCGTTGTTCTGGCCGGGCCCCGGCATGACCCCATTAAGGACTCTGTGGCTGCCCTTGAAGCAGGCATGTGGGCTTCTCCTTGGAGCCTCTGCTGAGCCTCTTGATCTTGCAGCTGTCACCTCCAAGCCCTTCCTCTGTTCTTCTTTTCCTGCTTGGAGCATCCTCCTGCTGCCGATTTGGAGAATTGAGTTGCTTCCACAACCCGGAAGCTGCCTCTCAGGAGTTAAAAGGACCTTTCTGGAGAAAAGAGGATCTGTAGCATCTTGGCCCTGGTGCCAGCAGCTACAGTCTAAGGCAGGGTTTCTCAACCTCAGCAACTTTAAGATGTATGGACTTCCACTCCCAGAATTCCCCAGCTCCCTTGCTCACATTTTCACACCAGGAAAAAGGCACCTGGCACACAATATTTTCAGTTGCGTTTGAAATCTGTTATATGACTCCAAGAAAGTTTCCAAAGAAATGAGGCCTCCAGAAATCTTAATGTAGGCTTGAAAGAGATTCCAGGGCAAGCCAGTTTTTTCTCGGGCAGGGAAGGCCTGCAAGGCATCTGCTGCAACCCCTCCTCCTGAGGCATGACTTGATACAACAAGCACGGATGAAAACAACCAATAATATTTTACAGCTGGAGATCAAACCGCACTTTTATAGAGGTTGATAATAAAAGGGGAAGGAGAATCACGAAGCCAAAGGCAACTGCAGTGAATTGCCACAGCCAACTGAGAACCCGGGCTGCTGAACACCAGCTGTGAAGTCTTGAATTCACGTCTCACCTCTGCCAGATGGTCTCACCTGCTCAAGCTCATCTGCAGCACGAGAACCTCAATACTGGCCTTTTTAGGACGTTCCAGAACTTCTGGGAAAGGTGTCAATGTACTTAACATCACACAAAGGGCCGTGTGGGCTGGGGACTATGGGAGATGAGTCCACCACTTCTGGAGGGTACCAGGTTGAGTATCCTTTTCCTGTATTGTTCAGTTTTGCTCCAAAAGTCCAGGGAAACCACACAAGGTCCTCTTTGGTCCTCTTCTTTTCACACCTTCAAGCAGAGTTTGGCTCCAACCTGCCGAGAGTACAGCCTGACCAGGGAGAACAGCTCAGTTTTATGGAGTCAGTCAGACCTTTTGGCCCTTGCCTTGGGCAGTGATTCATTCCTTAGACTGCACACTGCAGGATACGATTTCAAGAACAGCTCAAAATAAAGTATGTGTAAGGAGCTGAGCTCCAGTTTAGAAAGGAACTCTGAGCTGACGTCGAAATAGTTGGGACAACTCAAACTTAGGTGCAACCAATGGAGAAAGTGTGGCAGGAATAGACCGGGAAACACCCAGCCGAGAGGGGAGTCCACTTGATTAAGCCTTCAGGGCTGAAGTCTCCTGCTGCTGAAAGAGTGGTCACGGCAGCCCCACAGGCAAAGTTTTGGACCCAGACCCTCTTCAGGTGAAGGCAGAGACAGTCCCCATGCAATTCTGCCCCCTTCAGTTCCTGATCTTTGAACCAAACATGGGGGAGACAGGCGGCTCTTCAAAAGACGCCTTCTGCGCTGGTGGGTTGCTTCAGAGTCTTCAAACAGAGGACGACTTCTTCCATTGCTCTTGGATCTCAGGTCTATCCTGAAGCAAGCTGGAACACGGCTCAGACACTAAGCCAAGGACAGTTGCTTGGACCAGCAAACACTGGACACAAACAGGTTTCTGTCCCAAGCTACGCATGCTCAAACCCTCTTCCATTTATCTAAAGATCATCCCTTGAGAGATTTAAATCCAATTCCTCTGGCCAGGGTCATTCCCTGAACTTTTCAGCCCCAAGAACCCCCAAAAGTAGCAGCACTTCTACTTCTAAGCAGCTGGGAAGTGGCAGAACACTCCCCCCTCCAACTGAAGACATGACATAGAAGAGACAAAGATGGATGATGGACTACCAGCAACAGAGTTATATGCCTGCAGCAGCTGGAGATCCACTGGATCTCCCCTTTCTAGGCTGTCTGCCTCTTCAGATAGCAGCGTGGCCCCAGAGGGCTGTACGCAAGACAGGTCTTTGGTCACAGAAGGGCAAGTGGTCTAGACAAGCTTACTAAACACATTTCAGTCAGGCGTTTTGAGAGCATGGAAACCTGACATTTACCTACGAAGCTGCCAAATGCAAGAAATGGCTGAGAGTCCAGGTGGAGCCCCCCTCACCCCAAGCAAAGTTGGAGGGATACATGTGGTGAGAAGGGGCCACAGAGACCTGGTAGATGTTTCGAAGACCGTTGGGTACCAGCTAAGCTTCTGAGCGTGCTAAGCAACTGTAAGAAGATGGGAACATTAATCCACTGTCCCTTCCCATTTTTCACAGAAGAAACATTGCTAAGGTTTTACTCTTATTCCTCAACACAGTCTCTGCCTTGAGTGGCTGTGAAATCTGTCCAGCTATACCTTCTGAATGCATTGTCTCGCAACTGTCTCAGCTACTTCAGAAGCCAGGAAAGAGATTGGGTTAAAATAGGACAGGAAAAAATAAAGCTTGCAACATAAAAAATAAATGTTGGTAACGTATTACCAGCGACTTGAAACAAATCCACTACAATCTGTGGAAGAACTGGCACCACCGCAGGGTAACGCTGGTGCCAATCCTGTACGCCTGGCGGTTGGCCCCATTCAGTTCAGTGAGACGGACTCGCAAGTCAACACAGATGCACGAAGGCAGCCTGTCCCCCTCCAGATCCGCTGGGCTGCAACACCTGTTTTACACAGCTCACTAAGCCATCAGGTTAGTTTGTTGTTTTTACTACGCATATGTGAGCCTAACCAGTGTGGTTTGCAAATGCTAGAACATACCATGTGTGAACCTAGTCTTTTGTAACTGATTCAATAAACCATGGCTTTGTGTGATGTGTAAGAGTGGTCAGGACCTACGCTCTTGCAGGGGAGTGTTATGGCACTGGGGGGGCCCTCTGCTGGAGCAAAGGGGTAGTGCCTCAGATCCCCAACTCCTCAGCCTTTCTGCCTTAGCTTACACCCACACCAGTTTGGGCAAAACACACCAAAGGGAGACCAGTCTGGTGACATCCGGCAATCAGGCCTCACTGTGCTCACAGACAGAAACTTGAGGGCCCCCTTGAGCAGAACCCAGTGAAAAGGTGCCCTGTGTGTCCTCCCCACCAAGTCAATAGGAGCTGCACACTTTCTTGCACAAGCCTTGTTCCCTCGCCATGATATTGTTGTAGCATGCTTTCATGCCCTCTGGCCTTGGCGCACAACCAGGATTATGTTCCAGCTGTTTCAAGAAAGGCCTGCTTTGCTAGACGAGGTTTAACCCCCATCAAACACGGAGGAGCCAAAACTAGGATATGGGTTGGTGAGGCTTGGATCCCAACAGGGAGGACCTGAGGTGGACGCACCTCCTTGCTTCATTCCCCACGAGGCCAGCTCTCTCTGCCTGGGGCTGTGGGTGATCTGGAAGCTCAGCTACAAGGAGGTCCTATAAAACCCCCTTGGCACATCCCACCCTTTTCATAACTCCTAAACAAATGCTCCAGTTTGCCTTTTATAGGCTGCCCACGAGGCTGGTCCCATCCAGGCTTCCGTGCAGATGCATTATTCAGAAGCCACTCTATGGAGGGAAGCAGCAGCTGGAAATAATCCAGGATCTAAGTGTTAGCCTGTCTTGCCTCTTGAAGAGGATCCATAGAAAGAAAGCCAACCTGGGCTGTAACTGTTTTAGCCTGGTGTGTTGTGCAAGCCCACCTGTGCAGTTAAGGTAAGGTTCCGTGTGCAATGCAACCCAGAACATTGGGGTTTTGGGGTAAGCCCTGGTTCAGTTAACTGTGGGGAAGTCTGTCACTGAATGCTGCTAATGGAAGTTGGTAAGAAGCTGTGGTGGTTTCAGCTGCATCTTTCCATGCTCGGTTACAGCCTGAATTCGCACATCGTGCTGATCTCACATAGATTGTTGATTACCACATGATTCACACCTCATGTGATGCTGTTGTCCTTGGTTTATAAGCCATCGTGGTAGAATTCACACTACATGCTAAAATAAAATGAAGTGAAAGAGTTGGTGTTCCTTTTCCCATGTCTTTTCCATGGAGAGAACCTCATGGAGGACAAGGGTGCCGCTTAAAGCATCTGGACCATCAACAGATGGCTTTACTACGAGGACTCAGGGGACCCCAAGCCCACGTGGCAGGAGAAGCTCAGGGTCCGCTCCAAAGACCTTGTGGGAAATCTCCTGCTTCCATCCCTGCCTCAGGGTGGCATCCCCTTCCCCAGACAGCAAGCCAGACCACCCCTCTGGGACCGGTCCATTCACAGGAACAGATTGAGGGGGAGAGCAGCCTTCCACTTCCTCCCCTTCACTTAAAGGTAGGAGGGGGGGACCTCCCACTGGCCCTTGAAGGCCACCTCAGCCGAGAAGAACCCCACAGACGCTCTCCAGCTTGACAATCCCACCCACTCAAAAGATGCCAGCGTGAAATGATGGCCGAGACCCCAGGCTTCACAGGCCTTTTGGGGTCCTCTGTCAGCATGGATGAGCACGAGGGGGGCCTCTCTCAGTATGGAAGGGAGTTTCTCGGGCTAATCACGGTGTGGGCACACGAAGCAGCGTGTAAACCGGGGAGGCAGGTGGCCCATTTCTGGCTACTGTGGTTCAGAAGGCTGATGCCCCCCTTCGCTGGGAGCTGAGAAAAATCAGACCTTCTTGCTCTGGGGACTTAATGCTCTTACACGGGCGACTGCGAATCATGTCATCCCTGTAAAATGTGCTCGGGTCTTCCGTCCTTTGCATTTCCCACAGCTTTAAGCAAGCAGCTAGTGGGGTTCCTCGTTTGCACGAAGGGAGACGGTCCGCAGTCTCCCTGTTGCCTCTCTGCAAGAAGGCAAGGCGGAGGTTCAATTCTGCACCGCCTTTGCAGCAGAGGCGCCTGAATCCAGCCCTCCCCTTTGGGCCTGCGAGCTGTGAAGCGGGACCACCACTTGCAGGAGGCGAGGCTGAGCCGAGTTATCCAAGGGGATCCCCCCTCACTCCTGGATCTTAGCAGAGGGGAGGCAGGGAAGATCCCCGTGGATCGGAGCGGGGCCCGCAGCCTCTACTGCTGAACCCTTGGCAAAGAGGGCCTCTAAGGAAGACACAGGGGGGGAAGGAGGGAGGAACAATCTGCTTCTCCTCAACAGGCCCATTGAGGGACCCTTTTTCCAAGCACTAAATAGAGACGGAAAAACTTCCTGTCGATTAGCCGGCTGGCCTTCCTCCCCTCCCAGCGCTAAAAAAACCGAGCCTCTCCCGTGTTCCCTGCTGTTTTCAAAAAGGAGAGTGGCCCCTTTAAACAGCAGCCCTCTTGGGAAGATTGGAAACAGAACTTCCGCCCCTCTGGAATGCAGTGTGCGGCAGGCTCCCCGTCTGGACTGGGAGCAACATACCCTAATAGGGAGCTGATCCCGCCCGCCCCCGGGAAGCGCCCGGCCTCCCCCCACCTCCTCCCACACGTGGCAGCAGCAGCTCTGCTCTGCGCCTTGAGGACTCGTGCGGTGCTTTGCGCCCCCGGCCAAGCTGCCCTTGCATTTGGGGCTCAACAGCAACACGAGAGACGCTTTGGATGGTCACCTGGGGGAGGGGACCAGTGCCTGGGGCATGGGTGGGGAGCAATTCCACAAAGCGAGCTGGGAAGCCGGAAAGGGCAGAGTCTGGGCATCGCTGACTCCTTGGCTGCAGATGCCCGAGGCCAGGAGAGCTTGAGCAGGGGGCGCAGAGGCATTTCCCTCCCTCTTTGACGGCCGAGGAAGAGCCGGGGAAAGCCTTCTTTGGAAACTGAACTTCACAATCCCTGCCGCCAACCACAGTCCTCCTTCGCTCAAAAACTTGGTTAAGTTTTTAGGAAGGACGCGGATCCTGCCGCTGTTCTGCTCCTAAGCCTCGGAGAGGGCTGTGCCCCAAACCCTGGGCATGAGGGAGGGGCTTCCTCGCCGGCCCCTGTGAGAGGCTGCACCAGAAGGAGCCCTGGCCGGGTCCAGAAAGCCACACTTCACTTTGAGCGCCAGGCAGTCTCCTTTTAAAAAGCGAGCCCCGGGGAGAAACCAATCCTTTTCTGGCCCTCTATGTGCCCTCCAAGGGAAAGCAATGATTTATGCACTTGACGCCAGGGCATTTGTACTCTCCCCTTCTCTGCCGGAGGACAAAACAAAGCCTTTGGGGCAGGGCGGAACAGCCAGATTGTCCCTCCCCGCTGAAAATGTAAGCGGGGTCAAGCTGCCGATGCTTGCCCGGGCAGCCCTCCCAAGCCCCCAACTCCTGGCAGGGTCGGGGTAACTCCCATCATCCCCACCCAGCCGTAGCTTCAGGAAAGGCATTGGCCGCACTCACCCCTAATGCTAAAGCAGGTGCAACATGGAGGGGTTGAATCTGTTTGCAGCTCTAAGCCAGTCTTTCTCAACCTTGGCAACTTTAAGAGGGGTGGAGTCCAACTCCCAGAATTCCCCAGCCAGCCATGCTGGCTGGGGAATTCTGGGAGTTGGACTCCACCCCTCTTAAAGTTGCCAAGGTTGAGAAAGACTGCTCTAAGCCATAATGCCTGGTTCACCCAACAGGTAAGCTAAGCACGGACCAGCCATGTCATGTCCAGATCTCTTTGCATTGGGGGGACGCAGCTACTGACCAACTGACCATCTGCTAACCCCCACCCCCTGCTTTGCTGCCCTCCCTGCAGCCAGGCTGCATTGGCAGGCGCCTTTCTCTGGTTTGGCTCCTGCGATCGAGAACAAGGAAAGACTGCCAGCATAAAAACAGCAAGATTGTCCAAATGGTCAACACCAAGATTGAGAAAGGGGACTCTAATGCTTCAGCACGCATCCTGGGAGGCGAGGCAGGGAAAGCTCAAGCCTGCGCTCTCTTGAATGCAGCCGCTGAGCGAATAAGAAGGGAGTGCCAGACAAAAGATTCCCCCCCTTTCCAACCAGCCCAACCTGGAGCACCACAGATGGTGACAACTCAGTTCAGGAATGCAACCCCCTCCGTGAGCCACAAAAACGCCGAGCATTTCTGAATTCCTGATCTCGGAAGGTTGGCTGGCAACGGAGGCTGCTGACTCGCTGCTTCTGCGTGGTGCAATTGGCTCGCAAAATATGTGGGGAATGCACCACCTCATTTTCAGTTTATTCCTGTTTCATCATCCAAAGTGGCTTAAAAGAACCCATCAGACAGAGGCTCAGCAACTCAAAATTTGGATCGTTCCCCGAAATGATCTCATTGTCTTTCTCTCCTTACCCCACTTCCAATTCTTTCCTCTTCCTCGGTTGAGTTTTAGACTGGAAGCTCTTCAGGGCTGAGATCAGCCGGCTTGCATGCATCAATCATTCTACACATAAACAAACATTGGACTCATTTGTGACTTTCCTGTGTTGACAGCCATTCCCCACTCCCCGGATCACACCCTGCCTGTTATATGCTGAATTTGTTTTCCTAGTAACAAAGGATCTTGGAATTTGCTAAATGATTTAAAAAAAATCTTAGGAATCAACAGTTCAAAATGAAGCGTACCTACCTGACACCACTGACCTAGTTCTTCAAGGCCAGCCCAAATTGGAAGATGTTGCAGGACTCAGAACGGGATGCAACCAAGCCACAGGTAAGTCTCATCACATCTGACTAGGAAATGGGTGTCACCGGCACCCATAGCACAGTCACACGAATGAACTCTTTGCCTCAACCAGAGCTTGAAAGTCCCAAGTGGGCAGAGTCTACTGGAAACTCTGAAAAACTGGATGACTTTTGGAGTCCTGTGTAAAATGCTTCCTTTTCTGCAAATACATTGCTAGACCTTTCCCCACATCCTGGAGAACCCTCAAATTTCATTACGTATTTTGAGAGATCAAATGAACTGGTTCTAATCCTGCTCAACCCATTTCCTTGGTTAGAGGGGAATCCCAGCTGTTTTACTGTAGACCATAATCCCAAATAACATCCGATAGCATTTCAAGGACTATACTCAGCCACTCCACATCCCTTCTGAATGCCCAGCTAGCTTAAGAAGTGATAATGCAACCATCAGGAGGGGCAAGGGCAACATCTGACACAGGGACGCCCTACCAGGCAAGCATGAGTTTGAGAGCTGCAACAAACAGAGTCCAAATCCCACCCCCCCACCCAGTTCTGACAGGACACCAAGTTGTCCCGGCTCTCCTCATTTGCTTTCTCCACGGCCAAACCATCATCTTGGGAAAGGAGTGAACCGTGCTTTAAGGAAGCAGGTGGGCTGTATATTTGCAAGCAGCAGACAGACAGGAATTGTGTTTTCCTGCCACAGCAGTACGTCTCGCAGCCCCCAGAAGACTAACACGGGTCCTTAGGAACATGCCATTGCCATCTCCTGCCTCCAGATGCTCACGCCGCAACCAACGTGTTAAGCTTCAAGGCTCTCCTAAACATGGACACTGTTCTCCTCCTGCGTAAGATGGTCGCTTGACCCAAGTACCCAATTTCTGACCCAAACAGGGCACGTGACATTTCAAAGCAACAATCCCAAAGCAGCTACGACAGACAGAACTGTTGGAGGGCTCCCAAGAACACTGAAGGAAGGAGCTACTTGGTTCAAAAGGTTTATTGAGGGTAAATACGAAACAGCTTTGGGGGCCTGATAAAGAGCATACATACAGTGTCACGTCAAGAGAGCGCATCCTGTCATTTTGGACAGTGGTCATCTTCCTTGTGGTGGGCACGGTCGCTTCTGATGGCGAGCCCCCCTCTTCCAGAAGCCTGAACACCACGAAAGGAGCATTGGCTGCCTTCAGATGTTCGGTGGCTGCATGCCAACGTTGTCTCTGACAGCGCCCGAAGTGGTTTGATTAAAGGACAGAAAGAAGAGCCAGCAAGTCCTCAATCCCCGTTGCTTGCAACGAGGACATCTCATACTCTGCCAATAGAGTGAAGAAGTGTCTGGGTTGAGGCAGGACACCCTCCCTCGCTGGAAGGAAGCACCCCAAGGAAAGGCAAACACATTTGCTGACCGGGCATCTTCTTCAGAAAGCCAACGGCAGAGCACCACGGGTGGGATTTTAATGGAGAAGAGCAGAGGGGGCAGAGCCTGAAGAAAAAGATCCAGATCCCGGCGAGCTGCTGCAGCCCCTTTCTCAAAGGCCACCCTTCAGGATCCATTTCCCTTTTTAATTGAAGCATCACATGATTAAAACCATCAGGAATTCAAAGCTGTTTGCCAGCAGGGCTTTTTTATTGGAGGACGCTCAAGGAAACGCAAACTGCATCCGGGCGTGACCTGTCTGGAAATTCCCTTGTGGAAGAGGACTCTGATTCCCTTGCTCAGCCTTCCTGCCTTCAGACCCCGAGCCACGTGCCCTTCTCTGCACGTTTTCCTAAGTGTGTCCGCTGCACGAGGACTTTGAAATAAAAAGCGTACGGGGCATTTGGGGTGAGTAAGTTTTAGGACAGGGGGCGAGGGACAAAAGCGGAGGACAAGAGATCTTTCTGGAAGCCCACCCATTCCCAAGAGCCGGTCCTTCGAATGTTCCCCTTCTCGGCCATACCTGAGCCGAGGCAGGCTGCTGGAGGGGACTTCGCTTTCCCAGTAACGTGGCAATCTGGCTAGTCTATCCAGTTGCCTCTGTTTCCCATGACAATCTAGCATGACTGGGAGCTGCCAATCGGGGGACAATCAATTTTGATTATGAAACCATCAAGACAAAGACACCCATCCCTGCAAGAAGGAAAGGGGTTTCGCAGGGAAGAAACAAGGCTTATCGGTCCCCTGCTCTGCTTTGTGTGGGTTGGTGACGCATTTCATGGAGATTTGACCCTCCCTCCACGCTGACCATCCACAGGCTAAAGGACACAGTCCACAAACAGGTTTAGCCCCCTCTTCTACAGCTTGGTGTACACCCAAGGGTGTACATGATGCCACCCACCCTCTTTGGGCAAGCAAGCAGCCCAGGCTGAGACCCTCTAGCATCAGGCCTCAGCAATTCTGCCCACCCCGTTGGCCAAACAATGCTCCAAAAGATGTTGCCTGTATCCCAGGTAGCGCTTCCCAAATGACGATGCTTGGAGCTGAGCGGCTTGGTGACAAGGTGAGCTGTGATGCTTAAGAACCCCTCAAGGTAGTCAGGATGGCTGGAGGAAGCTTCCCCCACCCCACCCCAGCAGATACAGCACAACCTTTGTCCTGAAAATTTCTGCCACCCAATGGTTAGGTTGATTGAGACAGCTCAGCCAAACGTATTAAGTAATTACCATATTTTCAGCCACGTTGCAGAGTCGGTTTGGAATAAGAAACATGGAGAATAATTTTACCTTAGCTAAGATTTTATGTCACATTAAAGGAAGAATAATTGCAGCACCTTTGGAACTGCAGCCTCTCACTCAAATTTTTTTTTTCCTAAAACGTTTCCCTTGAGATAGCAGTTCACTGGTCATCTACTGGAAAAATGCAGTCTCACGTTATTGTTCAGATGATAAATATGTAGACATTGTCATCTGCAATTCATAAAAACAGCGGCTGACTCGCCCTGCAAAACTTCGGTGAAAAAAAAGATGGGACCGAAATGCGTGTGGCTAACCCTCGTGGGTCCATCCAGTTTGAATCAGCACCCCAAGAGCAGCTGAACAAGCCGGGCTTAGAAGCAAGGTCGTTCCATCTCAGGTGTGAAATCCACCTCCTGGAGAATCACTTGTTCTTGCTCAGCAGTCGGACATTTAGGGGTGGCCAAGGGAACACATCCTGCCAAACAAAGTCTTCACAGAACCGAGAGAGAGAAGCGGTTGAGTTTAATGCTGAGAAGCCGTGTCTGCGCAAGAGGTGCACTGGTGGAGGGGCGCTGCATTTCTCCGAAAGCAGGACTGTTCTAATTCTCTGGGGGCGGACAAGAGGGGGCCGCTGTCGGCCAGGTGCTGGATCGAATGCTTTTAGTGCAAACAGCTTCTGTAAAGGGTTCCTCCGGTTTTTTTGTCAAGAGCGAAGCCGTCGCGTAACCCTGGCAGAGACCCACCGGCCCCCAACTCCGACGGGGCAGCCTGTCCACCACGCAGACTTCTCAACGCTGCTTTCCTACATATGACACCGAAGTCCTTAACGCAGGCCAAAGAGGATAATAAATAGATCAAAACTTCAGGTTATGCTATAATACTGGCTTGATCACCCGGTTGCGAGAAGCAAGACCTCCGTCTCCTGAGACACAATCAACAAGGGCCGGGGGGTGGGGGGGCGGGGTCATAGGGTACCCTCACACTGTACCGCGGGGTGGGCTTGCCAACAGGCTGTGGCTGAAGCATCAGGTCTTCTCCCCCCCAAAACGTTGGCAAGTACTTGGCAGTGTCTCTGCGGCACGACCCCCCGCCCGCCCGCCCACCCGCCCATCTCAGCACTCTTTCTCCCAAACAAAACCGGGGTGGCCGTTTAGCCCTCCTCTTCCCGCAGTTCGCTCGGGAGAAACTTGTACTGCTGCTGGCGGATCTGGGCCAGCTTTTTCCTGGCTTCTTCCAGCTCCCGTTCTTTCTTCAGCATCTCCTCCTGGGCTGCGATGATCTGGGGGAAGCAAGGCAAGGACGGTGCTACAGAAGTCCAATCCACGGAAAATGAATTTATCTCCCCATGGTTGCCGTGCGCTAGCGAGGACCAGGATCTTGGGAGAATTTAGGTCACCCAGCACGTGACACGACCGAGGGAGCCCGTTAAGCTCTCCTGCCTGTAACCCTCTGCTTTCTCCGTGGTCTTCCTGAACAGGAAGCTGCTCCCCCCACGTCCCAGCTCCTGCCCGGGGCCAAACAGAAGTGAGCCCATCGTCCTGCTTTCTCCTACAGACCCAACCAATCCTCAACCCGAGAAGGAAGGGGAGGGGGCCAGGGAAATGACTGGCACGGGCAGGGGCAGACGCACCTGTGCAATGCCTCCCACAAACTTGGTCTTCACCACCACATCGTCGTCATCCGCCTTTCCAAAGGCAGCCTTCTGGGCCGCCCTGACCAAGTTGTCTGATGCCCGTTTCACGGCGTTGCCCGCGACCTGCCAAAGGAGGGCAGACGCAGCAGCTGAAGGCCCGTTTGTGGATGCAACTATTACAACAATCCAGCCCAACTGAATAGCCCTAAATCATTCCTATTAACAGGTTAAAATGTCAAATCCTAATCGATGGCTAGTAAAACCATTCAAGACTAAGGTGCAAGCCAGAAAGGCAATCGAAAAGCCAACCAGCGACCCATTTAAAAGCGTTACGCCCAAGGAAGAAATTCTGCCACAGCCGGGGAAACGCCTGACCAAAAGGCCTGCCCCTCCCACGCTCCTCAATGGTGGCCCAACAAGGCTCGAGCTGTCCCACGTGATTTCGAGGCTGGCGTACGCTGCTGCGTGTGCCCTTGCTGGCTGGGGATTATAGGCGCAGAAGCCACTTCATCAGGAGGACACCTGGAGGGAGAGGCTGAGACGGGCCTGCCAGCTCAGGCTTGGCGCTAGCGCGAGCAGGGGTGGCACAGTGGCTGAGGGTGAGCTGCGAGTTTCTCAGCTCAGATGTCCCCCCAGCTGAGCAATGGCAAGTTGCCTTAGCAACCCTCTCGCTCCCCGGCCTCTCAGCAGGGTTGCCAGATTTGCAGAAAGGTGTCACATCAGCCAGTGCCTGTTAAGAAACAGCACGGACCAACAGGGCCTCGCCTCCCCCGGTCAGTCAGGGTGGGGTTGCCAACATGCGAATGGAGCGTGCGTACCTGGAGCCTCCTCACGGCCTCCGAGTCCTGGTCAGCCTTCACTTTGCAGGCCACCAGCAGCTGCGCCGTGGAAGCGGCCACTTGCTTGGCCGAGGAGATGAGCTTCTCCTCGCTGGCGTGGCCTTGGACCGACGCGTTGGCTGCTTCACAGAGGTTGCTGGTTGCCGCGGCCACCATCCGGGCCTGTAGAGGGCATCCAAAGAGGGCAAGGCCCCGTCTTAGCATGGAACTGGGCCAAGAGTCCCTCTGATCCAGTCAAAGGAGGCACTGGCCTGTGAACTAATTTGGCATAACGCTTGCCACTGAAAGTGGACAGGAATGGCGCTGGATCTGGTGTCTGCAGTAAAAACCATCTCCCCCATCTTCTGCCTTGACCTGACTTCTGATCCTTTGGCCAACTTCTTGTGGAAGTTTTATCCAGGTTCCTCCTGTGGGAAGCCCCCTGCCCCAAAGAGGGACCCTCAAAGCCCAAGAGGTTGGGCAGAACCTGTCCCTCTGCCTTAAGAAAGGACAAAAATATCAGAAGCGACTCACCGCAGAAATCAGCCCCTGAGACCACTGTCCATCATCAGCAGCGTTGGCAGGGATGGCTCCCACCTGGAAACCCCAATTAAAAAAGGCCTTGATATCATTTCAAAGCATCCTTGTTTGGGGAATAAAGTGGAGAGGCACTTTCTGGCTTCTAAAGAAGCCTTTGTCTTCAGGACGGTGTCAGATTGCACATTTGGGTCCTACACAACCATAAGAGGGTTGCACCACTAATGCTGCTCCCGTGCATCACTTTCCCTTCCTCACTTCCCAGGCGTTCCTTCTCTGGGGTTTATCTGTCCCCTTAAGTGGAAAAGTGGTACGTTTGCCTTGGGTTTAGCATAATGTGAAAACCCAGCCAAGTGGCACGCACTAGGCTGCTATGGCCATTTCACAATCATGGTTGAAAAATTATGACTTAGAAGCGTGTGCAAAGCACAGCCCAGGATTTGTTGGGCAGAAAGGGGGATAGAGTGCAGGGAAGCGAAGAAGAGAAGGGCAGGCGGACGTAGATGCTGGAACCGACCCGCGGAGCTTCCAATCTGTTGGCAGGGTCTTGGCCACCCACCTTGCCTTGGGCGACCAGCTCCCTCTGAGCGGCAGAGGCCGACTTGACCAGGGCACTGGTGGCGGCAGCGATCGACTTGGCAGCTTCGAGAATCTGTTCTTCGAAATCCAGGGTCTCGTCTGCCTGCTGGGATCAGAAAAGAAGCCCATCATGCACCACTCCGGGCAGCTCCCAGCCAGTTCCTCGCTGGCTCTGCCATTTCGAACAGACCCCATAGCGAGCGAAGCTGCGAGACGCCCCATCTGCACAAGACGCTCCACGTTTTTCCGCATCAGAGGGGACGAGAGGGAAGCAGCGCTGTAAATTCAGAATTCATTTGGAGGAAAACATAAACAAACTGCGGACATCTTGGAGAGTCAGCAGCACAAGGGCACGTTTTGGCACGAGGATGCCAGGCTGTTTCTGATGACTGGGGAGGGCTGAGTGGCAGCGGCTGGGCTCCCAGGAGCCTCCCATCACACCCCTTTATGCCCTCCCCACCCCAAAGCGGCACGCCAGGAGGAGTAGGATGGAAGAGGGCAGCTTCGGGAAAGAAGGAAAGGCTCCTGGAAGGATAAAGCCGGCCGCTGTGGGGGAGGAGAGGAGTCCATGGAATCTGGAGAAGGAAAAGGAACCCAAGGCCAAAAGCCCCGGGTTCAAGGATGCAGATGGAAATAAACCAGCCACTTTTTTTTCTTTTCTTAAAAAGAAAAACAGAGCCACACACTGAACTGAAAGCGACTGTTGATGTTCCGACTTTGCTAACACAAGAGTGGGAAAATGGCCCTCCGGACCCTCTTTCCGATCCTCGGGGGCGGGAGCGATTGGGGTCCATGTTCCCGTGCCTCGTTAGCCACCTGGCTCCGTCTCCTGAACTCTGAAAGGGCCGTTCCTAAAAGGCCGCCTGTCCCGCAGGGAGAGAAGAAGGCCCGGCGGCTGGGGAAGAGCTGCAGTTCGGACAGAGCCGAGAGAAGACCCCGGAGGGAGACAGGTTTCGGGTCCCACGAGCCGCACTGCCCATGAAGCGAAGCTCGCGCAAAATTCAGGGACATTCAGTAACCAGAAATTCCAGCGGCTTCCAAGTTGGACACAGACATTCTGGTTCTCCCTCTTATCTGCTCCAGTGCGTGGGATTAAAAGATAAACTGCTGCTGTGGCTGTTTCCGTAACTGATCGTCTAGCATCGCTATCGCTATTTTAAAATGTTTTCTTCCACAAACCCCACAAGAGTAGAAGCCATCCTTTTGCAGCAATGCATTTCAAATCCAGCCAGTTGGAAATGAGCAGCAAAGGAACCAAAGTAAATACAGGTAGTCCTCACTTAATGACCATTTGTTTAGTGAAGGTTCAGACTTACGACGGTGCTGAAAAAACTGACAACCGCTGCTCACACTTAGGACTGCTGCAGCATCCCTGCAGTCATGTGATCATGATTTGGGTGCTTGGCAACCGGTTTGCATTTATGTCTGTCGCAGCATCCTGTGGTCACATGATTGCTGTTTTCAACCTTCCTGGCCGGCTTCTGACAAGCAAAATCAGTGGGGAACTGCGTGATTGCAAGTGGCTTGCTTAATGACCACCGCAAAAAGGGTTGTAAAATTGGGTCAGATTCGCTTAATGACTGCTTCACTTAGCAACCAAAATTCCGGTCTCAATTGTGGCCATTAAGTGATGACTACCTGTAGATAGAAATAAAGGAAAGCATACGGCTGGGGTTCTCTGCTTTGGCTCCCTCTGCTGGGCAACCTCCGAACTGGTCTGGGAGGGGAAAAGCGCCAGAAGAATCTGCAAGGGCTCTAAAAGCTCTCTGCGGATGTTGTCATTGCCTCCCGCTATGCTCTGTGTAAAACAACGTCCCCGGAGACAAAGCGGGACGCTGCAGGAATGTTTGATATACGGTTGGGCTAAGTTACAACCTAATATATCGAACATATCAGACAGAGCCTCACAGGACAAAAAAGGCTCAAGCCTGAGCAAGGAATGTGCAAGAGGCGGGAGCCGGTTTGGGTCGGCGGAGGAACGCCCTCCTGCCCACCTTCCAGACGCTGGCGCCAACGGGCCCAGCCCGAGGGAGGAAGACGGCCCATGGAAGAGCCCTGCTGCCCCCAACAGCTTCCCAGCGGAAAGCGCAGAAAACAAACCATTTTCTGCTTAACGTTACGAACTTCAGGCGGACGGATGATGATCTGTTCCTACAGATATTCTCGTTCTCTAGGTATACCGGGAGGAATCGCGATCAACAAGGAGGCAAAGCGTCGGCGTCTGTTTCAATCCATCCCAGAGAGGTGCAACGGAAAGACCTTCGGTGCGATCCATGTCTGCGGGCAGCCTATGCGCCTAAACGTTTTCTTCCACAAACCCCACAAGATTAGAAGTGGGGGACAAGAGGGAGCAGGGGGTGGGCAATGCAACCCACGCGTGACCCTGTCCTGGCCCGGACGGTCTCGGGAAAGAAGCCGCTCTTGCCAGATGGTGTTCGCACGCGGCCAGGACAGGCCTGGGACGGCAGCCACAAACGTTTCCCCGTTGCAGTTTCCCCACCAGAAACCTCTCGGCAGCCGCCCAGCTCAACCAAATCTCTTCTTCGGCCCTGCAGACAAGTCGGCGCAGACCCTGGCCAGACCCCTCCCCTCATTTTCCTGCTGTGGCTCTTTGGGGACCCAAGGGGCCACGGGTTCTCCGACTCGCTCCGCCAAGAGCCCCCTGGGAGCACCAGAGGCCTCTCCCGGGCCCGTCAGGGGAGGGGAGCCCTGCCTGGGATCCCGGCTTGCTTGGGAGGGGATGCCTTGCGGGCCTCCCCCAGAAGAGGGTCTCTGGGCTGCAGCCCACCCCCTGCTCACCTTGGGCTTGGCTCTGGGCTTCAGCTGCTCCAGCTTTTTGGCGGCGGCCTCAATGGAAGCAGCAGCTCCGAGGAGCTCTGTCTCGGCAATGACGGTGGGATCTTCGGGGTTGACCCACTCCGTGCCTGGAGGTGGACGATGACAATGTGGTTTATTGCATTCTGTTCCACGACTCAACTAATAACCCTTTGACTTCCTCAGCTGGGAGGCGGACGACGCGGCTTGTTCAGCCCTCACGCCTTCTCGTGCGTGGTCTTGTCTCTGCACTTCTGCTTCCTGCACTGACTGCTCATGGACTTCAACAGAACGTGTAAGTGAAACATTAAGCCACAATCAGGTGCCAGGACCTGAAAGCCAAGGTTCCCTACAGCAACTGTGGAAGGAGACACCCTCAGTTCACGCTCACCATAGCTCCTGAATGCCACCAGTTATCCCAGCCACAACTCTGGTTCTTTGGCTTCCCAGTCCAGTTATAACGGTATGTGGGAATGACCAAGGGAACGGTCAGATGAAAGGCAGCTTAGCCCGCAGCGGGAGAGTGGGCAGGGCAAGAGGCTCAGAAGAGACCCTCCCTAGTTTTTTGGGTTGTAAAGGGGTGGGGAGTGGGGGAGAGAGGTACTTTCAGACTTGCAAGGTTCTGTTGATGCCACCTTGCAGTCAAGTAGAATTAGTTCATCTGGTCGTGTTTCCGGTCTGGCCTGCCTAGTAAGGCTGACACTAGCCTACAGCCCTGGGATTTTCTGCTGCTCTCCTTTTCAAGATCAAGCCGGGTTTGACGCTGTTTAGCTTCCAAGCCTACGTAAGTTTAGGCTTACGGTCACAGGAGAAGATTTTTCTTTTTCTCAATTTAGTTTGGCCAGGAGAGATTCAAAACTGCTGCCTCCTGTACAAGCCTCTTGTTGGGGTTTTCCTTGTGTACGATCCCTGCTAAGAGAGGGGTGAAGGGCAGGACCTTTTTGGTGGCAGCCCCTGTCCACAGAGGGACATCCCCCCACCTTCCTCTAAAAGTTGGTTCCAACCCGACTGAGTTTTGGACTTGCATCACTGATTTGATTATCCTGTGGTTATTTCAACCAGTGTTTTGTTCTGGCCTCTAATTTCATGCGATTTTTAAAATCTGAAGGTTGATTTGGGAGCCCCAGTGGGACAGCCACACAACTGAAACAGAACCCCTTCCCCAACTACACAGCATTTTCTGCATCACTTTCCAGCCCCTGGAATCCAATACAATTTCCGCAGGAGTCAAAACACACCTTTCATGGCTTCAGCGGATTGAATGAGCTCCGTCACGGCCCCCGCAACCCCCTTGGACAAGGCGGTTAACAGATGCTTCAGCTCGGCACTGGGCTTCTGGAGAATCTGCGCGTTTGGAAGGGGAGGGAGGCAAAGGGTTCACAAAGGGGCACGTGGCTTTCTTGGTATCTCTGATTTCTCCTCTGGAACCTCCCTCCTCTTGAGCTGGTCGGGCCAAACCAGGCATCATGCAGCCAGCACGACTTCGGAAACACACCCCGAGGCCAACACGGAGCAGCATCTGCGGCCTTGTAAACAGCGGGTTGGGAAAGGAAAGGCTTTGGGCCACCATTGACTAATCAATCCCCGCAGCTCGGGCTGGGAAACATCAGTTAGGTCCCCCAGTGGGTCCCTGGAATGAGTTTCTAACCGGTTTCATCCTTCTTGTGCCTTTTGCTTGTGGGCGACAGGCGGTAACTCAAGGGCCTTTTTTGTTCAGCCTTTATCTGTACTTCCACACAGGCCCATTGATTTAATTCATCGAGAAGCCTTTCAACGCGCCACCTCGAAAAATAAAGGCTGGCTGCATCTGGATCTGCGGACAATTCTGTTCTTCTATTCGGGCTGCCTCACAGCCGTCGCCCCACCCCAAGTCCCACCCAGGTGGTCTTTATCTGCTGGGATCAGACCTGCTAACCGTGGGGTGTAACAGTCTGTGGGAATGACCTGGGGAGATGGGGGGAGAGCCGTGGACTGCACACCCGGCATGCAAAAGATGTCTCAGCCCACCGAAGGAGAGGGGGTGTGAAAGTGTCTCGGAAGGGAGCCTCCCTGGCTTTCTGGAGAGCGAAAGGACAGGTGGGGAGCAATACTTTCAGGCTTGCAAGATTCTCTCAAGAGAGACAGCCAGTCCTTGTGGTTGAGCTTCTTGTCTGGACTATCAAAAAGGGCTAACGTGGGAGACCTGGCAAAGCTGTGTCTCTAACTCCTACCTCCAGAATATTCAGTCTTTCGCTGGAGGGCTGGGCTTGCAATCTTCGGCATGCAAAGCAGGAGTTCTGCTCCTCAGTCCCCCTCCCCAGCAGGACATCTGCCCCTGCATTACTGATGGAGGCCCATGCCAGGGGCCTCGGCAAGCCACACGGACGAGGCAGCCCGGCCAGCTCAGCCGCTACTGGAAGGGGCCGAGGGGTGGCGCTCCTTACCGTCAGAACGTGTTCCAAGAGCTCCAGGTATGCCAAGGTGCACTCGGTCCCATAATGCAGGGCTCTTGTCCGGACGTCTTCGCTGACGTCGGGGTGGTAGGAGGCTTGCTGTGGGGGCAGGACACAAAGCCCGTCAGAGGGAGCAAGATCTCCTGGCAGTGGTGAAGCCACAGAAAAGGGCCCCGCCCAGGTTGGGCGCAGAAAAGGCCCAGCTTTCATCATGAGAACCAGAGATGCTGCCTTACCCCCTGCCCGACGCGCAACTCCTCCCGCCCAGCCGATGGGGGGCTCTCGATCCTGCACGCACCCCAAGAAATGAGCTTTCCCCTTTCGGCACCCCTTTGCCCAAGGCATTGCCACCCCCAGCCACCGAAGAAGAAAGGGGCACTGCACGGGAGGCTCTCGAGAGCTGAATCTGAAATGAGTTGGGATCGAAGAGGTTGGGTTGATTAACCACATGTTCCAATTGCTAATCAAGGCCCCTTCCGCCCAGGGGGAGATCCCAGCCCGCCAGGATGCAGAGGCGCTCCATGCACCCGGCTTGCTTGGTGAGTGGAGACGCGGACCCCCATCCCCACCCCGGGGAGGACAAAGCACGACCGAGAGCGGAGGTTTTGCTCGTGAGCACGAATGCCGAGCTGAGTTTTGAACTGGGACCTGCGGCCTGCCTGCTCAGCCTCAGCCTCTGGGCAGGATGGGATACAACAGTGCCCAGGTGGGGCTGCTCCCAGGTTGATGGCTGTGGCTCCCCACGCCCTCCCCCCCAAGCCCCTCCTTTAGTCCTCGGAATGCCACCAGGATCCGCAATGGGCAGCTCAAAGCAAAGACTATCTCTATCCACCTCACTCACTCACTCGTTTGCACGCACCCCCTCTGAATTACCGTGCAGGAACCGTATCGGATGTCCTGTCTGCACTGGCCCCAAAATAACTAGCAAGACATCTACCTGTCTTTAGTTCTCAACACCTTCACACATTACTTCACTGACATCCTTAAAACTCACGAAGATGGGCTAAGACCATCTCAGCCCAGCGGCCAGGCAGAGGCCTCCAGGGGACGGAGACCCCCTCCTGGGCCTCACCCCCTACAACTGGGGTTTGGAGGAAGGCTGCCCTCAACCCAGAGAGTACGTGGAGGCCCTCAAGAGACCTGCCCAGTCTCCTTAGAAAGCTACCCGGTCTAGCAGACATCACCACATCTTGTGGTAATGAATTCCACGGGTCGATAAATTCCACACTGCACTGTGTAAAGTCCTTTCTTTTTCAGTCCTAAATCTCCTCCCAGTTGCCTCTGTTGAAAGGCCCCTGGCCTCAGCCTCTTGAGAAAGGAAGAAAAACATCTGTCTGCTTTGACCAAATCATGCATGCTTTCATAGACCTCGATCCTCTCCCACCTTCCTCGCTTTCTTCCTAAGCTCAGCGAAACATTCTCGCCTTTTCATCCTTACGTGAACCTGTTGACAAAGACCAGGGCCATCCTCTTCCTGGGGCCAGCTGGTCCAAACATCCTACTTTAAACTGGAGACAGACTTAAAAAGAGAGACATCATCCGTGTCCCTCCCAGATTGCTTTCAAAGCAAAGCCACCCTGAAAACAAGAGAAACTTACTTTCAACTCAACACACACACACACACACACACACAAGCTGCTTCTCAAATGCACACTGGGCCTGCCGTGATGCTTCGGAGGATTTCGGCCCAGCCGGGAGTCCTTCGGGGGAAGCTCCACGGTACTTACCTTGCAGGCCGCCAGCATGTCAGCCACGGCTTTGCGGCTGAGGTTGGCCGTGGCAATCACGTCCTCTTGCCGGCAGGAGTTCCCGGCTGCTACGGCTTTGGCCGTTGCCATGGTGATGCCTTTTGTCATCCGAATGGATTCTTCTGGGGACGAGGTCTTTTCGGGAACTTCCTTGGACTGGAACACCTGGAGGGAGGCAGAAAGATCAGAGGTGCTGCCGTGGAAATGCCAGAAAGCCACAGAAAGGTCCGATGCAAAATGGGCCACGGAGAGGTCCGGGGAGTGGGGGCAAGGGCCACAAGTTTCAGTCTCTGCTGAAGAAAGCAAGCCCAGAGCCGGCAGGCGAGAAACTAGATCCTTCCTCTGAAGGGGGACCCACTCCGGGATTCCCCCGGCACACTGAGCAAGAAGTGGCTGGAATGATGGGATTGCTGCCCGTCAAAATTGCTCCCCCCACCCCGAAAGGAAGATTGCTGCTCAGCTGAACAGCTGGCCTCCCGGAGTGGTGGGTGCTCCGTCGCTGGAGGTTGTCAAGAAAAGATTGGACAACCAGTTGTCTGAGGCAGTATGAAGACTCCTGCCTTGGGCTGGGGTTGAAGACCTCGAAGGCCCCTTCCAACCCTATGATTCTAAATCTCACTTTTAAAAAACTGCATGGGAACGGGTCCTGGCCCTGGGCAGGGATACAGACACAGTGTGTTTACCGTGAGCTCCTGCTTGATGTATTCGATGGTGGCTTCAAGAGCCCTCGTTCCCCGGGTGGCCTCATCCTCTACTGCCTTCACCGTCTTCAGGAGGGATGTGACGTTGGTCACCATCACCTAGGAAAAAAGGAGAAAGAAAAGGACGCGTTGCAGCATGACCCAGGCTGTTCCGGCCTCGGTCAAGGTGATCCCTGAAGTCAGGGTAAATGCCACACGATGCCAATTCATCACCGCCTCCTTTTGGCTGCAAACCGTTGAACTTGGCAGGGAATCCAGTATTGTGGTGGAGGATGGATGCCCAACGGAGAAAAGGTCTTCTAGACATCAGGGCTAATTGGAAATATCCATCAAGGCTGAAACTTGGAACTTTAACCATAGGTACTTATTGAGCAAACATCGCTCTTGTGACATTGTAAGAGAACTGGGTTAGTCTACGGTGGCAAAAAAACCAGGAGTCTGGTAGCACCTTTTCTTACTCACAAATTACACTGAAAGGCTTAAGCCCACGAAGGCTCATGCCTTTTAAGAAAACGTGTTCGTCTGAGGTCTCGTGGCCTTATCAGCTTAGGGACGAAGCAAACTCAGAAGTAGAGAACTATGCAGAGCTTAATCTACAAACCAGAAAGCTGTTTGCAAGAAAACAAAAGGCAGAATTTGCCCCAGGAGGAAAGACAGAGACACAGTTCTAGCAATGGGAAGATCCGCAAGGACCACCGTATGCCTTAAACAGTTGCCAGTGATGGTTTGCCAACTCTGAAAATCCTGGGAAAGGAAAGAGGCGGCGATGCTTTGAGAGCGAAAAACGGGGGCTCCCATCCGCCACCTGGCCGAAACTTCACAAGGAAGAGCAGACGCAACCCCGTACTTTGGCAGCTCCCTTGAGCTGGTACATCGACGGGTCGTCCGCTGGCTTGCTCGCGGCCCCTTTGGTGGCACCGATGAGGTCAGACAAGGCCTTCGCCACATCCTTAATGGCATTGATTAGCACGACCTGCCAAACAGAAGGGCGCGTTAGCTGCTTTTGTTGCTCCCAATTAGCCATGCATTCTGGCGTTTAGCGAGATGGTATTTCAGCTTATAATGTCAAACTGGTATCGGAGAACGGGCGGCAATCATCTTAACAGCCAGCCTTCTAATCATCTGCTTTCCTGCAGAATACCCAGCCCCACGCCAGCCCACCAGGGACTGATCAACCTCTACTGAAATTAACATTCTCAGACACAACAGGAATGCCCCGTTCGGGAGCCTGGCACTCCCCAGGTCAGCAAGAAGGGCGCAAAACGACTGAAGACTAGGAATTCTGGGAAGAGCTGCAATTTCAAGAGTTCCGGAAGGCGCACAGAAGGGAAATGCTGGCGCAACATGCACACGGACACATCTAGGCTGAGGCAGACCAAGCAAGAGTGGGACAGATGTAGTACGGGGATGATTTTTCCATACTCTGCACTTGTCCAAAGCCTTGGAAGGCATTTTCTACATCTTCAACAGAGTTTACATTGGGATGAGAATAAGGGATTTCTTCTGTGGCATGAAGTCCTGTGAAAGGGTGCCACCAACCAGATGAATGACCTCCTATTCTTGACCTCTGACTATTGGCCTACGTCTACTTGCAGGCTCCCAGGCTTCTGGACCTCCTGTGGTGCAGAGGACCTCTCTCTAAGTTCACCCAGCCAGACAGAAGGTCTTGCCTGGGAAGAGGCTCTGGGCGATTTGGGGACAACCAACCCCCCAATCCTGTGACAGAGCCCATCCTATGACCCGCCCACACACACCTGAGTTTCAGGGTCATCCGAGCCCAGGCTGGCTGCCCCCAACTTCACGACCTCCGCCAGCTGCGTGATGGTGCTTGCCGAAGACTGGGCCGCTTGGGCCAATTTCTCCTGGCTCGAGGCAGCTCCAGAGACCAGCAGCTTGGTGTCTTCAACTAAAGCCTTTGCAGTCTTTAGAATGTTTTCCCTGGGAAAAGAAACAGCGTAGAAGTGAGAAATACAGGAGCAGGCAAAAATCAAGCAGCACCATCTTCCTCGTTTGCATAAACAGGTGCAAACAGGTGGGAGCTGTTTATGTCATTTTTATTAATGCATTTCTGATTGATTGCCTCTCACATCTGAATGCTCCTTTTGAATTTTACCCTCCATTTTAGCTTTAATCATATTGTAGGCAGTTTAGAATACGTGATATAAACTTAAAAAGCAAACCAATCATTCTGATTATGCTCAGCTACAATCATGGGTGCAGCATTTCCAAATTCTGTTACCATAATTAGCTTTGGAATTAGTTCTGAGGAGTGGACACAGGTTCACCATTGATTTCTTGGGTGATGCAACAGAATTTTGTTTATTACGTTTGTTATATTTATATATTGCCATAATCAAAACTTAACTCCGGGTGTGGATTTAACAGGGTGTGGTGTTTTTTTTAAACAACAAGGTTTAAATTTGAACAACATTATTAACAGAGATCTTGAGTTCATGCACGTTTAAATATCCTTTCTCCCAACAATACAGAATCAAGAAAATCCTTCTAAAAACAACTCTGTGGCTGATGTTCTCAAGATACTGAAAATGCTGTGGATTCCTGAGCTCCAGCCCTAATCCTGTGCTTAGGAGTGAAAGAATCGTAGACTTGTCTGACGTAGAATTTGCCTCTGCAGACAAAGCATTTATCTTTACCAAGGCATCAGCTGTTCAAGGGTGAGGGGAGAAATCTCATTTAGGCAAAAGGAAATTAAAACGATTTCTGTTTACTGATCCAAGACATGACTCCTCTGTACTCCGTATCTGTCCTACCTAAAATACAATAATTAATAAGTTAATTTGATCTCTGGGTCTTGAATAACGCCACATTACTACTGCTACTATTAAATCAAGGACTGAATACACTTTCCTCATAAGCCGCTGGACTGTTCTTTCTTTCTAAACCCCCCAAAGCAATTTCAGAGTAAATCTTCAAGGATTTCTACAGCAGCTTTCATTAATGTGGAATTGCACATGGCTGGGTAATAACACTGAAAATTTTAAACGATAGAATATTTTAAAATTTTGCATCCTACAGCTTTTCAGAACCTCTCGGGCTGCTTCCCAAGAGAGCTTCTGAACCAGAGAAGAAACAAGTTTGTATTTCCCAGAATAGCTAGGAAAATGAGAAGGGAAGGAAAGCAGCCTAAAACCAGAGGCATTTCCCATCAGAACATCATAGATTCTTCCCCTCTCAGCTTGGATTAAACAGATTTTGCAGGATCCTAAAAGATGACCCTGTAGGTCTGTTTTACTCTACTGCAGACACAGGGCAGCGTGAGAGCTACAAACAGTCACCACTGCAGGGCTTCAACAACCAGTTCTCCATCCACTGAAGACATCAAGGCAATGGGGTGGTTGGGTGGAGGACCCGTGGGGTTGTTTGGGCCACTAAATCATTTTGAAACCCTGAGAAGTGGGGCCAGGGCACTTGTGTACTTCTATGCAGTGAATCCCTTCTTCTCACCATCCAAGCCCTGCATCTTTTCAACCCAGATTGACGCTTTTCAGCTGAGGGTGATCACTGGATGGCCTTGAGCACTTACGCCACCGGAAAGGCACTGCCAGGTCAGCCCGACCCCCCCACCCCCAGTTACGGGCCCATGCTCACCGGTGGTCAGCAAAGGATTCGTTGTTCTCAGCGTTCAGCGTCCCGGCCGCAGCAAACATGATGGTGGTATCCAAGTCGGCAATGATGCCCGAGACGGCGCTGGCAGCCGTGATGCATGCCTGGGTGCCCTTGTTCCCTGCCTGGAGAGCCGACAACACCAGGGACACCTATCCAAAAGAGGGGACTGTGGTGGCTGCAGGGTCGGCCCATGGAGGGAAGGGGGGCAAAGGTGGGGGCCGGGCGATGGGAAGCACCCACCTTTTCGCTGACTGTCCGGGTGCATTCAATCAACTCCCGCTTGACGTAGCCATCGGTCGGACAGATCTGCAGGGCCCCGGCCTTCTGGACCAGGAAAATACAGCTGTGCCCAAGTTCTTGAACCCGCGTTCTGATCTGGAACCCTATCTGTAGAGGGAAGAACAGATCGCATAAAAGGCTCCTGTCTGGATGGCATCCCAAGGGAGAGCAGGAGGAATGATGGTTCAGGGGCTGCAGGAAAAGCTAATCTGCAGCCTGAAGAACGAGGGTTATTGTCATGAGTAAGGATGGCGAGCAGGGGGCTCCCATCCAGACTGTCAAGCGCATGCGTAGCACTGAGGAATTGGGCAGCCATTCGAAGAGACACAGATCGGGACCGCCTTAACCCTTGGGGGTTATTTGTCTGGGTTTTCCCACGCTTCTTCAGTTTGTTAGGATTCCTGTTAAGTACTAGCAATAAATACTAGAGACCAGTTCCTTGTCTCAGTGCGTTTCCCGGCTGTTAGGACAGTTATTCTCCGGCTTCCAGCTCGTTAACTGGGAGTGCATCAGGAAGATGCATCTCTATACAATCCTAAGTAATACTAAAAACCCCTCTTGGCTATTGTAATATAGAACCAATGTTACATTACTGCCTGTTATCCTGACGTTTGTGGCTGTTTAGAATAAAAGCCCGTTAAAAGCAGTACTAAACACCCCTCCTGAACACTGGAGAGAAAACAGAACAGAAGGAGATATTTTCTTTTCGTTACAGAAGTATGTCCTACAGTTGATGACATGGAAAATTCTAACTGCATCTGATTATTTTGGTCCTTGGTTAGTTTCCTCTAGCCCCCCCAAATTAGGGGTATGATTGGGATTTACTGTAAAACTAAATGGGGGCCTTTTTCCTCTGTGTTCTGACAGCGGCTTCCAAAACTAGGGGGAGACCGACCTTTGAACTGCTGTATCTGCCCCCAGCCCTACTGTGGGTATCCCTTTTCCCACAACCCCACGGGCTGCCCATTCACTCAAGGGGTGCCCAAGGATGGCAGACCTCCTCCGGTTCTGCAGTCCCTGCCGCCATCCGT
Organism: Candoia aspera; assembly: GCF_035149785.1. Taxonomy (NCBI): domain Eukaryota; kingdom Metazoa; phylum Chordata; class Lepidosauria; order Squamata; family Candoiidae; genus Candoia; species Candoia aspera. The sequence continues at coordinate 1,080,280 of NC_086165.1, forward strand.
CCTTGGGAAGCCAAGTGTCCGTAGTCGGTGGTCATTTGCGATGCGAGTCCTCCCAGTTCCTCTGGATTAGTCACCGCCTTGGTCATCTGAGAGGAGGAGAAAGAACACCCGCTTGCAACGGTTGACTTGCAACACCAATTCAAGGACCCAGCTGGGGCTTCTGAAGATCCTCCCCCCATTTTGCCTTGCTGTTAGTCTCCTCCAGCATTCTGACACGCTTTATGGAGGGATCCTGCTGCCGTACGAAGGTCCTGCTCTGACTTCTTCTGAACCGTTGCTCCAGCTTTCTGTTTTTCCTCTCGCCCAAGACCCTGTGTGTTCTACATCGAAATGCAGCCTGGGCATTTGCCAAACAGACCCACCTTAAATTAAAAACTAATGCATGTGATCCATTGGTTTGAGAAGGAAAACTTTTAGGGCAGTATAAAAATAACGCCAGTGGATAAACCAACAAGCAAATGACTCCTCTGGTGGATACTGGTTATCAAGCAAGATCGAAATCTCCTGAAACACAATTAGCAAAAGCCAACTACCTGCAGAAATGCAGGCAGGTTCAGGCATTATTCTAAACCAGACATCTTCCCGGCCAGCAGTACCCACTAATATGCTGGTTAGCGTAGACCAGAGTATGCCCAACTGAGCCAAAGGGTGCCAGGCTAGCAACGTGGATGGCATCAATCCTACAAATGATCAGGTAACAGAAAAGAATGTCCCTCCTTTGGTTTGCACAAGTGCCTTTTCCTGACTGTGCCAGGAGAGAGGATTCAGCAGTTGATCTGAAGACTCTCTGGCAGATGAGCTGAGACAGACACTCTTGGGCCAAGGCAGGCTATCTCTGAAGAACGGAGGAGGGGGTTGCTGATTTTATGTCCTGCCCAGCCACTGCCATGAGCAAGGACCTGGGTCAAGAGGTGCCCGGGTCTGTCCATGGACTTCTCTTACCATCTCTTGGGCTGTGACCGCAACGGCCCTGCAGTATTTGACGACGGTGGTCTGGTAGTCAACAAAGGACCCTTTGGGCTCTGGTGGCGTCCCTTCATCCAGCTGCATGGCGGGTAGCGTGGAAAAGAGAGGAAAGGCTATCAGCAAGCAAGAACAGAAGACCTCAACCTGGGGCCCTCCAGAGCTGTTGGACTACACACCCTATAATTCACAATCAGCACAGCCACCAGCTTCAGGTTATGAAAGCTGAAGTCCAGCACCTCTGGCAGGTGCTCCTAGAAGAAAGCTAATCTGGATAAGGAATTCATGAATCCACAGGAGTGATTTTCACTAGAAAGTTCATGTCAAGAACCAAACTAGGAACAGGACTTTCCTGACCACGTGCATGGTTGGTGCATGTTCTCGTGCCTAGAAAGGAACAAAAAAGTTTGGAATTGTGGAGTCCCTGGTGCTCTCTGAGCTTGGCGGTTGGCTTGCAGACGTTTCATTACTCAACTAGGTGACATCATCAGTGCGAGGGAGGGGGGTCCTGCTCTCTGCTTATACACAGTGGCTCGCCCTTCCAGTCTTGGTGGGGGTCTGGTTTCCTCCTTGGTAGTTCCTTTATTGGGACATTGTTTTCTGCCTGATTGTTTGTCTGTCTAGGTTTTTTTTAATCACATGGCATAGTAGTTCGGTGTTCATGCCGCTTTTCTTGCTGGGAAATCCTTGTGAGGTCCAGCAGCCAGATGTGTAGACTATTTAGCCGTGTTTGTCTGGTGTTAACCCTGCTTATCTGGGTGTTGGCTGCTGGAGGGGATGTGTTCTGCTCTTTTGGCTTCCTTCTTAGCTTTTCTGTTCTCTCTCTTGAATGGTGTCTCGCCGTGTCTACTGATGGCTGATTTGTCCGAGTGCCAAGCTTCCAGGAATCCCCTCGCATTTCTGGACTTGGCTTGGTTTAGGATGCTCTCAGCTTCGCAGTTGAAACTATGGCTGAGTCCATGTGTCCTTGTGTTGCGGGATGGAGGACTTTTCATGGTGGCTTCTGACTGCCAGTTGGTCTTCCTGGATGCACTCCACCAGTCTTCTGCCTGTCCGTCCTACACAGTGGCTGCGACAGTCCTTGCACTGCGTGTTGTAGATGACTCCTGTTTTTAATTCTTGGGCTGCTGGGACTTTTGGTTTGGAATTGTAGAACCACAAAAGGACCACAACTGTAGAAAAGTTTGGAATTGTAGGCCCATAAAAAGGGAGTGGGAAAGGTTCTCACAATTCCACTTCTGGAAATATCCCCCAAAGGGGACTAAAATCAGTGATGGACAATTTCCAACTTTGGATTAAAGCATTCCACAGGGTTCCTCAACAAGCCAGGGCAGTCTTCCTCTCCCTGCAAACTCATCAGCCAACATGATAGTGGCTGAAAATGATGGGAGATGAAGTCAGGCCTCAGTCTGCAGGCTTGACAAGAATGACCAAGATGCAAGGAGAGGCTGAAGCAACCCCTTTTGTGCAGGACCACCCAGCTGGAGGACAAGCAGACTGATTTCCACCTGCCTGGGAGGAGGAGGACAGGGCTGTGCACACAGGCATGTTCCCCAGATCCCCAAAGCATCCCCTTCCCCTATTTCAACCGGCAACATAATAAAATGAAAGCTGCTGAGAAAAGATGGTTACTTATAGCATTTAAGAAGTACAGAAAGAGTTTTGATAGTTGTCAGCTTGAGCCCCCTTGGATGCCTTGAGAAAGCCGCATGTGCCAGAACCCTGGCAGCCTCACAAGGAGCAGCAGTGGATCCAGAGGGTCCTCACCCACCTCGCTCACGGCTTCAGCAATGGAGTCCACCATGTTCCCCACCATGCCCACTTCGCTGGCAGCCTCATTCAAGGTCACCATTATGTCCTCCACGGCCTCTTTCATGAGCTGCGCCGCCTCCAGGATAGCGTCATGAGTGTGTGAAGCCTGGGAGATACAACAGAGACCCGTCACCCTTCCTTTCCTTTGCGGTGCGCTCATGCGTGCAGAGCCCACTCATGCCCTTCTGTGGGACAGGCATGGGATGCTGACTGATCTCCTGAACAAACCTAGACCAGGGTTCCTGTAGAAACAGAGGGGAAGGCAACAAGGAACAGGGCTCCTTCTGAGGGAAGAGGTTTTGGAACAGAAGTGTCGCAATGTCCGCAGAACAGAGATCTGGTGGAAAGGAAGCCTGCCAAAAAGGCTTCTTCCCATGTTGCTGCAACTGCAGCTCTAAAGGAGGGCAGCACAAGCTGAATTAAAAGTTTCCTGCGGTATAAAAGAGGAAATACAGCAGCTGCCCAGAGCGGCCTCAGCGCTAAAGAGTACAGAGGCTGAGGGCATCTTTAAAATCCCAGGGTCTTAGAATTAGAAGGGTCCGCCGAGGCCATCGAGTCTGACCCTCTGCACAGTGCAGGAATCCAAATTAAAGTGGTCCTGGCAGCAAAGGGGAGGCCATTACCTCTGAGGCTCGCTGCTTCCACAGTCAAACGGCTTGTGATGTTTGGAACTTTTTTTCCTGATGTTCAAGCAAAAGCCGTTCTTGAGAAAGCGTTCAATCCCCCCTTCCCCAAATCCAATGCCTCAAAAGTTTATTCCAGGCATCCATTTTCTGAAAAGGCAATTAGAACATTTGCCGCCCAAGCTCCTCGAGGAGGACCATAATCAGACGGAGTTGATTACCGAAGGCTGCGTTTTTAATTAAAGGCGCTTGCACAAGAGCCAGGAAAGGAATTCTCCAGAGCTCTCATCACGGCCCAGCATTTGAAATGCGATTACTCCCAAGGAGCGTATTTTTAGACTTGTAACATGCAAATCATGTTTTCTTGATGAAATTTCCTTCTGACAAACGTGACACACTTCAGGGAATATACAGACCTGGCTGGCTGCCCTTCAAATATCTCAAATTACAACTCCCATCTTGCTGAGCTAGCCCAGGCTGGCTGGGACTTCTGGGAATTGAAGTCCACCCATCTTAAAGTTGCCACGGTTGAGACGATGGGCTTTCCCTTCAGCCCACCAGAGAACGCAAGGCCGGCAGAGAGAGGACGGAGGGCAACCGTCCAGAGGAAGGACCGTAAATTGGGGGAACAGACCATCCACGTTATCCTGAAGCTAAAGTGTTCCTTTCTGTCTAAACGACTTCCTGCACACACAGCCCCAGCTCAGGATCCATCTCCTTAATCTGCACATTTTTAAAATTTATTTCTACAGTGCTTCTTATGGGAGGCAATGTTCAAAAGCACAACTCCATCTTGCCAACTCAAATGGCACCCATTCGAAGACACTTCCACCATTTTTCAAAAAGGCAAGCTCATGTCAGGAGGGTTGCAAGTTTTAGTAGGCCGAGCCACGCAGGAATCACGCGGGATTAAAAATCTAAAGCCACGGCAGGGCTATCGCTCCGTTCCAGATAGGTCACAACAGGCCACTTCTCCGCCCCTGCTGGGAGGGCTTTTCCCCCCTCCGGTAGCAGCCCACCCCACCACCCACCGACAGATACCTTCGGATTTCCTCCTCCCTCCTTGGCCGCGTAGAGCATCTGGAGGGCCGATTCCGTCAAGGTCTTTGTCTGGTCCAGCAAGTTCATCTGCTGCTGGTGGCTCATCAACTTGGAGACCAGCCCAACGGCTGCAAGAACCAAGGGTTCAAAATAGCTGGAGAGCTGCGTCACCTGAGGAAGGGAAGACAACCAAGGGGTTGGGTAAGCTAGGTTTCCCTTTCCAAGATGGCCACAAGGATTCCCCCTCCCCAGCCCAGCTCTCTGTTTCCAAACAAGCTGTGTTATGGCTCAGGGCAGAGCGTTTCAACATCGGCAGCCTTAAGCATGCTGGCTGGGGAATTCTGGGAGTTGATGTCCACACATCTTAAGCCTGCCAAGGCTGAGGAACACTGCCTCAGGGCAATGGGAGAACCAGCCATCACTGCAGTTCAGAAGACCCCTTACCCCAAGTTCAGACATCCGCCACATCTTGGCCTCCTACCTTGTGTCCAAGCTGAGCAGCCTCACCTCGGGCTGCAGTTGCAATGGGATCAATGAGATGGCCAATTTCCTGGACTACAGAGGTCAGCTGTTCTTGCAAGGCCTGAGGTGCAAATTTTACTCAGTTATAAAAAGGGCTACCCTCTTTTCATCATCAACGATTACAAAGCTGTAAATTTACAGCCCCCCAAGATGGGAAGGCTGTCAGAGGCAAGATGCTGAGAGCTGCGCTATAAATGTTAAGCATTCAAGCTCTCGTTGTAAGGCAGGAGTGCTCTTAGAAAATGAAGCATGGTATAAATTTTATGTAGTCCTCTTTGTCCTTAAAAAAGCAGTAATGCTGGAAGTTACAAAGGAAGAAAAAAACCAAAGATTGGGTTATGTCAAAAACAACATCTGCAGACTTAAAAAACAAAGCCTCATTTGTGAAGACTCCTGCCCAGGTGTTTGGCTTCCTAGCTATAAAACGAAGAGCAAATGAGACTTAGCCCCAAGGATATGTCACCCCCCCAGCTGATATTATGCACATCCTTTTCCCTAACTTCATTTCTCCTCCTCCTTCCTCTCATGAAGGTCTTTTAAATAAACCAGATTCCTTGGACAGCTCACCAAAAGGTAAACTTAATAGCCTAATCCTGAAGAAACTTCCTTCTTCCATTTGCAAACCACCTTTGTTTCCCATATCTCAGATGGGCCAAGTCTGCTCATCCTAAACACAGTTAGCAGTGCATCATGGGAAACTCTTCCAGTCTGTTTATACAGGTAGTCCTTGCTTAACAACCACTATTGGGACTGGAATTTTGGTTGCTAAGCGAAAAGGTCATTAAGTGAATCCGACCCAATTTTATGACCTTTTTTGCAGCAGTCGTTCAGCGAATCACTGCATCATTAAGTGAACCACATGGTCTTTAAGCAAATCACATGGTTCTCCATTGATTTTTCTTGCCAGAAGCTGGCTGGGAAGGTTGAAAATGATGATCACGTGACCATGGGAATGCTGCAGCGGTCCTAAGTATGAGGATTGGTTGTAAGTTAGTTTTTTCAGCACCGTCCAAACCATCATGAAATGAAAGGTTGTTAAGCGAGGACTACCTGTACCACAATGCTGCCTCCTCCATTCGGTTGGTGGCTCTTCCAATTTGCATTTGAAGGGGAAACACAAGCACACATCAGGGGGGGAAAGGTTTTCCTGCAATGGCAAGACCCAGCTTCCCTTACCTCCACAGAAATGTCATCCCTCATGGCCAGGTTCTGACTAACGGCAGCGAGGGAGGCTTGTTCAATGTCTCTAATGCACTTGTTAATTCCATCGATGGCATGGTCGCACTCCCGCTGACCTGGAGCTTTGTCTCTGCAGAGAACAACGGAGCGGCAGCTAGTTAACTGGGCCCGCAGCGAAGGTTTCCGGCACGGGAAAGTTCCTCCTCAGGGTTCCACACTCTTGATTCCTCCCATTCCGCCCTATCCGGCTTTCTGCTTTGCGCTCCAAGCTCTCTCGACACCCGCTGGGCAGCCAGGTCTCTTCCGAGGCTTGGAGCGCGGGCTGACAGAGAATAATTCAAGAAAGGGAGGGAGGAAGCGCCACCTGATGGAAGTGATGAGGCTCTTGATGGACTCGGAGACGGTGTGCGAATGCCCAGCCAGGACGGACCAGGTGGAGGGGTCCTTGGGGTTGACTGCCAGCGAGCGAGCCGTTTTGATCAAGGAGGACGAGCTCTCCAGCATGGTCCGAGCGGAGGCCAGGATGGGCTCCTGTGCGCGAGAGCCCTGGAAAGAGATGGCCAGTGAGCCAGCTGGCCCGAGGGTGGCAAAGGCGGCTCCTCAGTGTCCCTCCCCCTCCTCCTCCAAGCGGGTGCTGTTGGGTCAACACTGTATTGATGGCTTGGGCGGGGCGGGGAATGCAGCAGGCCAGAAGCAACGCCCCCCCCATCACTGGGAAGGCCTCCTCTCACCTCTGCACTAATGTGAGCAGGGATGCTGACAAACTCCGGATTGGAGGCAAAGGCACTTAGGTTCTCCACAGCTTCGATGAGGGGGGCGGCGGCGGTCCGGCACTTGCTCCGATTGTCTTCCGAGAAGTCCCCATCCAAAGCCTAACGAGGAAACATAAATGTGGTTGGGAGCTCCGTTTGCAAAAATAAGGGTAAGAAAAACGGGGAAAGCAATTATAGCAGTGAAGCAACTACAGTCGGCTCAGGCAAGCGAGTTCAACTGAGAACACAAAACGTTCAGCAATATCGCTAAGTCCCCTATTTCAATGGGTCAGCTGGAGCTGGAAGGGGCGCTGGATGGAAGTCGGGTTCAAATTCTCTTGTTTTTGAAGTCCGCTGGACACATACAGGTAGTCCTCAGTTAATGACCATAATAGGGACCAGTAAATTCATCGTTAAGCAGTGCAGTTGTTAAGCGAGGCACCACGGGACCACACCCGATTTTGATTTTTTTGCGATGCTCATTAAGTGAATCATGTGGTTGTTAAGCAAATCCAGCTTCCCCCATTGACTTTGCTTGTTGGAAGCCAGCTGGGAAGGTTGCAAATGGTGATCACATGACCCTGGGATGCTGCATTCAAACGTCCCCATCTCTGTTCCTACTTTCCTAGACAAACACTCTAAAAACGAGCGCTGAATTCTGACCAAGGTCAGAAGATGGGGAAAGTAAGTCACCAGCTTTTGCTTGAAAAGGCAGTGAAAAACCAGACATTTTCTCTGGAAGGGCCAAATATGCAAGATCAAGATCGCTTCCTATCCCAGCCATCCTCAAGGAGATCTAACTCTACCAAGCAGAAAAATAAAAGCCTGCTAGAAAAATCATTAAACGAAATCAATGCTTCAACTTAAAAAAAAATTACAAGATCATTAATCTAATGAACAACATAATTTTGGCAGACCAGGAACAAAATCTGCGTGCATCCAAATATTTAGATATTAGAGGAAAGGAAGTTTCCTCAGGAGCATCTGCATAGACAGTTTCTCAGTGGGCAGATCTGGTTCCCTCCAGTGTTTCTTTTTCGTCTAAAACCACATTTTCTTTCTGGTTTTCATCTTTTTGTCAAGTACAAGCAGCGAACGATAGGCTCCATATGTTACTTTTATGAGGGCTGCAAAACCTTATTCGTTTCCTCTTGCTTTTCACTGAAATATCACCTGTATTTTCCTTCCTGTTAGTTAAACGCGTAGATTTGGCTTGTTTGAGATTTGTTTCTACCACAATGGGCTTATTTTAAATTGTTGCTGAAATCCAATTTGGGATTTTAGAATTTAGTCCTACCTGAACGGATGCTTCAATTTTACTCCAAACCCCACCCAGAGAGATGTTGGCACTAAATAATAACAAGCCGATTGCCGCAGAATGAAAAGGAGCGTACCCCAACAGGGTGCCTCAAATAAATATCTGGATAAAGGCAGAAAATTAAAAAAAAAACCTGTTATCTCCAAAAGGACTCCTCTCTGCCTTTTTCCAGCACCACCCACTTTTCACGCCTGGCCTTTCACTTTTCACAGCTTCCCCCAAACGAGCTTTCATTTCCTGTAAATCGAGAACAGGAAGCCTCTCACTGGGAAGAGAGACAATCGCCAGAAACAGTCCCCTTAATGGCCCTCGGCTTCCTGAGAGGCTCGGAGGGACCGTTCCCTATGCGCCCTCTGCCGCGCCACCCTTCCTCACGGGAGTGGAAACAGCTTTCTGGAAAAAGAAAACGAGCCTTTCTTTCCTTAAAGCCCCACAGATGAACCATCTATGTTTAATCTCTGCTGGGCGGCTCAGGGGCGGCGAGGCTCTCGCACCTTGATGGTCTTCACCAGGTTTGCCGTGCTGTTGGCCACCTCCTTGGCCGACTGGACAAAGTGCCTCTTGGCGACAGGGTTGGCCGTTTTGGACGAAGCGATGCGGCAGGCGTTGCACAGGGCAGAGGTGTGCTTGGCTACTATGGTGGCCGCCGATAAGACCTGAAAGAGACATGCGGGACTCAGGGCAGGGCCTGGGCTTTGTGCACCGGACATCCAGGGCGTGACCCCTGGAGGAGCGTCCGTCTTCTTCAAAGACCTGGTGGCAGGAACTGTCTTTCTCGCCGAGCCGCTGCAGGGCCGCCGTCGGTCAGAGAAGACAACAGCAGGAGACCGAGGCTGCCATCCTGCTAAAAATCAACCCTCACCCCACCCCGGGCACTATAGGGAAACAGGGAATTCCCTCTGCTGGCCCCAGGGAGCAAGCAGGGAGGGGAGCGATGCAGAAGAGCACTGACGATCGGTGGCCCAGGGGAGACCCCAGTTTGGCCATGCTCCCAGGCCCGCCCACCCATCCCAGCCTGGCGCCTCCAGTCAAGGCTTCCTCGGACAGGAAAGGCCTTTCCAGAATTCAGGTCCCGACCGGGGTGGAGAAGCTTCTTCAAAGCTGCCTCTCAGGCTTCTGCTGAACAAACCCATCTTTTCCTTTCAAACCATCTTAGGAGTATTAACTGCCTCTTCTGGGGGGGCGGGGGTTGCTGACTAACAGCCCATCGCAACGGCCGCTCTGTGTGCATCGCCCAACCACCTGTTCTCAAAACTGAATCGCAGACCTCTCTCCTGGCAGGGAAGGGCGGTGAAGAGGATGCAAAAGCGTCTCTGTCAGGGCTGAGCAGCAGAGGCTGCTTGGGGAAGCCGTGCCGGAGGGCCACGCTTTCAGTGCTGCCCGTGCGCAAGAGGCGAGCCTAAGAGAGTGGCCCAGAATCCCCTGCGGGAGATGCTGGGACTCCCTTGGGCCGCCATCCGGCCCAGACCCGCAGCAACCAGGGCCCCGGGGGGTGGGGAGCATTACCTGGGAGGGGCTGCTGGCTGGATCCACCAAGTTCTGGCACGCCATTTGGATGGCCTGGTTGGCCCGGGCAAACTGGATCGGATCCACAAGGCCCTGCTGGCCAGCCTGGCTGTTGGGATCGGAGATGCCCACGAGGTAGGCAGCCTGGGCAGCAAGCAAACAGAGGGGCTTCAGCAAAGAGTGCGAAACGTGCAGTTCAGCCAAGCCCCTTTCGGGGAAAGACGCCAAACGGAAGCAGAAGGGAGTTCCTTGTAGTTCAGCCGAGTTTTAGAGACCAAGCGGATTTCCAGTTCCAGCCAAAGGCCAGGGAAATGCAAAGTGTGACTTAAACCCCGTTTACAAAGCTGGCCTTATGCCGGTTCCCACATATTTAATTACTCTTTGGGGGGTGGCTTTAAGGCCCCACCTGAGTCATCTTCAAGCAGGCTGGCGTTTGCGGGGCCAACTAAGTGCTTGGCAACTTGGACTGACCGTCCTCGCTTAATGACCATTCATTTAACGATGGTCCAAAGTTACAACAGCCTCGGAAAAAGTGCATTCAGACTTATGACCATCGCAAACCATTGCACGGTCACGTGATTGCAATTTGGGCACTCGGCAGACGGCTTGCTTTTACAACCAACCACTTGCAGCCTCCTGAGGTCACGTGATTGCAATTTGCTACTTTTCCCGGTTTCTGGCAAAAAACACCCACAGGGAAGCTGGATTTGCTTGACAGCCCATGATTTGCTTAATGACCATAGTAAAAATGGTTGCAAAATTGGGTCTGGTCTCACTGAATGACCATACCACTTAACAACCAATTTCCTGGTCCCTATCATGGTCGTTAAGTGAGGACCACCTGTGTTTATAAAGGCACAGAGTAACCAGGCTAACATAGAAGCTGCAGGGTTCCCAAAACACCACCCGCAGCAATATCCCGCTCAACCTGAGGCTCTGCAAAACGCACTCAAAAGGCCGGAAGAGGACCAGGAGGTCCAAGCAAGTCAGACGCTTGGGCTTAATGCCAGCTGAGACCCACCTGAGCTGCCGCTTCGGTGAGACCGCAGAGCGCCTTGGAAGCCACGCCCACGCATTCCCCAAAGACAGGAAGGTCGCCGGTCTTGGCATTCTGGGAGATGCCAGCCATTGCCTCCCCAAGCACCTTTGGAAAAAGAGCCAGCTTGAGAAAACTATCCCCCAGAAGTCGGTCAGACGTTGCTACCCTTCCTAGCGGCCTCATTCGTGTTCACTTCCAGTGAACCAGCTCTTAAGTTTTAGCATCACAAGAGGAGTTCCCCCGTCTTTGTCTGTCACTGCTGAAGCCGCTTCTCTGCCAGTCTGACTCTCAGCGGCTGCAGTTTGGGGAAGGGAACGTGTTTCGATCTTGGGTCTGGCTGAGGCTGGATTGGACTCCTCCCTGGTCTTCTTTCTCAGTCCCGTAACCAATGTGCACATACGCTTTGACAGTGGCTGCGTTCACACAACATGCTTCACCTGGCTGCTGAGTGACCCGGTTTTCCGACGTTACCCAATTCGCCGAATCCTGTGCTGTCCCACAGCACGGGCTCTGCACATCAGGCTAAATTACAAAACGCACCGGCAAGCGAAGGTTCACACTAATCCAGTGCTGGTGTTGTGTAACGTCTAGACCAGTGTTTCTGAACTTGGCCCCTTTAAGATGGGTGGACTTCAACTCCCAGAATTCCCCAGCCAGCCTTGCTGGCTAGGGAATTCTGGGAGTTGAAGTCCACCCATCTTAAAGGGGCCAAGTTCAGAAACATTGGTCTAGGTCTTTGTCTAAATGGAATAAGTGTGTGTGTGGTATGAACACAGCCAATAGAAAGAGTATCCAACCAAACTTCTTCCTTGAGGATCACGCTGGAAGATGCCACGGAGATCACCGAGTTCAAGGCAGGACAGGGCATCTGGGACTGGCAGTCATCCAGGATTTGCGTAAATATGGGTTGCTTTTGTCACGACTGCTTTTAAATGTGTTTGCAAGCTGCCCAGAGCCATTCTGTGAGCTGGGCAGCCATACAAATTGAAGAAATAAGCGAATACAGGTAGAGATACCTGCCCTCTGCAAAGGCAAGTCCACCCCACCAGCGCCACCCTGGTCACGGTCTTATCATCCAAAGTTTCCTGGGCTCCTTCCTAAATCTCCACTCCTTGGATCTGGCTTCCTCCTTATCACCATCTCTCTCCCCAGGCTGGCCCTAACGACCTTTTCCAGAGAGGACTCCCAGGCCCCTTCTAAAGAGGGCGGCCCTGCCTTTCCCCACCCTGGAAACAGCTGCGTCTCCCGCCCTCGAGTTTTCCTCGTCTCCCGCCACAGCTCTGCTGCCCACTGCAGAATGCCCGTGCAGATGGATTTCGCATGAACTGCCACCCGGGGAGAGTCGGGAAGGGCTACCTTGGAGCTCTCCATGACGCCTTCGATGCAGTCGAAATAAGACAGGTCGCTCACGGGCTCGCTGGGATTCTCCAGCATCTCCTTCACGGTCTGAAAGGAGACGCAGCACCGCCCCAAGTCAGCCGAGCCAGAAAGATGCTGGGCCCGCCAGCCTTCCTGGATCAGGGCCGGGCAGCAAATCCCCCTCCCCAGACTCTGCCCAGCTTCCCTTGCTGCCAAGCTAGGACGAGTTTTCAGAGATCTGATGGGGGGCTTTACTGCAAACCAGAATGAAGCCACACTTGAACTGTGGCTTGCCTTCGGTCAACACAAGAGTGCAGCTCCCCTCTTACGCCCATGGTGGGCCGAGCCCACGATTCCTCCTGCCTCTCCCACCTTCCAACCGACCCCTTGCCCTGCGCTTCACGGCCTTGAAGCCAAGGGGTTGTTGACCTGACTGACACCTCTGCCCTGGGAGACACTGGCTCTCATCTGGGGGCCTCATCTGTGCACGCAACCCCTTAGGTCCTGCTGGGTTACAACTCCCACGTGCACTGGGATTATGGGTGCTGTAATCTGACATATTTTGAGAAGTGCAGGATGAAGAAGGCTGCACTACAGTCTTTCAGTGTAGAATGTGGAATTCTCCACCACTTTTTGGGGTGAACCCACAAGGAATCTATGACTTTAAAAGTTTTTATTGTGGGTACTCACACACTCCCTCACATACTGCTGTGTTGTGTGTGTGTGTTTACTTTGGAGATTCATTTAAGGTTTTTTCAGTCATCAAATCGTAATTGTTCTCGGTTTCTGTTCTTCCATCTGCTTTTGCAAAATGTTTTTCAGAAAAGCTGCACCCTCTACTCAGCATCCCCTCCATTTCTAAGGCCTTCCTCCACCTGCAAGAAAAATTCCTTTCCAGGGGAAGCCAGGAGCTACAGCCACGGCGTTTCCACTCTCGGATCCCACCCAGTTGCCAGGAAGGGTATCGTCGCGGGCCAAGGACCCACCTCCAGTTCCCGGAGGGCATTGTCACACTCCTTCTGGCCAGGAGCTTGTTGAGTGCACAGGGTGATGAGCTGGTTGATGCTCTCCGTGACTGCCCTGGGTGCAAAGCAAGAGGAGATGCCGAAGACCCCCCAGCATGACCCTGCAGCCCCCGCCATCCCAGAGGCCCCCTCCTGCCTGCTCTTCACACCTGCGGTGCCCACCGGTTTACCCTTCCCTTCCTCCCACCTTCCTCCCAGGAGCAAAGGTCCTCCCTCCTCTACCTTCCTCCCCTGAAGAGCCCTGCGAGGGAGGCTGGGCTACGAACAGAATGGACTCCAAGCCACCCGGGACTTTCCATGGCTGACAAAGGACTAGGAAGGGGGTCATCAAGAAAACCACATAGTCGTGTTGCTGGTGGTCCTCTGCAGTCCAACGCTCTCCCCACTTCCTCATTCTCCTCTTCCAATCGGCTCAAAAGAAGCCAGCCAAGAGATGAAGCGCCCTTGCGGGGGGCGGGGGGGCAGGCAGTTGCAAACTCTCTGCCCTGATATTCAAGCACTCAACCCCGGGCCAAGCACAGCTCTCACCTGGCAGCCGCCGCTAGGAGATTCTTGGCGTTGGGAGCCCCAGGGTCCACCGAAAGAGACTTGGCCGCCAGAAGCAGCTTGCTGGAAGCCATGGAGATGTTCTTGAGGTTCCCGATGACCTGGATCTGGTCCTCTTTCGTCTGCGAGGCAGAGAGGAGATTACTGCTTGGGCAGAGAGCCGAGGCCCCCAGCCTCTATTTCTGGCTCCAGCAGCATCAGAGAGGACACTGCCGGCTGGGCTAGGGCAGTGTAGAAAGAGACCCAGGTCACCACTGTGCGCGAAGACCCCCGGCTGAGCAGGCTGATGCTCCAACAATCAGGCCTTCATGGGGAAATGCAGCACAGAGCGCAGAGCCTTCCAGCCTTCTGTGGAGCGCCATCTCTGCCTGGCACAAAAAGCCCGCAGTCGCTCAGCCACAGCTGGTCCAGTGGCTCGCCCTGCCCGGGAAATCCATCCTGCGCTTAGAGGATGGGTTAATTAATCTGCATGCCTTGGCTGCAAGAACTATGCCCGGGACGATGCTGAGGGCAAACGAAATTGGTGGGTATTTAGTGGTTACGCTGGCAAGCCTGCGGGTTGAGGGCAGAATGGGGAGATGCAGGGACTCTCACAGAGCCCTGGGGTCTGGCATGTGGCCCTGGACCCTGAGCTGGAGTTCCCACTCGGCTACCTCTCTGCGGGCCAGCTGAACACATCCTCAGCCACAGCGGGAGGCTGTGAAGCTCGGCGCTCAGTCACCCAGGAACGGTGATGTTCTCACGACAACAGGAATCCAGAGCAAGAAAGAGGGTCCCTCTCCACTGATGCCCCCTCAGGAAGAAGGTGGGCGGGAGGGCATATGGAACCACTTCTAAGTGTGTGACGATGCCTGCTTCCTGCTATGGTTTTAGAAGGGCAAGACCTGGGCAATTTGGCAGGGGAACAGGCAACGGCCGGAAGTCCCTCAAGACCTGGTTAGGTCACCAGGCTGGGGAGGTCCCGGGGAACCAGAGACATTCTTAGATGGCTCCGCTATTGTGGCAGATATATCCACTCTCTCCGTGCCTTGTGGTTTGTATATTTTAAATTTTTAACAATATTTTAATTTATAATAATGATTTTTTATATTTTTATAATGATTGTTTTTTATATATTTGCTGTTTAATTCGTCATTTTCTGTGAGATGGACAGCCATATAAATTTGATCAATTGATCAATCAATCAATCAATGGCACCCCCCAGGGAATACTGACTTAATTCTTCCTTCCATGTCTTTCTAATCTGCCCAGTGCCTCAGCACTTGGCTGCTGGATAAACAGGATTAGGCCTGATTAGGACTTGGAAAGGAGACCACTAGGAAACCCCACCACTGTACATTAGACTCGGAAGTCAGAAGAACATCCTGGAAAAAGCAATGGCAAATGGCTGCCACGTTGTGCCTTAGCAAGCTGCATGGATGCGGTCCCTAGAAAGAGAGCATGGCTGGGGGGCCTCTGAATCTTTACTCTTCCCAAGAACTGAAGTGCCCAGAGCATGCATTTCCAGTATCACATCTAGAAGGACAAGCCAAGAGTAGCTCGGCAGGACCGCGCTGCCCTCGGTCGTCCTGCCAAGTGGGGGAAAAGGGAGCTACCTGAGCCTGGCCGGCCATTTCGATCCCTGCGTCGAGAAACTCGTCGAAGTCCTCGCTGAACTTTCCCGAAGCAGCCGCCAGCTCCCCACTCTGGCCCCGCGTGGAGTGCACCACCTCCCCAGCTGACTGGTTCAGGTCCGCCGCCGCCTGGTTGAGCTCGCTCTGTGCTTCTTGGAATGACCTGGAGCTGGGGGGCAGCTGCAAGGGGGGAGGGTGGGATTGTGAACCCGTAGCTGTGTCCAGGCAGGTCACGAAGCAAGAAGGGTCCTGCCCCCATGCGCCTGCCCTCAACGCCGCCACGAACAAGGGGCAGGCAGAAAACACACGCGGTAATAAACGGGGAAAGGATCTGCAGTTTCTCCTTCGGTTCGCATACACTCAGGCTGAGTTACCGGACGATACAAGGGCCAGGAGCCCACCCGCCACGCTTCACTCCTGCAAAGTTTTGAAAGACCTGGCCCACCCATGCAAAGGACTTGAGGAGACGCTGCCATGCGCACTGACCATGCTCGGCAAAGCGTTCTGCAAAGAAGGGTGCAGACTTGCCAGACACAGCAAGGTCGGCGTCTTTGAAAACAGGAGCAACGTGGGAAGCAGCTCACCGATTCCACCAGCAGCTTCTTGCTGGATTCGCCAATGCTCTTCAGGGCCACGTCCACGTCCTTCTGGCCAGGAAGGCAGTTGACGCAGTTGTTCAGGGAATGGGACACCGCTTTGGCCACCTTTCCGAGACACACAGCAAGGCAAGGGACATCAAAAGGTTGCAGACCACGCACCCCCTCCTCCCTGAGACTCTGAGAGTTGCCCACGCGGGAGCAGACCACAGAAGCAGGAGCCTTTGCTGGTCAGACCCCGAGGCCGCTGGGCAACCGCAAGGACCCAGGCTCCCCGAAGGCCGAGGACAACCAGGGAGCAGAGCAGCGAGCCAGGAAGGGGGGGTGAACCTGGTTACCGGGGCTACAATGTGGTTTCAGATGGAAGGAGGTTATAGGGATTCAGGTGGGGGGACCAACGAAGTCAGGAGGGCGGCCACAGCACACATAAATATGGGTGGAGCTTTGGCGACCCCACTGTGGCTGCAACCTTGATCCTTTTGACCACGACCTGCAGACACTCCTGGATTCAGGGAAAACTGCAGGCGACGGGGGCAGACCGAGGGGGCACGGTTCTGAGCCGCAGCCAGACCATCCGAGGGGCCAGAGCCACACCACTCCATTCACCTGGAGTGGTTCTGAAGCAGACGGCAGTCGGGGAAGAGCAACCAGAAACCACATCCTGCTCTAGGGGACCCTGCCCGGTGGTCCAGCTGTCCTACCACCCACCTGGGCCAGCCTCTGCTGGCTCTCGGCATCTCCTGGAGCCACAAGGGCCTGTTTGGCCTCCTGGATGAGCAGGGCTGAGCCTTCCATCACATCCCAGGCGGAGTCCAGCATCGCGTGGGCCCCAGCTGGGTCGCCAGTGGATGCGGCCACGCCTCGTGCTGCTTGGGCCAACGTTTTCAGTGCCTGGGCTGTTTCCCGGGCAGCCACCCCTGGGGGAAGAAGGCACAGGAGTGTGGTGAACAGCACCTAGGCCAGCCCTGCCTGTCACAAGGAGAGGATCAGGCTCGTTGCCTCTGGCCAAGGTCCAGTCGAGCCCAGCATCTGCATTCTCCCAGTGGCCAGTGGGGCGTCCCTGGGTGCTCACCAGCAGGGGACGCAGCCATTCTCTTCTGCCCAGAGATCTGAGGGGAGGCTGCCCTGGACCCAAAATCATGAGAAGGGCAGCGAGAGGGCAACACTTCTTTGGCACTGCCCCCACCTACAGAACATCCCTCCCCCACCCCAAAGTGTGATGGCAACAATGCTGGCATTGTTCAGAATGCCCTTGAGAAGTTTTGCAGGGCATTCACAGGTAGGGAGTTCTGTGGCTCTTTTTACTGTACAGAACTTCCTGTCTTTTCTTGAATTGCACTGTGCTGGTTTTATTTACAATTGTAAACTTGCCAAGAGTCAGCTGAAGTTGGGTGGCATATAAAATAAATGAACAGGCCATGAATAAACAGAGCCAGAGAGAATGTGCAGCCTCAGATCAAGAACCCCTGATGGGTTTCCTGCCCTCAGTGAATTTGCTCAATCTCTTTTAAAGCTGTCACCACATCTTGTGGGACTGAGTTCCACTGGTTAAGGACACGCTGTCAGACAGCACTTCCCAACTCTGGGTTTCCATCTGCGCTCCCACGAATCACATCTCAGGCCCACTGGCTCATCTCCGAGCCAAGCCTTCTGACCTGCTGCCTGATTCCCAGATCACCCCTGAAATTCTTGGGGTAGCCAAGGACACACGCGGAGTTCTTCCACAAAACTGGAGCACTTCTAGGAAGTGCACCGGCAAGCAGGTGTTTCCCAGCTGGTCGCCTCATCTGGCTGCATGTCCAGAATGGAGGGCTCATTTCATTCCCTGTCTTAGAAAAAGCTCCTGTACGCTAATGAAAGCCTTGGCACTTTGTAATAGCTCACTGGGCAGCCAAAGTCGCTTCTCATGTGCCATCTGAAAAGGGAGCGCCATCCTAATCCAATTACTGTAGCTTTAAAGCAAACGCAAAAAGACCCACGCAGCCCTCACCCTGGCTCCAGAGGGAGAGCAGGTCTAACAAGCTTTATCAGCTGGACTTCGAAATCTCCCACCGACAAGCCAGCAACGATGGAACAAAGCTGACACAAAAGCATTTTAATGGATACGTGAATATTCGGCCAACTGGCCAGGAATCCCCAAAGGGCGCTGCAGCCTTGCCTGGGCTGAAGAGGCTGTTCTGGTGAATCATTTGTTTCTGGCTAAAAGAAGGCAACGGATTCAGCAGTGGGGGAATCGCTTTATTAAAATGTATGGTCCAGAGGAAATTGGGTCCCGGCATATCACACCCGAGTCTCCAGATCTGCTTTATGTGCATCCACATTTATTAAAAGTCTGGTCCCAGCTGTGTGCAAGGAACGGTTGGGATCAGGCTGTTTGCTGTATTTTTATTGCAAGAGATCCTGGGGCGATCCAGACCTCTGCAAGCTTAGTTTGGATCCTTTAACCTCTGCCAACAGCAGGGGGTCAGCAGAACATTGTTTTCCTGCAGATTGCTGAGTCTGTATCCCCCCATATTCCTGTTTAGCAAGCACATGGAGTGCCTTTACACAGGTAGTCCTCGACTTATGACCACAGTTGGGACTGGAACTTCTGTTGCTAAGCAAGGCAGTTGTTAAGTGGATCACACCCAATTTTACGACCATTTTGCCGCAGTCGTTAAGCGAATCACAGCAGTTGTTAAGCAAATCTGGCTTCACCCATTGACTTTGCTTGTGGGAAGCCAGCTGGGAAGGTTGCAAATGGCGATCACATGACCTTGGAACGCTGCAACCATCAAAAATGCGAGCTGGTTGCCAAGCACCCAGATTTGATCATGTGACCACAGGGACGCTGCGACAGTTGTAAGTGCAAGGACCAGCCGCAAGTCACTTTTTCAGCACTGTTGTAACTTTGAGCCGTTGCGAAACGAATGGTCATTAAATCGAGGACTACCTGTATTCATATCTAGGAATCGTTTGCAACACTTCTATGAATTATTATCAACAATAATACTCTGTTTGTGTTTGTAAGCCTTTGGTTGGTTGCACAGGGCCAAAGTGCAAGGCGACTGGGAGAGACAGTGACCACCCCTTGGCTGCCATGGCAAAGAACATCTGTACCTGTATAATCTTCGTTGCCTTGGGCTGCGCATGTCAACAGCTGGGCCATGGAGGAACCGACAGCTTTGGAGGTGCTTCCCAAGTCCTGTGCACATTTTTCAAGCTGAGGGAGAAAAACGACACGGTTGTGAACCTTCCCAACTATCTGCCCACACATGGCAAGGGCCCACTGCTGGCACTCTCGAGACTGGCACGGAATTCTTTCCCACGAGAGGGGTATTGGTGGGGGTGGCACCTCTAATATTTCAACCCCCCCCCCAGAAAAGAGTGCCTTCTCCATGCATCTCGCTTTCTAATCACATCTTTTATTAATTCATCATCAGCAGGACTTAACCATTAAAATGCAACCTCTTGCTTAACGCTCAGGCAAAGTTAATGCAAGTTCTTTGTATCTTTCCTCTGAGTTAAATTTCGTTGTCTGAATGGGGCTGATTTCCCAGAAGTTATTCCATCCTGGTTTACTCTCTCTTAAAACAAAACTTGGAAACCTCTTGGTTAAAGTGGCTATAAATTGTTTGAACGCTGGAAAAAGCTTAGTACACCCATGCAACTGATATGACCACACTTTGGGCCTTTATGTTGCCAGATGCCTTCAAAAGGAACCACCACCCTTGTGAACTGTCCAAAGGAAAGGAATTAAAAATACATTTAAACGCAAAAAACACATTTTAGTTTGCATAGTTAAAGCAATGGTGTTCCCTGTAGTAACATATGGCTGCGAGAGCTGGACCATAAGGAAGGCTGAGAGAAGGAAGATGGATGCTTTTGAACTGTGGTGCTGGAGGAAAATTCTGAGAGTGCCTTGGACTGCAAGAAGATCAAACCAGTCCATACTCCAGGAAATAAAGCCAGACTGTTCACTTGAGGGAATGATATTAAAGGCAAAACTGAAATACTTTGGCCACATAATGAGAAGACAGGACACCCTGGAGAAGATGCTGATGCTAGGGAGAGTGGAAGGCAAAAGGAAGAGGGGCCGACCAAGGGCAAGATGGATGGATGATATTCTAGAGGTGACGGACTCGTCCCTGGGGGAGCTGGGGGTGTTGACGACCGACAGGAAGCTCTGGCGTGGGCTGATCCATGAAGTCACGAAGAGTCGGAAGCGACTAAACGAATAAACAACAACTGGCTCTTTTGAATCATACTAATGCTAATGCTAATACGAATACTAATAATACTTAAATTAAAAAAACTGGATCCAAAATGACGGCTGAGGATTCACACCAGGCAATATAAACCTCGCACAATATTCCCTGTTTACCGTTTCTCCCGGAAGAGGCTTCAGCTGCCCGTCAAGCGCTGCCATCTTCGCATCCTGCAACTCATTCTTGAGCGTCTGGACGGTGTTCAAGGCAGAGTCGATCTCCATGGGGCCACAGGCTTCATGTGCCTAAACAGAAGGCGGACAAACAATCAAATCCTCACAACCCTCTCACCACAACCAGAAAGCAAAACCACAAGGCTGTTGGCGAAGGAGTTTGCGGCATGTGCCACCCAGCAAGACTCATCAGCTGCCCTCCTTGGGGAACCAGCTTCCGCCTACCTTCTGCGAGGCTGTCCGCAGCTCGGCAAGGCTGGTGGCCAGATTCTTGGCACACTGGCTCAACTGCATGGCCGCAGCCTGGTCAGTCACGGTCGGGACAGCTGCTTTGGCTGAAGCCACCATTTTGTTCCCGGGCTGTTTAAAGACAGACAAACAACCGATTCGGCCCTTCCGTCCTGCCAAGCGAGCGCGTGGAACACGGGCATAAAATATTACAGGCCCCATTTTAGTGGAGAAAGCCCGCTTCTGATGGGAGAGAAAAGGGAAACACCGCTCATAAAACGGTCTACCCGTCAGAGGAAGGCTTCCACTGAATATTTGCTCCAAGAAAAGATTGGCTGCTCAAACAACCGAGAAACTTTTTCTGACTCATTTGTATGTTTTAAAAAACTCATGAGGGGAAGCTGAAGACCATGGCTGCATGGAGCCATTCTTCTCCCCTAATTTCCCCAAATCTTCAGGGGTTATCCTGGGGCTATGGAGCAAAATGGAAAGGAACAGCGACCACAATCCTTCTCAGCTAGGGTCCCCTCCCCACCCCCACGCCCTCCCACCAGCTCACATACCTGAAGGAAATTTTGGCTGGAGTTGATCAAGGCGAGTTGGGCGCCCAGGTCCTCCGCCTGTGCTTGGCTCCCCCGCACGCCTTGAACAAGCTGCGGGATGTGATCGGCCACGTTCTACCAGGGGGAGAAAGAAGAAAGGCATGCCTGGCTCTCCAACCAGACAGCTCAAGGCCAAGGCTTTGCCCAACCGGACAGTCGTCCCCATCACTGAGTGGACAGTGGTGCAGAGTTGGCACAACATGGCGGGAGTGACTTGATGAGCTAGAAACTGGGACTGTTTGGGGTTACATCTAGCCAGGGCAGGGTTGAGCGGCTGGTCATTTAACTCTGGTTTGGAGGCCGCAGAACACGCTTCGCCTCCGCCCCTCCGAGACCCAGTCAAACAGGCTGTGTGAACAGGCCCTCAGAGTGCCGAAAGGAAAGCGGCTCACCCAGAATGGATCTCCGGGATAAGAACAGCTTCCAACCCTTTTGGAATTGAGGAAGGCCATGAAGTCCTCCTGTTCCAGGAGGCCTCTCCGCCTGCAGCTGGGATCGTTTTCTCAGGACCCATGCAGGTCCGTCTTGCTGTTAAGGACCGCGGACTGCATTACGGACTGGGAAGGCTCCTCTTCACTCTTTTACCTTCTCCCCAGTCTGAGCAACCTTACCTTGCAGCTCTGGACCAGCTGCTGGTGGGCTGCCGCGTTCTTGTTTGAAATGGCAGCGTTCTGCGAGGCTGCAATTGTTTGTGTTGCAGCTGCTGCTGCCTGTTTAGCTGCCACCTGGAAGAAGAAGGATCTGGAAGAGTCTTGGGGAGGCAGGAGAGAAGGGAGGGATCAGGCCAGTGGATGAGAAGTGGTGGGATGGGGATTTTCTCCTACTGTTTTCCAAAAGCCTCCATTCACTAAGCTGCCTTCCCCAACCAGGTGCCCTCCAGATGTGCTGAGGCCGCAGCTCCCTCGGGCTCTGCTGGCTGGGAGTGCTAGGGATGGCAATCCCAGCACAGCTGGAGGGAGGCAGACAAAGAGAGGAGAGGTTATCGACAGGGCCTCTTCTGCTGTACCTGCTCAGGAGTTTCTTTCCAACCTAACGAGAACCCAAGGAGACAGCCTGGCACGTGCCCAAGGAGCTTCAAGAGAATTTGGATTCACCCACAAACACGGAGATCCTAGCTCTCCTGGAGGGAAACGCTAGTTTGGAAGGCTTTGGAAGAACTGCCAAGAAGGCAAAGCTGGCACAATAGGCTCGGTTCTGAAACCCTGAAAAGCGAGCAAGTTTGCTTTCTCTTCATGAACACCATAAAGATGTCCACCATCATTCTGGACATTTGCTCTCACACAAGCCTACTCATCTGCTTGCAATTTTCAGGCTGGTGAGGCTGCACCCTCTGTTGTGCAGCAACAGCATCCCTGCAGGGTGCTGAAAAAGTCCCAGGGCTGGGCTGGGCTGGGCTGGGCTGGCCTGGCCAGACCTGCGTTCTCTTCCCTGGCCACACATTGGCACAGATCCGGTGGAAGGGAGGGGAAAGTGGCCGCCTGAAAAGTCTGGCCTATTTCAGGAAAGACCAATCAGCCAAGGGGGAAGAGGAGGCCTGCAGGCCGGTCTCACCTCCAGTCTGTTCACAATCTTCTTCTTAATGGCGTTCTGCGCAGCTGCATTGGTGGCGACCCGGAGCCCTTCGGCCGCTTCCCGCAGCCTCTGCTGCTGATCTTCGTTGTCTGGGTTTGCAGCAGCTCCCTGGCAGGACACAAATTGCAAAAGTAGAAGATGGAGGGGGTCTGGCCCGCCTGACCCTCCCCGTTAAGGAGCAGCTGCATTTGCCCGGGGACTGACTTCATCCTGTCCCCCCCGTCCCCCGAAAGAGTAACCGCTGGCAGCGAGCCTTCCTCTGACAGTCACATACAGTGTCTGTGTTTCACTCAGCGGTAGGCAGCGCATGACAACTCACTTCTGTAATCCAGACAAATGACCTACAGATGGACTTCCATGGTCTCCTGGTGGGATTTGGGGTTTTGTGGTACCTTTGCAGCTTCCACCATCCGGGCTGTGGAATCAGCAAGAAGTTTGGCAGCTGCCAGAAGCTTCTTAGAGTTTTCCATGTCGATTTCTGCCTCGGCATCTGACCGCATGGCGTTCACAAGATCTGAAGTTGCTTGCGCTAACACCCTGGCCTGCCGTACCATTTCACCTGCAACAGTATTGAGTTAAAGTTTTGATTTTTTATCCTCTTGGGTCCATTTCTCACATTCTCCTGGGCTCTAAAACTGATGACCTGCAAGCTTTGTCAAGTGTTTCCACCGGTTGGTGTGGACAGAACACCTCTTGAGGAACCTTACTTATGTCTTCAAAATGCAATAGAAATGAGTACCTTTATTTCTGTGGCCTGAAGCACAGGACAGAGCCCCTGTTTTGCCTGCAGAGGGCACCAGGTTCAATTCCTGGCACTGCCAGTTGAAAAAGGAACTCATCTAGGAGCCAAGATGGGCTGGATGACAAAGAGACTAACTGGGCAGATTTGCTCGTTCGAGATGGAGTGGGGTGGGGTGTTGGAAATGTCAAGATGACAGCCACGATTGCAGATCAAAGCCCTTCCCTTTTATGGGCAACACATCACACATAAAAAAGGAGCAGGGATTCAATTGTGTGATTGGAACTGCCATCTTGACTTTTTTGACCCCCTCTGTGGATGCCCCTGTGTATAACTCAATCCATTACCCTTGGAACAACCTTGCACAGCAGGACCAGAGCAACAATACAACTGGGAAAGAGAAAGAGACCCGCTTGGTCGGGGCTGTCCTCCTCCTCAAGAGCTTACCGGCATCCCCCACGGAACTGAAGATGCTTTCGGTGACATACATGATGGTGTCGGTGGCCTGATCGTAGCGGCCAATGGGCTCCCCCCGACTGGCAAACTGGCGGACGTGCTGCAGGAGGTCACTTAGGGCCTGGCTGACCACGCTGGCTGCTGCGCTGACTTGCTTGAGCAGTTCGGTGTCATCCGTGGCAGCCTGGCACGCCTGCACGCAGTTCTCCACGGAACGGTCCACCAGCTTCCCAGCTTCAATCAGCTGCTCCTGACACACTGGAGAGCTGATGGTGGGACTCACCACCTGCATCCAAGCACATCCTGCTGGGTTAGGTTGGGAGTGAGGGCACAAGTGTTTTCCCTGCAAAGCATCTGGTTTGACTTCTAGAGCAGGGACAGCCCTTCCAACCTCACGACAAGCTTGTCAATAGTCTGGGCTGACAGGCACAGCTGTCCTGACATCTATCCAGCTCCACACAGTGGGGCCATATCAAGGAAGCTAGACCCTCACAGGCTTCGAAAAGGCATCTTCAGTGCTCATCTGGGGTCAATGCAGAAGCTCCCCTACCCCCTTGAGCGTAAAGGCACCAGAAGAAATGAACTCCAGACTTTTCAACCAGCCTTCCTCTTATCCACCTGGGCTTGCCCACACCTCTCTGGACATACCTTTGCACAAGCCACCAGCTGCGAGGTGGAAAGGGCGCACTGCGTGGCAGCCGCGATCACCCTGTTCTGCAGAACCGTGTCCTCGGCCACCTGAGCGACATTCTTGGCCTTCAGCACCAACATGGCGGCGGCATTGGCCACAGCTTTGGCCAGGCTCATCAACACATCCTGTGGAAGAGGAAGAGGGTCAAATCACGAAAACAGATTCAGATTCATCCGCAGGAAGAAAGACTCCATCTAAACACCTGGCAGTCTCCAGATGCGTTGGGAAGTCCTCAGTTGGCCAGATCAGGAACTTTCCTCTTTATCTCCATTGCAAAGATTAAAAATACTGTTCTTGGCTGTGTCCTGAAAGCTACCTATAAGGTCAGAAAATATATTGATACGGTGGAGGTCCACTGCCCTCAATGCTCCTATGCCTGATTCCAGAGTTTAATTAAACTGATTTAAATCCATCAAGACTGGTTTAGGGCCATAAAAGAAGGGGATGGCCTTGGACTGCGTAAGGCACCATCAGGTTCAGGGGGACACCTGGTAACCAGGTCCACACAAAACACTCCGCCAACTTGGGAAACCAGCTTTCCACCCAGGCTTAAGGAGAGGGCTCTGCCCCAGGCCGTCAGGTTAGGAGTCAGCAGCAAATCCCGGCCCACGTGGGACGTGCATGGGAGGCATCATCCTGCACAGACCTGGTCCCGTCACACCCATCCAGCTGCCTTGACGTGCTGTCCTCCATATGCAACAGACTTCCAGCCAGGCTGGGAATTATGGAAGTCCGAGGCATCTGCAGGGCACCCAGTTGGGGAAGGCCGTTCCAGAGGTCATAAAGTGGGTCCAGTGAAGTTCCACCCCCATGGGAGAAAGGGCTGCCCCAGGAAGCTTCACCTGGAATCGTTCGTCCGTCTCATTCTCTCCAATCTGCCTGAGCAGCTCCCCGCTGGCTTGGCCGATGCTGCCGGCTGCAGTCAGGACAGTCTGGCGGGGCTGGAAGGACAGGAAAGCAGGAAAGCTGATTACGCTGCATTGGGAAGAAGTTATCTGAGCCGTCGCCCTTCCACCAAAGCAGAGTCCTCCCCAAGGACAACCTGCCTGGATTCTTGTCATGGCCTAGTATGCTCTGGAAACGACAACCAGGATCGCTCTCCTGCAGAGGGCGACTGGGGCAACCCACCGCTACTCTCCCCCGCGGCCTCACCTCTCCCGAGGCCGGTTCCACCGCTTTGAGGAGGTTGGAGACGGCCCCTGCCAAGGTCCGGGCTGCCTTCAGCAGGTCCTCCCCGCTCCCGACCTCGTTGTCCATGAGGGCCGCCAGCAGCTTGACCCCCTTGGACATCTCCGTGAGGTTGGAGGAGATGGTGGTGATGGCACAGCCCACCGCGGTGTAATCCGTGTCCACCGGGTCCCCTGCCAAGCAAAGCAGACCAGGAGAGGCCCAACATCTAAAGGCATTGCGGAGACCCGCACTTTAGCAACATTTCCACAGAGGATTTTACTCGTTTTTTTTTGAGGCCTGGTTGTTGGATTTTTGTTGTTGTTGTTTACTGCCAGAATCAAGACAATCAGGAGAACTTTGGGAAGATGCACGCTGCCCTCCCTGACTTCACAGGACCATTATAGAGCACGTGGTTGCAGAAGAACCATGACCGCCTCTTTACCTGCCGTAAGGTTCACCACTGAAGCTGTTCCTGCCGTGATCGCGTCAACTTGCGAGTGGATCTCATGTTTTGATTCGTCCACTTTGTTCTGAACCCACACTCTGGATGCCTGAAGAAAAAGACAAGCCAGAGGTGCCTAGTCAGACGACTAACGAGAGGCGCTGATAGGTTGGCTAATCCCAGCTCAGCATTCTCCAACTGGGTGCCCTCCAGATATACAGACAACTGCCAGGACACTTAGCAATCGCCAAGTGACTGAGGAATTCTGGGAATTGAAGTCCACACATCTGGAGGGCACTCAGCTCAGGAAGGACTCCATTAGACAGGTATGTGATTGGATGTCCACTCTGCTTGCTAAGAAACAACTTGGGAATACTCAGTATTATTCAGGGCTCCCCAGAAGAATGGATCTGACCTCTCAAACAAGGGCAATTTCCAGAATGTTCCCCCATACCAGTCCTGTTAATGAGAATGGCACCGTGAGGGAAGAAGTGCCATCAGAGCAAGAGGGGCTGATTCACACAGGGATAACCAAGGACCTTCTGACGGGAGACCCAGGAAAAGGCTAGAAAGGACTGTTTTGCTTGTACGCACAAGCACATTTTGACACCCAGAAGGGCTGCCAAGAGATCCTGAATACAGAGAAGGAGCAGAAGTCCCAGGCCAATGTTGAGCTTTGGAAGAGCGCCTTCGCTCTGCCCCCTGCCCAGCCCCTCGAGCCAACTGACCATATCGTTTCCTAAAGGTGGAAGATCATCGACTTGGGTGAGATCTGCCTGTGTCTGCTGGACCGCCTGCATGCTGGTGTTGATGGTGCCCATCAGGGCCTGCTGGGCTGAAGTCTGAGGAAAGCCGAGAGAAGTTCAGAAGCTCTTCCCAGCAGGACCTCTGCGCTGACCCTCAGCGCCCCTCCCTAGCTCAGAGTGGGAGAAGAAAAGCTCGGGGGGGCGGCTTACCAAAGGGGGCATGTGGGCCCTGTGCATCTGCCCAACCGTGACCTGCTGCTGCGGAGAAGGCATGCTGCCAACATTGAACGTCTCTGGGCCGGTGGAGCTTGAGCGCATGACAGCCGGAAGCGCCACGGAGCCATGCTCAACCTTTCCGGTGCGGTTGAACTGCTGCTGCAAAATGGTTGACCTGCCAAGGGAAGGGCAGAGCCAGGCTCGGAAGAGAGTCCCTTTCCCCGCTTGGTTCTTCCCTTGGGGAGCAACTGGGGGACAACTGATGCTGCTCCGTTCCCATCCAGCCCGTCCTCCGTGACTGGGAACTTAGGGGAGCAGGGCTGAGGCACCAGCCCCACTTCCACAAATACCCACTTTCCCCCTGGATTTTTCATCCCCTTGTCTGATGAAGTGCTCCTGGACCCCTAAAAGCTGACACCCCTCTTTTGGACCTCATGTTCGACACACTCCAGTAATCTGAAGGATTCAAGCTGCACAACAGAAGGGAGAACTCGGAGACGGGAAGAGGAGCAGCTTCAACAGCCCGTGAAAAGAAGGTGAGATTGGCATGAAGGAGCATTCTGGCGTCTGGCTTGAGATCTCGCTGCCCCACAAGGCAATCACGAGAGAGGGGAGAGTCGGCAGAAGGTTCAGAGCAACAACTCGGGCCAACCAGTGGTCAGTGAGTAACACACATCATCCTTCCCATTGTGTGGGAGGATGCTACTCAGGAGGAAGGATGCCAAAGGCCACTGCAACCTCAGTAGAAGCAAGAGTTTAATGCACATGGGGACCTTCTGGCTCACAGCTCCAGGCTTTTGCCACGAAGACCTGCCAGAGTAGAAGCCTGCCCCCTTCCACATACTTTTTAGGTGAGACGGATTCTTCCAGCATTGTGGATTCTTCATCTCCTTCCAGCCCAAAGCGATCTTTGCTTTGCTTCTGCAGAAAAAGGAAAAAGAGGTTTTCGGTCACCTCCTGTGTCTTGTGAATCGGTACCATTCTGCAAACGGGTTGACCACACAGGGCTCTCTTGAATCAACAGCTTCCAGGCTCCAATCCGCACAGGCACTCAGACCACAGGCCCTCTGGCTTGCGAGAGGTGTCTGTGGCCAGCTGCCCAAAGGCCTAGCCCACGACTGGGGCAATTCCCAACAACCAGCATCGACGTGCCCTATCCATCAAGAGCTGGGAGAGTAAAAATTGGACAGAGATTTCAAACTACAAAGTCCTGGGAGTTGAAGTCCACACATCTTAAGGTTGCCGAGGTTGAGAAACGCTGCCCTAGAGCGACTTTAGCCATCCCCAAAGGAAGAAGACTTCCTTTAGCTTCCAAGAGCAGAACTCTTTGGGGTTTCCAAAGTATTTTGAAAGATGACAGGGAGGGCTGTTTTTTGAGAAATGTAACCCTCTCGGGAGCCATGAACTAGTTCTCTAATTCCTTGGATCCCGGCCTCTGTCTGTAGCATCACACTGAACCAGCATCTTACAACTGTGCCACCAATTGCCTCAGCAACAGAGACTTCAGCCCTGCGCCAAGAATGTACACCAGCAACGCCCAAAATGCTCGTTTTTATGGGGAGAGGTATCAGCTCATTTCACTGCTTAAGGACACTCTCCACTCCCGTGGAAAATCAAGGCGGCTTCAAAAAACCCATGGTTTTCAGGCCAGCCTAACCTAACTCCCCAGTTCTTGTCAACAGTGAGTAATCCTTTCCCAAGGAGCAACGTATTTTTAAAATTTGCTTCCCTGTTCCATAGGGTGCAAAGTTTTCAAGGGCGGCACTCCAAAATAGGAGGGCTAGAACCAGGGCAAAAACAAAAACAAAAACCTGAATTAATTTAACACACACACACACGCGTTGGTGGCTGTTTTGAAGGGCTCTGAGGCTGCCCCAAGGCTTTGTGGGGCACAAAGCCTCAGCCTTAAGGTGTGCTCTCAAAATTACATGAAGAGTTTAGCTAACACCACGTTCTGGCTTTGTTTCCTGAACTCAGGTGCTCCAACGCATATTAAACGTGACTGGGGGAGCGCATCGTCCCCCCCAACAGAAGCCCAAGGGTCCTACCTTCTTGAGGATGATGTCAATGTAACCTGCGATCAGCTGAGAGATCTGCTCCCCTTCAGTGGTCTGCACTGAATAGTAGCTTTCTTGGTACTCGCCAAAATCCTGAGGGAAGGATACAGTACTATTTGCATCAAGATTACACCCAGTTGGCAAACGGGAAGCCTTTCCTCCTGCTTCTCCCTCACCACCACCACGATGAATTACCAGCGTGAAGCTTTTGGGTGAGGCCGCCCAGCGTTTCACAGTGGTCAGTGGCCATTCCTGCAAGACCTCCTTGGTCTTTTCATCCACGCGCATCACGGACTCCTTGGTAATTCCTAGCAAACGAGGGACCAGTTTGTTCTTTCCTTTCATTTTCTCCTGCGAAGGGAAAAAAACCATAATTTCAAAAGAATGTAAGAGAAGTCCTGAGGATGGATCCAGCCAAAGGTCGATCTAGTGCAGCTTTTGTGTTCCCCAGAAGCCAACCAGATGTGTCCAAGAAGCTCACCAAGAGGGTGGCCACCCAACTCCACCCAACAGTCTGTGATCAAGGAGGCAGTAAACAATGAAGCGCAGCAGCAAGTGACAACCTGTCCTTCACGGACCGGCCGAACTTCCTTTTAATACTATCAGAACTGATGCCTGTTACTGCATCTGACAGCAGCAAACTCTACGGTTTAACTTGTGCCAGGAAGCCCTTCCCTGAATGTCCTTGCATTGAGCATCAAGAAGACTGCCCGCGCCCCAACCGCCTTTCGTACACCACCCACGATTCTTGCAGTCGCTGTCCTCTGTCCCCTTCTAGGCCTTCCCTCTCAGCCAAACAAGCGTAGCCTTTCCACCCTGCGCAGCTGCTGGCGTCCCAAGTTCATCGCTGTGCTCTTTCCTGCACTTTTTGCACACTTCACTTTAGCTCACAGCTCCAGAAAAGCACCACCTGGTGTAAGTAGCAAAATTTGAAGTAAATAAATTCTAGCTCATGCTTAAGGAGGAGGAGTTGAAAATGAGTTAATTGGGATAGGAACTCTGATTCTGCTTGCCCTAGGCCGGTTGGAGCAAAGGTGCTGGAGGCGAACAGCCAAGCCACTGAACTTTGAGGAACTCCAAGTTGTTGACCTTCCATAAAAAAGTGCAGAAAGAGAACTTCATGCCTGCCATTATAATCTATCTCTGTCCCCCAAGTTATTTTAATTCCTGCAAAGCAGATTTGCTACATTCAGAGCGTTCGTTAAACAGTTCAGGTTTCTAAATTCTCAGCTTTCCTTCCCTCATAAATTTATCACAGCCAGACGTTTCGCACTGCTGCTGCTGAAATGACTTAATTACCGTGTGCGTCAGTCAGCCCTAAAAAAAGAAAAAAAGTTCGAGGAACGTAGTATGTATTTTTAATTGAATGAACCCCAGCATGTGACTGCAGTCACGTAATTATCCGAATTGTTGCCTTCCTCTGGTGCACAATGGTGTCAGTTTGAAGCCACCTGTTAGTTCTAAGGAATCTAAGTGTGAGAAAAAGCATGGCCTAATCACGCTGCAGCATCCCAGGAGAGCATCCTGGGAAAACCATCCGAGCATAAATCGCTCCTTTGCAGGGCGGTTAATTCACTGAAAGGAATGCTGAAAGGAAATGGCTGACAACAAAGCATCACTCCTCAAGAAAAGGGCACATTTTCAATCAGGAGAGGGAGCACCTCCCATAAGCATGAAGCACCGAAGGTTCAGCCAACATGGAACACCGTTAGCAGATTTTTCAGCGGGCTCCCAGAACAGAAATCAAGAACTGTCAGTGGACACAGCCACGTTCACACTACAAATTCAAACTTGGCCTGATTCAGTATCAGAGCAAAGAGGATGCATTTCTTTCACTCTCATCTGACTTTACGACAAGGCCACAAAAAAGCCAATTAGACTTGGCAATGTCATGATTTCTCTAAGCCTGCTCAGAGTGTGGATCAGGAAGCACTGCCCTCGCTCTGATTTGGCTTCATGACAATGTCGCACAGCTTCTCGCATCTGGCTACATGACGACAAATAAGTCAAATCATTCGTATGTTTTTGGCATCAAAATATCATGGGGAAAAAAGAGATACTGACCAATGTAAGGAATGGATGTTGGTGCCAAGACCAAGTGAGGAAAGGAAAGTCTTTCAGTCCTTCCCCCCAACTCCCAACCTTCTGAGTTGAAAATGTGTAGGCTGTTTAGCTGAGTCATATGAAACATATTCTTCAATGCTGTAAGCAGCAACAATTGAATCTAACTGAGTAAATTTAATCCAAGTACAAATCCTACCTTCACCAGGAAAAAGGAGACTCCATAGGTCCTCAGAGACCGGGCCAACTTAACGTATTTCACTTTTGCCTCTATTTCTGTCATCTCTCCGCAATTCTTGTGTTCCTGTGGTGAAGAGGACTATTTTTGTAAAGGCTGAAACCTCCCAGGAAAAAAGTCTCAGCAGTTGTGGAACAGGCAGGAGACAACATCTCAATCTTTCATGGAAGTGCACAAATTCTGCTAGAGAGAGGGTAACCCCTGAACATTTCAATTTATTGGCTTATCAAGGTCCATAACCTGATATGTCTCAAGAGAGACCAGCCTAGCTGGGCTAGGATATGAGCTGGATTTTGTCAGCTTATTGGTTTCTGATCTTCAAATGTAGAAGGGGAAGATGAAACAGAGGGACAGAGCCTGAAAAATAAGAAGGCTCTTCACAAAATTAGTCACAATCAGCATACTTCCTGTTCTCCTCCGTTATAGGTCTCCCGCCACCCCACAAGCACAGCAATGAGGGAAAGAGTGGAAATGAGGACGCGAGGTGATCTTCTGAAGAGATGAAGACACATGACTTAGCAGCGTAATCTTTCAGGGACCTAAAATTTACATTTGGAGCTTCTGCAGGTGGACAAGAGGGGGCTGCTTCAGGTCCATCTTTCCAAGATGTGGAAGGCAATCAAGGTGGTGCCAGGGGAGCCAGAAGGGGGTGCTGCAAGTTGTTTCTGCCATGAAATGGTATGAAATCAGGCTAGAACAAAGCTAGAGTTCCTTCAGTGCTGAATGGAATCTCTACGACCTTCTGGGGACGCTGCACAATCTATTTCAAAATGAGAAGAAAGAATGGACCACCAATTCCTCACTGTTCCTGCCACTCTTGTGAATCCTGGGGAAAGACTTTATGCCCTATACACCCCATTATACTCTTTGGTCCATTTCTACGCAGTCCCACCGAGTCTTCCACAAGAACTTGAAATGAGAACGATTCTCATCTGAAGCTCCTGGCTTGGTTCTCAATCTAGTAAGATCAAGCTTCAAGGGGCAGCTGTTGTCATTAATCTATAATCCTTGCCCAAGGTTCTCAGTTTCCCTTCTCTCTCTTTTTATAAATATAATTTTAATAAAGACTTTAAAAAAGGAAGATGAAACCTAATACAAATTAATATATAGTAAGAAAAAAAGAAATCAGAGAGAAAACTGAAACTGAAAGAAAGGGGGAAAAGTAAGAGAAAAGTAGAAAAGGAAGAGAAAAGATACAAAGAAATGGCTTCCGATCTTCTTTACAGCAGTTTTAAGTACAGTTACAGATTTACCTCTTACTCTATGGTTACAACATGTCTCTCTTCTTTCCATAATCTATCCTGTCTAATCATCAAAACCATAAATCACAAGTTCATTTTTTTCTGTTTCACGCAAAAAGTCCATCAGGGGTTTCCAGTCAGCAATAAACGTGGATATTGCCTTTTCTCTGATCAGAGAAGGCTATTTGGCCATCTCCGTGAGTTCCATCATCTTCACCAACCATTCCTCCATTGCGGGAAGTACCCAATCTTTCCACCTTTGTGCATACAATAATCTTGCTGCAGTTGTCATGTACAAAAGCCAAGTGCCATGACTTTTTTTCCAACTTTGTCCATCAATCCCAAAAGAAAGACCTTGGCCCCTCAGTTTCCCTTCTCAGCCATACCCCAGTATCTATCCTCCTTGCCTATGGCTTACAACGCTTCCTTTTGCAACTTGGCACTGGAGAAAGAGTCAGCCAAGAGCGTTTCGTTTGCACTCTTGCAGCACATGTCAGCTTTCATTAACCTCTGAAATATCAGCAATATCTCAAGGATGTGAGATTCACACATGCAAAGATATTTTCTCAGCCCTCGAAAGACGGTTCTCATCTTCCATCAGTAGCTCTTCTGAAAGAGTTCTGCGCCAATTTTTTGACACTTGGCATCTTCCAGGACCTAACTAACATAGGTGGCCAATGTCTGTGCTAACAAGAGCAGGGAATGGGAATGTTCCACGCTGACCTGGATATTCACAGCACCACTTTTTACTTTTCATCCTATGCCAATAGGAAGCTTAGGTTTCAACACAAGGAGATGCTCACCTTGAGTTTAGACTGAACCAGATTAGACTGTTAATTGCATCTTGGGTGAGAGAGTGCTCCCTATGCCAACTAATTAGCAACCCAGATGTTAAAGGTCCTTGACATCTGGAACCTCCCCTCCCTGAATAGTGAATCACATAACACTTACTAAAAAGTGGTGAAGCCCGGAGTAAAGTTATTTGTACATTTACAAGTGATTTGAGGCTGGAATCTTAGCCTTTCCTGCTCTGTTCTGTTTTGTAGGAATTGTTAAAGTGATTTTCATTGCTTCCAATTACAAATTTTTTTGAGCGCCAAGGGACAGATCAGTAAGGGCCTTAAATACATTCATGGCTTGAAAAAATAGCCCTTAATTGGCTATAATGGGAATCTTTGTAATTCCCCAGCCTTAAACATTTTCAATCAGTGTCAGCCTTTGCCAGACCTGTGCCCTCCAGATGTTGACTGGGTGTCGTTGTGGGAATTGAGACCGAAAACATCTGGAAAACATCACACTGGGGAAGGCTGCAATGGCAGATCCTGGCCGAGCAGATGAAGACCCTTTTCATGAGCTGTTTCCCAACCAGATGTGTCAGTCTGCAACTTCCAGTGTGCCTACTGTTCACGCTGACTGAACTGAGAACGGTGGGAATTATAGACCAAAACATCTGGAGGGCATCTGATGAGAGGTTTGCATTAGATGCATCTAGTCAGAACAAGGCTTCTCAGCAGAGCAAGGGATTTCTAGCCCTCTTAATGCCTTCAGGGTTCTATCTCATGATGCATGAAACTGAGCAGGATCCCAAACCCCCCAAACCTCCAAGCAATTTTACCAGAAAGCTCCCGATGCTGAGTTTTTGCTTTCTACCGTGCAGTCAGAAGCTATTCAGCATGCTACTTCCTTGAAGAGACAGTGCTGAAAAGCAAACAAATCTTCCAACCAGACACAAAATTATAATTTAGCACAGGAAGTTTGCCAAAGGGAGAAAGAGAGAGGAAGAACACCTGCTTCCTTTACACTTGACAGAATGCTCGGCTATAAAAGCAAATGTGGGGTTGCACAAAATTCACACAAAAAAGGAGCATTAAGATGCATATCAAGCTTGAGGTAGAAGGCTCCCTTTTTAATTACCTGGAATATTCTCTTTTCAGCTCCTCTTTGCTTGATATATTCTTTTGGGAGAAATTCTTTCAGACTGTAGGAACAAGAAGTCACAATTAATGAGGGGGTCTTGGCCTTCTCTTCGTTTGAAAACATTGGAGAGACGATCCACAGTTTCATGCTGGCTGGGGCATTCTGGGAATTGAAGTCCACGTCTCTTAAAGTTGCCAAGTTTGAAAAACAGCGGCTCAGAGTGTTGTGTGGAACTGGCCAGTTGTGGTTATTCCATAAACCATTATTAACAAGCCATAGTTTAACATGCTGGATGAGCCCCCTCAACTGTCCGTCAGCAGGGATTCTCCCCAATTACAGAAAGAGCCCCTGTAAGGGGCAGGGGGTGGGACCATGGCCCCAGGGTCTCACCCCCAAATCTGAACTCTGAGCAGAATATAACTCTGCTTGCTGTTCCTGAAACAGATGCGAACCCTCGCTGACGATTAAGCTGCATTATTTGAATTCCATGGAACTGCTTTAGCAAAATAAGATAAATAAATCGTCGTCATCATCATTCTGGCAGCCTCTGAGGCATTTCGACATCCCCACACCAGCAGCGTTAGGAATTCTTCAAGTGCAGCTACCAAGGGACGCTTTGCCCTTTCCCTGGTGCTGGCATGGCGCTGCCTCGCCAGCTATGGCAGCCCTCCTTTTCCAAGACGGGAAGCATTGGCAAAGGTGTCCAGCTCCCACCCTTCCTCCCCTTTTGCATTCTGAGTAAAGAGGTTGGGCGCGAGAAAGCAGGTTGCAAGAGGTCTGTGGAGATCGTAGGTCACCCTAGCCTTCTCGGCAAGAAATGCTGGATCTCCCTTGTGGGGGTGGTCCCCAAAGCTCCCCGGGCTAAAACAATTGTGCAGGCAGCTGCCCAGCTCCACAAGGCCCCAAACAAAGAGTTTCAGGCCGACTTACTCTAAAAAGCCGGGTTTGTGCTTGTGCTCCACGTGAGGCCCAAACTGGATCTGTGCCTGAAAACCGCCAAATTCACAGGCCTTCTCAAAGGATACCGGGTGGGAACCGTTCAGAATGTCGTCACGGGCCTAGAAAGCAAGTGGGGAAAGAGTCCGCGTCACGCCCAAAGGTCTCGGTGCCTCCTCTGCCAAGCCCCAGGTCTTCCAAGAGACTCGGCACTTCCCTTCCTTATCAAGGAAATGGGTAGCAGCATCTCCCCGGCATCAAGAGGCAGTTTGAAGCAGCATCAGTGGGAGTGAAGAGGCCTTACCTTACCAATAAATGGGGCTAAAATACACACTTGCAGTTTCCAAGATTCTGCAAACTAACCCCTCTTCCTTTCAATAAATCTGGTTAACCCAGCTCTGTAGGAATCTAGCTTTCGGGGTTGCAATCAGGCATTCGGGGCTTGATGCCCACAGATCATGGTTTAATGTGACATGCAAATGTGTGGCTTACTCAGCAAACCAGGCTCAAACCACCTCTGGCTTGACCTGACGGGCAAACCAGATCGGTCTGCGTCTCGGCAACAGGGGTCCCTTCCCCCCTGCAGCATACCTGAACGTAAAGCAAGTTGAGCTGAACGGGGTCTCTGGAATCCACGTTCTGGTCCGAATAGAAGAACTTGCGTCTCAGAAGCAGCGTCTCGCTCTCGTCGACCCCCTGCTCCCGAAACGTTCGGCTGTGATCCAACCAGTTCACTAAGGGGAAAGGAGAAAAGGGAAGCCCAGAGGCAGATCGTTTAACAGTTAATTCTTCCCTCCCTCCCTCCCTCCCTCCCTCCACTTCTTGCAGGAATTTCCAGCTATGAAACTTCTCCCGGGGCAAAGTAAATCTTCAAGCCAAAAAGGAATGCCTCAAAGCAAGGCACTGTGGTTGGCGTAACCATGGTTTAAAGGAAGGTGCGGTGAACCCAGCCAGTTTTGCTCTCCATGCAACCACACGATCATTTTGTTTGTTTAATCAATTTTTGGATCAAAATAGACCCAGTAACAGCACTCTCTTGCTTCCTTTAATGCTTCCAACTGCTGTCCATCAAGGCACAGACACAATCACAGCTACACACGCATTTCTGGCAACAACTGGCCCCAAATCTTAGAAATGCCTCGTCAGAGTTTGGCACCTGGGAAACCGCCTCTGTGCTGGATGCAAAAAGCTTCTGATCGAAATCCCAGCCCTGCCAGAGAAAGTTCAGGCCACAGGGAAGACCCCAGAGAGTCATGTGCAGCCTTTCCAACCCCGATACCATCCAGGTGGGCTGGGATTACGGCTCCCCCAGGCGGTGTGGGCTGGGAATGGTGGGCCCTGCACATCTGGCAGGAGGGGGCTAAGCGAGGGACCTCTGTGCAGGCAAGGTGGAGCTCAAAGGGGACCAGCTTGAAATGAGTTTTATGGCTTCCTTAAAAGCAGTGAGCTGCTGTATCCAACCTGGCCCAGCGAATGGGTCCACTGCACCAACTGGACACGTAAATATACCCCAGCTGAAATTAAGCACAAGGTCTGGTGCTATGATGTTCCGAATTTTCAGTATTTCTTGCTGAGGTTACGAATTTGTGCCCCTTTGCTCAGACGAGCAACCTGATATTTGCCCGGGAGGTGAAGACAAGACGGCGCAATTAAAAGTGAAACCATTCGCCAGCTGCCAACTGGCACACGGCTAAGGTTCGGACTGCTGCTGAGGCTGGGTCACAAAACAAGGATTGTTTTAATTTCTTGTGCACGCACAGCTGATGTTTCATTCTGCCCAACAAGCAGCATGTTTCAGGCAGCATGACCTTGAGCACTCAAGGTGAAAACTGAAGAGGAGAGGGAGGAAGAGAGAGGAACCAAATTCACAGCTTGGGGAGATGGGGGAGGTCCCCAGGCAGATTCCTGGCCAATTCCAAGCAAGGACATTTGGGGAAGGGGGAGGGGAGGGGAGAGAATTGGCATGGCCATTGCCCAGTGACCACTGTTGCACCAATACGAGGTTCAAAGCACCATCCTCCTGCACTCCCCCCCATTGAATCAAACCAAGGGTGATGATCTTGGAACCTTCTTTGCTAATCTGGATCATGCCCTTGGAGAGGCAGACACACATTTCCTGTTTTTTTAAAAAAATCTCTGTCTGTTTACCCTGACTGCAAGTACAGCCAATAGGTAAGAACGGGATGAATCCAAATGAAAACGGTCTTGAGTGTGCAATTACTGAATATATGATGTCATCAGCGGACACGATGCATCATTCATTAAGTGGAATAACCCTTGCAAGCATAACCAAGAGAAACAGGAGGAGACTTCTGTTCCAGCATCGCTGCGTCCTCCTAATTCAGACCACTGGATTGGAGCGCCATCGTTCCCTACTGGCTCGGCTCTGAGTCATTAGGGGCGTGGGACAGCCCCAAGTTAGGAAGGGGAAAATTTGGAGCAAGACCAAAAAATTACATCTGAAAGCTGGTAAAGGAACTTACTTGTCTAGGACCGGATTTAAATGATTAGAATTAGCTGCAGTTCGTTGGAGATCCCTGCCTCCGTATTTTCACATTTTAACCCTAGATTTAGAGTGCAAGCGCTCCAAGGTGCCTCCACGCATGCCAGTCTCAGCTGCTGCTCCTTACCCGGTGCTGCTATTCATTCACTCCCATTTTTAACATTGGTTTCCTGTCCCCGGGAAAGACTCCGATCAGATGGAGCATACTCACAGTCATCATCTGTGTGCAGTTTGGCTTTCAGTTTCTCCATTTTTTTTTCATCCCATAGCAGCGTGCGGTCCTTTTTCAGCGTCCCTGTGCCCTCCTCCTTCTTTTCTTCACTGCCTTCTTGGATTAAGGAATATTCTTCATAATTTGTTATTCCTAAAATTGCAAACCAAGTCACTGTTCTAAGCTGGGGGAACTGGCATGTTTGGGGGAGAACGGGGAGAAACCTACGTGCCAGAACAACCCCACTGATTCGGGTGGGAAATCGTTTTCTGCCCCCCCCGAAGTCTAAGGACAGACAGCTCTGTGCCTCGTGGGACCATTCCCAGCTATTCACCACCACGGGTGAGTGCCGGCCTTTGTGTGCATTTAGGCAATCTGTCCTCTTCCTCCCATCCAGCAAACAGGTAGCGTTGAGTGGCAGAGGACAGGCCCAAAGGTTCCAGCCGTTCCAGGAGCCAGAAACAGGCAAGTCCTTCCTCTGGCAGAGAGCTCGGAGAATCACAACTAATTAAGAGCACAACACCCCGGCAGGTACGGATCGGGAGCTCCCAGAAACGGGGCTGCACAAGGCCAACCTTCAACCTTTTCAGCACCTTCAAATCAAGGTAGACCCAGAGAGGCAGAGCCTTCTCCTTCGGTCCACATCAAGGGCTAGCCGTCTTCTACAGCTAGTCCTCAGCTGACAACCACAACTGGGACCAGAAAACTCATCGTTAAGCGTATGGCCGTTAAGTAAGGCATCACGTGACCACACCTGATTTTTCGACCTTTTTTTGCCACGGTCATTAAGCAAATCCAGCTTCCCCATTGAATTTGCTTGTTGGAAGCTGGCTGGGAAGGTCACAAATGGTGATCACGTGACCGTGGGATGCTGCAACCATCATAAATATATGCCAGTTGCCAAGCGCCCAAATAGCGATCATGTGACTGCCAGGATGCTCTGGTGGCCATAAGTGCGAGGACCAGTCGCAAGTCACTTTTTTCAGCACCGTCATAACTTTGGTCAGTAAATAAATGGTCATAAGTCGAGGACTACCTGTATATAATACCCAATCTGTTCCACTGCAGATCAGTTAATGGACAGCTGCCAATGCTAAGAGGAAGAGAGAAAACCCATTCCTAGCACAAGTTGTCAATCCAGCTTGTCGATGAAAAGGTCCTTTCAGGGGCCAACTAACTACAGCCTGGCTCAGGAACTCCATTTCCTGGAATGCCATTTCTGGAAGCCACAAGCAATGGCCAACTACCACTGCCTGCCACGAAGTCTGCTGCTGCAGACTTCGTACCCCCTTGCTTTGTACCCTTCTTTCATTTGGGGACTGGCCTCTGCAGATCATTTGTCTGGAGGGAGGATTTGATCGCTCTTCTGCAAGAAATGGGGAAAATGGGAATAAGCTGCTCAGACGCCAGCCCTCCATTTATTTTATTTATTTATCAAATTGTTATCACTGCCCATCTCCCCCGAGAAGGGACTCTCTCCATCATACCTATCCGGCTGCAAATGGTCACCAGCAATTCTCCAACGGTTTTGGAGTCATCCACCATCACTGTCTTCACGGAGCCATCCAACATCCTGATTTTCTGGGGCCTCTGTTTCTTTTTGTATTCCAAAATATCCTAGGGAGTAAACCACAGGAATATTTCACAGGACAGACAAACCTGGAAGCTTTTCCTAAAGGATAAGGGACTGGGTTTTCTTCCTCATTTACAGCACTTCTCCATATGAACTAGTCTTGGCTGTCACATTTCACATCTTGAGTTTAATCCTTTTGAAGCTGTCACAAGACGTTCTGGATTCTGGATCAACTGAAATTCAGGAATCCTGCAGATGCCGAGGAACGGCCAATAGTTTCAAAGGCATGTCTTTCAGAACAGAGGCCATCAGCTTCGTGGGCCTCAGGAACCCAGCTGTCCAGCCGAAACAACGGGATACAGAAAGAAAAGCTGTAACTGTGGGCTTCTTTGATCCCGACTACCCCAAAGCTAACAGCGCGTCAAGGATACTTGAATTAGGGCTTGGACTGGACACCACCAGAGAATCCCAGGCTCGTAGGTGAGACTGGAAGTTGAAAGGGAGAAAGGAATGGCCGAACACTCCCGAACTCTTGCCAGGGAAACACCACGGCTTTGTCCATGAAATCGCCAAGAGCCAATGCGGACTCAAAGGAGACTTCACTTGAATGCTGCAGAAGGCAGTTAGGGAGCAAGTCTACTGGCTTATCTGAACCGCAGTTCAGCGACTACGCTTCGTTGGCCCGGCTGGAACACTGCAGCCAAAGGTGATCCACAACCCCAGCGAGTGGAAAGGCTCGGCCATCCTTCTCCTTCCCTGGAAGGACCCCCAAAGCCTGCCCAGGCTGGGGCCTTACCCCATTCCGCAGCATGTAGTAATCCAGGGTCCTGCCGGCCTCCAGCCAAATGCCTTTCCGCGGATCTTCATCGGACAGGAATAATCCATAGTCAGAGGCTGT
This sequence comes from Candoia aspera, assembly GCF_035149785.1. Lineage (NCBI taxonomy): Eukaryota > Metazoa > Chordata > Lepidosauria > Squamata > Candoiidae > Candoia > Candoia aspera. The sequence continues at coordinate 1,121,091 of NC_086165.1, forward strand.
GGAAGAAGATGGGAGAGGAAAGCCATGGAGACCGCAGGAGAAACTGGCCCCCTCCTTCCAGAGGTCCACCTTCCAGCCAAGCAGAGAACCCTAACAGGGCCCTTCAGCTTCATTCTTCAGCCCCGGCCCTCTGGCTGAAGTTCTCTTCCCTTGGTTCCCCTGCCCTACATCCTCACCTTCACCTCCACCCCTACCCCTTTTCTCTTCCTTTGGCTATAATTGGCTCTCTTAATTCTATAGGGTTCAACGCCTGTGATGCATGGAACCACTGACTGATTGTTCAGGGAGGGAGGGAGGAAGGCAGGCTTAATATTGTCTCTATAAAGGGAATGAAGGCCCATTACTTTTCTGCACAGATCTGTGGGATGAGGCCTCTGAACTTCCTCACCTGCCTTCTCCTTGCCTCTTCCATGTCTAGCATTAAGCTGCCATGGGGGCAACGTTCTCAGTTCCTGCTTGGTTCCTCTCTTGGCTGTGTGAGGTTGCCCTTGGTTTGTTCGTTCATTCATTCAGTTCAGACAGCCGCCCATCAAAACAATGACTCACCCACAACCTGTGTCTCGTGCCTGTTTAGGAACCACAGGTTGGCTTCTTGAGGCAGAAACCTGGGCTCGCTCCCTCTTCGGAAGGATCCAGTGACCTCATTCCCCTCCTGGCCAATCCCCTAGATCAGGTAAGGCGATTCTCTAACATTCCTTCTTGTTACGGCAATTGATAAGCAAGCTATAGTCTGAGAGAGCCAGCGTGGAACCCGGGTTTGCCCAAGACTAACCTTGCCCTGTCTGAGCTTCTGGTACTCTCTCACGGATAACCCGGCATGCATCATACACTGCCGTGGAGGGTTCAAACTGCATCGTCTTCACCACATTGCATTGGCGGACACAGATTTTCAGCGACAAGGCAACCATGTTGCTGGATCACTCGGAGGCTTTTATCTCTCTTCAGAGGAAGCAAAGGAAAACACTGGATGAGTATTTAAAAAGGAATCAAACGTTCTCTTGATCCTTTGGAATCAAGGGACTGCAAGAACAATTCTTCCTCCTTTGGGACTTTTCCTATCTGCTATCACCTTCGATCCAAACTGTGGGACATTGACTTAGAAGATGTCAAATTATTTGCCCATCAAGCCAGTGATGTCCACTCTGGCTAGCAGCAGCTGACTGGAAAGCTTCCGGATCAAATTTTTCCTCGTCTGCTACTCAGGGAATTTTGATCTCAAAAGCCAGGATTTAATTTGGGATCTTCTGCATGGAAAGAAAGCGTTCTGCCACTGAACTCCATTTCTACCATAATCGCTCTTGATATTTATTATTTATTTTGTCGTATTTTTCCACTGCCCATCTCAAAAACGACTTTGGGCTGTTTACAAACAAATGAAACAGTAAGAATTAAATATCAATTAAAAAGATGCATTATAAAAATATAAATATACAAATATAATAAAATTCTAAAATATAAAATCATGGTATCGATATACCCCTGGAATTATCCATCCTCTTGCCCAAAATGTCGAATTCCATGCCAAGTGGAAGCAGAGTGGATCCAGATTATGATTAAACTCTTGGATTCTGATGGGGATGGGTTGGTTGGCTTTCAGTCTTACTTTACGATTCCCATGAAGCTCCACCCAGTCATCGAAAGCACTCCAAGCTGCTTGGGGCTTCCTCTGTTTGCTTCATGCGGACTGACCTCCTCCTCCTCCACCACCTCAAATGTTGTGGGAGAGGAAGGGGGATAGTCTATTCCAAATTGGGAGAAGCATCTTATGCTCTAACTTGTCCCAAAACAAGTCCTAAGCCAACAAGACCAGGACCCAGAGGCCTTCCTATAGCTCAAACAGGCGCCAACCCATTGGACGTTGAGTCTAAAAATGAGTCCAGCCTTCTCATAATGTTAAGGGAGCCCAAAACACCCTCCCCCTTGAGGACACAACTCAGCAGCAAGACAGCCTATTACTTGGCAGCCCCCTAAAAGCTGGAGTTGACTGCTGTCCAGGCAGCCTTCTCTTCATTATTTCCAACAGCTGATCGATGGGCGGCCACCACACAGTAGAACAAAGCCTGGTCCTAGAGACCCTCCAGAGAGAGAGGGCGGGAACAAGCAACTCCCTGGCTTAGCAAAACGTCCCTCCTGAGACAGAAGAGGGGTTATTTCACCTCCCTGCAGAGGGAGGCACCTTCCACAGAGAAGGGGTAGCGCCTCCAATACTCAGCGGCTTCAGAAAAGGTCTGCGCATTTACATCACGCCATTCCTCCAAGAGGCTGCAGCTGCTGGACGTGGGAGAGGGCAGGGATGCTCAGGAGGGCTGGGGCTGCCTGGTTGCCTTTTGGAGAATATGCCAGAGGGCGATTCCCCAAAGTTGGCAGCTATGAAGGCAAAGGCAGGGCAAAAAAAAAGGGGGGGGGGATTTTGAAAGGAATGAGATGGCGTAAAGGAAAGATACCTCCTGCGCTGATGACTCTAAAGGCCAGGTAGCCTTTCAACAGCATCTTATGTGCTCTACTGCCTCCCCTCCCCGGTTTCCTCCACTTTCCAAAATGCCACCATCAGATCTTGCACGGTTGGGGTATAGGCCCCCCCCATTTCTTTCCTGCTGTGACTTGCCCAGACGCCCTCCAAGCCCCCTCAGAACCATTGACTTAGGAATCCTGACGACTTCTGGCACAGCATGTGGCCCATCACATTTTTTTTAACATACACAATACTAATTGCATCAGATAGCAAATGCGTCCATTTTCCCCACTTCAACCTCCTCAAACATACTGGACTACAACCTCCTCATCACTCCCACCCGGCACAGTCATGGGACGATGGGACCTGTGGTCTCACACGCTAGCAAAACATTTGGACGGGAGCTCCGTCTTAAATTTTTAATCTTCCTGTCTGTGCCTGAGCCGTTCAGGGAGCCTGGGCAGCAGCAGGCACCTCCGCGTGCTCTGGCAAAGGTGCGCCATCCCACCAGGGGCTGAACGGGGGACACCGTTGCACAACATGCCATCAGCTGATCAGTCTCTCTTCTTTTCATTGGCAAAATCTAAAAATAAAGGTTTATTCCAGCCACGTTATGCCCATTTCACTGTTCATTCTGCATCCCCCAACTTCTCCCACAAAGTATTTCCACCTTTTCTGTGAAATGTTGGGGACCGCACTTTGCAAGAAGAATGAAAAGGTACAGCTACTAAGTCATATTCTTATCGGTCTCATTTCCAGACTCTTGAAACGCCTCCTGCAAAAAGCCGTAAGGAGTATTATGGAAAACACTCAAGCCCAAGTCTTTTGGGTGAGGAAAGGTGTTGCTGATTAGATGAAATGGAGGCATGGCAGTTTCCAGACTGCAGTGTTAGTCTCACTAGACCAGTGTTTCTCAACCTTGGCCCCTTGAAGATGTGTGGACTTCAAGTGGACAGCTATGCTGGCTGGGGAATTCTGGGAGTTGAAGTCCACCCATCTTCAAGGGGCCAAGGTTGAGAAGCACTGCGCTAGATAATAGTAAACTGGAATCTTGACCTGGAAGTTTGCCAGTCACACCTGAGGATTCACGGTTCTTTCTCTGCAGCTCAGGAGCTCACGGCTGGGTAGGGCCCAGCCAAGCAAGGGAAAGTAAATTTTCAGTAAAGATTTTGCAAAACCTCTCTTCCTTTCACCAAAATTGAATAGGACAAGTGCCGTCAAATCCCTCCAAAAGGGAAAGCTGTGAACTCTCTCCTTCTCCACCACTGAAATCAATCCAAATCAAAGCTATCTCATCCCATTAAACTTAAGTCCTGCTAAACATGAAGTTCATCCAAAAGTGACATCTAAACATGTGGAATTCTGGCAGGATCCAGCTGGATAATCAAAACAAGCCACTTCTCAACCCCAGGCCTGCCCGGTTTTGCCTGCAGTTTTTGTCTCTCTGCAGCCTGTTGTGTTTGGAAAGAAAGTCCATCAGGAAGCTGGGAGGTCCTCTTTTCCTCTGGTGAGTCAGGAGTTTGCCCTGCCCCAAAGACTGAGAGGCTCACAGACCACGCAAAGGGAGTAGAGTTCAGACCATGTTCTCAAATTCATGCCAGCCATTCACTTTATGAACTTCCAGATCCCCACAAACCAGGGTTGTCCTCCCATTACAGTTCTCTTCCCTCTGACCACAAACTCAGGTAGCTGGTTGAGGGAAAACAGGACTAGACTTAGATGGGCTTATCAAAAAATATGCCCTGGCAAAGATTATGAAAACATCTTCTAAAAAACTCAAGAGGGAGCACAGCCCAAATCCAGAAGCATGGAAAAGTGGAACAGGGAGGGGACATGGAGTGGGTTGGCCAGCTTGAGCCCAGGACGGCAAGCATAAGCCATCTTTCTGAGCCAATGGGCACATCTGAAATTTGAGGAGCAACCTGGGACGCTCTTACAAAATGGGACAGTGTGGTTAGTCACAAAACACCACTTTGCTGGACTCTGTATGTCTCCCAAGATACCCTCCACCAACCTAGATTTCCTTCTTCTTCAGAGGTTGGTTGGCGGGAAGTTTTAAACAAAACGATGTTCTGCAACCACCATTTTATTTTGTCCCTATAAAGCCAATGTGGGGTCCATTTAATTATTGTTTGATAGAAAGCATTATGGCCTCTATGTGTGTGATGGCATCCCAGGGAAGTTTATTCCAAGGGTTTGAGCAGGAGAGCACCTGAGGATACAGGGAGACGTCATCTCACGGGTCCTTCTTGGGTTGCCGAAAAACTGCTGCCCCTTCAATCAATCGATTTACTGACTGAATAAATAGAGTCAGTTGGCATTCTGTTGAAGTCTGAGCAGATGTGGTCCCCACAGGAGAGTTTAAAAATGTAAATCTATTACCCGTTGTCAAACTTTCATCTGCAACTTGGCAGTGATGTCAGCTTATCTCAGAAAGTTGTTGCAAGAAAATAAATGTCTTTGTCAAGGACTTCAGATACTTGAGATCAGCTGTTGTAAGGCCTCTTAATGCAGAGAAAGCTGAATTAATAAGACACTATTGATCTCTGAAAGGCCAAAACCCAAGGAGCCATAGAGGCAACTGCTTTATGGATAAAAAAGGGAAACGATAAATCGGTTCTCTAGACTTTGTTTCCAATGACGTTCTCCTTCCAAACATTACAAATTACATTGCATAGCATTTGAAATTACATCAGCTCTGAAAAATAAGGTTCTGTGAAAATCTATGACTTTACTGAACAAATTAAGGCAGTGATGTCCTTTTGAAAGAGGCACAAAAGCTGTTAAAACAGTGGAGACATGGACATTATGTAATGTCCATAAACCCACACTCCTCCACGCAGCTGATTACACTTAATGTTGCTGGGCCTGCAAGCTGCTTTCTTGGGCCAGACCTTTCCTTATGTACCAAAGGATCCTGACCCAGGACAGGATAGGTATGGGAAAGAGCCAATCATAGGGTTGGAAGGGACCTTGAAGATTTTCTAGTTCAACCCCCAGCTCAGTGCAGGAATCCTCATACCATTCTGGACAAATGGCTGTCTGGTCCTTTCTTGAAACCTCCAGCGATGGAGCACCCACAACTTTGGGGGCAGGCTGTTCCATTGCTTAATAGCTCAATCAATGAGGGTTTCAAAACTCAGTCAATCGATCAATCAATCAAGGCTTTCAAAACTCAATCAATCGAGGCTTTCAAAACTGGCTTTATAATCAAGAGTGTCTACCACTGTCTGCAACTCAATTTCAGCACACAGCCAGGTGGAGACCAGCTGGACAGAAGCAGGTGTGCCCAAGGGAACCCACTAGCTTGATTTGACAAGTATTTCTCCCTCTCCTCCTTATGTATTGGCTGGCAGCAAAGCGCTTCCATTGCACACAACTAAGATGGAATTTCATCTTTGAAAAAGCGTCTCCCTGAACAGTATTTTATCCTGGCACCGCGGCTCCCACCTCATGGCAGGGCAGTTACCTTTTGTGCCACGCAAAGCAGCCAAGAATTTAGCAGATGTGAGAGGCAGTAGAAACGCCCAAGCCGCTGTCAGCTGCGGAGGACAGAGCTGCTCCAGTTGGCCAAACTTTCCCTGGTGCTATTTGTCAGCAGGTCCCAGACTGGGGCTTAAGTCCCGTTGAGGCTGTAGCTCAGCCTCCGCGTTACGACCTCCACGGATTCTCTGGAGGTGCCACTGCTGGGATGACCGGGCCAAGGGGCAAGAAACCTGAAGGTCAGCTGTGGCCAGTCTGCTCCTCAGCCCTCGTCTTCTTCCAGGGTGCAAAGAGGGGATCTGTGAGCAGATTATTCAGAAGCTCACAAAAACACTTACAAGAAATCCTCATGACTGGACGAACGCTCCCTTCCTTACCAAAGGAAAAAAGCATCTCTTTTCTCTTCCACTGGGAAAGGAATGAGAGCCAGTGCCGTCATTAAGGTGTGAAGCTCCTGGAAGAAAGATAGGCTGCAAGTCTAACAAGCAAGCACGCACCTTCTCTCTAGAGAGAGCAAAGTATCTTTTGGGGGGGAAAACTTCCACTTTTGAGCTTCCTGGATCCCACACAAAGCGAAAATGGTTCCTTGCCAAAAGACCATGGCAAAGGCAGATGGAACCCCAAACGCTAGAGTTGGCCAGAGCTCTTTGGCCCACAGGTACGCAAAAAGTTTAATTTTGCACATGGTACAGAGGGGCCTCACCTGATTTTGTCAGTGTGTGTGCAAGTACAGTGCATGAAAAATGGCACATCTCTTATCAGTAAAGATTCCAGCAGGGCAGATTTTGGAGTTGACCTTTGGGACTCACTTTGCACACACCCGTCTTCAGCAAACTTCCTCCATACCCCTCCATTTTTTAAAATAACCATTAGAATGAGTAATAGTCTCTTTTCAAAATGTTCTCCTCATCGGAAGGAAATAACATACTGCCCACCTGGGACCAAATTCTGCATTTTGTAGCATGAGCTAAGACTTGGTGATCTTCCCCAATTTTCACAGCAACCGGTTTACATACAAAACTTTGCACTTAAACATTAACAACTCGGTACTTACACGTTACAGCTGAGTACCAACATTAACACAGTTTGTTTCCAGTTTGGGGAAACGCTGATGCGTTGGCAGTGATTCGAACCTAAATCAAGCCTGTTTGCTTCAATCCAGAAAGCTACAAATTATACTAGATTTTCCATGAAAAGGAAGGGGGGGGAAATTCCAGAGGCACAAACAGAAGATGCTCAGCATAGTTCGGAGGGGAGTGGTGGCTCAAAGGATCACGCTTACCTTAGTTTTAAGAAGAGGAAGCCAAATGCATAGCATCTACCAGGAATTTTGGATCAGGGGTGATCCAGTTTCCTGGGTTTGTTCTCCATGGGCGGATGCACCGCCTTGCTTCATAGGATTGCAAGGTCAGAGAACACCTCAGAGCAGATGCTGGCTGGGGAATTCTGGGAGTTGAAGTCCACACCTCTTAAAGCGGCCAGGTTGAAAATCACTGCCTTGGAGCAAGACTTTAATTTAAAAACAGTGCTCACTGTGATAAGCTGGCCCAGACTGAAGGCTGGATGGCCACAAGATTCCCTGCAAAACTCACTGCCACCCTGGAGAATGTAGGGCTAAGAATGGCCCTGCTAGCCACAAAGTGCTCGAGAAGAATTTCCACAACGGAGATGTTCCCATTCCAACTGCTGCAGGTCAAATCTCCACCCATCTTAAAGAGAGCGGGCTCACTGGGAAGCAGGTAATCCTTCAGACTGCTGGACACACATTCTAAAGGGCTTCTTAGCTCAGTCCAGTTCCTTGAATTATGACCACAGAAGTGCAACTGACTTTGACAAGGATGGTGCCTACTTAAGAGTGAGATTTTCTAGACCAGCCTTCCCTAGCCTGGATGATTCCAGATGTGTGGACTTCAGTTCATAGGATTCTCAACGCTGACCATCCTAGATGGGAATTGGGGGGCTTGAGGTGTCATATCTTGAGGGCAACTAGGCTGGGGAAGGCTGCTGTGAAGTTTCAACCTGAAAGGGCAGGAGGAGACCACGCGCACCAAGAACAATCCTTTTTCACTAAGTTCTGGTCTTCGCTTTCAAACACACATTAAACAGAGCTGCCAAGGTTTCTTCTTTCAGTGCAACTGAGGACCAAGGATGGAAAAGTGCCAGCCTGCAGATGCTGGGGAAGGACACCCCAACGTGATGCACAATGGAGACCACAAGAACTCCAAGAACATCTCAGGGGTGAAAGGGAATTGGGTTGGTCAACCCAATGACCAAGAATAGAGCGCCCAAATCTCACACAGCAGTATGTAAGGCAAGGTTCACTTGCCTACACCTTCTCAGATGCCCACTATTTTTAGTTAGCAGGTGAGAAGAATTTTGCATAAGTGAAGACCCCAAGAGCATCTAGGCTGAGTGGGACAAAAGGCCTGTCTCGTCCACCACCCACCCACCCACCCCCATTTCCTCACAGCGGGCAATCAGTTGTCCTAGGAAGCGCACGAGAAGACGCCAAAAGGCAGGAGACCGTCTCTTTCTGCATCAGGTCAAACCATTATTTTCAACTTGCTCCAGCATCCTGCACACTCAAGGAAAGGGGGGAAGACATTCTTTCAGCCAGAAAATTAAGCAGCTGCCTTGAAAACCACGATTAAAATCACTGCCGCTCTCATTACTCTGGAAAGAGAAAAATCAGTAAATATTTCATGTCACCTCACTGTGATGTGCAGAGAGGGAATGAGCTGTTGGAGGATGGCAAACACTTTTACAATGCCCACGGACATGAGCACCCCGTTTAAGAAAGAGAGGGCGAGGCACAGACCGTCCAATTCTTTCTGATCAGGCAACATTCCCCCAAAGGTTACACCCTTACAAATGAACCCCCAACAAGATGGGCTTCCAAAATGGAAGTAGATTAAGTTTTAAAATTGTGGACTTGGAGATGGAGCAGTCCAGAAAGCAAGCTAAGTAATTGGATACTTGAAGGAGCCCTCCTTAACCAGGTCTGACAGCTAAAGCTCACAGAGGCTTCTGCAGGAAGATTTCCAGATGCTGAGGCTGCAAAACAGCCGCTGTGAAAGCACCATCTGGGCGATCCAGGGGCAAATGGAGATGTTCCTGCTTTTATAGAGTGCTGGAGTCACAAAACTTCACCTTAGAGCAATGATGCTCAACCTTGGCCACTTTAAGATGGGTGGACTTCAATTCCCAGAAAGCCTTGCTGGCTGGGGAATTCTGGAAGTTGAAGTCCTCCCATCTTAAAGCGGCCAAGGTTGAGAAACACTGCCTTAGATCACCATGGTGCTCCCTTTTAGAGCATTTGGAAACATATTCTTCAGGATCCCTTTGGTTTTTTTTTCCTGTTGCAAATATCAAATGCACCCTGCAAAGACAACCCTAGGATTTTCTTTGCTTTTATTCCACTTGAAAGAGGGGAAGCAAAGAAATGGAATACATAACGTATCATAGTCATGAAGGTTACTCTGTGCAAACAAATCAATTACATTTTGGGTGTGTTTTCAAGAGTGGGAGTACTTCATCCAATACATGGAAACAGCTTGGGTTTTGCACACACACAAATGTCAGGTTTTGAAAAACTGTATTTGCGTCGGCACGGTGGGTGGGGGGGAAAGCAAGCATACGCAACAACAAAAACAGGGATTTATTCTCCAAAGACGTGGCTTGGTGTTTGACCAGTGTCCCTGGATATTTTCTGCAAAAATGTTTAAAGAAATACAGAAGAAACTGCTATGCATGTGCAATAAATGTCTATTCTTTGCCCAAAATCAGGATCGGGAAACCCAGGAAGAGCTGGTCCTTATCCATCCTGAGGTTTCATGTAAATGAAAACCGGAGAACGTGACATGTAGGACTTGGAAAGCGCCAAGGCGGGGCACCTGGCTTTCAGAACATCCCCTGCTGTGCTCAGCTGGGGTCTCTTACTTATCATCCCAAGATGCTGCCTTATTTTTAACTCACGCTATAACTGGGGAGAGAGAGGCAGCTTGCTGCGGGGGTTACCCCAGTGTCTCTCAACCCTGGCCACTTTAAGGTGTGTGGACTTCAACTCCCAGAATTCTCCAACCAGCATGGCCGGCTAGGGAATTCTGGGAGTTGAAGTCCACACATCTTCAAGTGGCCAGGGTTGAGACACACTGGGGTAAGACATCAGGCTAGAAACAGGGAAAACGTGAGTTCTAGTCCTGCCTTGGGCACAAAGCCAGCTGGGGGTCCTTGGGCCAGTCCCACTCTCTCAGCCCTAGGAACTGGGCAATGGCCAACCCCTTCTGAACAACCTTGCCAAGAAAACTGCAGGGACCGGTCCAGGCAGTCTCAGAACCAGACACGATTGAATGGATTAAAAAAAATAGTAATAATTGGGGAAGTCAGCTGCAGCAAACACACAAAACTAGCTTCAAGCCAAGATTTCGCATTTAACTAAGGCTCGGATTTCAGCAAAGGCAGTTATTTAGACCTATTTGGGCACACAATTACTGGATGGCAAGTGAAAAACAAAATCTCAGCGGGACTGTAAGAGTGCAAGATGCCAGCAAATGGGACCAGTTGCTCCCTCTCTGAGCCCCCAAGCTCCACGTGCAGGAAGCAACTGTTTTGCCCTGTAATTGTTTCCTTGTTAGCCAGCTTGATCAACCAAAAATTCTTAAGTTTCTCTCGGCCCCCTTTAACTCATCACTTTTCATCTTGCAGCAGGGACTTCCACTGTGGGACTGATCAGTGTTCTCCGGTTTGAAGTTTGAAAATCCTAACCATGCAATTCAACCTTGTTTGGGTTCTGAGCCTCTTGCCAGCTAGATTAAAATGGTGAGAAAAGGATGAAAAAAGTTAACAAAACCTCAGTCCCCTTTTGCCATGCCATGGCTGGATTTGAGTGACGCACTGAGCCCCAAACTAGCCAGTCACGTTTTAACCTAGTTAACTTTATGGATCAGGGTTTTGGGCAGACCCCAGAAATTGAGCTACTGCAATAAGTTTAATGTGCCCATCCAGCTCTGGATTGTTTTGCACAGAAAATATGTGCAAGCCAGGAAAAGAACACACCACCGCTACACAGTGCCACCATCCGCTCTGCCTCACCTAAATTTAGCTCTGATCTAAGTAAGCTTTCACCCTTTCAGGACCCCCAAGGAACCATGTTAGTCCCCTGCTCTCTGGAATCACCCAGACATGCAGGAACAGGGCAAGCTCCAGCACCTCCTGAATCTCTCTCTCTCTCTCTCTCTCACACACACACACACACACACCATTTTGTGTTATTTTTGTCACCCTTAAAACTTGGTCTTCGTTGGAAAACAACAGAAGGATTTAAGCTGGCCCCTGCAGAGAGCAGTTTGTCTTGCACCCTCTTTGCCAACCGTTCCCAACGCCCATCCCTGCTAGCCTGAAACCCATTGTGGGGCATGGCCTTCCTCTGCCTGAGACTGCAAAGAGCTGGTGATGCCAACCAGGAACTGGCAACCCCTTCTCCTCCATCAGCTGGCACCAGTGAGGACAGACCACGGGAAGCCAGGGAGCGAATGGAACTGCCCAGCTGACGCTCCAGCGCATCCCACGAGAACCGACTTCCAGCAAGCAAGTGAATGGCTCTGCGAGCTTAGAATTGATCGAGATGAGCTCATTCAGAACTCTTGTCTATTAAAAAAAAATCTTGCTTCAGAGTGATTCTTCGCAGGCTTTGCCATAAGCCCAAGCATGAGAACGGCCTGCCTTCCAGCTCACAGACGCTGGCAGTTGCATTCGACACCAAGGGGGAGGAGGGGATCAGCAGGAGGAGAAAGAACAGAGGGCGATAACGGAGTTCGCATTTCATGGCCAGGGTGTTCGGGGATCAAGGAATACAAGGCCATATTGCACAATTTACTGAGCTTCAAGAAGGACAATGGTGTGTTTCTGCTTTAGCCTCTGCAAGGAAGCTGGGCAGGAGGAGACAGGCAACTCTCTTCTCTGTAATAGCAACACTTTTTACACAACCTGAAGAAATGAGGCAGGTACTCCTTGAGCTCCAGCTTGTGCCCTCTTCGATTACTGCCCCCCTCCAAGCCGGGCTGCAAGCTGGCCTCAACAGCAGAGGCTGCAACTGAAAAAGAGTGTGCAGTCGCATCTGAAATTGAGCATACAATGTGCATCCCTAAAAAGATCCCAGGGAATTCCATTTGGGAGTCTTCTGCCCTTAGAGGAAAGTAATCAAGTAATGGCCTTTTCAAGCATGTCATGAAATACTACGCTTACTGGGAGAGAAGATTCAACTTTAGTATCTTAAATGGAAAATAGATACCTAGCAGCTTCTGTCCAATGAGGCAGAACAGATACTAAAAAATCCCAACTCTGACCCAAATGGATGATCCGTAACAGACCACACAACCCATTTTAATTCTGTGCCTCTTTCACCATTATATGGTCCTCTGTGATAAATCCAGCAGACCACATATCAAAGATTTCCCCCCAATTAGGACAGCAAAGCAAGACATTTATTGTCTGGAGGAGAATCTGGCACAAGGCCTTCACGCAAACTGAGAGAAGAACATCCTCACGAGGAAAACTTGGAAGGGTATCAAAACCTTAGAACACAGCTCCAAAAATGCAATAAAAAATACAAAGCTTCTTCCCAGGAGGCCCAGAATGCAAATACAATTTCCAAAACATGCTGCAGGAGAGGACAAGTTACAGCCGTGGACTCCTGAAATGTAATAATTACTCTGGCTAAGTTGAAGCGAGAGAAGGTAACTCAAAATCCCTCTCAGGGGGAAACTGCTGAAAACACTACAGCGCCATCTGCAATGGAGGTGAGGCAATGTCTTTATCTGACACGGGGCTGGCTTCCACCAACCACACCCCGCCCTTGGACAGACAGGGTTGGTGGCCGAGCCAAGCAAGGCATGTGGCCTTGAAGACTTCTCCTAAAGAACGTGTGCCGGATGCAGATCGATTATGGATGCCACTGCAGATCTACCTAAGAGTAGATGTTCTCTGGGAGGATGGATGAGCGTTTGAAAGGGGGAGGAGACAGAAAATAAACACCCCCCTCCCCAAATAGCTGGCTTGATTCTGATACACGACCAGCACCCTCTGAATAGGACCCAATTCCAACTGCTGCTTGCAGGCCTCCCTGATGGTCCATGCCTCCTTTAGCAAGAACAGAGGAGGGTGAAACAAGTGTCCGTGGAGTGAGAGCTGGGTGGGAAGGGGGCCCATCAAGAGGGGTCAGATCAAACGTCCTTTGAAGGTCTGGAAATATGCATTCGGGCTCAACACCTGCAAACCCAGGAAATCAGTTTTTACATCTCCCAGAGCTTGCGTGGCAGAGTTCGTTTGGGCTGCTGCTGGGGCCAGCAAAGGGTCTTTAGCAAGCCTCAGCTTGGACCAGCTGAGTGTCCCCAAACCTAAACTGTTTTGAAGTTCAAGGGAGCTCCTTGCTTAAATCGCCAGGCCATCTCTCCCTCTCTCCCGCATCTTCATCCATCAACCTTCGTCTTGCTCTGTTCCCCTTGCACATTCCAGGAATTTTCATTTTTAAAGCTTCACTGGATATAGCTCTTAATCCCTCTCCATCAAAAGCCCCAAGGATTCTGAGAGGGCTTTTCTAAGAAAGACTTCAGCTGAAGAGCCAATACGTATTTTTTAGGAACTGAAGAGGGAAAGAGGAGAGGGCTGTGGAAGAAACAGCCAGCCAGGCAGAAAACGGTTTCAGCACAAAAGCTGAGCAGACCATCCGCTTGTGCAGCTGAACCAACCACCCCAAATATTTTTCTTCTCCATCCTCAATTCCTATCCTTGCCTCCCCTTTTTATCGTCCTGAAGGTACGGCTGGTCGCTTGTTTCTCTGTAATTCATTAAAGAGGACGAGTCTCCGTTCCACGTATCTAGCCACGTCCATCTGAAATTCATCCCATCTGGAAGTCCTTCAATTGCTCATCCTGGATTTAGGAGATTAAAAGAATGACCAATTTCCGGTAAGGAGGGGGACTTTCTTTAGCCTCCTTCCCCGTAATTTCTACAAGCAGAGGAACTTGACTCTTGAAGAGAGGAATTGCAGGAAAAGACCACTTGCGGCTGCACAGGACCCTTGCTCAACGGCTTGGACAGAGGGGCAGGGGGGACGACAGCGGGATCCCCTCTGCACCCCCTTCTCTCTCTCTCTCTCTCTCTCCAGGCCTGAACTTTTCTCCCTGGCATTTTGGAAACGTCGAGCTGCTGTTTCTTCCTGGACCTGCTGCCCAGAAGGGATCAATTTCCCATGGCAACGGTGGCAAAACTGAGGGCTGATCAGGCAACATCGGTGTGTCAAACCCTTTGCTCTGCGTAGGTGGCCCAGGTGAGTTACCGGGTTGTGCTGACATGCTGGCAGAAGAGGGGTTTGCTCCCGAGTCTTTGCCACTTGCCAGGACTATTATTTAGCAACCAGACAGTGGTGTTCAGTGTCTTAGGCAACCAAAGGACTCGATTCCCTTGGGGGGGCAGAGGGGCTGTGACTTCTGGGCCACCCCATTCCATCGCAGGCTGAGCATGGGTTGCCAGCTCCCCCCACCACAACAGAACCGTTCCCTCCCCAGGACGGTGGTAATTTCCTGTCTGAAGCAAAGGAGTACCCATCAAGGTACAGCCTTCCTCAGGACAAGCTCAACGCCTCGAGATTCACGGAGACCTCCGGGCAGTTGCTTGGCAGCACCAGGGATTCGGTGGGGGACTGCCCTTTTAGTCCTGGGGGTGTTCCATCCAAGTACCAAACAGGCCCAACCCTGCTTAGCTTCTTCAGATGACCCAAGGCCAGCGCAGTGCTACACCCAGCGTGACAGAAAAACAGGATACAAATCTCAAATAAAACCTATGTCATCTGCAAGAGAAATCTTGTATTTTTTTCCAACCACCAGCAAGACTCGGCTATTACCTGCTACAGCCCTCCTCGGTCTGGTGCTCTCCAGATGTTCAGGGCAACTGCCCAAATTGCCTGGCTGACCTTGGATACAGGCTTGTTTGCACATCTGCACAAAATAAATGCAAGGTTTGGGCAGGGGACCTGGAAATTCTGGCCCAACACAGGTTGCAGAGCCAAGGCCGCTGGGGGCTGCAGTTCAGAGAGATCTGGAGGGCCATGCAGGTGACTCGTCTCGGGGTACCCAGATTCCAAGCGATGCTGTTGGAAGGACTTCTGCTCTTTCAACCACCCTTCCTCGCTTCTTGCGGAACGAAGACAACAATGAGGACAGACAAATGGAATTCTTTTTTTACACAACGCGTAATTCAACTCTGAAATTGGCTACTGCAAGATGTGGGGCTGGCTCCCAGATTGGCTGGCTTCAGAAAAGGGTTGGACCAATTCATGGAAATCCTGGGTTCAATGGCGCTCAGCCATGATGGTGGCAGGGCTGCCTCTGAAGAGCATCTGCTGGGAGACAGGTGGGCTTCCTCGGGCAGCTGGCTGGCTGGATTAGATGGGCCAGGGCTCCAATCCAGCAGGGCACAGCTCATGTTCTTAAGAGGAGGATCCTGGGACATCCACTAGCTGGCGCTGAAGGTTTCCATCAGCCTCCAGCTTTAATTATCATGCCCAAACAGCTTGAAATAACTCTGAAGGGCTTCCCAATTCTGCTTGGAATGCCAACCGCTGCTGTAATCCCAGGATGGAACAGGGCCCAGACACTTACTAGCACCGAACAGGAGAAAATCTAAGTGCCTCTATAAGCAGGTCCTCCACTGCCTCCTGTTCATCTCACCGGGACTTAAGCAGAAGAACATCTTCCTGGATCACGTCCCCCAAGATCCGAGTTGCCTGCCACCACCTCCTGGCCCATGGCACCATTCGAGTCAGACTTAGGATGCTGCTCCCTCCCCGCAACCTTTCTTCTGTGGCTGGTGGACACCAATCGTCAACCTTTCTATTGAGCAGATAGCAGCCTCAAGACTTTCAAAGTGAAAACTTTAAAGCTTGAACCGAAAGCAAAAGGAAAGGAAGGCCTACAATGCGCAGTAGGGACTAGGAATGGCGAGGTGGGTTTTTTTTAGTTATTGTGGCATCTTCATGTTGCTTTTTAATTAGCATAAGCAGGAATTGGAAGCTGCGAGGTCTTTGGATTGGAGTGGCATAGGATCATGAGTAAGTAAACAAACAAGTAAATAAAGGGCAATTTACTAAGGACCACTTGTCGATCCAGCCATGGAACAGATTGCCTTCCTCCTAACAGACCCACAGACAGACTACAGATCAAGGTCTCTGCAGAATCCATGAAATGCAAATGGAATGGGAAAGGGTTTTTTTTGCTCCGTAGGCCACTCGGCTCCTGTGCAATATGTCTGGCACAGACCCCAACACTCTCTCCGTGGCCTTAATTGCCTGCCTAGCATGTGGCAACGGTATTTTCCCTACACAATCCACCAGCACGTACCTCTGGATCACTGGGAGTTCCTTCCGAAAGGAGCAAAGTAAAGTAACTCAGCACCATCCCAGGAATCGGTACATCCCTTCAGATCATCCAGCCACTGACTGGGTCAGTTCGTACCACCCCCTTTGCCAGCAGCCCTGCTGCTCCAGCCAAGAGGTCTTCTCTCCACGGCAGAAAGCCGTATTTTTTCTGGAGCTTGTACCCTCGATCAAAGCATCTCCTCTACCATTGATAAGGTCTAGCTGACTGCTCTCCTGTTGCAAAGTGTGCCTCCTTTTTAGTACTGGGGGTTTCAGACCTGCTGCTGCAAAAGTAGATTTTGCTGCAACAATACAGTATAAGGCGGGGACGTCTCAGGTTGCAGTGCTATTAATGTCTGCTCAGCAATGCAGGAACTAGGAACAGCTCTTATGCAAAACGCGCAATGTGGGGGGGAAGGAAGGATAAACAGCCCTCCAATAATATCTATTCCCCAAGACCTCTTTGCACACAAATGTGCTTAAATGAACGCAGCCTGAAGAAGAAGCCATTTCAGTTTTGAACGTAAGGTGGCCTTGATCGCTGACTCAAAGGTCTACCTGCAAAATTACCCAATCCCGTTTCTTATTCAAACTACTCGCAGCTTCCAACCCAGTTCTTCTGTCAAGAAGTTCCCTTAATACATCTTGCTGACTTACGCTGCCAGGCAATTGGCCAGGATAACCAAGCACCTCCTCCTCTTCTCCTGGATCCTTCCTCTGCTCTTCTACCTCAGTTCCTTTAACGTTGACATCAGATCAAATCAACGAATGTAACGGGACCTACGGAAGGTCAAACTGGGAATCTTAATCGGTGGAAAGCCAAGCTATAGCTATATCCAGTCCCCTGGATGCTCTCTCCCAATATTGGAAAATATGGTGGAAAACTAACCCACCTTCTTAAGTAAGTACGGGGGGGTGGGGTGGGGGATGAATATTGCAAATCTCCTGGCAGGAAGATGAGATACATAAATCTCATAAACCATCAATAGTAGCAGCGGGTCCCCTCTTGAAGGCCCTGCGTGAAACTCAAAGCTGTCCTTCTGGGCTGAGGCTCCCTTAGTGCAAGTAATAATAGTATGACGAGGCACCATGTTTGATCAGGAGGAGGCACTTGATCCGAAAAGCTGCCCTGCTACGTCGCACTGCCGCTTGCTCCATACTGAAATCAGGGAAACCAAGAGTTTGATTCCAGGGTAACTCAAGGCCCATTTCAAAAAATGAGGCACCAGAATAACTTGACTACAGCTGGAAATAAACTTGGGTGGAGACAGCCAAGAATAAATAGGTTTTGTCTGGCATCAGAAGGCACCAGCAATCTGCATTCTGCATGGCGTTGCTTCTGCCAACAGATTCTCACCATTTCAGCTGCCTGGATTGGAAAAGAGGCCACTAAAGTAGGAACATATGCAACCCACCCACCCACTGGTTGTAACACATCAGCTCTGGCACATGGGGACATGCTGACGTGGTTTCCTTTTGGAGGACTTAGGCCCACAATTCCCAAGTTGGGCACAACACAACTAGGAGGGAACACTTCGGGGGAAGCTGCTGTAGACAGAGATTTCATTCAGTTATTTTGGTTGAACAACTGAACAGCATGCCCTCTGTGAACTTGTCTAAAGAATTCTTGCACAAGTAGTCCTGGGTTGTGGGAGCTGAAGATAGCCAGCCGATTTTGAGCAGGATGGGCAGAAGCAACCTCCATTCATGGGCCGGAGGAGAGACCAGATCTGCTCAAGCGTTGGCCGAAAAAGCCCAGGCAGAGTAGTCCTCTGCTTCTGACCTCTGATGTGGCCCCTGCCGTCTCCCCACCAGCCACTGTTCCTCCTGTAATCAATGGCCACCCCCACCCCCACCCCAGAAACAGGAATCTGGAATGGAAATGGGCCTGAGAGGGTTGCATCAGGAGCAGGAAGGGTGGGAGGAGATGGCGAAAATCTTAGAGGTCTTTGGGCAGTGAGGGCGAGGCCCCAGAAGTAAGAGAGGAGAAGGACGCCAACAAGCAGAAGATCAATAAACTCAGGAAGCTGGTGAGAGGACGGAGATCGGACCAGCGCAAGGAAGGCAGACTGGCAACTCAGCCAGACTGAGCAGGCAATTCGCACATTAACAGGAAGGTGGAAAGACCGCCCCAAAGTCTCCCCACTTCAATTAGCAAGCAACCTGAGCCAAGCTGCACTAACTTCCTGCTCTCGGACAGATTCTTCTCCAGCTTAGAGCCGCTAATTTTGAATGCAAAAGAAAAGAAAAAGGGTTCACCCTGGCTTATTCTCCTGCATAAAAAGTTACATTGCTTAAGACACAGTGCCTGTCAGTTTTTAATATCGTTGCCTCAGGCAGTCTGGCAGCTTCACAAGCACAACAGTCCTGCAAAAGGAGGATGCGTGCAGGCAAGCGCCACCGGCCACTCTGCTGAAGAAGGAAGAACGGGCCATTCGTTCTTTGTTCTCCGTTGGCAGGATCATGCACGGGCAGTGACGGGGGGAGGTGGAGTAAAACAACAAAGAAATGCAAGGAAAGGGGTCTTAGGACATTACCCACCATACAGCAGTGCAGGACAGTCCACACAGAAGTGAGGTTTGTGGCCGCCTCGTTCTGGGACGGTCCTTGGTTTCTCAGACTAGCCCTGGGATTCTACGAGGGTCCCCCACCGAAGGCCTCTAAGGCTGGATCCTGCCTGCTGAGCCTCTGAACGCTGATGAGGGGCCCTTCCATGGAGGCAGGGAGAGGCCACCTTCTCTGATGAAGACCACGCCTGATCACTGAATTCCTCGACAAAGCTCGTCTGCCGTGTCGTCAGGCTAGGATAAGCTCCTTAGGGTGGGGCTGAGGGATCAGACCCAACCCGATACCACTGATAGTGGTGGCTGAGCAATATTCCAATCATAAAAGGAAAACAGCAGCAGCAGAACATCAATCCATGCACAGGTATCTACAGGTAGTCCTTGCTTAACAACCACAACTGGGACCAGAATTTCAGTTGCTAAGCAAAGCGGTCATTAAGTGAATCCTGCCCAATCTTACAACCTTTTTGTGGTGGTCGTTAAGTGAATCACCATGTTAAAGACCATCTTAAAGACCACAAGTAAACCATGTGGTCTTTAAGCGGATCATGTGGCTTCCCCATTGATTTTGCTTGCCGGAAGCCGGTCAAAAATGGTGATCACATGACCACGGGGCGCTGCAACAGTCGTAAATGCAAACCGGTTGCCAAGTGCCCAAATTATAATCATGTGACTGCAGGGATGCTGCAATGGTCAGAAGTCGGTTTTTCAGCACTGTCCTAAGTCTGCACCGTCACTAAATGAATGGCCATTAAGCAAGGACTACTTGCATATACTGCACAGCAGGTTGTACTGAAGCTGCCTGAGATTGGATAGGCTGAGTAGGGGGTTCCACGGCAGCTCCATCCAAGTTAAGAGTGACCAAAACGTACAGGCAACGGAACTGGGTTTGGCTCCAGTCACAGCACAGGTTCTCCTTGTCTGGCAGGAGGTGACCCACACGCAGCCTGCGCCAGCAGACCACAGGGGAGAGATCTCCGTGCGGGGCACCGGGAGATGCCTTGACTTCTCTGAACCTCTGCTGCGCCCCTCTTCTTTGCCCCTATTTTCCCACGTTTTCCCTTCCCTCTAAACTTCCCCTTCTCCTCTCAAACAGTCCTCACCGCTCACTCCCAGCCAAGGCCCCCTTCTCTGCCCCGGCCTTCTCCTTCCTTCCCGCCTGCCTCCCTCTCCCCTCCCTCAGCCAGAAACGCTGCAGCTGGGTTTCCTGCCCTGCTGTGGTGTCAGAGCAGTCCAGCCAATCACAACAGATTTCGGGGCTTTCAAAAAGCGTGCAAACCCAGAGAATTCTGGCCCTGCAAGGGGGCCCTCGAGTCTCTGCCCCGCCAGACTCTTGGCATTTCCTTGGTCTTGGAAAATACTCCGAGGCACACGCTATTTCTCCCAGCAGCAAGAACGCCCCCCCCCGCCCCAAATCCCAGCCCGTCCGAGCCTCTGCTTGCATCCAGATGAGCGTGGGATGGAATGTCCCCATGAAGAATCGATCTCATCGTGGCCAGCTGCTGTGACCAGAGGGGACCAAACTCTGCACAAGCAGACCATTGTTGACTTAAGGACTACCCCGGGGATGCGTATTGCGATGCCGAGAGCAGCCCGAGTGCGGCTTTCCGGAATGCCAACAATGTTATCTTTCTTTCCATGTCCATAATGCTCCCATGCAAGCGTCAAAGAGATGGCTTTGTGTATTGTGCGCCTTTAAAAAGCAATTTAACAAGAGAGTCAGACGCCCGTTTGTCAGAGAAAGCAGCAAGTGCAACTGCAAAGGCAAGAGCTGCAAATTGACTCTAAGTGGGCAACACAGCCTTCCCCAGAGGCTACCCCCCAGGCTTATGGGACCTGCACGCTCAGAAATCCTAGCCACGGCAGGACACGGCAGGTTGAGTTATAACATAGAGAAAGAAATCAAAGTATCACTGGGATAACGTGGGGTTTCCTGAGATAACCCAGTACAGGTACAGCACAACACTTTTTTGCCCCCCCCCACTTTAGGGCGAGCAGATTTGAACCTGAAATGGAGAACTGTGCCTTGAGTATGCATACCAAATTCTGTGCTGATCAATTGCAGCTTGAGAGGCCAAGCTGCAACTAAAGGAACAGGATGCAAAATAAGATGAAATTAAGCAAAAGCCCCGAGACCCAGTTTGGTCTAGTGGTTAAGGTGCTAGATCTGAAATTAAAGAAATATAAAACATAAATACTGTATAAAGAAACAGGATGCAAAATAAGATGAAATTAAGCAAAAGCCCCGAGACCCAGTTTGGTCTAGTGGTTAAGGTGCTAGATCTGAAATTAAGGAAATATAAAACATAAATACTGTATAAAGAAACAGGATGCAAAATAAGATGAAATTAAGCAAAAGCCCCCGCTTACACCAGCAGATAGAGATCCAGGTACTTCCCATCCAAGGAAAGTGCTCACCACCCCACATTCAGCAGCAATCCTGCATGGTTCATTCGTAAGGTAGCAGCACTTCAGCTAAGCAATCAAGTGGACAGAAAAATATGAATAGTTCTTTTCTCCGACAGGTGATGAACTGAGCATTTAAGTTCTAAAGATGCTGATGGAGCACAGCTTTGTTCCCCCTCACGCACCCTCTGAATGCGCTCCCAGCTCTACGCCAAAAATTTCCTCCATAAAAGGCAATCCTGCTCAAGCAGCCTTGCCTTCGCTTTAAGAATACGGTTAACAGGCTTCTTTAGGCCTATTACATACACTTTAGCTGGTGACCCCAAACACAGACACCATCAGAGCTAGGCGAGAAGATCTGAGCAGGTGAAGTTTGGAAGATGCTTCTGCAACTTGCACAGACAGTAAAATAGCTGCCCGCCTACCCCCCATTGTCACATAATGAATCTGTGCTTCTTGATACAACGGGATTCTCTGAGCTAATCAAAAACAAGAGGCTAAAAATGACAACTGCCGCAGTGGGAGCACATCCTCTGGCGGTCAACCTAGATTCAGTGCTTCAACTGGATAGAAGCTAAGCAGGTCTTGAGTTGGCCAATCTGGATGGAGGCCAACTTGGAAAGCCTCTATAAACTCACTTTAAGTTCCAAGAAAGAAAGACAAGATATAAGTTCTGTATTACAAACAGAGAAAAACTAGTTCCTGAATCCTCATTAAATTACGAAGAGACAAACCTGGATGAATCTGGACCTATTCCTATTAAAAACTAGGTTATATATTACATTAAAGCCAAACCTCAGCTGTTTAGTTTTGGCATAGCATTTTGTGTGAACCCGGCCGTTAGGATGTCAATCATGGCTTATGCCTTAATATGCTGCACAAACCTATCCAGCTGTGGCTTATTCAGCAAACCCTGTCCAAAACAACCCTCGCATACTGAGTGTGAGAAGTCAGCCTCACTCTCAGCCCAAAGGGTTGGTTGCAAGGATAAAACCGGGGGTAGGAAACCATGGATTTCCCAAATTCCTAGCAGAAAGGTGGATGAACAAAGAACCGAGCAAAGCAGACGCAAGAACCCCTCAGCTCCCAGTTTAGTCAACCAGAGCGGATCCAGACCTCTGGCGTGGTGGAAGCCGGTCCACACGGCTCCCAGCAGGAACCACTGGGCCAGCTGGATGCTCTCATCTTACGTTCGTAAATAAAGGGACCTGCAACCTGGGAGAAGAACTATTCACAAAAGCTGAATAGAAGTTCTGTGTGGTGGAAATGGAGGCCCACAAGATGCTCACAGCCTAATTTCACTCAGCAGCTGCATCTTTGCATTACACTTTGCAACACTTGAGCAGGGGTGGGAGGGAGACCATTCAAGCACGCTCGCAGCCACGAAGCTAAGTTTATCCAGAAGCTCAGATAGGCAGGCGTGGCTTTGTCTGGAAAGCATCACCTGTGGATGCGCCGCTACAAAGCCATCAGAGGAGCTTTTGCCGTCACGGAAGACGACGACAGAAGACCAGCCCAGTGAGGAGAGGGCAGAAGAGGAGACAGTGCAATCTCTCCACTCACACATGAAGAGTTCTTCTTGCCACTGGACACTTTCCGAGAGCAGCCACTCCAGGAGCCACTTTGCCTGGTTCACCCAGAGGGCTGAGACTTCCTTGGCCCCAAAGAGAGAGTCTCCCTGGTCAGGGTGAGCCCCTCAACCGCTACAGAGGCAGCTTTCAAGGCCGCTGCCGGCTTTTGCGTCGCGTTCTGGGACAGACTGGTGATGCCTGGCAAGAGAGGCGGGCCTCCCCACCACCTTGAGCTGCTACGAGGAAGCACAGCTGCCTCAGAAATGTCAGGCGCATGTAATCCACCCTCAACTGCCATCAACTTCATGGGTCCTCGGAGGATTAAAAGGTCCATGCAGTCCAGCACCTGTTGGAGCCCAAACAGTTAAGTGAATTTCCCAAGGCGTACAGCCTTTCCCAACATCCTTTTGGCTCGCTAGGCAAAGAGTCGACAGAGAAAAGCGGTCAAATTCCCTCTGTGCTGTTGACTTGGAATGGTCTTTCCCAGCCTGACCCCCCCCAGATGTGTGGGGTCTGGAACTCCCCAACCCCCCCCCACCTGCGTGGTGGAGGAATTGCAGTCCCAGCCCTTTGGCTTTAGTTCACATTAAAGCTGGGTTCGCCGCTGCCTTGGCCCAAAGGCGTTTTAACCAGCATCTGCTGAACAAACCACCACTGGTTGGCTTCTCACTGCAGTGAGACTATGGCCAACAACTAATGAGAGCTGAACTCCTATATTCCACCAAGACAGAACCAAGCTACCATGCTTTTGGCTTAGCATAACATGGCAACAAAGCTGGTGATGCAACACTGGAGCTGAAAAGTAGCTGCTGCTAAAAATGTTGCTTGTGCATTTGCACAGCGTGTGGTTTCTCCAACAGAGCTTGTGCACCTAAACTTTCCCATGATTGCTGTGAATTAGGGTGAGGGAGGGATAAACCCTGGATTCTCCGTGCCTCGAGCCCCTCTTGTCATAACCTCTGATCTTAATTCTTCAGGATTCGTGGGGAGGCAGCTAGAGAGGAGAACAACTCAGATGGCAAACTGGATTATAACATCTTCGCCCTTATCTGTACTGAGAGAAATTTAATTTCTTCCACAGCCTCCTCTGGGCATTTCTCTTCACAGACTCCATTTACTCAATTGTCTGAGAAAGGAGAAGAACATGCAGCTCTATTTTCAAACCAAAGGAGCCTCTCCAGGGTGCAAATCGGAGGTACTTCAGAGAAGGCTGAGCATCCACCACACCCAGTTTCATCCGGCCAGGAAGGAACAACTGGATTTGCACCAGTTTTTGCTCTGGGACTTCAGACAGAGGAGTTGGGAACAAAAGTGGTCTTTTCCTGAGCCCCCAAATGCCTCACATTCTTTTTTTGCTGCTCCTGTTAACCCAGAAAGGACCCGGTCCCTCTGGAGCCCCATCTGGTAGCTCCCACGTATTTCTCACTGGCTTATGGTCTCCAACTCCACAGCCAGATGTTTCTGGCAACCCTCAGCCAGGGGAAAATCCAGCCTGCTCCAGGGTTTAACCCCACCCACGTATCATCCTACAGCCTCACAGCCTCAACATGGAGATTGCACATTTTTAATACTGGATGGCAGAGGGGTCTGATGCTACAGCGGCCTCAACTCCAAGCCAAATGAGGAGCAAGCGTTTGGGTCTGGAGGCTCAAGCGGGCGAGCTTCCCAACTTCTGGCCTTGCATCTCTCCCACACCCCAATTGGGTCTTCACATCCAAGGACAGTTTAGAAAATGAAGATGGAGGAGGAGGTTGTCATCAAATGTATTTCCTGTCTCCTGGGGTCTATCATGGCTTCTGACATCTCTTAACCCTCTTATCTCCCATCTGTCACCCTACCCAGAAACCAGGAACTTCCAGTCACCAAGGGCTGCACTACAACTGTAGATACCATCCGCTGCACTAAGAGTTTTCCCCAGCGTATCCTCCTGGGTATGAAATTCAAAGGGAAGGGACATCAGCCAGTTTTAGTGGGTCTTGAGAACTGGCCAGTAAACAGGGCCTTGGGGTGTCCTTGGGGGCCTGTCTGTGGTCTCTTAGGACCCTGTGCTGGCTGCAATTTCCATGCACCTCAGCCAACGCGATCCTGGCTGCTTCTTGTTTACAGGAGCTGAAGTCCAACCCCTCTTCAGGGCACCAGGTGAGAAAAGAGGGCAGTCTGGCTTCCCTGTCTTAGGCCGGGTTTACACATGGCACCAAGCTACACTGCAGGGCGTTGGCCAACACAGGAATTCAGCCATCATGATGGTTTGTGGCTCCACATGTTGCATGTACCTCTCCAATGACAGCTTGTTCCCCAAACTATGGTTAAAACAAGCCCCAGTTTAGAATAATTTGTGAACTGGGCCACAGCCTCTGAAACAATTGCTAGCCTTGCTTTTTCTGTCCTCTTTCCTATTTGACTGAAGGGTGGGGGGGTATCTTCTCTTTTCTCCAATCTGCACCCCCCTCAAACATGGCAGCTGGTTTCAAAAGGGAGTGCATGTGGGTGGGAAACAGTGGGAGAAAAATCTGATTAAAGCAATCCCATGTCATACCAGTTTGTTTTAGTTGCTTGGAAAGATTCTGATAAAGGCCCTTAAAAAAAAACCACCCTCAAAGTAGACCCAGGAGAGAAGTCCTCCTTCTGCAGAGATGGTGAGGCAAAACCAAACCCCCGGAGCGTGTGTGGCCTCTAAATAAGATAAGTAAATCAGATTCAAGGCAAATGCATGTCACTGTTTGGAGGGGTTTCACTCTCTGCATTCAAACAATTTGAAACAGACCCTGGAGTCAGTCCAGCTGCTTTAATGCAATTGCCTCCAGATGTCCTGGACTGCACAGCATGGGCCACGCTGGCTGGGGATGTTGGGAGGTGTAGTCTAAAACACCTGGAGGGCATCAGGTAAAGGGTGGCTAAGCTAGATTACTATAAACTGTTAAAGTCGGGCTGCCAGAGAAGAGACAGATGCTCACCCAGGAATCTGGGCTCTGAAATCCAAAAGCCACCCACTACTTCGCAGTCCACAGCACAGCACTTTTATTTAAATCTACCTTCCCAGGCCACGTAGCCTTCCTTGATGTGAATCGCTGTGCTAAAAGTAATATCGTTGTGGAATTGTTCCTAACAGCTTGCGGTTCAAAGTATTTCAAAAGGAGTGTTGATTTAGGAGGCAGGCCAACTCAACCAGCAGCTGTCTCGGGGATGGATTTTCACGTTCTGAAAAACTGGTTTCCCCATATAAAGGGATGGGAAAACCAGGCGAGGTGGGCAAAATGACCTGCAGAGTTGAGTAACGGAGGAAATGCAGAGCAGGCGGTTCGTACATACTCTGGAGGGTGCAGAGCACTAAAACTGGCACAGGCCAGTCTGGCCCAATGTGGGCCGAAGGATGCGGGAGGGGAACCCCACCCGCTGCAGAAGGTGAGTCTGTGCTGGGTTTATATACTCCATAGTAAAGGTAAAGGTAAAGGTTTCCCTTGACGTAAAGTCCAGTCGAATCCGACTCTAGGGGGCGGTGCTCATCTCCGTTTCTAAGCCTTGGAGCCGGCGTTGTCATAGACACTTCCGGGTCATGTGGCCAGCATGACGACTCGGAACGCTGTTACCTTCCCGCCGAAGCGGTACCTATTGATCTACTCACATTTGCATGTTTTCGAACTGCTAGGTGAGCAGGAGCTGGGACGAGCAATGGGAGCTCACCCCGCCGCGCGGTTTCGAACCGCCGACCTTCCGATCGACAGCTCAGCGGTTTAACCCGCAGCGCCACCGCGTCCCTATTATATACTCCATACGCAGTGTTTATCCACCAGAAACGCTGAGGAGCATGTTCATACCACATGTGGGGGCAAAACTGCGCTTCTGAACGGCAGGCAACCCCGGCTTCGCATTTCATGCACAGGTTCTGCCCGCGTGCCCAGCTGAACGAACCCAGGCCTCTCTGCTGCGCAGATCCGAAAGGAAGGGAGCACCCGCTTGCCCACCCGGCTGAGTGGAGGTCCTTGGGCTTCTAATTACAGCTCAGTAATCATCCTTACAAAAACACAACAGAGTGCGCGTGAACAGCGCAATTAGGTAAGGACAAATCCTCTCGCTGCATCGGTTCCAGAGGAGGCAAAACCGAACCCGGGGAATCTAGCCTCTGTAATCTCGGTCTCCATAATCAACAGGCCACAATTTCCATGGCACAGGAGAAATTACAAGCCGGTCTCAAGATGCCGACGCTTGATTGCAGACTGCAAGCCGGGGCTGCCCTCAGCATGCCGTGGACGAGCGGGGGGCAGCGGGTGGGGATTAAGACTCGTGTTCGGAAAAACAAAAACTGCCTGCACAAAGTTCAAAGGGGCAACCTTCATCCGCAGTTGGGGCGGCCTTCCCCAGCAGCTCAAGGTCAATGCGGTGACAAAGGAAGGGCAGCTTCTTGAGATGCCCCAAAGGGTAAGTCTTAACGCTACAGGGCATTTCGGAAAGCGCCTGGGGTCACCCCCGTTCAGGGATCAGATGAGGGGGGAGTAACTAGAGGACTTTCACAGGCATTTCCTGCTCCTGCCCTCTCTTCAAAAATTTGACAATTGCACAAACTACAGGTAGTCCTTGCTTAACTACCACAAGAGAGACCAGAATTTCAGTTGCTAAGTGAAGTGGTCATTAAGCAAATCCAACCTGATTTCATGACCTTTTTTGCAGCAGTCATTAAGCAAATCACGCTCTTCCCCATTGATTTTGCTTGCCAGAAGCTGGCCGGGAAGGTCGAAAATGGTGATCACATGACCATGGGATGTTGCAATGGTTATAAATGCAAACTGGTTGCCAAGCACCCAAATCGTGATCACATGACCACAGGGATGCTGCAACGGTCGTAAATGTGAGCACCGGTTGTAAGTCAGTTTTGGTCATTAAGTGAGGACTACCTGTAATCTAGATAGGACATCAGTTGGTTTTGCTCAAGGATGTTGCCTAGACTTTTCCAACCTGTTTTTTCCCCAAGACTTGGACTTCAAGTCCTGATTCTGGTCCTGAAGTCCAACCCATCTTTACAGTGACTCTGGACTCCTGTCCTGTCTTGCAAGGGTGTTGTATGAAAGCGTGGAAGAGGCAGGGGCTTATTCTGAGCTTCCTGGTGGAAAGACACACCTGTCCCACATGCCAAGATTCCTTCCAGAGGGCAGAGGTCAGGTAGAAATTGATGGAACCACATTCAGGAGAGGATGTAACCAAAGAAATTGCGCTGAGCCGCATCAGCACACACAAATTGCCTGGTTGAAGGCGGGGATGGGGGGACAGGGAGAAGGAGAAGAACACACAACTGTGCTAGCTAGTGTTTTCCTCTCATTGGCCATTGAGAACCCAGCTTGAAAAGCAAACGCGAATAACAGAAGAAACAGCGAGCACCCAACTTTTCATCTCACTCCTGAGCAGAAGTCAGCAACGCTTCCTCCCAGGGGGAGCTCTGTCCTGTCTGCTCATGGTCCTCACCCGAGCACGAGGAGGGTCTGCTCCTCCCTCGGGCCCTGCCCGAGACAGCTTCTAATTCCGTTTGGCCACCCTGCCCTGCCCCACCGCCTGCCTAACCGAAGGGGGCTGTCCCAAGGCGCTCGCCCCCCACGGCCCCCAACCCTTGGCCTCCACAGCCCCGCTGCTCACGCCCAGCCTTATGACGGAACGTCCCATGCGCGGATCTGCCGTGAAGCACCGCAGCGCTGGCCAGAGATGCTTCGCCTCTGGTGCAGACGGATGCCTCCTGCTTCACCCCCCGCCCAGCTTTCCAGAAGCGCCTCTTTGCGGCTGCTGGACCGGCAGGACCTATAAGGGAGTCTGACTGCTGGGCTGTGGACTCAATGCCTCATACATCTCAGGAAAGCCGGCAAATGTTTAAATACAGAAGTGATGCCAACCCCTCCCTGGGCAGCCTCTATGACAGTGTTTCTCAACCTTGGCAGCTTGAAGAAGGTTGGACTTCAACTCCCAGAATTCCCCAGCCAGCCTTGCTGGGAGTTGAAGCCCAGACTTCTTCTGGTGCCAAGGTTGAGAAACCCTGCTCTTCAAGGTCAAACCCAACATTATTTCTTTCCTTCACTTCTCCTGTTCAGTGGTCCATGCTCCTCATAGCCCCGACTTTCTGGTCTGCAGCTTGTCCCTATGCAGGGGATGCTCCTCTGACTCCTAAAAATAATATACATCCCCCCAAGTGTCCAAACTCCTGAACTCTCTCCACCCCCGAATCTCCGGGTGTGACTGGATGGTGGAATGGCCAGTCAGAAGAAGGCAGCCCAGGTGAGATTCCAGCAGGAGGAGGGATTTGGAAGGACAAGGTGAGGGAGGCCTGGGAACACCAGGGCCAGAACTTCTTTTAAGACCAAGAGAAGTTAGTATTGATGCATCTGCAGGACCTGGTCAAAAAAGTCAAGATGGCAGCCTTGGATCAAAGCTTGAGCTTGACTTTTCTGACCATGCCCTGCGGATGCCCCTCTATTTGTTGGGACAGAGACAATTGATAAAAATAAATGAACCTCTTTTAAAACCCACTTTTAGGTGATATATATTAAAATCCATTTGTCCTAATGTGAACCAAGGGCCTGCACTGTCCTTCTCACGTTCCACTCAGGGACTGAAATAATTTCTAAGCCAAAAAAAAAAAGGTTTCAGTGGTGGCAGAACTAAAGGATCTTGGAGGAAAAGCCCCCCCACGCTGCATAAAAAGAACCAGATGCAAGACCGAATTAAAGGCTTCAACGCAATGGCCAAAGAAATGGACGATCCGCCTAATCTAACATCCCTGCAGATGGGCTGGACTACAAACCCCAGCATCCTCAACCCGTGACTGAGATGACAGGCACACAGTTCAAGAAATCTGAAGGCTGAAAGACCACCTACATCAAGAGCAGGGAAGCCTAATAAGGGGTTTGGGGCCCTCGGCCATTTATAACTGGTGTGAAAATAGCTGTGATATGTATGCTGACAACTGGCAGCGAAGAATGGGATAAAAATACCTACGCAAGGCCCCCTTTTCAACTGCCAAATGCTGGCAAGGAGATGGGCCTTCGATAGGAGGCCCATGCTTGCAAGTCCTGCCCTGCTGGATAATGGCAGCCTGGGAGCTCAACCCGTGCCAGGGCAGAAGGCCCTGGTTCCACCCTCCCTGAAATGCCAGCTCACCCTACCAGGAGGGAAGTGATGGGCAAAGCCTTATGAAATCCAAAGTGGCCCAGCTGACACCCCGTGTACCTGTTGGACCCCCAACTTGCAGGGTAATCCACAACTGGCTGAAACAAACTGCATGATGGCTTAGCAAGGTGTGTGGAACGCACAGCGCAGAGTGCCTTTGGGTATGCCTGTCCACTGCAGAAATGTCAAACTCTATCTCAGCTCGAAGCCATAAATATTCTTGCAGGAACACAATCTCTGTCATCCCCCACCGCCACCCCCCAGTAAGGGTGCCCATGCTTAATTCACCATGCCAACTGACGCTCAGTTCACTTTCTCCCTCCCACTCCAGTGCATATTCACATATTGGCTCAAAGCCTCCACTTAATTATCAGGTATTATTCGATTAGGAGGGAAACTGTCTCACTGTTTAAGATATATGAAAGCAAGCGCCACTCGCTTCATGCATTAGCTCAGTCACTTTGGACTGTAGGGCTGGACAGCGTGCACACCACACATTTAAACCCTGATCGAAGGCATCTGCAGGCATGAGAAATGATGTACTCAGAAGGGAAATATGCGCCCCGGGTTCACCGAGATCCCTGGCCCATTGGCCACAGTTTGCAGGAAAAAGGCGCTGGGCTCATTCAAAGCCCAAACCACACCAAGCTGCAAATGCTTGGCCCATCCTGTGAACCAGCCCGCATGTGCCTCCCCGAGAAAATTGGGCTGAGAATTGTGGAGCCTCTTCCACATACTGCTAAGATAATTTATCTTTCTTGAGGAGCAGCAGGCTCCTCCTTGAAGATACAACATCCAGACCCAGCCAGAAGGAGCGGGCGCTTCTCAGCCGGAGACCTCAGGGAGTCACTGTCAGACGCACAGGCTGCCACCAAGCCATCATGGAGTTTGCTGGTTTGGGGCATGATGTCCTGGGCAAATCCAAGTCTAGTCACACATCGTCATGGCTTATCATGCCGTGAGAACCAAGGCAATTATGCCAAGCCACAGTTTAGCAAGATGTGTGGACCAGCATTCCCAAGGGATGGTTAAATGGCTGCATCTACCCAAAGATCCGGGACATGAAGAGTGGCTGGCAGCTGCCAGGACCTTGCAAGAGCTGACTGCCCCCCACCCCTGCCCGGGAAGTCATGACCTTCCCAGACACCATCCAGAGCCCAAGCCATTTATGCAAAACCCACCACTGGAGGCCTTTCCAGAAGCTACGGATTTGCACCCAGTAAAGGTAAAGGAGGGTGGAGAGGAAGAGCCATCGAGAACCCTCTCCTTGCTTCAGGATTTGACCCTTCAGGTGTCTTTGGTCCAGCGATCCTGCCTGCCTCGCAACAGACAGACAGGCGGAAAAGGAAATGTCTTTAAGGGCCACTGCTCCATCCTTAACCAATATACAACTTGGATTAACCCCATAATCAAAATCCCTACATCAACCCAAATTCCTTTAATCTAGCAATGCCCCTCTTTTGAACTCTTTTAACGAACCTGAAGAATTTAAAATATGCAACGGAATACCCGTGCTTGCGTGTGCAAGAACAGAACAGACATCCGTGTGG
Organism: Candoia aspera; assembly: GCF_035149785.1. Classification (NCBI taxonomy): domain Eukaryota; kingdom Metazoa; phylum Chordata; class Lepidosauria; order Squamata; family Candoiidae; genus Candoia; species Candoia aspera. The sequence continues at coordinate 1,152,671 of NC_086165.1, forward strand.
TTTGGCTGATCCTCTCGGTGCCAAGACCGTTCCCTCTCTTTGTGCAGAATAATGAAGCGATGCACGCGGCTGAGCGCACAAAAAGCTGATCAATGCACATGAAAAGGGTGGAGAGGGGGCTCCCTGCACCAAAGGCTAACCCAGAGCCAAGTGGCCAAATGGGCTGGTCTGGGGCAGAAGAACTGCTTGGTGCCAAAGCTACCTGCCAACAATTTTGTCAGCCTGGCATCAGGCACATCAGGCACCCGCCACAGGAAAAGCCCCCTTGCCAGTTGCAGGAAAAGGCAATGAAGGGCTGTTCCTGATGCTAGGTTGAACACTCTGAACTTTTAAAAAAGCGCTGTGAGAAAAATCTCTAGCAGGCCTCCCAGAGGTCCGTAAGTGCCCGAGAGATCTGTCAAGCCACACAGCTGAAGCACAGCTCCTGGGATGCTCTATCCAGCCCCACTCCCAAAAGACAGCTTTAGCTCTTCCTTGTATAGCCCCTTTTGTCGGGGTGATCCACCATTTGGGGGCTGTCCTGCCAGCACACCCAAACACAGCAAGCGATTTGCGGGGAGCCTTATTTACCATCTGCAACACGCGATCCAGAAGATTCCACCTACCACAATCCATCACAACTTATCAATCAGTGTTATAAATCAGTGTTTCCCAACCTTGGCCTCTTTCCAATGCGTGGACTTCAGCTCCCAGAATTCCACACATACTGGCTAGGGCTTTCTGGGAGTAGAAGTCCAGGCATGGGGGCTGGGGTATTCTGGGAGTTGGTCCACACTTCAAGCTGCTGAGGTTGGGGAACAGAATAAATAACGGGGGGAGGGGGGCAGTGGCACCAAACCGGGGCTTACCAAAAACTCCTGAGGTCAGGAAGCCTGATGGGGCTGCCTTCCCTCGAGACAGCTTCGGGGCTGACGTGTTGCCCGAACCTGGGCGGCTCCGGGGTTCAGGGGGCACGGCCCTACCTTCTACGGCTGTTGTGAAGCCCTACAAACACACACAAACACGAATCCGCAACCCATTCCCCCGGGCTCCCCACTCGGGATGCACGTCCGAGATGGTCCCTGACGACCCACGCGGGTCCAGGCCCGGGCGGATGGGGGGGGCAGTCCGGCCGGGACGTACCACCTCCGGGCAGGGGGGGGAATGAAGGCCGAGCCTGCCCGGCGGCTGAACCCGCCGCGCGCATCCCGCCCCGCGGGCGCAACGCCGGGATGGAGAGGGCGCCCGCCTCCGCCCCGCGGCCGGCCGTCAGGGCACGCGGAGAGGGGCGCGGTCGCCCCGCTCGCCCGGCAGAAGCCCGGCCCGGGGGAGAAGCGGCCCAGCGCGCGCCGGCCACTCGGCCACCGCAGCCCCGGCGGGAGGAAGGGAGCCGCGCCGCCGCCCCGCGCCGCCCGCGGAAGGCGCAGGCCGGCCGGCCGGCCGGTTCGCAACGCAAGGCTACCCGCCCGGAGGCAGCCCCGTCCCCGCGCCCCTCGAGGTCGCCTCGCCCGCGGCCACCGCGGCGCCCTCCGGGGGGACCTAGCCGGCTCGCCCGCGGCTCCCCTCCGCGGCGGGGATGCGGTGGCGTCCGGGGCAGGTGGCGCCCGGCGCGCTGGAGAGCCAGAAGCTCCTCCACAGCCCGGCCCCGCGTGCCCTTGCCCGGCCGCCGCGCCGGCCCCCACCGCCCCGGCGCCAGCCCGCCCCCGCCGCCGCCGCCGCCGCCGCCTTACCGAGCAGCCTGCAGCCGGGCGGGAGCCCCTCCTCGCCGCCGCCGCCGCCGCCGCCGCCGCCTCCTCCTCCTCCTCCTCCGCGGCCGGCTCGGCGCGCCACTCGCAGCCCGCGCGGGGGCGGCGGGGCGGGCAGGCTTTCGCCAGGAGGCGGCGGCGAGCCCCCAGCCCAGGGAGAGCAGGAAGCGCGTCATCACCCCGGGACTAACCTGCCGGCCAGCCGGGCTCCCCGCGCCCCCGCCCGCGCTCCCCCGGAGGCCGCCGCGCAGCAGCCGGCCCCGCGGCACACCTGCCCGCGGACCAGCGGCAGGCGCCTCCCGGAGAGCGGCGGGTGCGCGGCCCCGGGGCTCCCTCGCTCTGTTCCCTGCGCCCCCGGCAGGGAAAGCGGGGCCGGCGGGCTCCTGCCCGGCCGGCGCAGTCGCCGAGCCCGGGCGGGGCGGGGGAGGCAGTGGGAGAGCGGGGCCCCCGCCCCGGAGGAAGGGCCGACGGGGCCCGGGCCGGGAGCTGGCGGGGGAGCGGCGTGCCGCGCCCGGCGAGGGCTACGCAAGACTGCCCGGCCGCTCCAGCGGCCGTTCGGACCCGGGCCGCCGCCCCGGCGAGCGGGCCCACAGGGCGAAGCGCCCCCGGCCGCAGCCGCCCGCCGGGGGCTGCCCGCGGCAGGCAGCCGCCGGCCGCTCTGCTTACCGGGCCGGCCGGCATCGGCGGCTCCCCGGGACTCGCGCGCCCCGTCCCGCAGGCGAGGAAGGGCCGTGGCGAGGGGGGCGCCCCCCCGTCCCTGCGCAGGGCCCGCGGCCGGTCGAGCGCTCCGGCGGGAAGCTCCGGGGGGGCCGTTGCTCCTCCGCGGGCGGCAGCGCGCTACTCCGCTCTCACCGAGGGGGTGGCTGACCCCCGAAGGCCTCGGCGGGGGGCGCACCGCCTAGTCAGCGATGGGTCGCGGAGACCGGCAGGCCCGGAACGACGCAGCGGATTCGCGGGCGCGACACAAACCCGGGAGCTCTCCGGCAGCGCGATTCGGGCGTGGAAGCGCAGCCCCGTGTATCTGGGGACACGTGAATAGAACCTCGCTCGCGGCTTAACAGGCGCCGGCAGCTCTGCTCTGCCGCTCCGTTCTGGAGCAAGCCGGTGCTTGGACGAGGCATGTGTGCATTACATTGCTCGTAATCTCTCTGGAAACACGGAAGTTCTGCTCCGTCCCGGCCCGCGCTGTTCCGGCGGGGGAGGTGGGAACCGAGCAATCCCCTTCCCCAGAACGTTCTTTTCAATGGAGGGGGGTCTACAAGTAAGCCAAGGCCGCCTCCTGCTGGCAGGTAGAGGGATCGGAGCCGGGACCCCGGGCGGGGAAGAATCGACCCCCGTCCGTCTTCCCTTCGGCCGGACCCCGGCGAATTTCCATCTCTGCTCAGACCGCCTGAAGGAGGGCTCGGGATGGGCGGAGGGGGGAGCAGCTGGGGAGCTGGGGTGGGACAATGGCTAAAGCCCCCCTCCCGTCCGGTCCGCCTTCTTTCATTTGTGGGAGGAGAGCCCTGTTGGCTTATGGCGGTGTTTCTGAAGTTTGGCCGCTTTAAGATGAGTGGACTTCAACTCCCAGAATTCCCCAGCCAGCCATGCTAGCTGGGGAATTCTGGGAGTTGAAGTCCACCCATCTTAAAGCCCAAGGTTCAGAAACACTGGTTTATGGTAACAAAAAGTCAGCCAAATCTGGTAGCGTCTTTTCCAAGGAACAAAATGTATTAGAAGGCCTAAGCTGCAGCTTGCAAAAACTTACACCTTTTAAGAAGAAGTCTTAGTCAGAAAAGGGGTACCTGACTCCCTCTGATTTCTTTCATTTGGTGTCCTTGAGAGGGCCAGGAGGTCAGCCTCGGACCATGTCCAGCTGTCCTGCAACAACCTCCAGAGCCCTCTTGGTCCTGGGTACCTGAGGCTCCCCATAAGAACCAATATGTTTGAACAAATATGTTACAAAAGGTAAAGGTCCCGCTCGGCTCTTGTGACTTCACAGACATCCTATCTTTCTTTCTTTTTTAATAGGAACTTGTATTTACTTTTCTAAAAATTTTATCCATACACAATGAACAAAGCAGTCTTTAAACTTAAATTAAAAAAATAGAAAAGAGACAACCCCACACAAATTAAAAATACAAACTAATTAAAGGAAAAAAAAATCTACCTTATATCTTAGATTTATCAACTGGTTTACTAGTAAATACACTAATATTCGTACAAAATATTATTGTAAAATATCACAGAATTCCTGCTCTGTAACACATATTGCCGCATCCTTTGATTAGGAGAAAATACTGCCTTTTCCAGAACAGAGAGATCCCACATTTCCAACAACCATTCCTTGACATCTGGAATGATACCACATTTCCATCTATTGTTTTCTCAGCAGGCACCATCTTCTTCCAGGATGCTATCCAGTTTGCCCACCCAGGTAGTCACCAGGCCCAACCCTGCTTAGCTTCCAAGCCCAGAGTTATCCCAGGCCTGCAGAATACCAACTCTGGATCAGGCAAGGATCACCGCTTTGCCTGCATCTCTGTGGAATGCTGAGCCACCTCACTGCAGGGTCATTCCAGTGGCCTCTCTGGAAGTGCAAGGATGGAAGCCAAGGCTTGCTGTGGTCATCGGGTCATCTCTTTCGCCCCTCCTCATCCATCTGGCATTCAACCAAGTTCCCTGGAGATCGGGAGGAGGCAGCTTTCAAGAGTAACGTGGGCATCAGGTAGAGTACCAAGTCCTCAGCACATCAGGAGCTCTTAGCACATCTGGCTGCTGCAATGCTTGCACACAGAGAAGGCGCCAACAGCATGAGCTGTTCCTGGCCAGGGCTGCCCAAATCCTCCAAGCAGAAAGTGCATTTTTCCCTCTGCCAGACCGAAGAAGTGTAGAGAAAATCAGCTGAACTTTTGAGGGACATCCAGCGGCCAGGAAAGGCCCTTCTTATTTTTATCTCTTCTTGCCTGTTTAAGGCAACCCTTCAAAAGAGAAAGCGGTGAGACTGTGGCGGCTGCCGCTGACTCGAAATGGTTGAAAACCAGATAGCAGAACAAGGTAACAGGAGAGAGGGTGCCCCAGAGGATGCAGAATGTTTACTGTCAAAGCCTTCAGGCCCTTAAAAGGCATTGCCTGTCAAAGACTCCCGTCATAAACCTCCCCAGTGCATTTATTGAGTCAGAAAGGGCCCAGCTGCAGCTCTTCCACTGGAAAACATGTGCCAAAAGTAATCAGGCAACATATTCACGGATGGCGCTGGATCGACCCCAGCAGCTCAAGATCAGGCTGAAAATCCAAACAAACCTCCCTGATGTTGCACAGGGACCTGGAATGGTGATGTGGGGTGAAAGGATTTAGAATGTGCACCGCCAACAGTTGCACAGAGCTGGGAAAACAGGATTTGGGGGGAAGCAGTTTCAGAAATAAACAGGCAACTTTGAAAAGCAGGGACCTCCCTGCAATGCAGAATATCCTTCTCTATAATCGTTTTGCTTCCATTCTTGCTTCTCCTCCCTCCGTGCAGAAGGATTTTCCCCCACTGAAAATGTTATGGGGCTTCTCCTCACCCAGAAAAGCTTGGAGCAGCATCAGCATCAGGAAAACCCACAAGAGGAAGTTTGCCCTGAATTGTTCATGATCCCTGGAGCAGAATTAGGAGGATTTGAACCCAGGTCTTCATATTAAATACCAGGGATGCTTCCCATGATGGCAAATGGGCTTTTTTTCCCCGCCGTGTGCCTAAAACCTGGGTTATCATCCCATGTGAAAGACCTTTGGGTGCCTCACATGTTCCATTTTTAAGTGCATTCTCATAAAATTATGCACACTAGACCTCTCCCTGGATTCAGATCCTGCCTTTCTGGTTTTAACAAATGTCCCAACTAGCTTTTAAAATTTGCAAATAATTAGCGTATGTGTGTGTACACCCACACACACACACTTAATCCATTCAGTTGTGTCCGATTCTTGGGGCCTGCCTGGACAAGTCCCTACAGTTTTCTTGACAAAGTTTTTCAGAAAGGGTTTGCCATTGCCCAATTCCTAGGGCTGAGAAAAAGTGACTGACCCTTGTGCCCAATTCAGGACTAGAACTCGCGTTCCCCTGTTTCTAGCCTGATGCTTTAACCCAATGTTTCTCAACCTTGGACACTTTAAGATGTGTGGACTTCAACTCCCAGAATTCTCCAGCCAGCATGAATTCTGGGAGTTGAAGTCCATACATCTTGCCAAGGTTGAGAAACACTGGGTTAACCACTAAACCACACTGGCTCTCATTATGTATATAGTACTGTATAAATAACAATGAATAGTAATAATAATAATATTAATAATACAAATCATTGAAGCATGACATAAAGGAGCGCAATGCCAGCCAGCAAGCATTACAGTCCTGGACAGAGCCACACAACTCACAAGGCAAAATGCCTGGTTAGTTTGCTGTTTGGGGTTCAGTTGTGTGAATCCAGCAAGAGCGCTTTGTCAATCATCTACTGAGTTTTGAGAACATTTGGGCCAATTCAGTTACACGTGGGTTAGCATGTTTTGCATCAGGTTCAGCCGTATTGATTAAACGTAACTTTTGTTTAAAACATCTGCACGAATGCAGTGCATTAATACAGATAATCCATCTCTCCCTTTGTGGCACTTGAATGGTCAGCCCTTGAACTGATTTCAGAGGAAACGCTGCAAATAGATGCCAGCATTACGATACACGTTCATCGCTCCTTCATTCTGGGGGTGGCTGCCGACATCTGTGGCTGCCTTTTGTCCCTCAGTTTATTCGGCTTCTCCTCTGCAAACCCTGCTTGAGATTCACACCACCACTGTGTACCTTTGAAGTTTTGGCAAGACAAACGGCGGCTGCTGCTGCATTCAGATGGAGCCCGCAAACGTGCTGAATGCCGAGGTTCTGCGGTGCTCGTAAAGTCCCCAGAGTGGATTTCCTGTCTGGGAGGCCTGCCAAAAACTAATTGGCTTCCCTGGCAAAATTCATCATTATTAGTCTTGTTGTACTTCTAACTTTAATAAACTCTGAACATCTGCTTACAACATGGCCAAGGAGGCCCTGGCTTTGCACGCTCTTTCCATAACCCCTTCACATTCCAGTTGGCTCAATAGTTACGTGTAGGAGGAGAAAAGACTCCATTTATGTATGCTGACATATTTTATTTACCACTCTGTGAAAACAAATTCAGTCCTCTTTCTAAAGCCCAGAAAGGATGGTATTCTTGGACCCTTCCTTATTGCAGTACCAACTTTATTTCCAGAGGGGGCAAAATGGGTTCCGGTTTGTCTGGAGAAGGGCTGAAGCTCAGGGACGGAGCCTCAGTTTGCCTTCAGGAGACACCACGTTCAGCTCCCGACTCCCAGCATCTCCAAGGCAGTTGTGAAATATTCCTGTCTGAAATCTTTGAAAGCTGCCATCAATCCACACTGCAGACCGGCCTAGCTGGAAACTATGGGGAAGATTGTCCAGCACATCTGGAGGACACCAAGTGTTGAGAGGGTATGTGGGGTCTGGACTAAGTGGGGTGGGCCATTTTCTAGGCAGGCATTCAGACAACTCTCAGAAGTAGAGTTCTGGTGAAGCAGAAGTTTCCTATGGAATCGTGGCCTTAGTTGTACTTCTTCTGGGAGAGAGAAAGCTCTGTGGGCTAGTTAGAGAAGAGACCCACCCCCCAACACAGGAAGACACTGATTCATGCAGACCTCGTCCTAAGCACAGTTGCCTTCAAGCCATGCTTAGTTCCTGGCTGAGAACACAGAAACATCTGTGTGGCTGCCATGGCATAATTAGGGAAGTGCTTTGCTCCTCACTGTTTCTGGGATGATTGTTAGACTCCTGAAAGTGGCCCACAGCCTAGACTTTCCAGATGGGCATCTGCAGACTTCACTGTCCAGAGACCCTTGCCATAATTTCTGCTGCTACCTTCAGCCCAAATCTTTGTCCCCAGGTCTTTTTTTTTTTTTTTTGCATAGTTCTGGACTCAGTTTGGATGCTTCGGGTCCATCATTCTCCACAGGAGAATCCAGGAAGAGAGTTGGGAGGAAAGTCTGGTAGAATCAGCTGTGTCTCCTTTGACCCCAGCAAGGCTATCAGCATTTGCTGCTTTAAGTGCAGATGGAGTTATTTCCCCCTGCCCCCCCACTTCCCCCCCACACTTTTGCCAATTGCTAAACAGGTCTTTGCAGAGCCACGTGGGAGCAGAGCAAAGCGATGATCCTTCCCAGCCTCAGAAGAGCCAAAGCTGAACCTGGCAGGTCTACAGGGGAAACGCAGCCTGGGCCAGATGTTTATGCTGGTCACGGGTGCAAAGCCAGTGCCCAGAGTCATGGTTCCTTTTGACCAATGTCCTCTATGCGGTTGGTACAGTGGGCCTTCTGCTTCTCATTCCAGGAACCCCCAAGGAGCAGAAGAGCCATCGAGGATGCTTTCAACAGCTTCCTTTGAGGAAATGAGAAGAATATAAATCTTCTTCTCAATATAAGCAGCAAATACATTCCATCCCAGTGTTAGTGAAAGCCCAGTGGTGCAAGCTCACACATTTTACGCTTTCTCCCTACTCACTTGCTTTTGAACTGTGGTGTTGGAGGAAAATTCTGAGAGTGCCTTGGACTGCCAGAAGGTCAAACCAGTCCATCCTCCAGGAAATAAAGCCAGACCGCTCACTTGAGGGAATGATATTAAAGGCAAAACTGAAATACTTTGGCCACATAATGAGAAGACAGGACGCCCTGGAGAAGATGCTGATGCTAGGGAGAGTGGAAGGCAAAAGGAAGAGGGGCCGACCAAGGGCAAGGTGGATGGATGATATTCTAGAGGTGACGGACTCGTCCCTGGGGGAGCTGGGGGTGTTGACGACCGACAGGCAGCTCTGGCGTGGGCTGGTCCATGAAGTCACGAAGAGTCGGAAGCGACTGAATGAATAAACAACAACAACCCTACTCACTGCAATCTTCCTTCCTGATTACTCCCTTTCCTCTCTGGTAGTTCTATATATTTAAACATTTTCATCTGGAATGTTTTTTAGCAGATATCTGTGGCAGCTGGCGAACCTTATCTGGCTGAGAGATAGGCCTGAAAACCTAAATTATCATGAATAATTGCTTCTGACACTTTGGTTAGAATTACCATAATGCAAGATGCACAAGTTGTGTTCTTCCCCCAACGAGATGTTTGGGGAAATACTGTACAGTTGTTATTCTAAAAAGAAGTCACTTCCCATTTCAGCATGACTGCCTAGAGATGTCGGTCCTGCCCAGCTCCACAGCATGGAAGGTGGTCATGCTGCATCCCACAAGGCTCCTGCCTCAATTGGTGTGCAGCTCACAATGGTCAACTCCATGAGACTTGCTTTAGCCACTCAGCTTTGAACTCTGTGGGGCTTACTTCTGCTTCTCAGTACATACCAGCCACAGGACCAAAGAAAGGAAGACGACGTCCTTTTCAGAAATAATGCAATGGATGACATTAATGCAATAATGCAATGAATGACAGGGAACCTCTCTTTCCAAACACCAGGGGCTTCCTCACTGGTCATGACAGTGATTATTAAGCAGTGAGTCCCTCCACCTTGCTGCTGGTCATCCTGTTCTTCTCTTTCTTCCTATTGATCAGTCAACTGATTATGTGCCATCAAGTCATTGTTGACTCTTAGCGACAACATGGATAGAACTTCTCCATGATGTTCTGTCCCCAACCTGGTTGTTCAGGTCTTCCAACAGCACACCCCTCGCCACTATCACTGAGTCCATCCCTCTTGCTGCTGGCCATCCTCTTCTTCTCTTTCCTTCCACTTTCCCAGCATTATAGATTTCTCAAAGAAGCTAGGCCATTGACTGATTATGTGTCATCAAGTTGGCGCTGACTCTTAGTGACCTTGGGCCTTCAGGACTTCCAACAGTGCACCACTTTAATTGAGGGCATCCACCTTGCTGCTGGTCGTCCTCTTCTTCTCTTTCCTTCTACCCTTCCTGGTCACTTGTGCCTTGAGAGAGAACTCTGGGTTGATTTGTTCCATGATCCATTGGTTTGTTTTCCTGGCTGTCCATGGCACTCTCAGAAGTCTTCTCCAACACCATAGTTCAGAAGCATGAACCCTCTTCCTATCCTGCCTGAAGTTTCCTATACTGCATGGAGATGGCTCCTCTTTCTGTGCTCTCACAGCTTCCTTGAAAGAACACAGTGACGTGACTCAGTCCCAGCCCTCCTCCTGAGATTAAGAGAAGTCCTGCTCCCTATTGTTGTTGAAGCCACTAAACCCATGACATTCCTTGGGCAGGACTCCAGAGTAGAAATTTTTCCATGTCCATAACTGAAAGGGATGATAAATCCATTTTATATGCGTGCAATCTTCTGCCCCATGCTGTGAATTAATATGGCTGGAATCTTGCCATCCCAACTACGGAACATGTGAAGCACGAAGAAAAGGGTTGCTGACTCTGCCTTGGTGCCTTTCCAAGCTCTGTTGCAGGCGGCAGACCCGTGTGTCAAAGATCCTAGGTCCAGTCCTGGCCTCTCATGCAGGAAACACTCTTCCTTGAAACATCTACCATTTTCCCCCAGTTTAGGACCCTCCCCAAATTCCCAGACATCCAAATCACCAGGCCTCTGAGACTGGAAATTAGCTGGGCTGAGGACAGACAAAAAATGAGAAAGATGGAAAACTGCAGGACAGGTTTAATAAATGCTGGTGGATTCTCCTCTGCATTTGCAGTCCAAGCTGTGTTTGCAGCCCAAATTCAGAGTTCTGGATCAGGCCATTTCCAACTGTTTTCCAAGAGCAGTGTTTCTCAACCTCAGCAACTTTTAAGATGTGTGGACTTCAACTCCCAGAATTCTGGCAGGGGGAATTCTGGGAGTTGAAGTCCATGCATCTTAAAGTTGCTGAGGTTGAGAAACACTGGACTAGACTGTTTAAAAGAAAAAAACTTGGAAGTTGACAGTGATAAATCACCTCTGCATGGTTGTCAGGAGCACTATGGGGGTGCCCAACTCTGGACACCACATTTTAGGGAGGAAAGAGAAACTGGAGCCTGTCCAGAATTTCTGCATGCGGCTTTCTGTATTTGTGACAATGAATGGGACTTTCGTTCCTAGAAGGACCTCTTACAAATGCCAGGCGGTTTATTACGTTGCAATTGTGTTTGTCTGACAGGTTGCCCACAGTTCACTTAGCCATAATATACTTAATTAACTTAATTCCCTCTATTTGCACAAGATGTTATGTTAAAATGCGTTTGTGGCTCCTCTGAGGGTCCCTTGAAGGCCTTTTCTTTGCACAGACTTTGGGATGTGCTGCATGGTGCCTTCTGACCGCTGCCAGCCGGTGGAGCTGTTGACCCGAGCAAACGCATGCGACATCCTCGCCTGCTGTCTTTTTCACAAAGGGCGGTAAAATGGGCACAATTACCCGCTTTTTAGGCTTTTCAGGGAGCCTCCTTCGATGCCCAAGAGGCCTCTCTGCTTGCCAAGCCTTCTCAGCCCTCTGCCGAAGGAGCTCGGAGCGTTCTGCACCGCCCTCAGCCCTGGCTGGTGGCTGGCATCTGATGTCTGCCCTGGCGAGAGCGGGAAGGGGAGAGACGGCTGGCGTTCCTCTCTTGCCCAGCCTGCAGGAGGAGAGTCGGGCATGACCAGATCTGGACACGCTGCTCCTGCCCAAGGCTAAATCCAGCATCTTTTGAATGCATTTTTGCACCTGGGAACCCTGTGGCAAGCATTTCTGGAGGTGCGATGGGGTGAAATGGGGTTTTGTATTGATAGAAGGAGTTAGCTTTCGCCCCACTCCCTGCACTTCTTAGTCCCGGCTCCACCTCATTTCAGGAGTGGCCGCCTATGCTGGGCGGCTTCCAGCCCCAGAGAGATGCATCTTTGTTTTCCGGAAGGGTGCTTTGATCCGAAGAGCCCCACCAAATCATCACACTGGCCTGGAGATATTCCCTGAGAGTTCAGGGTGGGGGAGACAGAGGTGGCCCTCCGTTTATCCCTACAACCCCGACTCTGTGCGGCAGGTGGGAGCGGCTGGCCCCAACTCACGCAGGCGGCTCCATGCCTGGGGGAGAGCTTGGCTCTGGCTCAGCAAAGCAGGCCTGTTGTTCGACAGTTCAAGGCCTGGAGAAAGACACTGAGGCCACCACGCTCGGGATGGCCAACTGTGCCAGCGCTGCTAGGAAGCTGGGAAGTCTACGGTGCCAACCTCACCAGGGGTGCCAGGCAGTGGAAGGCCAGGGAGAGGTCTTGCCAGCTGGAGAGGGGGTGGGAGGGAGGGAGAGACCAGCTGCTTGATTCCCTTGCAAGAAGCCTGTGGGTCCCACGGGGTGGTGGGGAGGCTGGTGGCCTTCAGCCTTGTCTGAGCTCACTCAGCTCGGCTGCTGGTTCAGCAAAGGAGCCTCTCAGGTGAAGGAGCTGCTCCTGCTGCACCACAGAAAAGGAGGTGGGGGGGTGGTGCTTGTCCTTGGGAAGGAAGGGAGAGAGGGAGGACCATTAGCAACTGGATGGCTCCCAGATGTGGTGGTCTACAGCCCCCCTCACCCCATGGGCACACGACAGGAGGCACCCGCGTGAAAAACGGTGGAAGAACCCAAGCCTGTCTGATGGATCCAGAAGAAAGGGAAGGGGGACCAGCTGGCTCAGATCCTCTTCCCAGGCATAGTCTGGGTCTGCTGCCAGCCACCCCCGTTAAAAGGGGCAGATGCTCCTCCTGTTTCTGGGAAGCGCAAAGAGGATCTTGTGACTCTCACAGGCAGTGGGCACCTTGCCCAGGAAATGTGGGCTGCTGACAAAAGAGCTGTAACTTCTTCCCATAAAAAACAAGGGCGTCTTTGCCCGCCCTGTGGAGCAAACAGATGCCGGCTCTTTTCAGAGAGCGGAGCAACCCTTCAGTGTGATTTCTGGAGCCAGGCAACCCTGTGGGTCAGGGGTAGGGGTGGGAGGAGAAGGGCTCCGATTCAGTCCCAGGAAGGGCTGGAAAAAGGGCAGAGCCCCTGGAGAGCTGCAGACCATTTTTTCTAACATGGGCCAGTCACTTTTTTTTTCCGGGGTGGTGGGGAGAAAGAAATGAAGAAGCTGCAGGCTCTTGGCCCCGTTAGGGGCTGGGACACTGGCAGGACAGTCTGCCCAGAAAAGGACCAGCTTCCCCTTGAGGGGCTTCGAAAAGACCGAAAACTTCTCAGCTGCCTTCACACCCAGAGAGGCCCGTGTGTGGCCACCTCAGAACACCCTCTCTGCTTTGGATCTTTCTGGCTCCCGAGGAAACCCAGGGAAAGGTTAAGACTCCCTCATGCCAAGCACGCTCCAGCCGGCAGAACGTAGGGATCGGAAGGACCTGGGAGATTATGTGGTCCAGCCCTCTACCAAAATCCCCCAGACGTCCTCTGGCCTCTGCTGGACCGCCCCTGCTGAAAAGTCCATCACCTCCCGAGGCAGCCTCTTCCAGAGGGCCAGCCCAAATCTGTTTCCCTGTCACTGAAGCCCACGGCTGTTCCGTGGGACAGCTCTGAACAGTTATGCCCCCTACACGAAGACGCCTTTCTGTGCACGCTTCTGTTCCTCTGGCTAAACATACCCAGCGGCTGCCCCCGTTCCTCGTAAGGCCTTCCTTCCATCATGATGGTCTTCTGGACTGGCTCGTTTCTCTTTCCTCCCTAAAATGTGTCCAGAATTGGGCACCCCCATAGTGTTCCTGACAACCATGCAGAGGTGATTTGCCATTGTCAACTTCCAAGTTTCTTTTTTTAACAGTCTAGATCAGTGTTTCTCAATCTTGGCAACTTTAAGAGGTGTGGACTTCATCTCCCAGAATTCCACACCTCTTAAAGTTGCCAAGGTTCAGAAACACTGGTCTAGTCTGTGCTAGGACTTCCCAGTGGTCTCCCATCCATGGATAAATCAAGGCCAACTCCGATGGATTTTCTCCAACAATTTGCCACCAGATTTTAGGCTAGAAGGCACCATTTACACACCAAGAGAGAAGAGGAGGGATCAGCCAAGGCCGACTCGTTCTCCAAAATAGGATATTCCAACAGCAGAATCCGGGGGCAGCTCCAAGGCGCTGGCCACGGAAAGGGCCGTGACTTCACCGCGCCGCTTCGCCAACAGGGGCAGCGGGCTGCAAAAATCCGGCCGACCACGAGAGGCCCGCAAAGCCACGCCGCGCACACGGCTCGCAGCCGGCGACGCGCTCCAGCGGCTGCACGCCCTCGCGCCCCGCCCGCAAACCTCGCGCGCCCCCGAGCCAGCGGGAGACGCCCCCCGTCCCCTCCCTGCCCTGCGATTGGGCGCCCCGCGGCGGGCCGGGCGATAAAAGGGCGAGCCCGGGGGGGTGGTGTTGCCAGTGCGGAGTCGCAAGCGCGCTGGAGGAAGCGGGGACAGGCGTGGGAAGCGGCGCGTCTCGGAGAGCGGAGCTGCGCGAGGTAGGCGCGCCGTGCCTGCTCTTCCTCCCCCCGCCCCCGCTGTGCTCGGGCCCTGAAGACCGATTGGGACGGGGCTTTTATGGGGGGGGGTCTCTCCTTTTCCGCCCCCCTTCGGAATTTAACTTAACAGGCGGGGAAAGGCGACTCGGAAACCTGGCAAGGTCGCGCTGGTTATCTTCTAAAGTCAACCCCCCTTACACACACACACACACAGACAGTGTACCTGGATGCCGTGCAGCATCCCCCCTACCCTGGCTGGGAATGATGGGACTTATGGAGAGGGTGATGGGCTCAGGAGGAAGGGACCCCGAGGTGATGGGCTTGGCGCTCGAGTAGATCTGCAGAAGATCTGCGGAGGGGAGCGATGGCAAGGCGCAGCCAGCCTGGGTTAGGCGGATCCATGAAATTCTCCCCCCCAATGTACGAGCGTGTCCTGGTGGGAGGGTGCTGGAGGTCCTTCCCCCCAAAAAAGCCCTCTGCCCGACAGACGGCGCCGCACCCCGTCCGGAGCGCTCCCGTAAAGGTCGTAACGCGCTGCCTCCTCCCCGCAGGCGGGCGTTCCTGGCTCCCTCGAAGGCCGACCGACCGACCGACGCCCTGATGTGGTTCCTGGAAAAGATGCGGGCGGCCCACGGAGAGGCCAGCCTGCTGGGCCCCCTCTTCCTGGCCGGGTCCCCCGAGAAAGGCCAGGCGGGGGCGCCCGCCGCTGCCTTCCCCAACATCCTGACCCCGGACCGCATCCCCGAGTTCTGCATCCCACCGCGGCTGGCCGGCCCGCCGCCCCCGCCGAGCCTGGCCCCCGCCCTCCGGCCCCACCTCATCCAGGTGGAGAGCGCGGAGGAGCCCCTGGGCCCGGGGCAGGGTGCCACCAACTCGGACCCCTGCTCACAGGCCGCCCTCTCGCTGCCCCACGTGCCCAGGGCCCAGACCTCCTACGGGTTCTGCGTGCTGCTGGAGAGCCCACACACCCGCCGGAAGGAGTCCATCTTCCATGGTGAGCCCTCGGGCAGCCCCCTGGCCTCACCCCGGCCCCGGGCCGGCAGCTGTGGCGGCAGGGAGCCGGCCTGCACCCCAGCGGCGGCCCCCCGGTGGCCCCTCTTCAGCGGGCAGGGCCCCTGGGACAGTGACACGGCCTCCTCCTCCAGCGAGTCCTCGCCCTTCGGCTCCCCGCTCCTGGGCAGGTCCCCTGCCCGGCCCGGCTGCCTGTTCAAAGCCTGGAGCCAGGAGCGGCTGCCCGGCAGGGCCTGGACATCCCGGCGGCTGTCTGGTGGCATCTCGAGGGCTGGCTCCTGGTCAGTGGACGAGGGCAGCTCCACCTCCGACAGCAGCCCTGGCTCCCCCCGGCGCTCCTCGGAGAGCCTCCTGCCACCCCCTGCCTTCCCCCTGGACTTGCCCCGCGGCCTGGAGCGCCTGGGCCGCGAGGCCACCGTGGTGATGGACAAGGGAGGGCTGCTGCGCCTCTCCTCTGAGCACTGCCCCGAGAACCGGCGCCTGCGCATCCGCCTGATCAGTGTGGAGGGCCTGTATGAGGAGGCCGCGCTGGAGCCCCAGAGCATCAACTGCTGCGTCACCTTCTCGCTGCTGCCCGGCAAGGCCCAGAAGCAGCGGAGCACCGTCATCAAGAGGAGCCGGAACCCCATCTTCAACGAGGACTTCTTCTTCGTGGGCATTTCCGGGGACCACCTCCGGCACCTCTCTGTCAGGATGAAGGCCCTGAACAAGGGGGGGAACATGAAAAGGGACTTGGTGCTGGGGGAGAGCGAAGTGCCTTTGACGCAGATTTTGGCCGCGTGAAACTCAGGGCGGTCTCTGGATTGACTGATTTATTTATTTGGAGTGACGGGTCTGTGCGTGCGGGTTTTTTGTTTTTAATAAAGTGGAATTTTATTTAAATGTGCAAAAGTGTCTTCTGTGCTTAAATCGTAGAGAAGTGTTTTTGGATTCCAGGCCTAGAGTTGACCTGGAGTTCAGCCCTGGGTCTGCACGGTCAGCCTCTCTAATGGGGTCAGTTTGGCTAATCCCGCAGATGCAGGACGGATGCTAATTCGATCTCAGGTTAAGGCCCCCAGAGACAAGAAATTAAAAATACTAATGCAATACTACAGCCAGTTTGAAAAGTGGGAGTTTTTCTCTGGGCATGTACGTGTAAGATGGTGGTGGGGGCTCTTGGTGGGCTGTTCAAGGCCCTTAATCACCCCAGGAGGAGAGCTGTGTTTAGTTTATGATAATTAAAAAGGAGGAGAAATCTGTTAGCACCTTCCCCAATGAACTCATTTTATTCAAAGGCAGCAGCTTTAGTGAGCTTCATCAGTTGCATGTAAGTCCATGAAATCTGCCTTTGAATAAAACCTCTTCATCAGAAAAGATGCTACCTGACTCCTCCTGATTTTTTTAATCAGCACAGGAATCCAGGTGGGTCTTCTTATTCGGAATTACTAAGGAACCAAGTGAGGTGAGAACATAAAAAGGGCATATTCCCACCTGCAACCCCCCCACCCCCAGAATGTACAATCAATGTTCTCAACCTTGGCCATTTTCAGGCGGGTGGACTTCAACTCCCAGAATTCCCCAGATAGCTTTGCTGTCTGGGGAATTCTGGGAGTTGAAGTCCACCCGCCTGAAAGTGGCCAAGGTTGAGAAACACCGATCTATCATTTTGATCAGGGTGGAAAAGGAGAGAGGATATTGGTATAAATCAGGAAATAAGCCCAGGAAGCAAAAACATGTCAGATCTCTGCCCCAAAGAGCTTACAGTCTAGTTTCCCTCCACGTGGAGTGAGTCTAAGAGACAAAGGACAAGAACCACTGATAAAATGGATGGCTTTAAAAAAAAATCTCCCAAATATACAGTAGAAAAAGTCTGCATCAGCCAGAGCTCAGCTGGCAAATTTCTGGGGGTGGAATTCACAGCCCACAAAATGAAAGTCTGCTAGCATCCCTGGGCATGGCAAGCTCTGATATGCAGAGGGCAGGAGGAAGGAAACAGTATAGAAATTATATGCTCTTATAGGCCACCTTTTAGGAGCCAGAACAAAAGATGCTGTAGATCTGCAAGATCCCCCTTCTCCTCGATTAGATTCTCTTCGATTAGACGCCCCTTGTTCCATGCCAGCTTTCGCTCTTGTAAACCTGTCGACCGGAAGGCTCTGCAAGGTTTCCCCTTATGCCTTATTTGGCTGTCGCCTGACCACAGCAAGGCTTGCTCCTGAGGAAGCCTGGTACAGGACCAGGACTGCTTGGTTTTGCTCCCTTTGCAGCCTTTGACTTCACTCTTGACTTGGAAAGGAGGAAAAGATCTGTGGAAGAGGCAGCTAAATGGCAGAGGACCTGGGCAGAAAAGGAAGCTGCTGTAGAAGGAGACAAAAGCCCGGGGCTTGGGGGGACAAACCGTGTCCCATGAGTTGAAAGGGTGCAGACTTCTCTCTGGTAAATTCTCCCCCACCCTTGAAAAAAACAAATCCATACCAATGCATGGGAACAGGCTTGGCAACGCCCCAACTTAACTAGGAGCAGGCAAACAGAATTCTAAATCTCATAGCCACAGGCCAGTAAGTGCTTCTAAATTGCAGGCAGCATCAATTAAGTAGTACATTCGTGTCCTTCAATTAAATAACGTATTTGTACTTAAAGGGCCGATTCCATGGCCACCAGAGGCTAACCGAAGGTATTAGGGGTAGAGGGACTATGCGGGTTGATGCGGCAGAAGGGAAAGAATCTTGCGGGGCAGTTTGCCAAGCCTGAGCCCGTCTTATGTGGGCCTCCAAACAGCCGCCTCGTCCTGCGAGCGGAAGGTCGGAGCTGGGGGTGCCCTGTTTCCTTCATTTATGGCCTCAAGGAGCAACTGAAACAGAGTCGAGGAAGTAATCTATCAGCCAAGAGACGGCTTTCTTCCTGAAGTGGACACAGAGGCGTAAATCTGTCTTCCCAACTTCCTCATTTCAGTTGCTCCTTGGGGGACCAAGCTATGTGTCCGCCCTTCTCAACGAAGAAAACCGTTCTTCCTGAAACACGTTGGCCAAAGCTGTAAGAAATAGTTGATGTGAACTTTCCACCGCAGCCAGAGCTTTCCACACATCACTGTTCCCGTTACAAGGCAGCCAGTAAGTCGAGGACAACTCCCTGGACACCTGGGTAATGTCTGTATATTTCACATACACAAGTTCGGTGCTCTAGGCACTTTTTTCCTGGAAAGCACCAAAGCACTCCAAAAATGAAGTCTGAGGACTTCTGGAGCCGTCCCAAGAGGCTCTCCTCCCAGGCCTTGGACCGCAAGCGAGTGGGCACCAGTTGAAGGAGAAGCACGCAAGCGGTGGCAGTCCAGGCCAACCAGCTTTACTCCTGCTGCCTGTTCAACTCCCGGAGTACGTCAACGTTGGTTGTGCTGGGCTGAAACATGGGTAAACAGGTGGTGGCGTGGCTGCGGCAAGTTCACGTGGCAGAGAGACCTTTCCCTGCCTCTCACAGCAGGGAACCGGGAGCTCAAC
Source organism: Candoia aspera (assembly GCF_035149785.1). Classification (NCBI taxonomy): domain Eukaryota; kingdom Metazoa; phylum Chordata; class Lepidosauria; order Squamata; family Candoiidae; genus Candoia; species Candoia aspera. The sequence continues at coordinate 1,171,269 of NC_086165.1, forward strand.
AGGTTGACCTGAGCCCAAAGCAACTGCTGTGTGTACAGAAATAGATCTACCCAGCAATTTGAAAACATTAACATTACAGAAAGAGCTGTAAAAGGGCTGTAATCAATACCACGAAGGGCAGAGGCCCTGAAATCACCCACCCCACCCCCTGTGCCACAGAAGGCTCAGCCCTGTAAGTACACTGGCCAATGCTAGCCTCCGAGAAAGAGGCGGCCTGAGAGGGCTCCTTCGCAGGCCCCTGGCTGCCTGCATGCTCTGGAGGGAAGCGCAGAGGCGCCGGAGGATCCCACAGGGCTTCAGCCTCCTTGGGTCACGTAGCTTTCAGCCCCTCTGATGGGGACATCCAGAGAGGGAGCTACGTGGGGGTCAGAAAAGGTGGGACTGACCGAACAACTTGGTGGCCACTCTGCTGATAAATTGCCTACGCGTGTGGAAGTAGGGGGATCCAAAGCTGGGGCTGGAAAAGCAAGGGTCTGAAGGGTGCCGGAGGGGATGAAGGGCGCTGGCCAGCTATGAGCTCTGAATTGGGAACTGACCAGGGGAAGGGGGCAATGGCCCTCGCCCTGCTCAGGGGGTGCCAGCTGCTGGGCGATGGAAAAGGCTTTGGTCCAACCCAGCTGCTGGACTCCACTGAACTGCCAGCCATGATCACCAGATGATCTTCAAGGAAGCAGAGAGAAACACACCAAGTTTTTTTCAACTCCTGGGAATACAGCGTGTGGCGGACTTACACACTCCCCACCGCCACCACCTGATGTGTCTTTATTCATCTGGGTTCTTGTAACCTTTCCTAGAAAAAACTCTGGAAAAGGGCAGCCTGACAAACCAAGGCTCGGGTGTAAGAAAGCCCCTGCAGGTGGTTGCCAGGCTACTAATGATAACCTGGCAGAGGAAAAGAAGTGTGTTTTGTGTGTGTTTTGGGTGTGTGTGTGTTTTGGGGGGAGCCAAGATAAATCCTGCCTGGGAAGTGGAGGGGGAAGGGCGCTCCAAGTGTCCACCGAACTGACCTCTGGCTCAAGGACAGTGGGCAGCCGATGCCTCAGCCCAGTTCAGTGCAGACATGGCCCCGACACATGCAACAGCGCCTCCTTTCAAGGGGCTAGTGTCCTGCTGGGCCCAGCAGCCTCCCAGGAACAGCCTTTCCCAGCCAGCATCCTTTCAGGCATACGGGGACCTCACTTGCCAGAGTCCCGGCCCTGTCGTCCCAGCTCACAGGCATTGATCCCGGAGGGCAAAGGTGGTCCAAGAGGGTCGGGCCTAAGGAGGTGAGGGCGTGTCTTCTCATTCGTCACCTCTGGAATTTGGGTTGTTGGCTTCCAAAGCTGCTGCCTTTTCTTAAGGGTTCCCTGCTTCCTTTCTTCAGTCAGATCCTTTGGCAGTTGCCTCAAAAGGAAGCGATGCTTCCCAAGCAAAATTCTCACACAATTCTCATTAGCAACTTTGATTGAGAGGAAGTGGATGGGGTTGCAGGAATTCCAGCAACCAAACTATTCTCTATTTAGAACGAATTTACCCCCTACTGCACTGGGTTGCAGGCTTTCTTCGCTTCCAGTGGCCTTCCTGTAACCTGGCAAGGATTTGGTCGTTTCACCGATAACAGGAAAACTTGCAGCAGGCGGTTGACATAAACATCTCAACTTTTATCAGGCTGAGAACGATTTGTGCATCTATCCAGCTTTTCCTCAAGGCACAACAACGCCATCAAGCAGGCTTGCCCAAGTCTTAAGTGTAGAAGAGTTGCTGCCTGGTCCCCCGAAACCGTAAGCTTGGTGGGGCCTAGAAACCAGCCCTTTCTCTGACGGCTTATAGCTGATGGAGCCCCTTCTCCAGGGAAAGGAAGGTGGCCAGACTTGGTGGTCAGCAGATGGGAGGAATGGAGGGGGAAGAACTTCCCCTTCTCCCTCTATGCCAGTGTGCAGATTTTCCCGGGAAGTCCTGCTCCAGGTCATCCTCCAGAGACCTTAAAACTATTTTTTTATGCACAGCCTTTTCAGCTGCAGCTCCAGGTTTTGGAACTGCCTTTTAGAAGCCCCCCAGCTGCTGGTTTTCTGGCGAAGAGGTCAAGCCTCGCCTCTTTACAAGTTTGGCAACAAGGGAAGGAAAAACAAGCTTCTTTTTGTAGTTTTATTCACTGTCCCAGTTTGGGTCATCTTTATGAATGTTGCTTTTAGTAGCCCTTGAGTCTGTTTTTATTTTCAGAGAAAACATGGCCAATTTTGCAAGAGCACACAAAAAATAAGAGGATATCCTAACTAAAGATGTTGCCCCCCTGGCTGCCAGGCACTTCTGCATACCCGGTCTGCAGTGGGCAAAATGTTCCAGCTTCTTCCTTGGCTGCTAAGGTGTAACAATGTTTCCCGTAACTTGTCCTTCGCTCCCCCGTATTAATGGGGATGTGGCTGAAGTGCATGAATAAGAGGCTGTCTAGAAAATGAACGCTGGAGGAGGATTTTGGTAAGTGAGAGTGAAATTGAGAAATGGAGAGGCTGCGAAAATTACGTAGGCAAAGCTGTATGAGGAAGACAAACCAGGTAATGATGCAATTTTAGTTGGAGCCCTTTCCGGCCCATCCTGCAAATCTCATTCAGAAAAATGGCACGTAATTCCTTCTGTACTGGATTAAGACCAACTACCCCCTGCCCCACAAGGACAGTTACAAAGGGGGGAAAGTATCCAGAAATGATGAACGGGAATGTCTTTTTTCAACTTCTCCCACCTCTTTATTGGCTTGATAGGAAACCTCCAAAGGCAACTGGAACAAGGAGGTCTTCCAGGGCTGGCAACTTCTTCGGGACCAGGACTCACGTTTGGCTTCTCAGTGCCTGGGAGAGGAGAGGGCTTTGGAAAACCCTGCAACGCACCTGCACATTCTTCCATTGTCTGGAGAATGGATGGCGTGCTCGCTCGCTCGCTCCCTCTCCCTCCTGTTCATCCAAGGGTTGTTTCCAGAGAATGGGGAAAGCTGGGCTCCAGCAACTCCGAGCTTTCAGTAAATCTGGTCAGAGAAACTTCCATGGGAATCTTATCTTTGGATGGACTCAGCTGTGGTCCAGAGTCTGACATAGTGTAGCCGGGGCCCCACCCTACAGGCTTTGATCTAGTTATAATAAAGTTAAATAGGACTACTCTGTAGGTATTTCATAGGTTTTCCATTTCTGTCACATTAAACACGATTCTTCCCAGAAAATTCAGGTTCAGTTGAGAACCGCTCACGTTCTGGCTCAGATTCTGGGGCGAGAGATCCCCCACGGCTGGTTTGGGAACAGCCCCCCCAAACTCTTACGTTTGTGCTTCCATTGAGCTTAGTAGGAAGAAAGGAGGAGTCAGAAATGCTGCTGTTGTGGAAGGCAGTGTCTTGTTCTTTGCAGCCTGTGGCATTGTGTGTGTTCTTCCTGGCAAAGGGAAGACGAAGAGGGAGGGAGGACACCTTTAAGGGACATTTAGAGCAGGACCCTTCTTCTTCCAAGCAACAGTGGGCTGGTCCCCTCTTCCTTGTCGGAAGAGCTCCCTGGAAACAGTTCCCACTGGCCAAAACGTTCAGGGAAAGTCCCTATGGCTCTCGGGGCGCTCGTTCATCTTTCTGATCCTAATTGGATTTCAGGAAGGCGGGGGAGGAAGGAGAACAAGACAGCCTTTCCAGAAGTGAACGCTTGCATTTCTCAATAATGAACTCATAACACCAATATATTAAACAAATGGAAAGCTTGGCTGATAAGATCCTGGTGGAAAAAAAAAAAAGCCCTACTGGGTTGCCCAAGTGATCTGCATGTGAACTATTCAAGGGATGCCTAATCTAGCTTGATTCTTTGTGTTTCCACTTAATATAATTATGCCAGGCACTGCTGGCTGCTGTAGCTGAGTCTGGCAGGCGGCACACCGAGATAAGACAGGGGGTTGCATTCATGGAAATAGTCAAAATGGCTGCACTGGCTTATGCTAATCCTGCACGTATCCACTGCAGAAATTTAATTATTCCAGCCTCTGGGACCTGCTGACTACTTAACTGAGTTTGGCACGGAGATGTTACAATGCTGAGTTCACCAGTTGAGCAGCAGCAGATGAGGTCAGAAGGGCTGGGCTGGGATTCTCAATTTCCATTTCCTACCCACCCTCCGCAGCCTGCCACTCTCCAGAGGTGTCAGATCCTACGAATCCCAGCCAGCACAGTCTCTGAGGGGCATCTGTTTGGCCAACAAGCCCAGGTAGAAATCGGACAGTTTCGTTGGTCCTTCCCCACGTTAGCCCTGATTTGAGGTGTGCGAGCGCCAGGCTGAGCTGCAAATTGGACTCATGGAAAAGCAACAAAAGAAGTATTTCAGAACACTGAGATTCGTGTGACTCGTTGGCCGTCTCAATCACCTGGGAAACGGCCTGTCAAGAACTGGTTACGGAACAGAAGATTTGTGTTGAGAATGCCTGCATAGGAACATTAGAGGGCTTCTCGTGCAGTTGAGGCATTTTTAAGCTTGAAATGCTTCTTAAGCTTAAGTCCAGACTTGGGCTTTACTCTTCAGCCCTGACCAAAGGCCTGTCTTGGGACTCCTCACTCTTGGCTCAGCTCTCACTGCTGCCTGTAGAACTCCAAATCATGCAAGCCTGTGGCGTTTTTGTCTCAATAATTAAACCACCCTTGGAGCCCAGGCTTAATAATCTGCAGGAGGGAAACCTGCTTGGGGACAGCGATTGGCATGGCTGAGAAGGGACAAACCGAATAATGGGACGCTGAGCGCACCAGGACTCCAGCGAACCCTCCTTATTTATATTTCCATTTAATGTTCTTGCTGTAAACAAACATTACCTTAACATGCTCTATCTCTCAGCACATGGCTGGGTTTTTTGTTTTTTGTTTAAGTACTTGACTCTTGATTAAAGGGTATTTTGAATGGTATAGTTATCAGCTACCAAGATTCCAGTTCATGTAGAAATGCAAGATCCTTTGAAAATACAGGCTAATATTTGCATTATAGTACTTTATCTTGCAGGTCTTTTAAGTTAAATTGAAGTTCATTGTCCAGCAATGGGAGGGATCTGGATGGGCGTGCCTTCCCCACCTGTTGTGGCCAATGGTGTTTCTAGGAACTCTTGTGCAATCAGTGGGCAAAGTCAAGGAGCCCCGAAAAGACTGTTCATGTCAGCCAGTCAGGCTGGATCATGCACTCTTGAATGGAAAATAATCTCAGTATTAAACACTGGACTGCTGCAGAAGGCAAACAGCAGAGTTGATTGCTGATGGGAACAGGTGCCCAGGTGCAACCTTTCTCTTCTCCAAGGTTAAAGAAAAGGAGGTCAACTCACATGCTGAAAACTGGCACTCTAGACCATACATCTCTCACAGAATAAGGAAATCCTTTAAACAGTCAGATGCTCCCGCCCCCACAACAAGGCTATCTCACCAAGGAGAGTACTTTAAAAGTAAGATCCCCCCCACTTCCAAAATAGGAGATTTCCTGCCAAAGGCACATGGCTATCCAAGCGACCCAGTTCTGACAGCGCTGCCATGAACCAGCTCAGAGCCGGCTGGCATCACGGGCACCCTTTGGGGAACAGACGCTTTGCTTCATCTGGTAAGTTCTAACTGTGAAACAACTCCTGCGCCTCTCCAGCTTCTCCAGCAGCTCACGTGCCTCTGGGCCGGGTGGGCTAGAAAGAAACAAGAGGAAGGCAGACTCCAGCGCCAGGAGCAGCCGTGGGGTGATGCTTTGCAAGATCGAGGCAGCCGGCCTGTTGCTGCTGATCTGCGCCTGCAACCGCAGGGCGAGAGCCGGCTCTGGTCTGTGGGGCCCCCTTGCAGCTGTGCGGGGGGGCAGAGTCCCCTCTCAATGCTTGGTCTTCTCCCTTTATGAACTCTCCTTCCTTTCCTATATTTTAGATTGGGTGTGTTGCCTGGGTTCCAATGTTGTTTAGTTTTAGTATGTTCTCTTGTTTATGCTAAAAATTCAGCTATTTGGATTTGTAGACAATAAACTATAATTTGCTGCACCATGGGAACCCGGCTACTGCAAGCCACAGTTTATGATTTGGCATGTTGGGCAAATTTCACAAGCAGTCTTGAAGAAACCCTGTTTAAGCAAAAACCAAGGCTTAGCATCAGATGGAAACCAGACATACCATACAACTTCGTTGGCTCAGCACTAGCTATGAATCCAGTGAGCATAAGGCCAAGAGACCAGGAAACAAATGCAGCCACCACTTTTTGAGAAATGAGAAACAGCCTGGTGACAGTGAGAATTTGCTGTCAGAACTGCCAGGCTGGACATTATCTAAGCCAAAGATGGTAAAATCATAGAGGTCGAGTAGGTGGAAGTTAGTTGCTGGAAGCTGGAGAATCTGATATAGATGGCTAAGTACGTAACTCTGTCCACATCCTGGTTTATCGACAAGTTTGGTTGTAGGCGCACAAAGTGGTATATTTCTGCAACCATTTCTATTTTCTATATCTGACCTGATGTTTACAATTCCTCTGTAGACTGTGTGTCTGCAAGCATATAATTTATCAGTGCCAGACTACCAAACTGGCAAAGGCGAATACTGTTGATCTTGGAAAGCGTGGCTCCCTGATGACCCCAATCGACAGTTTTGTAAACAAACACTGGGCTGGCACCCTCTTTGCATTTTCCAAATCAGTTATGCTGATTCCAGATACATTAATAGCTACAAAATACATATAGGCTAACGAGGCAGAGTGCGTTTATATCCCGTTCCCTCTTCTTCTAGCTTCTCTTCTGTTTTAGTATCACTCTGCAGCTACATTCACCTTTCTCAACCTGGTGCCTTTGATGCCCTGGCTGGCATGAAGAGTGTCCAAGAGATCCGAAGAGTGCCCACTTAGAGACGTTCGACCCATACTTAAAAGCTGCTGCTAGTCACTAGTCTGTCTCTGGACTGCTGCTTGCCTCTAAGAGTCAAGGTTAACATAACTTCATTCATACTTGATCCAATCTTCTGTGAATATTCTCGATTACTTTTTGCAGACCACTTCCTGATGATTAGAGAATTGCACCGGCATTTTGTTACAGGCTTAAATGACGTTTTATTATTTTATCCCTTTCATCAACTTGAATATTTAGCTTTATTGCTTGAATTGTACTTGGTGAACCAGATTCCTTCAGGTTAACTTGTGCTCTCAGATGGGTTCTCGTTTTGTACTAAGCTATGATTTGCTTTAATCCCAGTTTGCTCAGCAAGCCGTAACGGCAGGGTCCACGCCTTGGGCTAGGCCAGATCCACACCAAGGACATTGTGAGTCAATGCCGTATCTTCAGAATCTCAACTTAAAGAGTCAGAACCCTCAATTCTGCTACCTGCTAGGAAGCGAGGGGCTTCCCGGGGGTGTTAGCGGTCCAGCCTCTGCGGCAGGATCGGCGCCTCTGCAAGGCTTCCAAGATGGCAGGAGCTGTCCATGGTCCTGGGCATTCTTGCTCAGCACCGCTCCCTTGGCCCTCGGAGCACGCTGGTTCCTGCGGATTTTGTTTGTTGAGAAGGCAGAGGCATGAGGAATAATGGGGACAGTTATCCCAGGAACAAACTTTGCCTCTCCAAACATTCAGGAATGCATTCAGTGAAAAACTTGGGTCACTGTCAGAGATGAATGAATGGAGTGCCCCCAAGTAGAAACAGACGGTTGCCCATATCCCATTAAACAAGGAAAGAACAAAGGATAAAAAATCTCAGCCAGATTCTGCTTCTGTAACTGAGGTGTTCTTCCTACCCACCAACTATCAGAGCTAGGCACTTAAACACTGAAAATGGCCTGGTCCAACACTATGCTAAGTCATGACTCAGCTACCCAGGATTTATTAGGGTTTATTTCCTAAGAAACCTAAACTGATGGAAAAAAGTTTAGCATAACTTCATGGCATTTTGGTTCTGACAGTGGGAAGGTGTGGGAAGCAGTCAAGGAGAAAATTGCACCGCTCTGAGCCTTTGGAGCCTGCAGCCCTTCCGAATGAGAGTCAGAAATGTTGCCTGCTTAATCCAGGCTCCAACTGTCAAATATTGATTCAATGCAACCCCTTAGCAACCCTTGCTGTCTAAATAGAACAGCAGGATCAGTGTCAGCGCTCAGTCGGATATGAAAAATGGTGACGTGGGCAAGAGGAAATACGTGATTTTTCAGGAAACAAACTCAGCAGTACAGCTGCTATCTTTCAACCCCCAGTCCACCAAAGCAAATTGTATTTGAATGGAACTCTGTGTTCCAAGTCTCTTATTTGGGTTTTCTGCAGTCTTCCCCCCTTGAAAAAGCACACCCAAGAAGCTATTCACCCAGCCAATGTTGGAGAAGGTTCCCCCCCACCCCTGGCTGTCCAGAGAAGTTCAAGAGAGTAACAGGAAGTTCAAATTCAGGACGCACATCCTTAAAACCTTTGTTTGCTGTTGTAGTTCAAAGGTTTAATTATGGAACTTGAGTTTAGGGAATCTGAGATCTGGAGTACATTGAGCTAAGCCATCATGAGATTCATACGGTATTGGCATAATGTGTGAATAAGGAGAACAGAGGCTTATTCAACAAACCACAGTTAAATCAAAGCTTAGCATCTATAACATGCACCAAAATCTGTCAAACCTAAGTGGCCTTAAGTAATAATCACAATCAATTAATGCTTATTTGGGGGGCTTCCTAATTTACTTAAACTGCAATCCTGGACAAAGCATAATAGGATTCCCATATCTTGCTAAGGCATGGCTTGCTAACCTAAATTATTTAATAAACATGATTGGCTGGATTTGCATAGCACATAATTTTTTTTTTTGCATTTGATATACACCATTTTAAAAAGTTTTTAACATTGAAAGTTGATATAGAAATATATTAAATAAGACATAAACTCTAGCTTACAAACCACAGTGTCAAGATTCATATTAGAACAAAAGAAATCACCTTATGAGTAGCATGTTATGTGAACCAGGCCTATTCTATCTAGTTCAATACTAATATTGAATGATAATCATTTAGTGACACTTAACCTTATTCTAATTAGCCCTTTTACTGAACGATTTGCTGAAAAGCTTGTGCTTCTGGCTGGGAAGCTCATTTCCCATGCTGCCCCCTTTTCAAACCCACAATTTTTTTGTCTTAGTGTTATAAAGAGAGCGGCATTAGCCTTCGATAAGAAGCCCCTTAGCCATTTTACCGTTTGGAAGAGGCAATCAGAGGCAGTTTTCCCTGAGCTTAATCAGCTCCAAATGAACCATCAGGGTGTTTTGCTTTGAAGCTCTTGTTCCAGGATTTGGAGGGAAAAGCTGGAGAGCTTTTCACCCCCAATGCTGGTGTGCGAGTGTTTTCCCCCCCGAGAGCTGTTTACCGAACAGGGCAGCCCCTTCAAAACATGCATGTTTAAACAGATGTTTCCCGTCGAAAGCTACAGCGATTCCTGCAACAGACGCACTGCACCAAAAGGTGAACAGATGGGGCTGCCTTCAATGGCCATCCAGGGATGACCTTTTGCATCTCCATCACCTCGTCATCGGCAGAGCTGTGATCCTCTGCGCCCCCCCCCGCGAAGCGCTGTCTAAGAAGAACCGAGGCTGGACAAACGGCCTCTCATGAGCCGGCCTTTGGCAGGCCTGCAAGTGGACTTTTGGAAGAGGAGCAGAAAAGAGTAAGAGGAAAGCTCACCGGATAGGAAGGAAGTATAGGAAGGAGAAGATAAATAAGAGAATTAAATCCTCCCCCTCCTCCTTCCCCATCACTACTGTTATTTTGGGGGGTGGAACTTACAGCTGTCATGGTAACGGTGTGCTAATGACCGTGGCATTACTCTGTGGCCATCCTCTGGGACTTTCTCCCCTGAACGGGGGATTGGACCCCAAAACCCAAACTGTCTTCTCCAACTTAGCAATTTGGAGCTCCATGCCCTGTGCACGTGCGCATGTGTGCATCTGCTTTTTCATTACAGAAACAAAGCAAGATAAAAACTAGAACAGGTAGAGAGAAGTATATGAGCCAAGAACAAAACAAAAGCAAAGAAAAAAAAGAGTGTAAACACACACACACAACTTTTAAAGTTTTCGCGTTCAATATTTCTGCCCAGAACATTTGTACAGACAAAGGTAATTGATCAGGAGAAACATGATGAACATAGCTAATAAATAGTGACCCGATTTGAATTATTTTATCCTTCGTGCAAGATTTGTTTGAAGTTTCTCCCATACCTGGCTAAACAAACCACCCAGTGCGGTAAAGCATGAATCAAGGTTTACAAACTACAGTGGCTGTGTTCACACATTATACTAACTCCACCCGTCTCCTGGGAAGGAGGGTAAAAACTGCAGCATTTAGTTCCAGAGCCAACTGGCACATATTTTATTGCTATTTGGCAATAGAGCAGCTTTGCCAAAAGGCATCAGGCGACGCACCTTACATTTCTTTCAGGCAGACAGCCCTATTTATTCCATCTTGAAAAGAGCTCATGGAGTCTTTTATTTATTTATTTATATTTCAAATTTCGTCACTGCCCATCTTACATGAAGCGACTCTTGGGGAAAAGAACCCTCCAAGCATTTTAATGGCGTGCATAAATACATATATCCACTCATTTCTGTTTGAGAAATTGCCACATCCTTTTTCCTGAGTTTTGGATGGGCTTTTCTGGAAATGAGCAAACAATGTGTTCATGCCAGCCTAGCATACAGGAATGCAACGCAATGTGCCCTGCTGCAGATGAACAGACTGATTGCATATGCTGCTGCTAAGGCAAGGAAACTCACCATTCCCACTGATTCAGGAGCACCAGAAAGGAAGACAAACAAAATGTTCTTGACTGTCATCAGCAAGGACAGGGAAGGGAGGTCTGTAAAAATTCAGCAGTTGGCAATAAAAAGTCCATCCTTGTCCATAATGGAGTTGTCCCTTAAAAGTTTGATTGCATTTGTTCAAATTCCCCACAATTTCCAGAGTAGAAACTTCAGATTATTTTAACATGAAGGATTCATTTTTGGGAAGCGGCTTGAAAATGATTAGGATTCCTGTGTATTTTGATGGATATACTGTACAAGGCTATAGAATTGTTCTATATACTTATCATCTCTTCAAAACACCTGGTTTCCTGAACCAAGCATATTGGGGAGAACAGAAGTTTACGAGCAACTTGAGCACTCTTATTTAGACACATCGGCTTGGTTCAAATGACATGTTTAGCCATGATGTAGCTTCTTTGGCTATGGGATACTGGATTGTGTAAACAAAGACACGTTGCTTTTAAACTATGGTCTCTCCCCAGCCCCAACCAGTCTCTGGATACGCCATCCTTGTCCCTTGGGATGATATGCCTTGCATCTGAGGAAGGAGGCCACAATCCACCAAGCCTTATGCTGTGACAAATTGATTTGGCCTTAAGGTCTCACCAGACTTTTCATTTGTACGTATTTGCTGTGAAAATTAACCCTTTGGGAAGGGTTGGTCAATGGTTGGTCAATTCAACACTAATAGTTAAGCAAACTCTGGCCTAGCCCAAGGTGCAAATGACCTCGTGATAACCAGCAAGGAAAGAATTCTCGGTGGATAATCTCGTTCACAAGAATGTCATGGAAAAACTCCTCCTTTGTGGACCAGGGCTGAGTGGGAAATCTGCAGAACTGGGCTACCCATGATAAATTCAGGGCCTCAGCCTTTGGGTGCGAACCCGTGCTGCCGTTCCTTTGCAGAGCAAGTCCAAGGACTTCTCTTTCCTTGCCAACACTCTTCATTTCTCCCAAAGACAGATTCTGCCCAGTCGCTGGGAGTCAGGTGGCATATAAATTTTAAAAAAATAAAAATCCCACTGCTACAGATGTGTAATCCCCAAACACCCCGATATCCCCGCTGTTCCAGGATCTATTATGGTAGGACTCAGACTCAGAACCTGAGATAGTAGGTGATGCCGGCTGACAACAGGCTGATCAAGCCATCCATTCTGTGGCTTTGTTTGGAAACAAAAGTGGCTTTGAAGTAAAAATAGCCCGGAGACGTCAATGGGTTTTCCTTCTTTTTCACAGGGTGGATTCATCCAGCACAGCAGCTCCTGCCTTAGATATAATCCGAGGCTTTTAATGCCATCGATTGATCACAAAGGTCACTTGGAAACACCACAGGACAACGGCCCGGAGCAGGCGGGGTCTCGCGGAGAAGGAAAGCGGACCGCCACGTGCGCAGCCTCAGTGACCTTCTGTGAAATGGGCACGTGGGTGCTCCCTCAGCTTGGCGGGTCTTGCTATACCCGCATCTGGGTGGGCTCAGCAATGCTGGTTTGCCCAGGATTTCGCTTCTCCTGCAGCTGCTGGGCACCGAGATGGATTGCCCCTTCGGGGCAAAGGGCGGCAGGTGGCAGCCACCCCGGAGAGGCGGCGCAGCAAGGGCGTGGAGGGAGGCGCGGCAGCCCTGCACGTCGGAATGCTGCTCCTGCGCCTTACGGGTCGGGCCGCGCCTTTTCACATGTGTGCGATGCTGCGTTTTCGGGCCGCGATGCCCGACTCGGCCTCCCGGGCTCTTCTAAGCCGCAACGCACCAGGCAGGTCGGGCTGGGCCATGGACAGCTGACAGTTGCAGGCTCAGTTTAGACTCTGGGCGAGTCAGCGTCGTTCACACGACGCGTGTACCCCACGCACCCACCGGACGCCCTCGCGCGGCGAACCCCCGGGGGGCGGTTCCTCGGGGCGCGCGTGCGAGCCCAGCCAATTAGGGCGCGGGGAAGGGTCGCGCCCCGCCTCGCGCTCTCCGGCGATCGAATGGGGGGCTGCCGGGGCGGGGCCTGACAGCCAGGGCCACGCCCACCGCGCGGCTCCCCTCGGCCGTTCCGCCGCAGCGCGGCCTCGGGCCTGGCCGGGAAAAGCCGGCTGGGGTGGTCGAGGCCGCCGGGCTGGGGAGGCCCGTCCTCCGCCGGCTCCTCCTCCTCCTCCTCTCCTTGCCGGCGGGTTCGGGAGGGCGAGCCTCGCCAGCGCGGGCAAGAACAGCAGGGAAAGCCTGCCGCTTGGATCGAGCACGCATGCGCGGGACCGCCGCCGACGGAGGGCGGGGCGCTCCCGCGGGCGCGCGCCGCTCCCAGCTGTCGCGGGCGCGCGCGCGCTCAGCAGGCCTTTCCCTCCCGCCCTGCGAGGAAGGCCCGCCGCCGCCGCCATGGTGCTGGAGTCGGTGGTGGCCGACCTGCTCAACCGCTTCCTGGGCAGCTACGTGGAGAACCTGAACAGGTCCCAGCTGAAGCTGGGCATCTGGGCGGGTAAGCAGCGCCAGGGGCCGGCCGGCCCGGGCCCTCCGCGGGCTCCCCTCCGCAGGGCGGGGGGCTTTCCTCCCCCCCCCGCAGCGGGCCCGCGGAAGCTCCCGGTGGCTTGCAAAGCGGGGTGCGGCCCAGGCAGAGCGGGCTGCCCGCCGTGGCTCCCGAGGACGAGGGTCGGGGGGCAGGCCTGGCACGCGCGGAGGACGTGGCGACCCCCCAGGGCCGCCCCTTCCCCGGGTTTGAACTCTAAGCTGTTTGGAGCTTCCTTGAGAAGCTCTTTGGGCTTCCCGAAGCCTCCCAGGGGGTGAGGGGTCTCGCAGACTCCCAATTACCGTTGTCATTATCATTATCGTTATCGTTATCTATTTATCTGTTTATTTAAATTCGTTGGCCTCCCAACTCCAGTGGACTCTGGGCAGCGTACAAAACTGGAAAAAGCATAAAAACAGCTCAAAACGTAAAATCGGACACTACACGTATTCTGAGTATGTGGACACCCATCTTCTGGTTGTGAAATGCTGCTTTGTGGAAGAGTCTCAGGTTTTCAGCGCCTGCAGCAGCAACGGACTATTATTGTGCCTCTTTGCTGTGGCGTAAGAAGCCGCCTTTTCATAATGCATCGCTCGGTTGCCTTTCTTAAAAAATTAGTTCGGTGGCTTGTGTTTTGGTTGGTCAGCTTCGTCCCAAAGTTAAGTTCCTCCCCCTTGAACCTGCCAGGGTCGAGCAACAATAGTAAATATAGTACAGTACATAATCTCTCATGCCATATTTATAACGCCTGATCTCAAAGCCTTGGTGCTTTTTTCTCGGTTTGTGAAAAACCAGTGAACCTTAGTGCGCTGGATAAGAAGACCGACTCAGTTTTGTCTTTGAAAATATACGTACCTCAGTGCATTGCATTCGCATTAGATTTCTTCAGAACAGCCTGCCTTAAAGTTATGATGTTTAAATCTGACTAAAAAAGAAAGACCATTTTAACTTTATTTTATTCATGTTGCTCAAAAGAACTTTATAAGGAAGGCTTCCTGCATTTACAGAAATAAAACTGTAAATGGTGTTTTGGCTGAGATTTCTCAATGACTGGGCTGAATCCAGTTTTTCCAGTTTCGGTATAATCGGAAATATTTTCTTGACAAACTGCATTATTGTTCTGCAAATGTTTGCGCTGGAAGGTGTCCAGTGGGAATGCTTATATGTGGAAGCTGGATTTCAGTTGTATCTACTGTCCATCGCTTCTGCAAAAAATGCCATCCATACCTTGTTAGCTGTCAGTTGTGTCCTCTTTTGGAAAGAGACTTCTGAAAGAACATCTCTTTAAAGATTCATTAGGTTGCAAAGAATCTAAGCTTCCTTGAAAAAACGATTCTTGCTTCTGTGGGGCGGATTTAGCAGAAAACATATTTACTTTCTGGGCTGGACTGAAACATGGATTTGGTCGAAGCAAGAGCAGCGGAAGGGCCAAGAAAGAATTGAGTGTTGCCTTGAAAATCATCTGCCCTGCGATGACTGAGACCAACTGTGTGCATTCTTTGGTTGGAAGAAGTTTGCAGATCATGAGACGTACAGCCACGAGTTGCCGGTAGATAGTGGAGTTACACAACCACGCAGGGTCAGACTCCCTATCAGGGTTGGGTCAAGGCTTTTTGTAGAAATGTTGGGCTTTAGGTTTAAAAGTGTTTTTGCTACTGGTTAGAAAACGGTATCAAAAAGATAGGATGTCTTTTGTGACGAAACCCAGCTTTTCAGGAATGGGAGTCCCTCTTGCGTCTTCCTGTGGGTTTGCAATAAGAGTTAAGCGCAGGCTGCGTTTAGCGCAAGGCCTGAGTGCTTCCAAGTTGCCCTCTCATGGTAGCTTCCCTAGCGATGACTGTGGTTAATCAGCACGTACAGTACTGTGTTCCATAAGCAGGATACGAGACTGCGAGTTTTCTCTGCTCTTTTTGGCTGCAACCGTGATTTAACCTCACATCTGTGGTCTGGTTCCTCTCCAAACCAGAACTCATAAATAGTTGCAGGGCACTCTGGTTAGGTTAGAGATAACCAATAGAGGAAGAGCTGTGTTGTGAGTATCTTCTGATTCTGGTTGTTCAAAATGAGGTGTATTTCATGAAATGGAAAAGTTTACAAAATGGGCCTTCCCTTTTGGCTCATGGGTATGTTAAACAAGCCGAAAAAGGAAGTATTGTCAAGCACACATCTGTTTGGATGCGGGACTTTAGGGTTAGGGTTAGGGTTACTGGAAGTTTGACATGAGCTTAGTAACTGACTGACCCATTTTAAAAAATGGCATTGCTGCTTTTTGCTTTAAAACCCCTGTTGGGAACAGTAGGAAGTTTGAAGCAAAGTGCATTTCTAGAGATTGGCACTGAGTCAAATATTACGATAAAATGAAGTATAAGTCTTCTGCAGGGAAGGGGTTTAGTCCCTGCCCAGATTGGGGCAGTTCTCAAAGCAGAAGCTGCTACTCATGACCCACATAACTTGCTTTCTGCAGATGTGGGTGCAGTTTCTCTAAAAGATTCAAAACTGAGCAGCTCCTTAATATTAACTTTGCTTTTCCTCTAGATTAATGACTTGTCACCGCTTCGCTCGTGGCCTCTTCAAAATTATGCTCGCATTGCTGCTACCGAAATTAGCATGAGAAAGTTAATGCAATTATTATACTGTGGCACTTGTTCCTTCCATGGTTTTATAATAAGAATGAATAAGAATGAAAATAAAAGGTTGTGACGCAGCATTGCCCGTTTCATTCCCCCTTTAGTTTTCTGTTTCAATCATTTTTTATTGTATTAATGCTTACACTTGCTTTAGGGTTTTAGTTTTTATTTTATGCTTGTTTGATCCCCAAATCTGACGAGAGCAAATAAGCCAATATTCCATACCCACTAAATATGCTCAATATTCAACTGGGGGGGGGGCATCCTTCCCCTGAACCTACTGCTATTTCTCTTATTTCTGGATGTTGTCCCTTTGGTTATATAAACATCGGCTTTTGTGATTAGGTAGATATGGTGGGAATATGGCTCATAGATACCATTTTTCTTTTATAGGCAATGTGGCACTGGATAACCTACTAATCAAGGAGAATGCTCTGGTAAGCAGTCTGGAAGTTGTTGAGAAATTCCTTTCATTATCTCCGTGGATCCAATGTGTGATTTACAAACTTAAAAATAAATGTAGTTAATGCAGTTTCAATTGATTTAAGAAACCTGGATTTTAGCTGTTTGCTGGTCTCAAGATTTCGTGGTGTTAAGAGAAGCCCCGAATAGTACTGAAATGGTGGCATGCCAAGCCCCAATTGCCTCTCTGAAATATGTTTCCATTCTAGCATTAGTAGGAAGGAAAATTAAGTATCCCAACCACAGGGCTGTCTTACTCTCTTTTCTCATCAAGGGACCGCAAAGCATCACGAGGGGGTTTTACGCGACTAACCCCCTTTCCTGCTGGCAGACAGCCTGCCTGACTTGATTAGTAACTTTGACTATGGTTCAGCTTAGTGCTAAAAAGTATCTTCTCTTTCTTGATTAGAGTGAATTGGATGTACCGTTTAGAGTAAAGGCTGGCCAGATAGGTAAGTCCTTTACTCAGAATGATTTTTTGGTGGTTATATGCAATTTGTGGGCCTGCGCTTGAAAAATACCTGGAAATTACAGCTAGCCAACATTCAGCTGCTCTCCATTTGCCAGAACTGGCAGGGAGGCAACAATTTCACTATTGCTGTTTTGTTTCCAGGCACAGACCAAGTACAAATCATAGAAATAACCAGCAAGGTGCATTTGAATATTATCCCTACCATGAATCTGGTTGCACGGTATAGTTGGTCTCTGCTCGCTGCTTATTTAATCCGTTAGCGCAATGAATGAAACTTAAATAGAGGATATTTTGTTTTTAGATAAGCTTACTCTGAAGATTCCTTGGAAGAATTTGTACGGTGAAGCAGTAGTCGCATCCCTGGAAGGCTTATATCTCCTTGTTGTCCCTGGAGCAAGTAAGTTTCTTGGGGTAAATTTACATTGCTCAGTGGAGCCGCATTGAGTTGATGCCCTGCCAGTCCCTGTATTTAGGATCTATTGCCGACAGAGGTATGCAAAGCAGAAAGCGTTGAGCCGTTTTAAGCACAAAGAGTCATAAAACATCCCATTTGGAACACTGGGAAGTCTTTGTAGCTTGACACACTCCCGAAATGCTTGGAGCAGCTGTTTTGCGCTCAAAATAGGAGAGCGGGTGAAATTTCACACTCAGAACCATTTTGAAACTAAACATTTTTCAGCCTTGACTTTCTGGTGTCTTTTGCGAAGTGTATGGGCAAGATAAAATGTTAGCTGAAGTGGGCTGATGAGTCTGAGTCTCTCATTGCAGTCCGGGACTTCCTAGAATTATGTCCTACTGTGTACGTGGAACCTGACTCCCAGGCGAATCCACATAGAATTATATAGTTTGGCTTTCTTTGTTGGTAATCTTACATAAAACATCCTACCAGGCACTCATCACTCATATTACATCGGTCTTAAGCGTGTGGTCTTGACGAGGAAACTTGTAAATAGAAGCTCAGGAATATCCAATAACAAGTAGATGCTAAGAAACAAAGCTAATCATATTGAAGTTCTGAGCGTGCTACAGAATATTCTGATTCTTAATTTCTGTTCTCTGAAGGTTATTATAATGACAGATGGGAAAGGCAGGCTGCATAATTGGATGCAAAGAGAGCAGAGCGATGGTCTGATCAAGACATTATGTTCCATAAGGATGCAGTATTGAAAAAGTATGACTTGCTTACTGTTTTTCCCTTGCAGGCATTAAATATGATGCAGAAAAAGAAGAAAAATACCTACAAGATAATAAGCAAAAGGAATTATCAAGAATTGAAGAAGCCTTACGAAAGTCAGCAGAAAAAGGTATATTCTTTTTAAGAGATGAACACGACTGATATGTTCAGAGCTACTCCAGAAAGCTGAAGTGAAGCAGAGCAGTCCTGGAACATCCCAAGGGCCAAATTACCTGCATTTTTGTTAATTTTATGTGGGAGAGAAGGAGCTTAAAATCTATTTTTCCATACTTTAGGGTTATTACTATCTGTTTCATACTGTACTGGGAATTTTATGCTTTCATTTTTGTCCTTTACCTTGTCTTCGGTTGGAAGCACCTTGTCTTGCATAATTTAAAAAACAAAAACAAATGTGGTCTATGGACTTTTTGGTTAAGGCACAAACTCTCCTTGTAGATTGAAGCTTTCAGTGACAAACATGGTTGTGGGTCCCAGTTTTATTTCCTCTTGTCTCGGTGTTCAAAAATGTGTATTGGTGGTTCCGCCTGAAGAGCTGCTGCGTTGCTTTAAATGTGTGCTTTTTGATTACGCTGTCGTGTGGATGAAGGAGCTCATCCAGATTTCATACGTGGCCTGGAGAATATTGTGCACACGCCCGGTGGGTATGCATGCTTAATGACTACATTCAAGCAGTTGGAAGAGGGAGGTGGAATGGCTGGATTGCAAGATTAGCGGCCTAGACCAGTGTTTCTCAACCTTGGCGGCTTGAAGAGGTGTGGACTTCAACTCCCAGAATTCCCCAGATAGCCATGCTGGCTGGGGAATTCTGGGAGTTGAAGTCCACACCTCTTAAAGTGGCCAAGGTTGAGAAACACTGGTCTAGATTAATGCTACTGGCTGTATTCTGTCGACTACTAGAGCATTCCCTGGATGGTGACTCTGGGGAAGCTGATCAAAAAACTCTCACACTTCAGAGATTCTTAATGTTTCAAGCTTTGCTAACCTAAACCAACCACATTATACCTTAACATAGTGTATGAATCAAACATGGTGAGAGATGAGTTGTGCCTGGAGGTAGCTAAGGATCTCAGAGGCCTTAAGGGCCATTTCACTTTGATGGGCTCTCAGTCTCTGGTGATAAAATTACTCTTTTTATGATGGAAGTTTTTAACAAAGCAATGCTAGTAGAATATTTTCCCAACTTGGGTCAAAGTTGTTTAACAATACTAGTGTTCTGGTTTGAGGTAGCTTTGAGAAGTTGTTGGCTAGAACATTAACCTCAACAACTAAAAAGGTTATTTCATTTTAATATAGGCTTGTATGAAAAATGCAGAAACACTTTTAAATAGTGTAGTGAATTTTTATTACAGGCACTTGTGGATATTTAATTTAACAGTTCTGATGAAAGATGGTATTTTCCTCAGCTACCTTCTTAATTTGTCTTCCTTTATTTCTGTTGCTTGCTTTATAAGACTTTCCTAACTTTAATTTATCCTCTTTCTGTAAAATTGCTTGCATTATGAAGGACCTAAGTCTAAAAAGACTAAAAAACATTTTAAGAAACCATTTAAAGCCCGTGAGCACTCGAAAGGTGGGTACAATTAGCAGAATCTGCTGAATATTCTGTTTGCTGCTTCTGTTTTTTTGTAAATTGGTTTTAAAAATTCCGCAGTAATATGTGCAATTTCATTTTTGCCAATAACGTTTTCATGAGAAATGAAGGTAATCAGAGATAAACAAGAGGAAAACCAGCGAAGGTGTTTCGTATTGTACGTTGTGATGAAACATGGGCTGCAAATTTGAAAACGTTGTGCCCAGAGCACTGGGGAGAAAACAGTTTATTTAATATGCAGTTCAGCTGTGTGTCCTCTGTTTGATATTTTCCATGTTGGCTATTTCTCAAAAATATAAATAATCTATAATAAAATTGTTCCCCTTTGATTCTGTGAAACAGTGATGATGTGATTAACATTGTCCTTAAACTTGGGAGAACAATGCTTGGAATTATTTGGAGTTTAGCAAAAAAAGTCAAACAGTCAAAAATGGAAGTGTCAGATCCTGCACGCTAGAGGAAATGTAACACTAACCATAAACTACACATGTCTTGCTGTATATGTATGAACATGTGTGTTCAGAAACATGCAGGGATGTGGTAACCTAAATCCTATCAGTTGTCAGTCACTCTGTCACCTTGCTTTAGCCTTTGCTGTTGCTTCTTAAAATGAAATAAAAACCTGCTGCATTGCTTAGAAGTGATGAAAAGTAAAGAGATGATGCTTAATGAGATAATCTAGGTATTAAATTTAAGGAATGAGATGGAGGCTAACTTACAAATTATTGTTTAGATAAACCAAAGAAAGAGAAGAAAGATACTTTTTTGGAAAAGCTCGCAACCCAAGTCGTCAAAAATCTACAAGTCAAAATCACTGGCATCCATGTAAAGTATGAAGATGATGTAAGTAGTGTGAATTCTGTTTAGAGCTGGTAACCAAAAGAAGCAGTCTTGCTGAATTTATATGAACTGTTGGGGTGCTTATCTGAGGAACAGTGCAATAGTTTCAATGAACAATGGCATAAAAAGTAGGTAAGGATGTAAAATACATTGTTTCTTGAAAAGGCTGGCAACTTTCCCGTACGAGATTTACAGAAGGCTATTGTTCCTTCAAAATATGTGTAAGTAATGGAATTACAGAACAATTCAATCCTGTCCTCACTTGCCAGCACCTGTCTGAGATCTTATGCAGATTTTTTTTAGATGTAACTAAATTGAAAACACAGGGATTATGCGAAGGTGTTTCATATTCCTTATGAAGTATTTTCTCCTGGTATTTTGTAGATCACCGATCCTAACCGACCAATTTCTTTAGGAATGACTCTGGCAGAGCTCAGCTTGCAGGTAAGGGAGAGATGGGTTTAAAAGTCCCTGATGTGCTATGGACTAACCAAAGAATGAAACATTGTTTTAAGTTATACAGGTATTTTCACCCTGGAAGCCGTTAATAAAGATAAATGCTGCTTAATTAATGTAAAACCCCAGTTGCAGCTTTATCAGTAGGAAATTAGTGGAGACATGCAAGAGACATTTTTAGCTGTGAGGCTTTGACTTTGAGGAAGGAAATAAATTAGTTCCAAGTATGAGCACCTAAAACCTGGCACCTAAATGGTGTAAAATTGAGAAGTTTGAAATAAACAATATCACATAATTTCTTTCTCATTCCCAGACTACTAATGAAAACTGGACTCCTTGTATTTTAAACGAGACTGCGAAGATCATTTACAAGGTACAGCTGTCATTAGGTTCAAGCACAGGAACTTCCTTTTAGTCGTTTCTAGAGATACTGGAAAAGCACAGACAGGTAGAATTTTAATAGCCAGGATGCACAGTGATGCTGTGGTTAAGCCTAAAGGGTTGGACCCAGCACGGCAGAGCTTTTGATCTCTTCCCCTTTGAATAGTGTATTCTATCCCTCTTTCTCCCTCGCTTTCCCAAAAGATCACATACTGTTTTTGAAAGCAAGTTTGTGCTCCAGTCTTTTAAACGCAAGTTTCTGATAAACATACCCCGTTTTGACACTCCCTTGGGCAAGCCGAACAACTCATTAATTGGCTCCCAGCCAGAGGAGTGATTTTGGCAGCTTGTCTAGATCAAGGCCATGTTGCCCTCAAACTGAATTGTTCTGGCTTGGCTTTATATCTGTCTCTGTGAGCGCCTGTACTTTGAAGGGCTTCCCCAAATGCTTCTCTGACGTTAAAGTTGTTTGGGTTTGAGTGATACTTGCTATTCTTCACTGCAGCAGCTAATGAATTACATCTGTTCTTCCAGCTTTTGTGCCTTGATTCCCTCAGCGCCTACTGGAATGTGGATGGCGAAATGTATTACCATTCTTCCCGGGAGCAAATCTTGGTAATTTAAGTCTCAGTGTATTTTATGTTTATGACCACGCTTCTTCCTGCCTTTTTACTGATAAGTTTGAAAGAGCAGTAGTATAAAATGAGGTTAGCAAGCAGCCAAGGACTTCCACTTGAGGGCATTTCCCTTGCATGATGTCATCGCCAAAGTCCACAACTGTCCACATTTAATGGGCAAGTGTAAGATGAGAAGCAGGAGTACCTGCCTAGGCCAGCGTTTTGCAAACTTGGCAACCTTAAGATGAGTGGACTTCGACTCCCAGAATTCTCCGGCCAGCATCGAACACTGTCCTAGGCCGAGGTAGAGTTTAATAAAGCGATAACTTCAAATTAGGCCAGTTTGCAGTGGGCAGTTGCCCCTCAAATAAAACCTCTGACTTTTTCTGATGAGGCAAGAGAGAAATGAGACATTCTGACCTGTTTCCCTAAGAGAAAGAATTGCTGGATCCAATGCTGTGTTGATAACTCTGCAGCCAAAATTCATACATGTCAATTTATTTCTTAGTACTGCAGAAATTTACAGTCTGTTTTCTTGTGTGAATGTTTGGTTATTTATTTCAATTTATATAGCCACCCCTCTTGCCAAAGCAGCTCTGAGTGGTGAAGGAATTTAAAATTAAAGCAACAATATAAATAACTATAAAACATAACATATAATCAGAGGGAAAAAAGGAAATGGCAGCCAAGAAATAAAACTGCAAAATAAAACTTCACTAGCCTCCTGATCCCCATGCCTGGTCAAACAGCTAGGTCTTCAGTGCATCTAGAGAGGACAGTAGTTAAAAAGCTTGTGACGGTTTGACTTGTATTGTGCAGAGTTAGTTCTAAACAATTGAGTTGGCCTAGAAACTCCTTTACTTCTGTTACGCTTTTTTCTAATGAAGCTTAACATTCTCTTAATTCCTTATCCTACCTGTCCACTACTGAGAAGATGAGGCTCCATGCAGTGATGTCTTTGCTTCATAGAAAATCCTCAGCACCTATCGATCTTGAGAGTTAGGCCTCTGCGGTGTACCTGTGGGCAAGCCTTTGGCCTGATGCTGCTTTGGAAGTCAGCAGAATACTCTTCTGACTTGTGTCTGTGGATGTTGCAGGCCACGTGTGAAAGTGTGGCGAGGGGTCGTACAGGACCCTGGTACTCTGGAAGAAAAACGGCGGGGTGGCTTCTGTGTTATGGTTGAGTTATTTCTGGTAGCTTGAATTCTACCTCATTTAAAAGTGGTGAGATGTCCACATAGTCATTTGAGCATCATCAGGACTATGTTCTCCTACATGTTTGTCGTTAGAAAGCTTGGAGTTATGAAGGGTTTTTCTTTGCCATGTACAGGAGCAGTTGAAAAAAGGAGTCCCTTCTATGAACCGAGAGCCTCCTGACTATCAGTACAGTAAGTGAGAAGGACAGAACTGGGGGCACAGAATTCGCTACTGGTAATGGCAGACAGCCCACGGGGGGAGCTTCGGAAGACTGAGCAGACATCAGTCCACCTGTGTTGGAGCTGGGGCTTCTACAAAGCATGCCTGGTCTCTGTCGATACTCTCTGAAGTTTGCTACCAGGTGAAGCAAGTGGGTGTGGGGTGGGATAAGACTCTGGTGGCCGTGGAGCTGTGTTGTGAAGAGGAATTTAGGCTAAGAAGTTCAATATTCAGATAGGAATAGAAACAGGAGGAGAGGATCAGGGTGAAATAAATAGGCCAGATAGGGTTCACGTTATCTCCATGGTGGAAGAGGGTAGCACTTCTTTGGCAACTCAGTGGCTCCTGTCTTGTGCTAAGTACAGAGGGAGTCCCTTTGGCGCAGCATGTTGTATGAACACACCAGCTGTGACTTATAAGCCAAGGTTTTTGGCATGGCATGATGTATGGACCCAACTAGTAATGAGCTGGTAAGCAGCATATTTTAGATTTGAACTCTTCAGTACTGATTTTATATCCACTTTTATTCCTCCCTCTCTTTTCTGGAAGTATTTAAGCCTGTATTGGCTTCTGCAAAACTCTACATTAATCCTCATGCTGAAGTAGAACTAAAAACTCCCAAGGTTGACTGGAGCATGGAAGTCCAGAGCATCGCTGTCGAACTGACCAAGCCTCAGGTAGGGAGGGGCACGTCACCCACGGGAGGCAGGTGATGACTCCCCTAAACTGTCCTGGGAGGGTTGTGTGTGACCGGAAGGATTTGAAAAAGCTGCGCGGTGAACATGTTTTGTTACCTTGCTTTCCTGTCTTCGTGGACTGTGCTTATTTCCATAAAAAGTTTTGTTCCGAATTCTTTGTGATTGACTTGGGGACTGATGGGTGGTGATAGAAATTTGAATAAATAATTTATTAAATTGACATGCTGCCCAATTCCCAGCAACTCTGGGCAGTTTACAATTGTTAGAAACCTTCCGTGCAACTTCCTTAGTTAATGCTCAACATTCGGTGGTTCCCTGATTAAGATTCCTTGTTGTTTTTTGTTCATTTAGTACCTCAGTATGATGGATCTCTTGGAATCCATTGACTACATGGTTCGAAATGCCCCATACAGAAAATACAGACCTGAAGTGCCTCTGCGTGGGAATGCCGGACAGTGGTAAGCTGGAGGTGCTTGTTCGTTGCTTCTCGTCTGCTCGGAGTTGCGGTGTTTCAGTGCAGCAAATGGCCGTCTTTGGTGAGGAGCACGCCACGTGCAGGCAGTCAACGGGGACCCTAGTGGATGCTCTGAGGGCCTGTCACCTTATAGATGGTGCAGATTGTGGTAGTTGGCATTCAGTTCCGAACAACTCTTGCGTGTGCTGAACCTTTAATGATTTTGTTTTGAAAGCAAGCTTTGAGAAGTTGGATGTTCGAACTTCATATGCTATGTCTGTACTGTTACTACCATGCGATATCTTAATGGCTCATAAAATCAAAATAAAGCTCATATGGAGAATGATACTACTTTAAGCTAATGTTAAACATGTGCTCTGAAAAAAATGGGTTTCTGCCTACTAGTCCCTTGCATAATGGATATTAGAGACTAGATTTTTCAGATGATAGCTGTGGTCAACATTCACTCATCCACATGATGCTTTTCTTTAATTTTCAGTCTCCTGAAGCAGCCTTTTCTACACTTCCCACTCCTCCTAAGCAAGTGGCGTTTTCCAAAGTATATTAAAATATTGAATGGAGAATTTTTTTTTCTGGTTCAGCTACAGAAATTAAGGGGTGATTTTGCAGAGGAACAGCTAAGAGCATGCTGAGAATCTATTGAATTAGCCACAAAGACAAGAGTACAAGTGGTCCTCATTTAGCAACCACACTTGGGACCTGCAACTCGATCATTAAGCAAAGCAGTCACTAAGTGGAACTGCAACTGTACTTATGATCTTACTTGAGATTTCTTTTGCTTTACAGACCTGCAGAGGTTGTAAATGCAAGGATTGGTCGCAAAGTTACTTTTTCATCACTGTCGTAACTGTGAATGGTCGCTGTGCAAGGCAGTCACTAAACGGACCACCTGTATTTCAGAAAATTAAGAGACGTAGCTTGAATTGTTGATGCTCTGTGCGCTATCTGTTGGTTTGATTGTGTAAATAAAGCTGAAGTGAGAGAAGAGTTTCATTAACCAGGTTTTCAGAAATCGTTTAACTTTCAGTAGAGGAGTTTGAGTAAAAATGACAGGCTTCTGCTTGCTGGGGCAACTTCAGTTTTAACCAGAATTCTATAAAATTCTTAGCATTAAGAAAGCAATCTGATTTCCAGTACTGGAACTGAGTTTGCAGCATGTTACATGCTGAATCCCAAGACTTCTTGGTTTCAGTTTAGAAAAAAAATCCTTTAATTGGGGAAATACTAGGCTTAGAAGCTCTTGCCAGCAAATATCTTGCCTGCCCTGAGTTTTGTTCCTGTTCGTTCAAACCGTTGATTATTTCTTGCAGGTGGAAGTATGCAGGAAACTGCATTCTCGACCTTCACATCAAGCGATACTCACAGATGTGGTCATGGAATAACATAAAGCGCCACAGGCAACTTCTAAAAAGTTACAAGAATGTGTACAAAGTTAAACTGACACAAACCAAATTGCCAGAAGAACATCAGAAACAAATCCAGGTAATTGACATATGGCTAGAAGGTGCGTATCGATCGTATGGAATGTGGAACCCAGCTTACGTTCCAGGCATCGTCACAGCTGGGCAAAGTAGGGCTTCGGGAACGCTGCCGATTCTTCTTACCTAGTTTCGTACTTGGTACGCGTGCCCCCCGATCCCAAAACTTCCGGGCCACTAATGGTCTCGTAACATGAAAGCATCCGTAAGACAAAAGAAAAATAACCTGAATATACATTAAAGAGCCAAACCAAAATCAGAAGGTGAAACTGGAAAATAACAGAAGTTTTGAATTTTCACAAACCTGGCTTCCTGTCAGAGCATCCCCTCTTCCTGTGCTGGGCGAAACGGGCGGGCCCTGACAGCCTCCTTGAGCCCCGGAGGGACTGAGCTGGCCGAATCTCGGTGGGAAGGGTGGGCGGTCCAAAGTGGGGGAGCAGCTATGGAATTACCTGGCCTTACAGGAGAGTTTAAAGCAGCTGATGCATGGAGAACAAGCTGTAATACTGGATCAAATTAACGAGCTGTAAATGCAAAAGGGAAACCTGCTAACGAATGGGTGGCCAGGTGGCCTTTGGCAAAGAGCGGCTCTTAATCTTAAGGGCGCCTTGGTGGAATCGTTAATTGCTCCGCTTGTGTCGGAGCTTCAGCACGTGTTGCCCAGGGCCCGCCCTCCTCCGGGAACACGCTTTGGCCCTGGATTAGACGGGCTGGCACGGCAGGCAAGCGCCAAAACAGGAGGAGGGTTGCAGGAAGCGTGCAGAAGCCACCCCGAAACCCCATTTATGCATTTGCTCCGCAGGACTTCGAGAAAGCTCTAGATGTTTTCAGCATTGTTTTAGCAAGGCAACAAGCACAAACTGAGGTAAGTTCTTTTCCCCCCCCGTATTCATTTTATATGGATTTTAAAATATTCAGGGGTTCTACAAGTTTTAAATATGAAGTGAGCTTTACATATCTGATCTGGAAATGGCTTTACTGACCATCAGTACTTCCAAGACAGGTTACGTTGTCGGCAAAACATAATAAATTTCTAAAAACAGCAAATTGAGAAGTTACTTACAGTGTAGTAACACAGATTTATGAGCTTTTCAAATTATTTAGTTCGAATTATTCTTGCCGTTTTATTTGTTGACTAGTGACGATAAACTACAGGTAGTTCTCGACTTATGACCACAATTGGGATCAGAATTCCCATTGTAAGTCATTGCGGTCATAAGTGGAGTCACCATGTGACCGGACTGATTTTACGACCATTTTTACGGTGGCCGTTAAGCGAATCCAACTTCCCAATGGGCGTTTTTGGCTGGAAAATGGTTGCCAAGCTCCCAAAATGCGATCATGTGACTGCAGGCAGTGGTGTGACGTTTTGCAACACTTGGAAGTGCTTTACAGGCTCTAAAACACCCATTGCGAGGCCGTTGTGACTTCAGGCGGTCATTAAACAAACTGTTGTAAGTCAAGGACTCCCTGTAGCTATTAGCATGCAGACCTCACAGGTGCAAAATGGCAGTTTGTTTGCTTATACATACGTAAAATACACGTCTGAAGGTTGAGGTTAGGTTGTTGACCCAGGCTGTGCGTTCCTGCTTCTCGCTTGGGTACAGCAGCCTTGATGGATGAGTTGGCTGCAAGGCTCCACCTGCCCTCTTCGTGTGTGTGGCCTGCTTCAGAGCATCTCCCTTGTCCAGGGATGGAAGGAGTCACCCCACATGACCCTTCATGATTGTACTGTTAGATGTTAGTCCTGCAGGCTGCTTGTGGGTCACACCAGTGGCCATATTATGCTGCTGATTGTGATAGCTCTCTTTTCTCTAAAATTTCTGGCCACAGCCTCAGCAAACTTTAGTTTTAAAGGTTAAATTTCTTGAGCCCCTTTCTGTTTGCTGATGAAAGTGTAGCATCTCTAATCCAGTGTTTCTCAGCCTTGGCCACTTCACGCTGTGTGGGCTTCCACTCCCTGCTGGCTGGGGAATTCTGGGGATTGAAGTCCACACAGCTTGAAGTGGCCCAGAAACACTGCTCTAATCATTGGCCTGCACCTTAACTCTCTGATTTATAGGTCGTCAGGTCAGGACAGAAACTGTCAAAGAAATCTGATGGGGAGAGAAAAAGTGGATGGTTTTCTGGCTTGTGGGGAAAGAAGGAATCCAAGAAGAAAGAAGAGGAAGAAAAAGAGTCAGTTCCTGAAAGTAAGCCAGAGACCAACCAGCAGCCCTGCTCCAGAGTGACCGGTTGCAGGTGGCTGAACGTTAGGCTGGGCTGCAGAGATCATCTGGGGGCGCTGGTGATGAGGGGAAGGCGCCAAGTCAGTGCAGATGCACGAGCAGAAGTGGAGGCAGATGAACGCTGGGGCCGGCACCGTGTCGAGCCTGCTTGGTGGCGGTAAGAGGGCAGAGCACCAACACTTCTTTGTGCTCATTGTGCCCTCCAGCTCCCAATCGGGAGCCCTGCTGAGGGTGACCTGGGTCCTTTGGAGAAGGATTTATTTATCTAAATAATTTATATGGCTGCCCATCTCACAACGCTGACTCTGGGTGGCATGCAGAGTTTAAATCAATGCAAACAATGGTCCTTGATGCCTGAGGTAAACAGTAGGTCCCAATCGTAAAACTACATCAGCAGCAGGGCTCACCTAACCCCGGGCCAAACACCCAGAGAGACCGCAGAAGGTGAACAGGGTCGGGGCTGCTGGGATCTCGGGGCGGGGGGACGCCGTTCCACTCGGATGGCCCAGATGGTGTTGCCAGATGATGTTGCGGGTTTCCTTGCTGATGCTCTTGCTTGTACGCTCTCTGGTTTGGGCAGTCCAAGTGAGGTGAGTGGGGTGGTGTTTTCTGTTAGAGGTTCTTCTGAGCTTGCGGGACCTCAGAAAGTAGATGGGGGTCTCTCTAGTATGAAGTGCACTGAGGCGTGGCCCACATCCCTTCTGGACTGCTGGATTCAGGAAGGGGTTAATGGAAGTGGTGGGTCACTATCCTGAAGTAAGTCCTGCCTTGATCCAGATGCACTGGACAATCTGCCTGGCTAGATGAGAAGGTGGTGGTGATTGGCTGCAGAGGATCCAAGAGGAGCAGGTTGTCTGGGTCCCCTTTAGTCAGGATTCAGCCCTGACATGCAGTAGAAAGAGCCTTGTTGCTCCAGTAACTTGCCATGGATGGAGCTTGGATGCGGGGAGTGTACCCTTCCTTGTTGTCTTGGGCCTCTTGGCAGTGTCCAGCATGATTCACCATGGTTTCGTGCTGGCTGGTCTGCAGAGGTTAGGAGCGGGGGCATCGTTTTGCGGTGACTCTGGTCTGACCCGAGTGAGCAGCTCCAGTCACAGGATGAGAGGCTGAGCCCTAGGCTGCTCTGGTGTAAATGCCACTGGTCTCCCTTCCCTCCCCTTGTTTATTTAACATCTGTAAGAAACCAGTGGGAGACGTTATCAAGATGACGGGTCATAATGCAGTCATTGGGCAAGAATTGCTTATTACTTTAAAGATGGCTTCATCTTCATTCCTTTGGGTGGTTTCTCATCCTGGTTTCTCTGTTGTGTGCTACCCAAGGTCCCAGTGACTGAGGTGGTATACAGAAACTGTAAAATAAATCAATAAATCAGTCTTGTGCAACAGTTGGTAGGTAAACTCATGCTTTTAAAACTGATTGGACAGCATGAATCCTTACATTCATGAACATGGGGCTGCTGTCTCTTTATACGTAAACTCTTTGGTGATGGTATTGCCGTTCATCCCTTGCAAACTGGAAAACTGTGTTGAAATTGAATGATGCTGCAAGCAGATGCTGCAAGCCTCTGGAGAGTGGCTCACGATAATATCTTCAACCCTTTCTGCAGCTATTGATGACCTCATGACCCCTGAAGAGAAGGCCAAGCTTTTCACTGCCATTGGGTATAGTGACAGTACTCACAATCTGACTTTACCCAAAAAGGTATTTGTGCTTTTTGATTAAAGCTGGAATGTCACAGAATATGATGATTTCCTCCATTTCTTGTAGAGTGAAAGTTGATATGAAAAATTTTGCATTCTTTGGCTGGGTTCAGCCCCAGAAAGCCAGCGTTTTGCCATTTAGTGAACCACAGTGGCTGGGTTCACACCGAGTCCAGGCAGAATGGGTATTCAGAGCATTGATGGTTGGCTTTGCCCATTGTCCTAAGCCAAAGAGACATGATATTACTGCTTCGTGCATTGGGTGAGCTCGGTTTGAGAGCTGCTAGAGAAACTTAGAGGCGGGCTGTATTTGACATACATCCTTCTTTCTCACACTGTGGTTTAGAGTAGGGGGCCCTGGGCACTGTGCCTGCCTAATTTTTATGATGATGACACAGCATTCATTAGTATGACTAATGCTCTGTAATGCTTTTGTCTCCTGTTTAGTATGTGGCCCACGTGATGTCCCTGAAACTCCTAAGCACGTCCTTTACTATTAAAGAGGACGGAAATGTTCCAGACACTCTTAAAATTCAAATCATTGATTTAAGTACTGAAGTCTCACAAAGGCCAGGCGCACAAGCTTTTAAGTAAGTGCCAGTTCCAGAAGTCTTGGACGCCGAGCAGAAACAACTCCAGTTCCAATTTGATTATGTGCATTTTGTGTAAATACTTGTTGTCTTATTTAAAGGGGTGGCTTCTTTGGAATCGTTGATGACAGACACACAACGGTTTGGCAGAACAGCACTGGATTCTCCTCATGGACACTTCTAAGCTTAAAGTTTGGGTTCTGTTCCCACTCCTGCATCAGCTGGGCTGTCAGCCTTTTCATTTCCTTTTCGTTAATTATGCAGATGTTTTCCCCTCCTTAAGACAGACCCTCATCTAATCTGTTCCTTACATTTTGGGGAGGAGAAACAAGTTGCATATTATTGACGTCCTCAGTTCCAACCAGTCTGTGCCGTGTGCAAGGCGGCTGGCTGAGCAGTTGAACTAGTTTCTGTTGAGTGCAGTTTGGAAGAGGAAGGGCTCTGCTTGAACCAAACAGGGAGCGTCTGCATGGAAAGCACTTTCTCAAATTCGGCTCTTCCACACCTCTCCTTTTATTCTTCACAGCAGCGTTACCTGCATGCACGCTCGCATGTACGATGAACACACGAGGAAATACTTTGTGAAATCACTTCCCTATTTGGTTATTTCTTGCACTTAACTTGTTGTTATTAAAGTTAGAATGCTGCTGTAAGGTCAATTATAAATGCATTTGAAAAATACATATATCTGTACAGTTTATTTATTTATTATTTAAATTTATATCACCGCCCATCTCCCCCAACCACCAATTCAGTGGTTTTAATAATGAAGTAACCGTTTCAGTGCATTTTATTGTTCAGCTATTTTATTGTTGACTGTTTTAATATCTGTAATGTGTTCAAGTATTTGTTTTATTATTAAAAACTATTTAAGAGACCTAAGACTATTCAGACCACGTCCCTGGTATATCCTGTTCATATGGATACTGAAATTCTGCTTTCCCGTGATAATTTACAGGGTAGAGGCAAAACTTCAGCACTGGTATGTGACGGGCTTGAGGCAACGGAACGTTGTGCCTTCTCTCGTGGCTTCCATTGGTGATGCTGAGTCATCCCTGCTTGAAATAAAATTTGAGACAAATCCAGAGGATAGTGTGGCTGATCAGAGCCTCTTCGTTCAGTCGCAGCCTGTAGAAATGATCTACGATGCAGTGAGTGATATCAGCGTGAAATGCTTATCAGTCCTTGCATTTGATCTTCCTCCTTTCCTATTTCCATATTTGCAGTTCCATAAAGGAAATGAAAATGATTCAGCTGACATCTCTCCTTTTCAGAGAACAATCAACGCACTGGTGGAATTCTTCCAGACAAGCCGAGGCATGGACCTTGAACGCTTAACCACGGCTACTTTGTCGAAGCTAGAAGAAATTAAAGAGAGGACAGCCACAGGTCTGTTTTAGAAGCGTCTCTTCTTACACTAGCAAGTCAACTCCAGATGACTGACTAACCATTTTGACACCGTGGGCAAATATATAAACAGGTGGGGGGGGGCAGAGGGGTTTCCCATTGCCTCTGGGGGTAGTGATGTATTTTTAACAGAACTCTGCTCCGGTTGGGGAAGAGGGAGCCGTCCTGCTCAGCTCCATTTTGCTTTCTGTTTTAGGGCTTATGCATATTATCGAAACGCGAAAAGTCCTTGACCTCAGGATTAACTTGAAGCCTTCCTATCTGCTGATCCCGCAAACTGGCTTCCACCATGAAAAGTCAAACTTACTTATTTTGGACCTAGGTACTTTCCAGGTACGTTACGATGACCTTTCTTAAAGATTGAAGACAAGACATCGTTAAATTAAACATTGGTTGAAAAGCAGCTCCCCACCGCCATACTTCCTGCCAAGGACATGTACATGCATACATTCTTTCAAAGGTCAAGAAACGTCATGAAGATACGTATTTCTGTTTGAAATATAGCAAGCAAATTATGACACTGTTACTAATACTGTTGAACGTTTGCTGGCCTGTAATTGACCTGTTGATACCAGACCATCTTAGGGACAAAAAAATAGAAAATGCTTTTTGGCATGAAAAGTAGTTGATACAGCACTTTATAATGCAGAAAAAAGCTGCTCCATTAAACACAAAGACACCAATGTGTCGCATGGGCTTTGATGAATACGGTAATTGTCTAGTTGTGTTTAGTGATGTGTTTGTGAAGACTGAGTGACGTTTTAAGCAACAGAGAAACTTACTATTCTATAGCTGAAGAGCATCGGTCAAGGTCACCACCACCCTTCGAGCAGTTCCTTGGAAGAGATCATGGATAAAGCGTATGACAAGTTTGACATAGAAATCAAGAACGTACAGCTGCTGTTTGGCAGATCAGGTATTATGACTCTAAACACAAAATACTCTTGACTGCGTATCAAGTGGAAATTAATTCTTTAAAAATGTAATACTGAGGGAGGAAAAGAACTTGGTAATTGGTAGTGATCCTTTTCTGCTTCATCTGAACTTGTGTGCACTGGCATCTGTCCTATTTCTAGGCATGCCAACTTAATGCCAAAGTGAGGTTCCTCTTCAGAGTTGACCCAGAGGCTCCAGACTGCATGCCAGGGTGTGTCTCATGTTGACTTGGTCTCCTCCTCCTCCTCTTTTAACAAATAAACATCCCTGTAGTACTTACTTGGATAGATGTTTATTTGTTTAAAACGATCATAATTATAATTAAAATACGACATTTGAGCAGCTGAGGGGCAGGCAGGGAGAATCATTACATGGCACCAGACTTAACTTATATGGCTGCCCAACTCAGCATGATTCTGGGTGTGTGGTATACACCAATCAGCAAACCTGAACACAAAAGGAAAATAACACAAACCACCAAAACAAGCTAAAACAATTAAATGGCAGTCAGAACTAAAAACAGACCGTATCTCACCAAAAGGGAGCTCTGCTCATCCTGCTCTGCCAGGAAGAGCCGGGTCTAAAGGCCTGCAGGGTTGGGGCCAACTCTACAGTGGTGGTGGGGAGAGTGGTCCAGAGATGAACGTGCGGAAGGACGTCTGTGGAGAAGGCCCCACCGGTTACCTGAACCTTCAGGAAACTGGTGTTTCGGCTAGTGCTGTTTTCCGTCAGGACAGATGAAGGCCTAGAGTTCCTGCCAACCGAAGAAAATTGGCGCAGGGGGTACAGTATTAACTGTATCGACTTTTTGAAATTGGAATTTATTTACTTTCCTGGAGTTTGGCAGTTGTGCATTTTTAATCCTTCGTTTTTTGGGGGGTATCGCTAGGACTTACTAGGCTTTTGTGCATCAGTGTTATCGCTATTATGCTATAATTACCAAAGGATGAGCAGCTCTTTAATTGTACTTTAGGAGAAGACTGGACAAAGGCTCGGTTTGAGCCTGCCTCGCTGCTGCACGTACTGCGTCCCATGGACATGTGTGTACGAGTTGCCAAGTCGATGGTGGAGAAGGATATCAGGATGGCAAAGTAACGTAGCAATTTTAATAGCTGTGAAGATCGTTTAGTTGGACAGTATTTTCTAACAGTGGGGTGGGCCGCATTTTTGTGGCTGGGGAGCTGGACTTTTACTAAATGTGCTTGCTGGTGCCACAGGCCTCTTGCAGTGTTGCTAGAGCAGTGTTTCTCGACCTTGTCCACTTTAAGATGGGTGGACTTCAACCCCCAGAATTCCCCAGCCAGCCATGCTGGCTGGGGAATTCTGGGAGTTGAAGTCCACCCATCTTAAAGTGGCCAAGGTTGGGAAACCCTGTGCTAGAAAGACATTATTAGCAGGACTGGGAATTCATGGCCCGTTCTTCATTTTGGGTTGTTTGGGAGAGGTATTTTTAACTCTATCCTTTGGCGCACAGAAGCTACCGATCGATGCCATGAAACTCTTGCTAATGACATTTAATTATCCAAAGCTTCTCGGGAGAGGGTAGCAGGCAGGTCTCCCTGGAGAAGTTCTAATGGTCTTTTAAAAAACTTTTCAAATACACCTTAGCATTCCTTGGATGTTTCTCAGAAACATTAGTTTAGGCCCAGTTCAGCGAAAGCTGTGAGCTGGCTGTTCATTTCATGTCCTGGTAGCCAGAGGTCGGTGCGTTTGTTTGTCAAGACAAGATCTCATTACATTTCTTTTGATGGTGCCTTCCGTGCAGTGCGTGCCAATTTCAGAGCCCCGCTGATTTGTGTGTGTGTGTGTGTTTGTGCGCTTTCCCTTCTGGATCAAGCGTGTAGCAAAGTGATTAGCAACCTAGTTCTGTTTCTTCTGCACAGCATGAACATCTTTGTATATCCTCAGGTTTAAAGTGTCCGGGGAGCTTCCTTTGGCTCATCTGAGAATGTCTGATCAGAAGATCAAAGGTGTTTTTGAACTTATTGATAGTATTCCCCTTCCACAGAAATCAGCTGTTTCAGCTTCAGGTGCAAAGGTAAACTATCAAACGCGTTGAATATCGGGGAGCAACTGAGAGGGTCGTATTCTGTCATCTAATAAGAATAGAAGAATATGTTAAAAAACAAAAACAAAGCCACAAGCAGGATGTGCAAATGTAGGCAGCCCTGCTGACAAGCGTGGATGTTGTAAAAGGTTGGCCTGAAGATCAGCTCTTGCTTTGGAGACAGCGTTTGCTTAGAGGATTTCAAACAGGGCCTCCCCTCCCCTCCCCTCCCCTCCCCTCCCCTTCCCTTCCCTTCAGCAATTAGCATAAGTATTGGCATTTCTGATACACAGAAAGGTTGAAAGTGTAATAAATACTTGTGAAACAGTTGTGCCACCTTTGCACTGCTGTGGGCACATCCCTCCCTGAAGCATTGTTAGAGTAACATGAAAGTATAATTCAGTGGTTTCTCACTGTCTTGGCATTCTTTTCTAGGCTCCTGCCATTCCTGTGGTTTCTGATAGAGGGAAAGATATCCTTGGTACAACATTGTTTCTGGGAGAATTAGGATCAGGTAAAAAAGGAGAAAAGAAAGGACATCAAATTTATGGCAGATCCAAGGCAGTTGCTGGGATTTGGCTCCTGAGCTGTTGATTCAGTAGAGCAGAAAAGGTATCTGCAGCTGGCAAACTAAACTGTCGGGAAAGGTAGCAAAATGGTTCCCCCACCAACCCAAGATTGCTCCTCCATCAGCAGAGGAGTGTTGCTGGGAGGACATTCAAGATTCCTGCCTTTCTTGAGAAGGCGGGGCCAGCAGGCAAAGCTTTTAAGGGAGAGCCGCTCAGTCCCCTGTTAAACTTCGCCTTCTAGGTGATCTCACATTCCTTCTTAGGCAGTTCCTTGATTTGGACAGTGAATGATTATTTGAATAGTGAGATGCTGCTAACTTCTCTTGATAGAATCATCACCTGGTAGTCTGCGGGTCCCCAAACCTATAAAATTAATACATTGAAAAATTATAAATGGAGACTGGAAAATCTTGCATTATTTTTTGGGTGCGGGGAGGACTGTATTAATATACTGTTGCTGAAGCACTGAGATTGAGCCCGGTCTAAATGGAATAATCAGATTATTGCAGAAGGGATTCTTCCGGCTTAGACCACTTACTTTAACTTCCAGTTTAAATCTTTAAATGAAACATTTAAAAAAAAACAACGAATTATGGTAAAGAGAAGAAACTGCAAGTGACTGTCCCAACCCAATTTTATCCAAACAGAATGTTCTGATGGCACTTTCTTTGTTCCTTAGAATCTGAGGATGAATATTTTGATACTGATGAGTATCTCCAATCGCCAAAGAAAGCAGCTTCCCCTAAAGAGAGGCGGCTGAAGAATAAGACTGGAAGTGTTCAGGAAGAGCTGACAGACCTGCAATTAAAATTTGAAATCAAGGAGGCAAGTGTGGGTTTATTTATTTTTTCCCAGGAGGTGAAAGTGAGCGACTCAGCCGTGTGGGCTGCCAGAGAAAGAGAGAGACCGAGGGCATCGGGAAGAAACCAGGTGTCTGGACCTGCCCAGCTTTCAAAATCTAACAAGCATCTCTCACTTAGGTGATTTTGGAGCTCACCAAGCAACTGCAGAGAGAAGAAACAATACTAATACTCAACGTAAAGCAGCTTGGGATGGAAGCCATTGCTAGAACATACGACTTGAGAGCTGTGTCTTACTTGAGAAGGATTAGCCTGAATTACTATGAAATTCAAGGTAACGTCAATAAATCCACCAGTTACAAAAATACACTTTTGGGATGGGGGATGAGGAAAAAAAAATCATTATTTGTATCCTGTGGTCCTTTGGTGGAAAAAACTGCCATTTTTTTATTTTTATGTTTTATTTAAAAAGCTTTGTGAATTTTGTTTAAAAGTGCTAATTCTAGAAAAGGCTTACTTTAGAAACAGCCTGCGGACTTTCCATAATCCCTCATTTCTTAGATGTCCCATATTTTTGTAGGTAAACGACAGCAACTTCGTTTGATTAGTTCATTGGAGGAATCTGGATTAGATCTTTTGAAAGTAGAATATATCAAGGTAAAGGATTTTTTAAAAATGTTACGAAATTATGCATATTGAACTGCATAAGCAAATAATTGTGTTTGTATAATACGAAGATTCTGTTTTTGGTCACTGATTCATTGATCTTTCCCCGCAGGCCAGTAAAAACGGTCCAGAATTTCAGACAGTTTTTGACAATACTGAACAAAGAGTGGAGGTAAGAAAAATTTAAGAAAGGTAAGGAAAATGTAAGCAGGTTTTTGAGCGATGCCTGACTTTTTATAAACTCTTGTTTGTGTTATTGCTCTTGACTTACATCAAGGAAGGTGGTATCTTTGGCTGTCCCTCATTTTGAAACAGCCTGCTGTGTCCTTAGCCTGCTAAGCTAAGTACAGGTAGTCCTTGCTTAACGACCATTCGTTTAGCAATGGCTCAGACTTAAGATGGCGCTGAAAAACCCGACTTAACAACTGGTCCTCACACTTAGGACCGTTGCAGCATCCCTGCGGTCACATGATCACCATTTTCAATCTTCCAGCCAGCTTCCAGCAAGCAAAATCAATGGGGAACCGCATGATTCACTTAACAACCACATTGTTCACTTAACAACCATGTGATTTGGTTAATGCCCACCTCAAAAAAGATTGTAAAATCGGGTCAGATTTGCTTAATGAGCACATTGCTTACTGGCGGAAATTCTGGTCCCAATTGTTGTTGTTAAGCGAGGACTACCTGTATCTGTCATGCCCCAAGTCAGACGATGAAGTGGCATGGGGTCCTTTTTAGTAGTTTTGGATCATAAGGTGACCTTTGAAAGGAAGTCCAAGACTAGAGAAACCAACCTTCTTCAAAGAGGGATGCTTTGATTCTTCAAGAAGGCAGTTGCTCCCTCTGGGAAGTTTTGCTGAGATCCATTTATGAAATGCTCATGAACGCCAGCATGCAGAGGTTCCCTTTTTCCTCTAACCAACGACGCAATCCCTGCGCATTAGAAAAAGCAGTTCTTGTGGACTGGTGGGCGAATTGTGCAGTCTTGCTATTGAAGAGGCGCCTTTTCTCCCACTGTCCCCCCAACCCCACAGGTGGCTTTCTCCTCCCTCCAAGTGTTGCTTCACACCCAGGCTCTTCTCTCAGCACTCGGGTACCTCATGGCGGTGGCCCCAGCAAGAGCCCAGCAGCCCCCGGCCCAGCAGAGACTGGAGGAAGCAGAGAAGAAGGAGTCGGCTGGGAAGGAAGGTAATGGGCGGCCGTATTTCTAGGCCATTTTCTCCCCATTCAAGATGGCCTTAAACAGGCCTGCATTGTGCTGATTTCTTTTTTAAAAATCTCTTCCTACAGTGGCAAAACTGAGCAAAGACAAGGATGTGTTTAATTTCAAACTTTTTGCCAAGATGGAGGCCTTCTGTTTAAACGTTTGCGATGAGAAGAACAATATTGCTGAAATCAAAATCCAAGGTAATGGGAAGATGCACCATTTTGTTCAGTTTGTCCAAGCTGTCAAGAACTTCCTCTAAACTTGAATTATTGAAACATATTCCATACATTGGAGGACCTTGATTTTATTCGTTTCTGATATCTTAATTCTGATCTAGTGTATAGTGGAATGTCAGGTTAAATACACATACTGTATTTCTGGTGGTTTGAAATGGGGGGGGGGAAATGGTTGCACAAAGACAGAGCAGAACGAGATAAGTTCCTCGGCTATCGACATAACACATTCGGTGGCCCAGATCTTTAAAATACTTGTAAAACGACCTCAAAATATGCTTTTGGAATTTGAATAGTACAGTAATGGTTGGTCTATTCGGTTAGGGCTGTGTGATTGCATTTGTACGGTTCTTAACAACCACATTTAAAAACGATTGCCCACTTTTTCCCTTTCAGGCCTTGACTCCTTTCTTTTTCTGCAGTCCAGTCAAACCATTGCCTTTGCACGGCTGAAAGACATAGTCGTGATAGATGTTGATTCGAGGACAGTTCATAAAAAGGTACAGTTACTAATTTGACTGCAAGTTTTGATCTTGTTCCTATGAAAGACCTTTTATTCCTCAAGGAGAAGAAAATGCTACTCGGCACACTGCATGGCAGACTTGCGAGCTGCGTGGTTTGGGCTAGAGGGGACCTGGAGACTAAACGGCCACTTGCTTTGTATGTAGGAGCTGGCCGAGGGAGAAGCAGCGGCTGAAATTCCTCTTGGCTGCCTGGTGGGAAGGGAGGCGCTTGGACTTTGCAAAGCTGCCCTGGAGGAGCTAAAGGCGCAGCCCTAAGTTCTGAGAGTAGGGGAGGAAGCGGCGCCCCCCTCGTGTTGAAATGTTTATGTCTTTTGGGGATCAGTAAGGCAAGGCCAAATACTTCGTCTTTTAAAAAGGCGCAAATCTATGCCAGAAATCTGCTTGTTTGCCTTGAAAAGACAGGACTGACCCGCAAATCAGGCAGAGTGTAGTAACCCCTTTTCTGACTGACCAATTTCATTAAAAGGCAGAAGCTTTCTCGAGCTGCAGCTCCCTTCTGTGATGGAAAGGGTCTCTGAAGGGGGAGGTGGTGTGGTGGACTTCAGTGACGCTGCAGGTTCTCGGGAAGGAGGGAGCACATTCCGAGGAGGGGGGCAAGATGAGCGAAAGCACAGTCCGGGGATGGAACATGGGAAGACGACGAGGTTCGGGATGGCCCCGCCCTGGAGCCTTCCCAGGTTATTTCCCCCGAGGTTGGGTAGAGTCGCC
Organism: Candoia aspera; assembly: GCF_035149785.1. Lineage (NCBI taxonomy): Eukaryota > Metazoa > Chordata > Lepidosauria > Squamata > Candoiidae > Candoia > Candoia aspera. The sequence continues at coordinate 1,210,816 of NC_086165.1, forward strand.
TTAGCCTGGCAAGCGTCTGTCTGTACGGTGTGAGCAAATAAAGAACTGGAGTTTGAATGGACTGGTGCCTTGTCATTCTTGGGCTGGGCAGAAACTGACATAGAAACAACTTCTCTAGCAAACGATACGCCTGCTTGCCCACTTTTTAGGCTGTTTCGATCGTCGGCGATGAGGTCTTCAGTTTCAACCTGGCATTGTATCCAGAGGCGACCAAGGGAGAAGCTTACACAGATATGTCCAGAGTGGATGGAACCGTGGCTCTTAAAACGGGGTGCATTCAGATTATCTATCTGCACAAATTCCTCATGTCGCTCCTGGTAAGACTGCCCACCCAGGCGTTTTCGTTCAGTTTTTGTTGTTGCGTGGAAGGAAGTCCTCATATTGGTATGCAAAAAATGCAGGATCTCTTTGTCACATGCTTAATGGGAAGCTCAAAAATGCGAAACGTAAATAGGAATGTTAAGTAACACGAAAGAGTGCCCCGCTGCCCCCTCGCCCGTTCCCGATCTGCAAACTCTTGCTTTGTTACAGAACTTCCTGAGCAACCTCCAAAGTGCCACCGAGGCCCTGAGCGCAGCCACGGTCCAGGCTGCTGAAAAGGCTGCCACCAGCGTGAGAGACTTTGCTCAGAGGAGTTTCCGCCTCTCCGTGGACATCAACCTGAAGGCTCCGGTCATCCTCATCCCACAGTCCTCCGTGTCTCTGAACGCCGTGGTCGTTGATCTCGGGCTGATTAGAATACGAAACCAATTCAGTCTGGTGCCAGCAGAGGATTGCCCGCTCCCTCCCATCATGGACAAAATGGACGTACACCTAACACAGCTTAAGTTGTCGCGGTAAATCTGTTTCCTCTTTCCTCTTCGCCAGTGAAATGCCGCATTATTTGGGGAGTGTTTGTCCACGTCACCCCACGATAACCGCGTTACTTTCTCTAGGACTGTCTTGCAGCGAGCGGGTTCGCAGCCAGATATTCAGATTCTGCATCCTATTAATCTGGACCTTTCCGTGAACCGCAACCTGGCCGGAATGTGGTATCACAAGATACCCATGGTGGAAGTCGGGGGGTATCTCGATACTATCAGTGTAAGTTAATTTCTCCTCCTGCGCATGCTTGTATGTTTCCCTCAGTAGAGACAAAACAGAAGATGCCAAGAAACAGGCAAAGGCATTTGTCCGTGTAACACCCCCCAGCTGGTTTTCTTTCCCATTCGCCAGACGCTGCTGTGCTTTTAAAAAGCAGCTCTTGCGACTACACTGCAGCTCTGTTTTTGGGGGGGGGGGGAATCCTCTACCGTACACATACATGAGGAATTCTTGGGTTCCAAACTCTTGAACAGCTCTTGATTAATTCCAGTATTACGAGAGGTGCCTTTTCTGGCCTACAGCCTCACTTCGGGGGTGTGCTGGAAAGTGCCGAACTGTCCCCCAGTAATTGGGGCCTAGGTGCCCTCTTTGAGACCATGGTGATTATTTGTGGGGGGTAACCTTGTTAACTTGGCTTTTGCTGAGGCTGCGCCCCCAGGAGGCCTCTGGGATATCGAAAGAGGTGTCTTTTCTGAGGAGGAAGGGAGGAAGAGCCACAGAGATGATTTTTAAGCGAGTGATGGTTATATAGCAAACAATGGTTCGCATAATGACCTTGGATGGAACCTTCCCTTGGTTACGACTACAAGAGAAGCAAGGACATTGGAATGGGATGGTGAACGATGAAAGCCAGCGTAGCTGGACTGTCAGTTGTTGATAAATGTGTGTCGGCTTTTATTTCATGTTTTATTGGACACACTTTAAAGGTACGGCTGTGGAAGGACTTACTGGAAAGGCAGGTGAATGTAGCTGTTTACCTGATGTGCAAGGACAGTCCCCGTTGTTCATTCAGTTGGAAGAAATGTAATTCCCCCTTGAAATGCCACTGTTTTTAGATTACCCTGAGTCAGGAGGACTTAAACGTTCTGCTTAAAGTTGTGACTGAAAACCTGGCCGAAGCAGACAGATCGGTCTCTGGCGCAGAACCAGCCGCACAGATCGAAGGTAGGACATGGGCATCTTCAGGGCCAAATGCGTCTCTCTTCCAGGTTTTGTAGTCAGAGTTTTTCCTGTGGGGAGTCTTCTCCTTGCTGTTCGTGCTTCTGCTGGCCAAATGCTCAGAGGAGAGGAAGTCCTCAGGGCCGTCAGAAAAATGAGAACTGGGCGGCTGAGCGTCCACCCAACCCGGCCTTTGGGACTATCCTAGAGAATTGCTCCAGCGAGTCCCCTCTGAGCAGCCAAGTGCAGCATTTGCAGAATTTCAGCGGAGGAAAAAGGCACATAAGAAGCCTATCAAACTCTATTCTGTGGAGAGAAGATGGATCTGGGGAATATTTCCTCCTCTCTCAAAGTACTAGAAACCGTGTTTGCCCAGCCAGGGAGGCTACGTGGGGAGAGATTCCAGGCAAATAGAAATTCCATTTCATGGAGTGGATAATGAAACTGGAATTCCCTGCCATCAGAGACAGGAGAGCCTGCCAGTTTGGGCGGCTTTAAAAGAGGACTAAACAAATGGGAATAAGGAATTAAAGCTGGGTGTGGCTGCTGGTTAGGTTATGCCGACCTCCAGCTCCAGGGCAATCTGCCACTTAAGCCTGTGGGGGGTGGGGGGGAGTCTTATTGTGTGATTAGGAGCTAATGTGCCAGGTCCTGCTGTGGATTGACAACTGATAGCAGGTAGATTGCAGCAGGAAAGGTGTTCTAGAGGAGCTTGGCCTGATCCAAGCTCGTAGCTCATGACTTAAACCCATAAAGAAGTATTGTTTTTGCAACAAGTTGTAAAGACGCTTTTTTCACATGGAAGTCTCTTGTTTTGGAATTAGCGGGCAAGGCAAAAGAAACAGCGCCATCAGCTGGAGCTCAGAAACCAAGCATCTCAGAAGACGCCCCGAAGGAAGATAGAACCAATCTGCTGCTGAACTTTGAAATAAACAAGGTAAGAAAGCTCATGAATCTATGTCTCATTTCAGTTGTTGTATTTACACCCTACTTTTTAGATTTTTAAAAAAATGTGTATTGGTTCTTACTTTGCTTGGCAGTGTAACATTCAGCTTCTGAATCCAAACGCAGGAGCCGATTGAGCCTAATTCGGACATAAGGGATCCACGGTTTACCTGAATAAGTGCTTATTTGGTCTTCTTCGCGTGACTCCTTTCTGGCATGATACCTGCATGTGCTTTACCCAGGCCAGAGGAACTGTGTCCATCATCGGTCCAGCTCTCTTTGCTCCCAGTGGGCTTACAGCGTTTATCTGGAAGGGCTTTCCCTGTCCTGCTAGGCGGTGGTAACAGTGGAACTTGGGGGTTCCCCTTTGCAAAGCATGTGCTGCCCTCTCGAGGGAACATTCCAGATTTCAGTGGAGGGGTGAAAAGGGATGGGGGAGAAGGTTAGTGCCCCATTTGCTGTGGCTTATCCTGGTTGTGGGAAACAGTGGTGACTTCTCAGGAGTCATCAGCCAGACCCGGCTGGATGGTGCCTCCATCTGGACGAGTCAAGGTCAGAATTGCTGTGTTCGGATTGGATGCTCCAGGAACTTGAGTCTAGAGATGACTTCTTTGGCGTATTCACGAATCTGACTGAAATGAATTCTTGTTTCTGCCTACAACACCTCCCTCCTTGAAGAGGCTTGGCAAAATGGGAAATGTACAGCGAAAACTAGAATATGAATGGCTGATGTACTTTTACGAGTCCGTGCTATCTTTAAGATACCTTATTTTCCCCCTTTTAGGTTTTAGTAACGTTAACGAAACAAGTGGAAAAGCAAAGCTTTCCTTTATACAGGCTAACGGTATTAAAACTTGGAAGTGAAGGTAGAATTAAAATGCATGATATGACTGTTACGGCATATCTTAAGAAAATCCAGATGAAATGCCTTGAATTCACTGGTAAGTTTATTTAATTTAGGATCTGACAAATGAATGTAAATCAGATTACACACAGGTTTTTATATGACAATGTTAAGCTACAGATTGAGTTTTTCTAAATATTTAAATTTTGTGGTGTGACTTTTTATTCTTACTCATTCCACAAAGCTGTATTTGAGTTTAGTTTTAAAGCATTTTTAAGGGTCTAGCTTCACTTGCTATTTTTCCATAAAGACACCCATTTTCTCAATTCCTGTAATAATTTAGTGGTGGGTGGGTTTGGGTAGTTGAAAAAATTTGTTAGAGAATATCTGGCTAGAAATGTGGGACATTGTTATTCTCATTTAATGCTGACTACAAGGATTTTCCCTAAAGAGAAGAACGGAAATGAGAAATGATACAACTTGGTGAAATAATGATTATTGCGATGTAAATCTTTAATGCTAAAACAAGCCAGATTTCCCTTCTTAGACAGGAAGACCTCACCGAACATGTGAAGCATCTGTTTATATTTTGGGTAATTTCTGAGTTTCTTAAATTCTACCAACTATGCTTTTGAGGGATATTGCCTCAGTGAAGAAATTGCCATCTTCACTGTATTAATCAACTTTTACTTGCTCAGTGAATCTGTTGGCAACGAGTGGCTTACAACTGTTTCAGTGTGGATTGTATTGTTTCTACAGATTCCAAAGGAGATCCGTTAAATATTATTAGTTCTTCAGATGAATCTGGCAAGCATCTTCTCAAGATGGAATATGTTAAGGTTGAGCCCTTATTTTAAACTAAAAATTACGGTGGGGTATTTGGAGTCGACGTTTAAAATAAAAAAGCCAATGTATTTTCTACAGAGGATCAAAGTGGAATGATGCAAATTAATATACGTTGCAAAGGACTGAACTGAATCGTAGTTGCTAGTAGTCATCAGACTGAGGTTTCTGCTAGAAGGCTGGATAGTGTGGGTCTCTCCCTTTTGACCGGTCAGTTTTATAGGGAGGTGGGCTTGATATTCCAATCGCTTTCTCATATGCGAAAGAGAGCACATCTTCCTTTCCCCTTTTCTTCCTTGTCCTCCGATCCTGGGAATCGAATGGCACCCAGCTTAGTCTCCTCTGTGGCACTTCTAGGGGTAGCATGGCATGGGGCTTACTCTGCTGAGATAGCAGATGGCAGAAAAAGTCACGGTATTTGAACCCAGGGCTGCCTGCAGGATATAGTAAAAAGTGTCAAGATGGTGCCGCAACAGTGGGACTGAACCAGGAGGAGCTTTGACTGCACCGTTGTGTCTGCCATCTTGACTCTTTTGACCACGCCCCCTTTTGAACGTAACGGTTTGCTTGAGCACGTGCACACTTTGATATTGCTTCAAGATTTGCAGTAAGCTGAAATTTTGATTTTCACTTAGGCCGATATAGACGGTCCTCACTTTGAAACAGTTTACAATAAAACAAAGCAGTTGCTGAATGTAAGTACTAAAACATATTACTATACGAGCTACTGGATGTAGAATGGTCTTGGTGTTATTTTGAGAACAAGTACTAGTTTAACTGAAAAGATTCTAACTGGGGTTTTTTAAGCAAACTAACTTCCGTTTACCCTACATAGACTGAAGGGCATTTTTTAATAATAGAAATGGTAAAAACCTGCTTTCAGATGAGATGGCAGAGTCTCCCTGATTTCTTTTCTTCCTTTTTTCAGGTATCCTTTTCATCGTTAGACTTACTTTTGCACGCCGATGCCTTGCTTTCTATCATGAACTTTTTCACGTATGCCTCGAGTGGCCTTACACCGGCTGATAAGGGGACTGATGTAAAGGGACCGTTGGAGGAGCCCAAAACAGCTGTGGCAAAATCAGGTATTGGGGGGCTGATCTCTCTCTCTCTGTCTCTCTCTTGCGATCCTTTTTGATAATGATAAGTCAACGGGGTCCCTTAATTTAAGAAGCATTTTGACTTTTCAAGTCTTTTTGCATGGTTTTGAAATGGGGGCAGTGGGGGACAGGAAGTAAGAGAAGCTGGTGTGATGAAACAGAGAAGGAGGCCGAAGAGGTTGGTGTGTTCACTGTTACGAGACAGGGAGGAAGATGAAGACGAAGATGAAGAGAGAGAGTTAGGAGCACTGCTAGGGAGGGATGCCTAATGAGCTGACAGACGTCTTGTTCTTCCGCAGCTGCTGCTACTGCAGCCGGTGGTGATGTGTTTGACTTGAAGCTTGCTGCCCAGCTGAATGCCTTTAACATTTTGGTCTGTGACCAGAAAGCTAATATTGCAGATATCCGGATACAAGGTAAGCGCGTTTGAAATAATGCACAAGAATTCATAAAAAATTCAACCCCCTCTCCCCAATTATTTAGCCCCTGCTATTGCTGTAGGACTGGGTTCTCCTGGTTCAGTCCTTGGGTCAGATACTTTGCCTGTAGCAGCCAGAGAGGACAGCTAGTTATGGGATAAGTGTAAATCCTTTAAGAAAAATCGCTGCATCCGAACTTTTGTCAGAAGTTGAATGCCTCCACCTCTGTCTTGTCTGTCTGTCTGTCTTTCTAGGCATGGAGGCCTGTGTGTTTACAACAATGAAGCACACCGAAGTTTTTGCCAGGCTTCGGGATTTCATAATAACAAATGTTGATCCGGAAACTGTTCATAAAAAGGTGACCCTGGAATTGGGGCTGCCAAAATGAGCCTCGTGAACAAATTCGGAAGAACTAAGAACAGAACAGAAGAGGAGGGCAGAGGGAAAATGGCACATCTTGAATGCGTTGAGGAAGCGCAGGACTGCATGCTCTGGCCTGTTCGCCCTTGGCCTGTCCCTTATGAGAGGGAGACCCTGGACTGCAGGACAGGGAGGGGGGCCAGCTGGAGCTGGAAGCTTGCGCAGGGCAGGGGCTGAGCCACCCGGGAAGGTGTTGGGACCAGCACAGAATCTAGTTAAACCAGGAGGGGAGAACAGGCGCCCCCCTTTTCAAATTCAAGATCAGTCCTATTGGCTTTTAAGTAATGCTCACTAAAATTACTACATGTGCCCTTTGACGGTCATAAGACCTTTATGCTATACCCTAGGGACCGTTTTTCTTGCTAAAGGATGGAGGAGACTAGACAATGATGGGTGGTATCAGAGAGATCTACCCGATCCTAATCATGGTAAATACGATCTTTGCAGACCGTCTCGATAGTGGGAGATGAAGTCTTCCGGTTCACGATGTCCCTTTATTCCGATGCCACAGAGGGAGACGCTCATGTGGATGTGTCCAAGGCAGACGGTAAAATGTCGCTGAAGGTGGGCTGCGTTCAGATCGTTTATGTGCATAAATTCTTCATGTCGCTTCTGGTAAGAGAGCTTGATCTTTCTGTCGACTTACGTTACCCTTTTCAAACGTGGTTTAGGGGTTTGATTTGCGGGGCAAGACCCCAGTCTCACCCTAAATGCCAGAAAAGAACAGAATTGGTTCCAGCACGGTCCAGGCCCATCGGGGGGTGCAGAGCTTGGTCATCCCCCCAAGTTCTTCTTCCTTTACATTGTGACACTTGGGAATAGGACTGTTAGTTGGGGGAGCTCAGGCAATAATGATTGTTTAGCTTTTCCTTTTTTTAAAAAAAAATACTGGCTACAAACTCAGCTGTTGGATCCGTTTGTGCCTTTCCTTCTTGGATCGCTTTGAGCTTGCAGTGGTCCTGCTTCATGAGCCTGTGTACTTCTGCCTTTGCTCAGCATTTCCTCAACCACTTCCAAACGGCAAAGGAGGCCCTGAGCGCCGCCACGGTTCAAGCTGCAGAAAAGGCCGCCTCCAGCATGAAGGATTTTGCTGAAAAGAGCTTTCGCCTCTCGATGGACATCAACCTGAAAGCTCCGGTGATAGTGATCCCTCAGTCTTCTGTGTCCAGCAATGTCCTGATAGCTGATCTTGGCTTAATCAGAGTTTGGAATGAATTCGCTCTGGTCTCTGGGGAAGAGGGTGCTCCTCCTCCGGTGATTGACAAGATGGATATACAGCTCACCCAGTTAAAGATCTCCAGGTATAAATGCCGCTCACCTCTTTCTCCCTGAGGTAGAGGTTCATGGATCGAGGGCTGCCCAGTGCAGATTTTTGTTGGAAGTTGCCCTGTGGTTTCTCCTGGCAGGGCAAGCAGTTTTCTGCAGCAGAGAGGCCGCTCCTTGAAGAGGGCACTGCACAGCTTTGCGATGGCTCTCTGGGGCATGGCAAAGTGGCTCTCTCTGCATTTGGTGGTGAATGCAAGCCTAAACCACAGCGTGTTGCTGTCCTAAGCAAGCCATATTGCTTTGTTTTTTCATTAGACACAGGAAGCATTTCGGGAGGGCTTAGTCAGGATGTGGCACCTGAGCTGAGCTGAGCTGAGCTGTGCTGGGCAGGGTAGCCTGTCTGACTGGTGGCCCTTGCAGCTTTGCTCCAAATCAGGCAACGGAAATGGCTTGGGCGTCTGTTGGGAGGGTCTAACAAACCGGAGCAGCCTTTCACCAGTGAACCTGCATGGAAACACCCCTGCGGTGGGTTTGTGTTACAGTGAAGAGATCCATCCAGAAATAAGCGGGGGGCCTTACACTGAAGCCCCTGAGCCTTAGCAGGAAAGAAGCGGGCAGGCCCTGCCGAGCCCTCCTGCCTACCCTAACTTGGATCACGTATAGCAGAAACAGGTTATAAGAGAAGGCAGCGGGCTTCCCAGGCCGTGAGATGCCCATTCCCAAGGGGGCGAGCTTTAGACCGCGCAGGGCCATTCCCAGTGATGTCATGGACTGCCAGCAGGAGGGGCCAGTTCCCTCGAAGGGCCACCTTGTGAGTCACCCTCCGTCCCCCTTTAACTTGCAGGACCACAGTAGGCAGCGGCCCTCAGCCAGACACTGAAATTTTGCAGCCGGTCAATCTGCAGTTGTCGGTCCAGAGGAATTTAGCCTCAGCATGGTATCCACAGATTCCAGGGATTGCCGTCCAAGGAGACCTAAAGGCCATGCTGGTAAGGTCATGCAATGTGAGAGCCACGACCTCTGTGGAGACAAGCTGTGGATCATGATTATAACTTGGGTTATGAGGCATTGGACTGCTAAATGTTACACTGCTTTTGCCTCGAAAAGGGCCTTGATTTTCCCAAGTTAGGCTTATCTCCACTCACAAGTTAAAGCTGTTTTACACCAGATTTTTTTTCTTCTGTGAGGAAGCATTCAGGCCTGTTCTGAACACATGCAAGATTGATCTTTACTGTTTGCAAATGTTTGTAAAAAACAACAACGGGTTGTGTTGCCAGAGGAAAGCAGTTTAATAATGGGTCATACCCTTTGCAGATCTCAATCAGTCAAGACGACTTGACTTTGCTCATGAAAATTTTGCTAGAGAATCTCAGTGAAGCTGCTGCTGATCCCAGCATTACGCATTCAACCTTACCAGAAGCTCAGAAATTTAAAAAGCACAAGCCTGAAACTGTGGCTGATCTTGATGAAGGTACGTCTTTTCCCAAAGTTGGACATTTAATTAAAATAGTTGCAAAATATCTTATTTGGTTGTTAACCACAATCAGGGCAAAATAGTACTGTGAAGCACTGGAAAAACCCATTTGTTGTAGCAGCTAGAAACCTGGAGACCTTGGGCATGAAAGCCAGCTGGGTGGCTTTGGGCCAGTCACTCTTTCTCAGCCAGTCCACCTCACAGGAGTGTTGTTATGGTGAAAATAGGAGGTGAGAACATTAGATAGGTATGCCGCCTTGAGTCCAGCAAAAAAATAGTCCAGCAATTAAATGTAAAAAGCTTTAACACAAGCGGATATTCATTCAAAATGCATGTAATGGAAGGTTAAGCCAGGCAACCTTTAAGCATCGGAGAACGATTCCTGTCAGTTGTGTGGATGCGTACAGCGCTCAGTGGAGGGGGCTGCAGAGGTAAAGGTAAAGGTTTCCCTTGACGTAAAGTCCAGTCGTGTCCGACTCTAGGGGGCGGTGCTCATCTCCGTTTCAAAGCCTTGGAGCCGGCGTTGTCCATAGGACACTTCCGGGTCATGTGGCCAGCATGACTCACGGAACGCCGTTACCTTCCCGCCGAAGCGGTACCAATTAATCTACTCACATTTGCATGTTTTCGAACTGCTTGGTGTGCAGAAGCTGGGACGAGCAACGGGAGCTCACCCCGCCGCGCGGTTTCGAACCGCCGACCTTCCGATCGACAGCTCAGCGGTTTAACCCGCAGCGCCACCGCGTCCCTTCAAAAAATCAAGATGGTGACCATGACTGATCAAAGCCACCAATTTGACTTTTTAAAAACTCCCTCAGCATGGTCATGTCTGGCACTTGGTTGCAAGATGCATTCTATGCCAAAGAACACTGGGTCTTAATATCAGAAACAAGCATTTTCTTTTTGTTGAATTGATTTCTGCTGATATTTAATCTAGTTAAAAAAAAAGTGCTAGAAGCAAGTATTTGCATCTGGTTATTATTTCTATTTTTTTTTAGTGAAAAAGCAAGGATACAACTACTTAGCATATGATGCAATAAGATACTGGACATTTGTAATTCAGTTGGAAGAAAAAATATTTCTTATTTCAGATGCAGTCCTGTGCATGCTTACCAAGGGAATAAATGTAGCTAAATAGTACATGCCAAGTTGTAAAATATATTATAATTGAACAGCGAAAGAAGTTTAAGTCTGCAATGAAAATGTTTCATACGCAGTATTTCATTCCCACAGTTTTCACAGCTTCAAAATTTCTAGAGATGTTTACAAAAAATAAAGTTTTTGTTTGTAAAGTAAGATCAAACAGGGTTGCCTCTAAATTGAAGATAATGGTCTCATAACAATTAAATGAGTATCAGTCCTCAGACAGCAGGTAGTAATTATTGCTTTTAAACACCTTTCTTCTTTCTCAATCATCCAGGAACTCCTGAGGTTTCTGGAGAGGAAGGACTTGGTGGTGCCCCGGCTAAGAAAAGTGTGGCTGTGATGTTTCATTTTAACTTTGAATCTCTTTCCATTGTTCTCTACAATACTGATAAGAACCAGGTTTGTGACAATGTTCTGGGAAGGCAGTTTCCTGGGGAGCCCTAGATACAGCGTTAATAAAATAACATGCAAACTCGATCAGCATGATCCAAAAAGTGGAGCGTTTGTAGCCAAAACATGTGAAAATTTATCTTTGAGTTTGGTATCCCCTTGTGTGTGCCCCTTCATACATGCACACACCCATTGTTCATCACTGGGTATTTTTTGGGTTTTTTTCATTGACTAACTTGGGCATTTTGATGTCAAAGTCTTAAGACATTTGTTTGGAGAGATCTCTTCTTTGTAAATTGAGTTTTATGGTTTTAATATAAAAAGTTGTCCTTCCATGGCTCTTTCTCTCTTCAAATAGACAGCCCAAACCAGTAATGGAGAAGTGTCAAATCTGTAGGCCATGAGAGTAATCTCTTCACCGTGGCCATTTTTATATATTGTAGAAATCTCAGCTTCCGCTTCACAATCGCCACTTACGTCTTGGAGAACTCCGGCTGCATTTTATGAGCTCATCAGGACAGATGTTTTCAGACGGCTCTATAGATATCGGTACTAAGATGGAAACATGCACGCTGGATGATCTCAGAGAAGGGATACAGAGAGCGACTTCCAGGTTAGCTGTCTAGCAGTTGTTTGAAAACACTGCATCTCTTCTATGAGTACCATACGTACTTTGATCAATGCTCACACGCCATCCGCTGATGTTCTCCTAAGGCTTTACTATCCAAGAACAGAATACAAGGGGAGAGAAGTGGATGTGCAAGTGAAGACCAGTTTGTAAATGCCATAATAATGCTACTAGTGCGTGTATCAGTGTTCAGCCTTGGAATCTGAGGGTGAGCCAGTCTCCCTTCAGCTTTTGTTCCTTTAGGTGGTGACTTGAGTAGTTCTGCAAAGTCACCAGTTTATTCATTCGCTTCCTGTGTTTCTAGACTGTTCAGGAACTGCAGTTCTATGGGTGGTATGTAAATTATACTGTCCCTGCTGCAGTTGTAGGCTGCATTCATTCATTCATTCAATTTGTAGCGAAGAAGAAATTAAAAAATGATTGAGAATTGCCACTTGGCGTCAAATTATAGTAGCAAGTGGCAAATCATGGTATCTTTATTTCCTTGAACGTGTCTTCATATAATTGGTCAGCGATTAAAAATCCACCTTTTGTAAAGAATATGGAATTTGGTGGAAGGTCTGTTGAATCTGATGCCTTGCAGATGGTGGCCTTCTGACTAGAAATTCCAGGAATCCTAGCCTCGGCGTAATTGGAGGGTGCAAACTGGATTAATCTATTACAATTTCTTCCATAAACACAACCACCTCTTCTATGATTGCATTTCTTTTTCAGAATGCTGGCTAAAAAGGATGGTAAAGCTGGTAGTGTCATGATTGACATCAGCTACAAGCAAGATAAAAATGGGAGTGAAATTGTATCTGTCTTGGATCAACTGTATCTGTGTGCCAGCATGGAGTTCTTACTGACAGTGGCAGATTTCTTCATTAAATCTGTGCCTGCAGCCTCTCCAGCAGAAAGATCAACCCAGTTTCCATTAAAGCATGCTTCCCAGGGAAAGTCTAAGCCTGGAAAAGGTCAGCAGACAGAAGGAGTCATGCGCATCCACTTTGAATATCAGTAATTCTTAATCACTGGGCAGTTTTGCGTTCTAAGGCCACTGACTTTATTTCAGTTTATGTTGGATGGTGCCTTGAGTGTTTGCGTGATCCGAAGATTGTCCAGAATACTGACAGCTTTTGACAATGTCTCTGGAAAGTTAAATACAGGTAGTCCTTCCTTAACGACCAGAATTGGGACTGGGATTTCAGTTGCTAAGCAAAGCAGTCATTAAGCGAATCTGACCTGATTTTACAACTTTTTTGTGGCTGTCATTAAGTGAATCACTGTAGACATTACAGTGAGCCATATGGATGTTAAACGAATCATGTGGTTCCCCATTGATTTTGCTTGCCAGAAGCTGGCTGGGAAGGTTGAAAATGGCGATCGTGTGACTCCAGGGTGCTGCGATGGTCATAAATGTGAACCGGTGGCCAAGAGCCCAAATCATGACTGCATGACTGTGGGGAATGCTGCTATTAAGTGCGAGGACTGATCGCAAATAGGTTTTTTCAGCACCTTTGTAAGTCAGAACCGTCACTAAACGAATGATTGTTAAGCGAGGACTACCTGTAGGTGATAATCAAATGCTGAGGGTATTTTCAAAAGTAGTTTGTAACTTGGCATCTCCTATGAAGGGATCCGGGGGACAGAAGTCAGTCCTGGGAATGTTAAAATGCTCTTTTTCGTGGCTAAAGCATTGCATTCCTCAGGGAGTGTGTGTGTGTGTGTGTGTGTGCGCTGTTGCCTCTCGGTCGGATTCAGCAGTTGTGTGACCGGAGGCCACTCGCAAAACGCTTTCTCCGTCTCTGTCCGCCCCTGGACGGGGTTGGTTCTCGAGGTCTGCTGAGGACGACATCCCTGCGGGGCTGCTCTTCCAGTTGTGCCGTCTTTAGAGCAGAGATACCGAGGCTGCGGCTCAAGCCCAGGCTTGTTGTGTTTTCTGTAGTCGCGATAGTGGCGGTGCGCGTTACTACTGTGGTCCGATAACCAATTCATAGATCAGTAAACTTTTGCAGCTGCAGCTCTGCGGTCGAACATGTCAGTGATCGCACGGATCCTGGATCCAGAAATTGTGTTCGTGGCCAACCTGACCAAGGCCGACGCTCCTGCCTTAGCGGCTTCATTCCAGTGCCATTTCATGCTGTCGGGGGGCTCCGCGGCACAGCAGATGACCGCTCAGGTCCTTGACCTCAAGGTGCTGGCCTGCCCGTTCCTCCAGGGGAAAGCAAAGAAGGACGTCACCACGGTGAGCCCCTTGCTGGGATGTCCACCTTTGTATATGTTAAGGAAGTTGACTTTTTCCCTGAAAATAGACAGGTTGCATTGACCGTGATATTTTGCCTGTGTTCTTTTAAGGTGGTGCAACCATGCTCTTTAGCTGTGGAAGCCATGATGAATCCTTCGGGAGTGCAAAGCGTGGATATGATCATGGACACATTGATTGTGAAAGTTAGTAGCAAGTCGCATTCCGTCGCCCTGGTGCTTCGGGGCATTCCTAGGAAAAAATCTGTGGCTGAGTTCAGATCTACGGCATGTAGGGTAGATAATCTAGTATTCCATGCCTTCCTCTTCTGGACGTTTTAAACCTCACTTCAGGCTGTGTGCTAGTCAGAGCGAGCGCCGGCAGCACACAGTGCAGTCCTCTGACAGAGGAAGCTTCCCTCTCTTGGCGACCATGCAGCTTCTGCCTTCCGGTGATCCACAGTAAAAGCACTGGCTGATTTCATCAGGAGTAATCTGACCACCGCTCTGAAAATATCCCCACATATACTGTAAAATAGCAGCTCTTTGTCACAGGCTGATGTGTGGAAGGCCCTTGATTTAAATCAGCCGTTGACTGTGCAGGCAGGATTACGGAGTTCGAATGCAAACCCATTTGCAAAGTGGGAGGAAGTGTCCTGACTAAGCAAGAACCACGCCGAGACGAGGAAGAAGTCTCTAGTGCTTTATTACTGCTATAGTAGACAGAAAATCCTACCCAACTGAAGAGGCCTGGGAAAACCCAGACAGATAAACCCCAAAAGTCAAGGCGGGTCTGTTCTGTATCTCTTTGAATGGCAGCTCAAAGCCTCTAAACTATGCTTGCGTTTTTGCCCCGGATAGTGGCCCCCTCCTGCTCACCATCAGTACTCATGACAGGAAGCCTATCCAAGTTTACCCAGCAACTGCCTACAACACTGTTGTGCTGGCTGGGGAATTCTGGGAGTTGAAGTCCACACCTCTTAAAAGTTGTCAAGTCTGAAAAACACCGGTCTACAATTAGTACATCTCTAGAAAGGGCATAGTTCAGCTCTAATTTCCTTTTTTTTTTTTTTAGGTTTCCCCAATAATTCTCAACACTGTAATGACTATCCTGGCTGCCATGAAGCCACAGGCAAAGGAGGAAGAATCTGGAGGGATGGCTTGTCATCCTGAGAACCTCTGGAGCGTCAAATCAGTCGACCAGTGCCAGAACTGGTTCCTGGGCGTTGACATGGCCACCGAAGTCACTGAAACCTTCCTGGCCAGTGAGCAGCGTGAAAAAAAGGAGTGCTTTGAGATGGAGGTGAAATTGGTTCAGATCACCCTGGAGTGTGGCTTGGGACATCGTACCGTTCCTTTATTACTAGCAGAATCTGCCTTTTCTGGAAACGTGAAAAATTGGTCGTCTCTCATGACAGCCAGAGCTGATATGACGCTGGAGGTATGTAAACAGGGACAATGGCTTTGCGTCGGGACACCCCTCTTTTAAAAGGCTTTGTTGCTAGGAGCAGCAACCCCTTGAACTTGTAATAGGGTTCCGTGATTCTTGAGTTGGGTTTTGTTGATCAGAAAGAGAAAGATGTATGGGCTTCAGCTTTGTGTTCAATACTGCATTCCAGGTGCATTATTACAATGAAACTCATGCTCTCTGGGAACCCCTCATAGAGCAGGTGGACAGAGAAGGACGGCGGTGGAACTTACAGTTGGAAGTAAACAAACATTTCATTTAAAGTTTCTGTTTAGCCGTTTGTTTTCTGCGTGTTTTAAAATGCAAAGTTTATTTTTACCATGCTTTGGGGAAATTGGTGGTCTGGAACTTCATTATGCAGTGGTACAGTCTCGTTTAATTTCCTTGATTCAGTTTGTCCTCTGCCGCGTAGATGAACAGCCTTTCAGGACCAGTTACAGCATTAATATTAATCCAGTGGAAGCTGTTGCTCTAATATTGTTTTCTCTGATGATCAAGTAGCTGAAGGATGTGTATTACGTTTCATTCTAAAAAACTATGTTATTAAACACATTAGGAATTTCTAAAGTTAAGGATTTGTTTTCTTTTAAATTCATGTTTGCCACATCTTGTCTCTTAAAGCGTATCTATAATGTTAAAGGAACCCTTTATCTGCGTTTGTAGTTCTTAGTTTTATTTTGGGGAAAAAAGAGAGTTAATAATTTGGGTGTAATGCTGCCTTTCTTCTGGACATTTATAGACCAAAGGACAAATCTGTCCAAGCCAAGCCTGGCAGGCCAAATTGGGCCTTCGGCTTAATTCAGACGGGCATGTATTTGAGTCCCTCCTTTTCCTTCTTAGATGAAGTCAAACCCTGAACAGGACAGAGCTCTGTTGCCAGGAGATGACTTCATTGTCCTACCTGAACCACAGCGGACGATCAGTATCTCGTCAAAAGACACCATGAATATAACAATATCCAAATGTTGCCTGACTGTCCTTAATAATCTAGCCAAGGTAACTTCTGTGATCAAAGGGGGTAGCAATCAGGCCAGCTCTTCTCACACTCATACCTCACAGTGGCATTATTTTTCTGCTTTGGTGACTCAGTTTGCAAGCTGGAGATGACCTTGGTCTCCTGAGGAAGCATCGTCCTTTCCCTGTATAGCAATCACGCAACAAAGATCTGTTGTTTATCCATAGTACAGTAAACTTGAAATTCAGGTCCTAGAGTTAAATCTAGTCACATCTAATAGTATTATCGTAATGGTTGATGAATGGTGCTCCAACTTGGTTGGCCTAGCTGTTGGTAGAAGAGGGACATGGCACAGACGATTCCGCGGGGGCATTTTTCCCTCACACACCATAATTTCAGATGTGGTGAAGGTCTGCTAAAGGGCCCATTTTCTGCAGCAGCGACCGATCAGTTGAAAGTCTACGTTAGATGCCATACACGCAAGGATCCTTTCCCCTCACGCAGTTCAGATAGACTTCTTCAAATGTTGGCGGGCGTTTCAATGTCTTTAATTGGTATCACATCACAGTTCCTAACGTAATTATTGGCTTTATTTTTAGGGCTTTTCAGAAGGAGCTGCTGCTACTTACGACTATGCTTTGAAAGACAGGGCTCCCTTTACCGTCAGGAACGCTTTGGGAATCCCTCTCAGAGTTCATGCGTGCAGGAGCCTCCAGGCTGTTGGATTACCTAAAAGCGATGACGTTCACGATATAGGAATTGGTCAGAGCATAGAACTGGAGTATGCTGCCTCGGACTCACTGAACAAAGGAAAGCTAAGCGTCTTACATCGCCAAGACAGTTCTCTGTTAACACTGAGCTTTGGTAAGGTGAAAGAAAGAGTTTGGAAATGTTTCTAAACGACCAGGAATGATTTCCAGGCAAGGACTTTTAAAAACGGTTCTTTTGAGATTAGCAAGGGTTGCCTTACTGCAGGGTTTCTCAGCCTTGGCGACTTTAAGATGTGTGGACTTCAACTCCCAGAATTCCCCAGCCAGCGCATGCTGGCTGGGGAATTCTGGGAGTTGAAGTCCACACATCTTAAAGTCGCCAAGGCTGAGAAACCCTGCCTTACTGTCTCCCATTGATTGAAGAAGTTGAAATTTACTTAGGTGGAGGAACATTTGAACTCTCATATCGTACCTTTTTTTCCCTTCCAGAATAAGCCTTTTAATTATTATTTAATTATAATACTGATCACGGCTAGCTTGGATTGTGAAGTTTCTCCATTCTCCCTTGCATTTGGAATTATTCCAGCCATTCAGAAGAAGTACCGTGTGTGATCTTGGGAGGCCTTTTGGAGAAAGGCTGCTCTTGTGCATAAAAGCAAAAAATTACCTGCAGGGTGAACTATTAGTATTTTAGGTATAAAGCTGCATTTAGGACCCTCCTCTTTGGGAGGTTTATCATTCACTGGCAGGGAACTTTTGACTGATTTTTTTTCATTACTTAGTTGCATGGTCTACCACAGTTCTGCGACAGGAAATATTTTATTTTCCTTGTCAGCAGATGAAGTTTACATGCGGCAGCTGTAAGTTTCTGGAACTGGGGAATAATTGCTTGAATGATAGTGGAGGTGCAGATTCTCTTTTTTTTCTTTTTTGTAAGAAAAAGCGCTGAAGGAGTAACATAATCAGATGTTGTTTTGATGTAAAACAGCACCTGAAGGACACAGCGAGGTGGCAGGGGTTCCCATAGCAAAGCCAGGGAGAAGACTGCATAGCGTAAGAGAGCCTCAGAGCAATTCCTCCCATACGGTCGTTGTGCAGATCGACGCAGAAGAAGGAAACAAAGTGGTCACGCTGCGCTCCCCTCTCCAGGTAAGTCGTGGTGTTCTGAGTCTGCCTGCAAAGGCCTTGTGCACGTCGAGCATGCTGTGGAAACTCCAGCGAGTTGTGCTTTCCTGCAGCATTGATCCTGTATGCGAAAGCATTTAACTCTCCTGACTTCAGCGTAGGGTAGCCCCATTTTTTGCAGCCCCTGACATCAGTTTGGAAAAAGTTAATGTCTCTGAGACCATGCATGTTTCAAAAGTCAGACTACGGAGGTAACATATCCAGATTTGTGGGGCACTTGGGACACTACCTATATGCCGCATTTTGTTGTTTCTGCCTCCTTTCCTGTTCATGGCAGTGCATGGAAGGTCAGACAAGTGCTTGACCAGAGAAGTTTCCAATTTAGAAAGGAGATCCGAGAGCAGGGTTTCTCAACACCAACTGGCAGTCAGAAGCCACCATGAAAACTCCTCCATCCCACAAACACACGGACAGACTCAGCCATAGTGTCAACTGGGAAGCTGAGAGCATCCTAAGCCAAGCCAAGTCCAGAAACGCGAGGGGATTCCTGGAAGCTTGGCACTCGGACAAATCAGCCATCAGTAGACACGGAGTGATAAACCAGATTCACACACCATTCAAGAGAGACAACAGAAAAGCTAAGAAGGAAGCCAAAAGAGCAGAACACATCCCCTCCAGCGGCCAACAGCCAGATAAGCAGGGACCAGCACCAGACAAACGATCAGGCAGAAAACAATGTCCCAATCAAGGAACTACCAAGGAGGAAACCAGACCCCCACCAAGACTGGCAGGGCGAGCCGCGGTATATAAGCAGAGAGCAGACCCCCCCTCCCTCGCACTGATGATGTCACCTAGTCAGGCAACGAAACGTCTGCCAGCCAACCGCCAAGCTCAGAGAGCACCGAGGGCTCCACAGTTCAACCCTGCGCTACGGAGATTCTCTTCTGTTAATATTAAGAGATTCTCTTCTGTTGGAACCATTAATTTGTTCATGGTGCAGTAAAATATTGCTATTTTCCATTTCAGATTAAGAACCACTTCTCTGTCCCGTTTATAATCTACAAATTTGTTAGGGACATTAAACAGTTGCAGCCTGTAGGTGTGTCTATGCCGGAAGAGGAATTTCACATTCCTTTAGATTCGTATAGGTAAGTATCTCACTTGTTCAGACCCTTAAGCACTTTCATTTTTTGCAAAGTATCCCGAGGCTTTGGGCTCTTTTTCAATGCCTTCTGCTTTTTCTGTGGTTGGGTTATCAGATGTCAGCTGTATGTTCAGCCAGCGGGGGTCTTAAAAGACCAGTTTGAACCATCCACAACCTACATATCTTGGCAAGAGGAGCTGCACAGGAGTAGTGAAGTTAAATGTCTGCTGCAGTGCCCAGCCACCGAAGTCAATTTCCTGCCACTGATATTGAAGGCCACTGCTGTGCCCGACGAGCTGAGCTTTATTGCGACTCAGAAGGAGAACTGGGAGCCGGCCTACATTATTCATTTCTATCCCACGCTTACTGTGCGGAATCTTCTACCGTACTCCTTGCGATACCTGCTTGAGGTACGTTGGTGAGCAGGGGCTGTGATGCAACTTGTAAAGGCCCAGGTGGTTTTGGTATTCAATACATTCCTCTTTTTTGGTGGGGAGCAAGACATCAAAGTTTGTCGTTCTTCCACAAATCTTTGCTTACTGATACTTTAATTTTGCCCTAAATGCCTTTAGCACTTTCTGACCTTTTGTCTGGGAAATGAATAGGGTTATGGTTTTTACAAGCATTTTAAAAATGTCTTCTTATGGTGATGAGTTGGAGAGCATATTAATTTTTTTAAAAAATGCCCCACGTTCAGTATGTTCAAGGATAAAATTAGTACCTCTGGCAGTCTGGGTGGGTGAGCAAGAGGGAATTAATGGGCAGTTGTGCCCGAGGCAACTGGAGCATCTCAGCTAGGATCTGGGCCACATTCTTGAAGTTGTACTATGATGGATGATGCCCTGCTTCCAGTTGTTTGTTATTTATTTTTCATACTTAGCCTGGAGAAATTATGATCATTTTTACTTCCCTACAGTAGTAAACAGATAGCGCCCTCAAGTTGTCTTTATAATATTTAATTGTTCTCTGCAAACATCAGGGGGTTTAATTTTGTCTTGGTGTCCCAAGAAGTGCCTTCAGTCCATGTCAGTGCTGCTTGTATATCTTCACAGGCTCTTACAGTCTTTATTGCTATTTTCAGGGAACGGCGGAGGCCCATGAGCTACAAGAAGGAAGCACTGCTGATGTCCTCCAGTCAAGAATCGATGGGGAAATCATGGAGCTGGTCCTGATAAAATATCAGGGCAAAAACTGGAATGGGCACTTTCGTGTCCGCGACACGCTGCCAGAATTTTTCCCAGTATGCTTCACATCACATTCCGCAGACGTAGCAACAGTGGACATATATATTCACGTCAGGAAAGTCAGCACCCACCTGATCCTCTCCGTGTATAGTCCTTACTGGATCATCAATAAGACTTCCCGTGTTCTCCAGTACCGCGCTGAGGATGTTCACGTAAAACACCCAGCAGACTTTCGGGACACCATTTTATTCTCCTTCAAGAGAAAAAATATTTTCAGTAAAAACAAGGTATGATGTCAGGCTTCTGTTTCATTTGCCTAACGAAGTGAGCTATGTAACTTTGGTGATTCTTATTAATAGCCTATTTTGCAATTTGGAAAGGTTGTGCTCAACCTGCTTATGAAAATTGCCTGTTTTATTTAGCTAATAGTCCACTGTTTTTGAAGAAGATGAAATATATTTAATCAGCTTGGTATTGATTTGCCCTCTAGACTATGCTGGACTAAATGTTTCCTAATTAATTTTATGGCTTTATTTTTTTATTTGTTTTTACTGATTTGCACTTTATTGCAGATTTCCCATCATTTTTCTTAATTGGAAATGAGCAATTTGAATGAATGGATCTCAATTTTCTCTGTTTATGCCTGCAGCTATCCAAGTATGGATCAAATCTCTCTCTCTCTCTCTCTTTTAACATTGCCACCTCAGCAGTGAAATAAAGTTTTCCTCTCCAGCTTTTTAGGTGATCAAGAAAGTGTGAGATCGGATTTCTTGCAATTTTCTACACTTACCTTCCTAACACTACAGTCTCCACTTGTGGCTTATTGCTGGAAACTTGAAGCATAACTGCAGCTCCTTGATATTAGGAGTGGACATTACTGATCTTCAGAAACAAGCTCATGGCTTGTTTTCTGTGCCCCAAATCACTTTGTCCTCCTTTTCAATCTAGATCCAGCTGAGCATCTCAACCAGCACATGGTCAAACAGTTTCTCCCTGGATACAGTAGGAAACTCTGGATGTGTGAAGTGCCCAGCCAGCAACATGGACTTTCTGGTAATGTCTGATTTCTACACTTGCTTCCTGCTTTGACTAATTGCCGTCGTTTGTACCAGCCATAGGTAACAAAATCCAATTTGTACATCAGTCTCATTTACTCTGCTTTTTCTTCATACTGTTCTGCTCTCAATAGGTGGGGTGGGGTGGGGTGGGGTGGGATGATTCTTGGTCCAAGGAATCAGATTCCCTCTTCCTGGCAGTGCATAAACCAAAGCCTTTCCTTAGATCAGCACAAGCTATAAAAATGTTCTAAGCCATGTTAAAATGCACACAATGCCGCATCTTTTTGAAATACGAACTGTAATATCATTCTACAGGTTGGCGTTACTATTAAAATGAGCAGCTTCAATCTCACCCGGATAGTCACTTTGACTCCATTCTATACCGTCACGAACCTGTCTTCCTTGGAGCTGGAATTCGGAGAAATGGGAGCTGATGGCTCATTTCCTACTAACAAATGGAATTATTTTGCACCCTCAGAGGTAGTATTTTAAGGCTGGGTTTGTCAGTTAAGCTGGCTTGCTCTTAATGTCAAGTCTGTAGGTTGAGTCATGGCAACTGGATTTCTTTCTCTTTGGTTGAAACGTTTTGCTGCTTGTCCAAGCAGCTTCTTCAGTCTGGGCAAAGGTTGGTGAGGGGACCGCATATATGTCTTCCAGGGTGGCTGCATCATCCCTGCACCTGAATGGCTTGTTAATTGTGCCATGGAGGTGTGGATTGTCTTTGGGATCTCTTACTCCCAAATCCCTTGCTCATCCCCAAGTGGATCGTTAAGAGTGGCCTTCCTGATGAACTTGTGAAGCCATTCAGGTGCAGGGACGATGCAGCCACCCTGGAAGACACATATGGGGTCCCCCCACCAGCCTTTGCCCAGACTGAAGAAGCTGCTTGGACAAGCAGTGAAATGTTTCAGCCAAAGAGAAAGAAGTCCGGTTGCCATGACCCAACCTACAGACAGTTCCGCCTGGATGACTGAGAATCTTCATCGACATATCTTAAATGCCAAGCTTTCTGAAACAAAGGCTTATTTTTTATTCAACTCAATATTAGAGTTTCTAGTTGTAAAACATAGTTGCAATGTTAGCAGTTCAGTGGCCAGTAGGTATGACTTGGAAGGAGCTCTGTTAAGGATGATTATTGCTCATTATTGCTCTCACTCATGTTTGTTACAGCCGTAAGGCCAGACATAATAAAACTATGCAGTAGCAACCATCTTACATTTATACGTATACATATACATATACATAAAACAAAAACACTCTGGTGTAAACGCACACTAATCTGCTGGTTGGGACGTTAAGCAGCACATTCAGCTGGAGATCTGAGTGGTAATAATTGTATTGATTGCCCAACTTCACAACCTCCGTGTACAGCTATTGTGGAATTTGGGGAGTTGTATTCCCAGAATATCTAGAGGGCACCAGGTTGGAGGACATGCCGACTCCAGCTTCTTACAAGAAATCAATAAAAACAATTGGTATACTTACTTATTTATCTATCCCTCAAAACCATTCCCTTCTTTCTGTAAGTGTCTTGCATTTTGGCCTGAAAGTTCGTCTGGCAAGCTGTGTATCAGAGTGAGCGGCTCCAATCAGTTTTCCAAACCATTCTTCTACAACCGACAGGACAACGGGACATTGCTGAGCCTGGAAGAATTGGTGAGAGTGCAAATATGTTGGTTATTTTCTGTTAAAGCCCTGAAAGCGATCTGGGGCCCTCGTTTAAGCCTGGCAGCGCAGGGCTCCCTGGCCTTGCTGACGGTAGTCATTTGTCCCCTTCACCTGGCCAGCACCGGGGTGGCTCCCTGCCGCTTTCAGAGCCACAGCGAAGCTGCCAAGATGCGGTGGGCATCAAGGCCTGGCTGTTTCTGGAGCGTTGCTTCTCTTCCTCCCAACAGAACACCGGTATCCTGGTGGACGTCAGTGTGGCTGAGCATTCCACAGTTGCCACCTTCTCTGGTTATTACGAGGGGGCTGCGCCTGCGCTGGTCATTAATCACACTTCATGGGCGACTCTTAAATACCAGCAGAGGTGGGTGAGGCGGCATCCACTGCTGGAGAGGGAGGCTTTGTCTTGTCGTCAGTTGCGGACTGTGGTGTCGTAACAAAGGTTTTGTGCAGCCGGGTGAATTTTGCACTTGTGTTTTTTAATCCGTGCAGCGGCGTGGCGGCAGCGATGGAACTAAAGCCGAGGGAAGTTAGATTGTTCGTTTGGGCAGATCCTACAGGGATAAGAAAATTAAGTTGGGAATACGCACAGAACACTGGTGAACTCGATCTTCTTAAGGTATTCTATATCTAAAAAAACCTGTTAATGTAGCTTTTCCACAGCTGTGTGCAACTTACAGCAGCCTCAGTCTCTATGCACAATTCTGATCTTTCAGGCTTCTTTTTTTTTAAATCTTCTTTTTGGGGCCCCTTGGAAATAGGGTATCGTTTTTGAACCCTAAAGCCTCAATGTATTCATCTAGGCAGCTCATTATAGTAGAGCACAGCAACTCCTTTACAGCAATATTTGTTATGCTATTCCATTCCTTTCTCTGGCTAAGCATCTAGTGACTCTTTTTCAAGCTAAATGAATTGCTACACCATCTTAATAAAACTGTACGCAGAGGTTTGCGTTTGTCTGATTCCTGCCTCAGCCTGGTTTCTTCCCTCCTACCAATCCAGGATGAATGTGGGCAGTTTTCCTACAACGCCAACACCCCAATCCACTGGGTCTCGTTCCTGGATGGGCGGCAGAGGGTCCTGCTGTTTGCGGAGGACGTTGCTTTGGTGTCCAAAGCGAGGCAAGCAGAGGAGATGGAGCAGCCTGACCAAGAAGTCAGCATTGCGCTTCACGGCCTTGGGCTGTCGCTGGTCAACAACGAAAGGAAGCAGGAGATCTCTTACGTAGGGATCACCAGGTAACAGCAGCCGGCTGCTGGTGCCTTTTGCTGCAAAGCATCAGTCTGTCGCATCTTGCTAAGTCAAACGCCCGTTTCCGATTCCTTCAGGATAAAGGGGCCTGCTGGAGATAGTTTGGAAGGCTTTTCTTTGGCCCTTCAGTGCTTCCAGTCGCATTGCTGAGGAGCAGCAGCATCGACCGTTTAGAAATTAAACCCTGAAGAGTTTCCAGGCAGTTATTTTGTGAGGCTTCAGTTAGACGTGCAGTATATTTTCTTATTAAGAGTTTAGCTGCTTCTTTCCTTTTTTCCTTGCAGTTCAGGCATTGTCTGGGAATTAAAACCAAAGCAGAGGTGGAAGCCATTTAATCAGAAGGACATCAGCCTCTTGGAACAAGCTTATCAAAAGCACATCTCGGCACAAAGCACAGAGACTTCTGGCTGGGTTAAAATCAACAGCAGTTTTGAGGTACGCTGGAGCTGCAGAGGAAGGTCAGACCACCCGAGTGGCAGATACGCAGCTCAGCCTGAGATGCTTGATCGGATCTCCTCTTTGTAGATATTAGCTTCCTTCCAGAAGTGAGAACACCTCCAGCCAATTCTTGAATCCTTGGCAGGTCATTTGAGCATGAAGCAGAAGGGCCAACTGTGACAAACTGGGGTAGAGGTTCAGGTGAGGAAGAAGTTGGATGGGTAGTCTGAGAACCAGGGAAGCCCAGCCCTTGCCCCCCAGAGGGCAGCGTCTGGGGTTTGAAAGAGTGCACGAAGAGTTGCTGAGGCCATGAGCTCCTCCTGTTGCCGACTTACTCAGCAGCTTCGGTACTAGTGTTTCACTGGCATCTGGAGGATTCAGAGTGTGGACCTCTGCCTGGGCACACAGGCAAGTGAGGTGTGTTGGGGGCATGGCTAAACCGAACTATTTTTCTCTGTTACGAAAAGATGACCATTTTGATGCAATAGGAACATTCATTTTTTTAAAGAAGGCAGCCCCCAAGTCATGATGCTTTAGATACTGGACAGTCAGTAGCATATTTCAGCACGTGAGGTGTAAGGAATTAAGGTTTGTGAAGAGGGCCGGCCCAGGAGCAGCAGAATCAAGATTCTTTGACTCTGAGCTCCTGAACAAGACCTGGGTTGAGCACTGAAGATATAGGGTGGGCAGCAAAATGGTCCACAGCCAGGTGAGTCAGGGTGTAGTTTTCCATGGGGCAAGGGGCAATCTGCTCTCCTGGATGCTGTTGTGGCTCTGCCTGTCAGCTGTTGTGCTTGCCACCCAAATGATGCTGCCCTGGGAGACGGTTCAGAGGAAGATTTTCAGGGGGTTTCCTCGCTGTTTCTTTGCTTGCAAAAAAAGAAGTGGGATGGGGGGCATTGTGGGAGTTATGGATCTATTTTCTCTATTTTCAGGTAAACTTTGATAAAGCGCCTATGGAAATGCGCCTTCCGTTGAAATGCTTTATCAAGCGAGACTTTCTGTCGGGCATCCAGATTGAATTCAAACAGTCACAGCATCAGAAGAGCTTACGGGCTCAGTTATATTGGCTCCAGGTATGACTCTTTACGTTTCTTAGGTTTTAGAGAAGGTTAGCCAATCTCTCCCTAGGGATTAAGAGGCTGGACTTGTTAAAGATGATCATCGTAAGTTCTGCCAAAGTCCCTTATCACTATATTTACCCAGGGCCGACTCCTAGAAATTCACTTGGTGGTCTTCCTGAAAAAAGTAAGGACTATAAAAATGTCACAACTGTATGTTGTAGAAACATAAAAGTCACAATTTTCCTCTAAGCAAATCCTCCAAGATTTGCCCCTTAATCTGGTGTCATGCGTCTAATATATTTCTGATTGGTTTACGTTTTTGTTAACTAGATGCTGACGCACTTTAGTCTGCAGAGTTACATGTTTAGAAATAACTCCTAAGCTGGCAGACTAGGTTAATCTTCTCCACACATCACTGTTCCCCTCCCTTGAAGGTGGATAACCAACTCCCAGGCTCCATGTTCCCTGTGGTGTTTCATCCTGTGGCCCCTCCCAAATCCATCGCACTGGATTCAGGTAAGAGGCATCTAGAAATGATCACGCAGCAACCAGCTAACCAAACAAGGCAAAACTGGCGTTCAATTCATCTGCCTTTTTTTCCTTAGAACCAAAACCGTTCATTGATGTCAGTGTCATCATTCGATTTAATGAATACAGTAAAGTGTTGCAGTTCAAGTAAGTTAATTATACTCGGAAATGTCTGAAACATAAATCATATCCGTCTGGCTCCAAACTAAATAATGACGTCTTCTTAATAGTCAGAGAAAAGGTAAAACAGTCCAGTGACTCCATGTTTGTAGCTTTTGGCATAATGTTCAAAGATGATTTCCCCCACAATTCTCTCTAGAAGATGAGAAATTTGGTGCCTGATCATAGCTAGCGGGTTCTCAGGGAGTAAATCTGTGGGTGGGGGGCTTTCTGCTTTCCCATGTCTAGAGTCCTGCATCGGAATGATCTAGTGAAATACTTTTGCTTTTAGTTCATCTGTCTTCACTGGGAGAGAGACAATTTTCATTTGAGATAGTTCAGCTGAAATCTTTTCTGGCCTGAGCTATCTTGTGCCTTGGGAAGGAGGCTGGAATACAAATACATTTTACGTACATACATAAATATTCTGTCTTTGTGTTAAACTGGTTGAGGAAAAAAAGCATCAAAGTTCTGGAATTACTCTCAAGTTTTCCAAAGCCATACAATTGGCTCTTCAAACATTTCCAGTGTTTCCGATCAATCTGTATAAAATATTACAGATTTCAGTTATTTTAAGATTAAAAATTAAAATGATCTTTTCATGGATGTCTGTGTGCTTATGAATAGGCAAATGTATTTTTAGCTCCAACCAGCCTCTCCTGCAAAAATGCGTATGATAGAACAAAATAAAAATAAACAAAACAGCACCGAATAACTGAAATTACAGTTGACCAAAATTAAAGCTAGTGCCTTCAGCTCTAAAGAGCACAGTTTAATATCTCAAAATCCACTTTTAGAAGCTGAGTGGAATAGCTGCGTTTCCAGACCTCCCTGAATGTCACCAGGGAGGCGAATCGTTTTACCTCCTTGAGGGGGCAGTGCCATCTCATGAGTTGCTGCCAGGAACAGTCCTTGTCCTCTGCCCCCACGATCCTCTCTGGTGGAGATGCAGCGGGGCTCCCAAGGAAGAGGTCCAGTTAGAGGAAGAGACGACGGGACCCGCGACTGTCCAGGGGTTTTCGATTCTGGCCTTCCTCATACTTCCTCTCGCCAAGTGAAGCAGTTGCTCTCCCGCAGGTTTCTGTGTCAGTTCTGATTTTCTTTTGCTTAGATACTTCATGGTCCTTGTCCAGGAGATGGCTCTGAAACTAGATCAGGGATTCCTAGGAGCTCTTATTGAACTCTTCACTCCATCTACAGACCCAGAAGCTGAAAAACAAAAGGTAAGGCCTGCTTAAGAGGTTGGTGTCTCTACCTTAATTGGGAGACATGTTTTAAGAACAAGAGGGGTTAAGGGGGGTGGATTTCAGAAAAGTATAGGCGTAGGCACTGAAAGGGCTGAGGATATTAACCAAAATAAACCAGTGTAAACATCTGTTGGTCCTATTGCGTTCATGCTTGAACCCCGTTGAGGACACCTGTTCAAAATTATTTCCGCTTTGACAGATGAAGTTGATACAAAAGGATATTGATGCTCTTAACACAGAGTTGATGGAGTCGTCCTTGACAGATGCATCCACGCTTAGTTTCTTTGAACATTTCCACATTTCTCCACTGAAGGTACGTTTTCAAGGAATGGCAGCACCTCCCAAAAAGAGGGGGCTGTTGTGCCGATCACCCCCAGGTGCGCAGCAAGGTCTTCCCCGAACAACACGGCCACAGGGCAGCTGAACGCTCCGAAGAGTTTGCCCCAAACGCCTCAGTTACGTCGGAGGTGCGAGGCTCGCGGCTTGGCGCACGTGCCAGGGCTTCAGAGCCCGAGCACTTACTCCCTCTAGTGAGCACTGCCTGAGGCCGCTCCTCTGAGAAGCTCCATGTCCCCTTTCTCATTTTCCTGGTTTACATCCTTACATGAGCTCAGCAGGGAGAAAATGGCTTCGTGATCTCGGTTGCGTTCTCGCTCCGCTTCCATATATGGTAAACTTTAATTTCTTTCTCCATTAGCCGGCTAACGAGATGGAAGAAAACATCTCCTGGGTTAATTTAGAATAATTTGTGGAACCTGCCTTAAATTTTATTTATTTATTTATTTATTTTTACACTTTTGAGCCTAAAGCTTTGTGTTAGAGGACCACCAATTCCATCATTTGCTTTTCATTATCATGGCCATAATAGATGTGGAAGGCATAATTTCTAGTTCCATTTCTCCCTGTCCCCCAATATTTTAGAAGTGGTTTTTTTTCATCAAATGAGTTTGCATTTAAGTTCTTAATTTCTGTGCAGAAGTGTTAAATTGAAAATTCAACACGCTGTTCCACACTGAATTCTTTGATTCTTTTTCCCCCATCTTAAAAGTATGCTAACAGGACTGAAAGCCAGGTTTGAAATATGGCTGATGTTGAAAGGAGACGTGCTGAATATGAAACTCACCAGAAGTTAACCCATGAACAAGCTGGCAGAAATGAGTTACTGAAAATCTCAGTAGTTTTTTTAAAGTGGTATTTAAATGAACTCTGCATTCAGCAAAGATTAATGGCCGACCACCCAGAAGGGCTATTTTAAGTGCGGTTTTCTGTCTTGCCAGCTACATCTCAGCCTTTCCTTGGGCTCTGCCACTGAAGCGTCTGAGTCGGGCAAAGGCGAGGTGATAGCCATCCATTCCGTGAATCTGCTCTTGAAGAGCATCGGCGCCACCCTGACAGATGTGGACGACCTGATCTTCAAGTGAGTGGCTCAGTGTTTATGTCAGAAGTTTCCTGGGAGGAGAGAAAGGCAACCCAGTGGCCTCCAGGTGGCTTGGACTGTTCATTCCTCGCATCCAACAGGACAGTGGGTCAGAGATTATGGAAGGATATGTGCATGTATTCATTTATTTACTGGGCTTATACGCTGCTCCTGCCACTCCAGGTCTGGAGCAGCAAACATACCCTGTTCCTTAAATAAGGTTTGAAAAACCCGCACATAACAACAGCATTGCAGTTACACTACCCTGCCAAGGAACAGTACCCAAAGCCCATTTAAACGAAGCCCCAAACCACCAGAGGGGCTGAAATTCATAATGCAGCTTTCCACAAAGGCCGTTGGGGAAGCCAGGCCGTAGCAGCTTTCCTAAAACCCAGCAGGGGTTGGAGCCATGGAGAGCTCAGGCAGGATGCTGCCCGAAGGCCCCTGCAGATGACATTCCCTGTGAGAACGGACTGGGAAGGAGCTCCTTCTGCCTCCAGGTCCCGAGCTGTAAATAGTTTTCAAGGTGATAACCAGCAGCTTGTTGTACTCCAGGCATCTGGAGGGCTCCGTGTTGTCCCTGCCTTAGAGGATGAATGTTTGCAGGACTGGCCACGTCTGATTTTCTTGCCACTGCATGGGTTGATTCTTTTGGAAACTCCAGCCTAGGCTTGTTAGCAGGGGAAGGGATTCGTGGCAAATCTTCTTAGAAGGTTTTAGCCACGTAGGGAATGAGTATCACACGCTCTAAAGTGGTGAGGAACATCGATTGTGAAGCCCCTTGCCCAGATCTCTTCTCCACCATGAATCTGCTTCCTGGATGGCTTGTCAGCTCAGCGGGGCTTCAGTGGAACAGGATGAAGGCAGTCTGCTCTGCAGGGTTGCTGTATGGAGGGATGTATGTAAGGTTCCTTAAATGCAAAAGGGCAGTAGTTCTAAGCAACGGGTGGCCTTTGCTCTTCACGAAATCGTTTATGTCTGCTTTCAGACTTGCTTTCTTCGAAATCAAGTATCAGTTTTACAAAAGAAATGAATTGCTGTGGAGAGTGATTGGCCATTACAAAGGGCAAGTAAGTAGTAGTAGCAGTAGTAGTTGGTGTTCAGATTTATATAGCTGCTCATCTCGCAAGAGGTGTTCTTTGCCCCTTCCTCCCCCTGGTATACCACCCACAAGTACAGCACGGAGCCATCGCGGTCCCTATCCTGGTTAAGGGCTGTTCCTTTTGGCCTGCGCATCGCTTCTCCTTGCGCCCTCCTCCTCTCCTGCTTTCAGGGTACGCCTGTGTATAAATCCAAACACTCGTTTTCTGTGTTCCTTTTTTTTAAAAAAAAAGTTCTTGAAGCAGATGTACATCCTTGTGCTGGGGCTGGATGTCCTGGGAAACCCCTTCGGCCTAATCAGGGGCCTTTCGGAAGGCGTGGAGGCCTTCTTCTACGAGCCCTTCCAGGTATGGCACCCGAGTGTCTCGGAGCAACGGTTGAAAGAGCTGGAGCAAAAAACACTGAAACCTTGCGTCTGGATAGATACCCCCTCCCACACCTCCCTCCCACGTGTATTTTTAAGAGAGCCGTGCGTCGGGTAAAAGCACCGGAGGCAAACAAACCACAGGGTTACCCCCTGCATGTCTCATCGGGGGGGAGCGGGGAATGTCAGTGAAACCTTGCTCTCCTCCATGACCAGCTGCTCAGTGCCGTCGCCAGTCGTGTGACAGGACTCAGGAGGTGGAATCCACCTGAACGCCCGCTTCCTCCTCTAGCCTTGCCACGGGTGTTCCAGCGAGGAGCACGTGTAGTTTTAAGTAACTTATTCCAAGGGTTCAGCTGCCACCTGAGCTGTCTAAAGCCACGACTGGCAAGAGGGGGGTGCTGGATGCGCACTGAACACTTTGCTTCGTTCTCAGAATCCAAAAGCACATGTAATTTCTCCTTAGGGAGCTGTTCAAGGACCTGAAGAGTTTGCTGAAGGGTTTGTGATTGGCATGAGAAGCCTCCTTGGCCATACTGTCGGTAGGTGGAGCACCGACAATGGGACTGGCCGGGAGAAGCTTCCTGGGGCTGCTCTCGGCCTGCGGCGCGTGAACTTCCCTTGACCTGTCTCCCCTGGGCTCGCAGGCGGCGCAGCAGGCGTGGTGTCCCGCATCACTGGCTCGGTTGGAAAAGGTTTGGCTGCCATCACTATGGATAAGGAGTATCAGCAGAAGAGAAGGGAGGAGATGGGGCGTCAGCCGAAAGATTTTGGGGACAGCCTTGCCAAAGGTGGAAAAGGCCTTCTGAGGGTAGGCTGTTTTAGATAACTCCCTGGACCTCTGTTTTTTCCTGCTATATTAAATTAACCCCAATCCATGTTGCCTTTCTTGTGTTTGGGGTCTGTTTCATTTGCTCCTGCTAGTTAGTTAAAAAAAAAAAGGCAACCTACCAAAACAACAAAAATAGAACTATTAATTACATGCAGTAACATTGTGTTTTGATATCTTTTTCAAGTGTATTTTCTGTTAGGTTTTCATAGACGTTTTGGGGACAAAACGTACCATCCATCTCTGCGTCCTTTGTGCATGTGTGGGTGAGGGTGGCGGGAGTGCCTGCTGGAAGATGGGGAACAAGT